>NW_027362761.1:432666236-433866236 GCF_046119375.1 Phyllobates terribilis
CAACCTGATGGAGGTCAGTATAGATGGACTAATAGAACAAGTCCCACACACTGCTAGAAGCCCAAATATTTTTTTAGAGCTAGATGGAGATAAAAATTATTTTTAATTTGCAACCTGATGGAGGTCAGTATAGATGGACTAATAGACCAAGTCTCACACACTGCTAGAAGCCCAAATATTTTTTCAGTGCTAGATGCAGAAAAAAATTATATTCAATTTGCAACCTGATGGAGGTCAGTATAGATGGACTAATAGAACAAGTCCCACACACTGCTAGAATCCCAAATATTTTTTCAGAACTAGATGCAGAAAACATTATATTCAATTTGCAACCTGGTGGAGGTCAGTATAGATGGACTAATAGAACTCGTCCCACAGACTGCTAGAAGCCCAAATATTTTTTCAGAGCTAGATGCAGAAAAAAATTATATTCAATTTGCAACCTGGTGGAGGTCAGTATAGATGGACTAATAGAACAAGTCCCACACACTGCTAGAAGCCCAAATATTTTTTCAGAGCTAGATGCAGAAAAAAATTATTTTTAATTTGCAACCTGATGGAGGTCAGTATAGATGGACTAATAGACCAAGTCCCACACACTGCTAGAAGCCCAAATATTTTTTCAGAGCTAGATGCAGAAAAAAATTATTTTTAATTTGCAACCTGATGGAGGTCAGTATAGATGGACTAATAGACCAAGTCCCACACACTGCTAGAAGCCCAAATATTTTTTCAGAGCTAGACGCAGAAAAAAATTATATTCAATTTGCAACCTGATGGAGGTCAGTATAGATGGACTAATAGACCAAGTCCCACACACTGCTAGAAGCCCAAATATTTTTTCAGAGCTAGATGCAGATAAAAATTATTTTTAATTTGCAACCTGATGGAGGTCAGTATAGATGGACTAATAGACCAAGTCCCAGACACTGCTAGAAGCCCAAATATTTTTTCAGAGCTAGATGCAGAAAAAAAATTATTTTTAATTTGCAACCTGATGGAGGTCAGTATAGATGGACTAATAGACCAAGTCCCACTCACTGCTAGAAGCCCAAATATTTTTTCAGAGCTAGATGCAGATAAAAATTATTTTTAATTTGCAACCTGATGGAGGTCAGTATAGATGGACTAATAGACCAAGTCCCACACACTGCTAGAAGCCCAAATATTTTTTCAGAGCTAGATGCAGATAAAAATTATTTTTAATTTGCAACCTGATGGAGGTCAGTATAGATGGTCTAATAGACCAAGTCCCACACACTGCTAGAAGCCCAAATATTTTTTCAGAGCTAGATGCAGAAAAAAATTATATTGAATTTACAACCTGATGGAGGTCAGTATAGATGGACTAATAGACCAAGTCCCACACACTGCTAGAAGCCCAAATATTTTTTCAGAGCTAGATGCAGAAAAAAAATTATATTCAATTTGCAACCTGATGGAGGTAAGTATAGATGGACTAATAGAACAAGTCCCACACACTGCTAGAAGCCCAAATATTTTTTCAGAGCTAGATGCAGAAAAAAATTATATTCAATTTGCAACCAGATGGAGGTCAATATAGATGGACTAATAGAATGATGCTATGCCCAAAAGGTTTTACTTCTCTAGGTGCAGTAAAAAAATTGGTATTCTATACACAGGTGGTGTAGCTTGCAACACAGATAGGCTACTCCATTGGCTAACACATTCTGCAATAGGCCAAAAAGGATTAGCTTTGCTAGATTTAGCCAAATGCTGTGAAAAAAACTTGCACAGCACTGGCACAGACCTGCCTGGCAAAAACTGATAGGAACTGATGTAACTTAGTCCTGAAAAGGACGGCAATTACAATTAGTCTTTACTCCCAACCTATTTATTTAAGAGCACAGACCTGCCTGATAAAAGTCGTAGGAAATGCTGTAACCTAGTCCTTTAAAGGACTGCAATCACAACTATTCCCTACTCCCAAGCTATCTGTAGATTTGTGCGAAAATTGGCTTGAAATTAACAAGGTATAGCGCACACAGCAACAGCGGTGCCATCTAACACGCAGCTGCAGCAGTGAGAAAATGGTGGCAATGGGGAAAATGGCTGGGTCTTATGGGGCAAGGACATGTGACATACACTGCCAATGACACATGCCCTTGCTTGTGTGAAAAAAAGCACTTCGCTCCGTGTGTGCGCTGCTGATAGGCTGACAGATTGCACCTCCCCACTGTAAATGCGGGAAAGAGAAAAAAAAATGGAGATCTTCATTATTCCTGCAGAGATCCATCCCCTGCCCCTCCCCCCGCCCCGCTGTACACTCAAACTGCGTATTAACATTAATTTTCATCACTACTGAGAAAAAATCCAGTTATGATTTTGGTGCACGAACAGTTATCGAACATAACCTTGGACAGCCGAATTTTTTTCAAATCGTTCGTGTTCGCCGAACGGCCCGAACACCGCCCAAAACAGCTCGAATTTGAGATTGGCGAACAGTTCGAGTCGAACAACGCTCATCTCTACTGTCTATGGACAATGTATATACAGACAAAAATCAGAGGAAAATGGAGTCATACTGGTATAAAACACGTCTTTTATTAGATACAATATAAAAATCTCAGTAAATAGAATGACACATAATTTATACAGCAAACTGACAACAAAAATGGAGTGGAAGCAAAATAGCACAATCCTCCCTAGTATGCAAAAACAAGTGCAGAGTTTCCAACCATATGTAACAGAGTAGGTAAAGGAAAAGCCTCCAAAGATGAAAAGAAATCAAAAAGTAATGTGACATGCAAACTGGCTATGTCACAGTATGTTGGGGCAAATAATCCTTACCGCAGTGTGGATTGAATAGGCAGTGCGGTAAGGATTTTTTGACCCAACATATGAGGAGCATTGTAAGAGCAGGGAGGAGAGGACAGATGCTGAGGTGCTGTGAAACGCCTCAACGCGTGTTTTGCCGCCAGGGAACCGGCTTTCTCAAGAGTCGATAGGGAAAAGTGCAAAAGGACCTTAATATATGTAAAATAGCTGGTCATATGACCATCACATGACTGATTACATGAACATAAACCAGCCTACCAACCAGGTACGTAATGGCGCATGCGCCAGGCATCCAAACCTGCGTCGCCATGCACCCACCGGCCGTCAGTTCCGCCGCGCATGCGCAGGATACATGGAGCCAGGATCCGAGGAAGCGGGGCGGGCCGGGAGACGGCCAGGGGCGCGCGCGGCCAGTCGGACCTCTGTCGTACACGCACAGCACACTGGGGAGGGAGGAGGGGCCGAATAAGGACACATTAGAGGAGGATAAAGATAAAAATACAACTGTGTATAAAAATATATATAATAAGGTATATTAGCAAAATACATCAGTAACACAATTACAAAAACTCAATCAAGGAGTAGATGATAGTGTCCAGCCTCGGTCCCCATATACTGTAGAATTGTGAAGGATAAATTATACAAGATGACCGGAATGGGAGGAATAATAATGGGGAATAAGTCCTTCAGCAGGTGGGACCCTATGATGATGAAAACAATGAAAAAATAAAATTTTTTAAAAACAAATAAGGAGCTCTAAAAACAACATCACAAGTAAAGAGAGATCATAAGCAGGGTTTTAGAAGCATCAAAAATATCTATTAAAAATAATAATATTTGAAAAAAGGGGAGAGCACCCTTATGCATATGGAGGAAAACCATTATAGAAATGAGGCAAAGCTCAAAGCCTCATTAAGTCCCCATGGAGCTACTGTGTCCAAGGTGGTAATCCACCTAGTTTCTTTTTGGGCTAAAAGTTTTTTGCCATTGCTACCTCGGGCACCTAGGTGTAACACATCTATTCCCCGTAAAAGATAAAATGTTGCAGTTTTAGGAGAACCGACGGTGATAACATCTTTCACCTAAAATTCACAAGGATGCCGTCAACCCACCGGGACATCCGAAGGTGTCTGGTCTGAATGGGTTATGTGAACCTATCTGCAAATACATCGACTATTACCTGAAACCCTTTGTGGAAACATTACCTTCCTATGTAAAAGACACGACGGATGTCCTCAACGGGTTGACGGTGTTCTTGTTGAACTGGGTACCCTCATGGTCATGGCTTATGTTGAGACCCTGTATACCTGTATCAGCCATAAGCTGGGTCTGGCGGCCTTCTTCCTCGGGGCTTCCGACCTGGGAGGCCCTTTCTGTGACTTCATCCTCTAGCTCCTCCACTTTGCCCTCACTCACAATTATTTTTTGTTTAAGGACGCATGGCTATGGGGTGGCCTGCACCCCTCGTACGCCAATCTATTCCTTGGGGCCTGGGTTAGGCAGATTTTTGGTGATGAGGGGGCGGGGGCCGCAGACCATGTCTTGTCATGGTTCCGGTATATTGACAACATTTTATTTTTTTGGCGGGGCACGGTGGGGGAGCTCGACGACTTTGTGGCACTTTTGAACTCGCGTGGGATCAGGCTTACCTATACTTACTATACCGCAAGAATCGATTTTCTGGATGTCACTCTGGAGGTCGATTCCCATTCAACTCTCCAGACTGACGTTTTCCGGAAACCGACAGCCATAAAAGCACTGATCCACGCGAGTTCAGCTCATAACTGGTCAACGATTAGGGCTGTCCCGGTTGGACAGTTCCTGAGGATGAGGCGGATCTGCTCGACCAATGATAGATTTGAAAAGCAGGCTACTGACCTGACCCGCAGATACAGTGGTCACGTCATCAGTCATGGCTATGAGAGGGCACGACACACTACCCGTAATTCTTTGTTGTATGGGCAATCACAAGAACCTAGAGATGGCTGTGACAAAGTTCACTACATCTCTACGTTCAATCACGAGTGGCACACGATGAGAACAATACTGTCCAAACCTTGGAGTATTTTAAATACTGAGCCTTCCCTGCATGCTGTGCTTGGTGAATATGCTCAAATGTCAGCAAGACGAGCAAAAAATCTTGGGGATCTTCTCCTTAACAGTAATTATGTCCCTCCTCCTTCTAACCCTTTCAGATCCCGGGGACATGTTTGTGGCTCCTTCCCCTGCAGCCACTGTCTGGCCTGAAGCAATGTCCTGAGCAGCACTACCTTTCTAACCTCTGATGGCTCTCTTGAGTTCAACATTAAACATCACATTTCTTGCGGCACTTCAAATAATATTTATTATGTCACCTGTAGCTGCAATTTGATTTATGTAGGGCTGACAACCAGAGAGTTTAGAGTGCGGGTGCGTGAGCATGTGCGGGACATTGCTGCGGCCCAGACGGTGACTGATTTATGTGAGCTTAAGACACTACCTCGCCATTTCCGGGCAAAACACAACTCTGACCCCAGGTCACTTAGATTTCGGGAAATAAATCTGTTACACCTAGGTGCCCAAGGTGGCAACGCCAAAAAACTTTTAGCCCAAAAAGAGACTAGGTCGATAGCTCCACAGGGACTTAATGAGGCTTTGAACTTTTCCTCATTTTTATAATGGTTTTCCTGCATATGCATAAGGGTTCTCTCCCCTTTTTTCAAATATTATTATTTTTAATAGATATTTTTGATGCTTCTAAAACCCTGCTTATGATCTCTCTTTACTTGTAATGTTGTTTTAGAGCTACTTATTTGTTTTTAAAATCTTTTATTTTTTCATTGTTTTCATCATCATAGGGTCCCACCTGCTGAAGGACTTATTCCCCATTATTATTCCTCCCGTTCCGGTCATCTTATATGATTTATCCTTCACAATTCTACAGTATATGGGGACCGAGCCTGGACACTATCATCTACTCCTTGATTGAGTTTTTGTAATTGTGTTACTGATGTATTTTGCTGATATACCTTATTATATATATACAGATGTGCTCAAAAGTTTACATACCCCGGCAGAATTTTTCCTTTCTTGGCCTTGTTTCAAAGAGTATGAATGATAACAAAAAAACTTTTTCTCCACTCATGGTTATTGGTTGGGTGAAGCCATTTATTGTCAAACTACTGTCTTTTCTCTTTTTAAATCTTAAGGACAACCAAAAACATCCAAATGACCCTGATCAAAAGTTCACATACCCCAGTTCTTAATACCGTGTATTGCCCCCTATAACATCAATGACAGCTTAAAGTCTTTTGTGGCAGTTGTGGATGAGGTTCTTTATTTTCTCATATGGTAAAGCTGCCCATTCTTCTTGGCAAAAAGCCTCCAGTTCCTGTAAATTCCTGGGCTGTCTAGCATGAACTGCGCGCTTGAGATCTCCCCAGAGTGGCTTAATGATATTTAGGTCAGGAGACTGAGATGGCCACTCCAGAACCTTCACTTTGTTCCGCTGTAGCCAATGACAGGTCGACTTGGCCTTGTGTTTTGGATCGTTGTCATTTTGGAACATTCAAGTACGTCCCATGCGCAGCTTCCGGGCTGATGAGTGCAAATTTGCCTCCAGTATTTGCTGATAATGTGCTGCATTCATCTTTCCTTCAACTTTTACCAAGTTTCCTGTGCCTTTGTAGCTCACACATCCCCAAAATATCAGAGATCCACCTCCGTGCTTTACTGTAGGAATGGTGTTCCTTTCATCATATGCCTTGTTGACCTCTCTCCAAATGTAACGTTTATGATTGTGGCCAAAAAGTTCAATTTTGGTCTCATCACTCCAAATTACCTTGTTCCAGAAGTTTTGAGGCTTGTCTCTGTACTGTTTGGTGTATTGTAGGCGAGATACTTTGTGACATTTGCGCAGTAATGGCTTTCTTCTGGTGATTCCACCATGCAGCCCATTTTTCTTCAAGTGCCTCTTTATTGTGCATCTTGAAACAGCCACACCGCTAGTTTTCAGAGAGTCCTAAATTTCAGATGATGTTATTTGTGGGTTTCTCTTTGCATCCCGAACAATTTTCCTGGCAGTTGTGGCCGAAATTTTTGTTGGTCTACCTGACCGTGGTTTGGTTTTAACAGAGCCCTGATTTTCCATTTGTTAGTCACAGTTTGAACGCTGCTGACTGACATTATCAATTCCTTGGATATTTTCTTGTATCCCTTTCCTGTGTCCAACAGTTCTACTACCTTTTCCCGTAGATCCGTTGACAATTCATTTGCTTTCCCCATGACTCACAATCCAGAAACGTCAGTGGCTGGATAAAAGATGCAAGAGTCTGTCTGGATCCCAGAAACTCACTCAGCTTTTAAACACACACACTGATTACAAGCAAACAGGTCACAGGTGAGGATGTTACCTATAGTAGCCATTCAAACCCATTTGTGTCAAATTCTGTGCATGTTATCAGGCCAAAATCACCAGGGTATGTGAACTTTTGATCAGGGTCATTTGGATGTTTTTGGTTGTCCTTAAGATTTAAAAAGAGAAAACCCAGTAGTTTGACAATAAATGGCTTCACCCAACCAGTAACCATGAGTGGAGAAAAAGTTTTTTTGTTATCATTCATATTCTCTGAAACAAGGCCAAGAAAGGAAAAATTCTGCAGGAGTATGTAAACTTTTGAGGACAACTGTATATATTTATGCACAGTTTTATTTTCATCATTATCCTCCTCTAATGTGTTCTTATTCGGCCCCTCCTCCCTCTCCAGTGTGCTGTGCGCGTGCGCCGGGGGTCTGACTGGCTGCGTGCGCCCCGGCCATCTCACGGCCCTCCCCACTTCCTTGGGACTCATGCTCCATAGGTCCTGCGCATGCGTCACCTGCTTTGTTACATATGGTTGAAAACTCTGCACTTGCTTTTGCATACTAGGGACGATTGTGCTGTTTTGCTTCCACTCCATTTCTGTTGTCAGTTTATAAATTATGTGTCATTCTATTTACTGAGATTTTTATATTGTATCTAATAAAAGACATGTTTTATACCAGAATGACTCTGTTTTCCTACGATTTTAGATGTATCTTAGGAGTTGGTATCCAACAGCGCCTTGTACCCCCATTGCTCCTTTGGGTCAAGTACGCTATTTCTTTCATGATTATGTTTTTGGCTATTTGTTTGCTATTCTATATACAGAGCCTGGTGAGGGGGTATGTCACGCCAGGTGTGAGTGCAACACAGAGAATCACGCCAGGTGTGAGTGGAACACAGGGGGGAAAGGTAAAGGGAGCCCAGACACTAGAGAAAGAGGGAAGTGGTAACCTCCTAAGCTGGACTAGCGTCACCCTGTCTTTCCCTACCGCCCCTATACAGCCTCCGCAGCTGTCGCTGATCACGTGCCTTGCCCTACTATCCCTGGCAAAGGCTACAACTGGGGGTGGAAGGAGATGAGCACTAGTCAACTTCCCCTAGCACTCTAAAGACAAAGGGGGAAGACAACACAGGGGAATAACAGCTTAGCTTTAGAAGAACTCCAACAGAGCACACGGCCTCAAGACTCCAGAGAGGACATGGTGCTGCTTCAGCCAAGTTCCAAGTAGAAATGAGTATAACCGGCGACGCCAACTTAGACACACCAGGTATATATACACCCAGACTAAAGGCAGGTAGTCGCTGGGTCCTAAACACAGCTTCCTATCTAGGCAGCTGTCTGCATTGCCAAACATGGAGATCTCCTGCAAACCACTGCAGGGCGACTGTCTGTCACCTCTGACACACCCGTGACAGGGTGGGGGCATCTTTCTCAGCTCTGCAGTATTGCTAAATCTAAAAACTCGGTCAGATCGGATGCACCCAATAGACAAAGGGATACATTGTTGGATTCAGCTTCTCTTTGCCTAAATCAGGCTGCTCTCAGATCAAGTAGCAAAAACCTGCTGACAGATTCTCCTTAATCACAAAAATGCATTTCCATTACATTTCAGTCGCCTGAAATGACCTGATTACATCATTTAATTGATCTTATCACTGTCTTGCTGACTGAATTATAAGATCAGGCTGGTTGCTTTAAAAGGGTTTTGTCTTCTTCTGTTAGCTAAAGTTACCTCCAAGGAAACACTTATAGTCATCATTGCTTTGTAACAAAAAGGTTTTACAGGCAAGGTCATTGCTGCTTCTAGGACATTCCCTAAATCAGTTATTTATTGACTCATCAAGTAGTTCAATGAGAGATTCACTTGCTATGAATAAGGCCTCAGGGCACCCAAGAAAGTCCAGGACCATGTCCTAAAGCGGATTCAGCTACAGGTTCGGTTCATCACCAGTGCAGAGCTTGCCCAGGCAGGTGTCAGTGCATCTGCATGCACAGTTAAGAAAATGCTTTTGGAGCCTGGCCTGGTGTCAAGTAGGGCCTCAAAGAAGCCACTTTTCTCCAAAAAAAACATCAAAAACAGACAAACATTCTACAAGAAATACATGAATTGAACTGTAGAGGATTGAGGTAAAGTTATGTCCTTTGATAAAGCTCTCTTCAGAATGTTTGTGATGTCTGGAAGAATGATTGTCTGGAGAACAAAAGGTGAGTGGTATAATGAGTCCTGTGTTATGCCAACAGTCTGAAAGGAGGAACGAAGGAGCTTAAATGCTTGAAAACATTAGACAATTTTATTACATCAAATAAATTAACACCACATAATAAATAGTGTAATCTTTGCATGGACAGAAGGAGTGCATGGTGTCAGAGGGCACAGCACCATGTAGCCCACAGGCCCGTACCCACTGCATGAGAGGTGTAATCAGTGAGTTAAGGCCCCGTCACACATAACGAGATCGCTAGCGAGATCGTTATTACGTCACGGTTTTGGGATCGCTGGAGAGTCGTTTCGTGATCGCTGGGGAGCTGTCAAACATGCAGAACTTCCCAACGATTTCGGCCGCCCCAGCAATCTAACTAACGATCTCGGCTCTCGTTGGGACGCTTTCACACAGCAGCTATTTCAGCGATCCACACCTTGATAGGGATTGTACTGTGTCACAAAGGCGTGCATAAAATTACGCAAAATCAGGACTCAGTCGAATGAACGGATATCAACAGCCCGGAGAATTCTGCTAGGATCTGCAATCCAGCACCAGGTCAGAAACAAAGGATGGAATCGCTATTCTGTTGCCTTCTTTATGCACGGCGGAAAATGAGAACGCTGTAGCGACCACCAATCGGGGACGAGGGGCGCAGAAAAGTCCAATTTATGCACGCCTACGTGTCTCAGTTCTGAATCGCTAACGAGGTCGTTGATAAGGTGTCAAATACAGCGATGCACACTGCCCAGCGGGAGCGCAATGACCCAGGAATGGTCCAGTAAGCTTTGTAACGATCAGCGATCTCACAGCAGGTGCCTGATCGTTGCTACCTGTCAGACATAACGAGATCGCTAGCAAGATCGCTATTGCGTCACAAAAACCGTGACGTATCAACGATCTCGCTAGCGATCTCGTTATGTGTGACGGGGCCTTTAGGGGAAAAGGCATGGCAAGCTTAATGGATAAGGAATGGCGGTGGGCTACAACAATATCATGCGCCCATAGTCAGTAAACATCATTAGCCTTAACAAAGATGAAATAGAAGGGCTGTAAGGTGCTGTGAGAAGAGGATCCGTGGAAAGAAATGCCTCTAGAGACCATTCATGTATGAATTTGCTTTTCATCCAAGGAAGTGACTTGCTCCCAATTTTGCCTAAGAACACTCCCATAAAAATTTGTATCAAAATATCCTCCAAGAGCAATTTATCACATTGATAGAGAATTAATTTGGTGCTGAACAATGCTTCTTCCAGAATTATGGAGCACCATGACGGAAGGCAAAACTGATATCTAAGTGGACCAGTGGATTTTCGTAGTTTTAAATACAGCTGACCTCAATAACAAGGCTTCTGTGAAGGAAAATAGATAATAGATTCTAAATGGAGGCTTTTTTTTCCACCCAGTATAATACAAAGCCTCCAAGCTCAAAGTCCTAGTACAAAGCTTGAACAACTAAGAGATTAATTTTTGAGCCTCGCACCATATATAGAAGAGCAACTTAGGTGGAATAGACACTAAATGAACAAAAGCATTGGGACACACCTCTTAATCAATGAATTAGGTTTTTCATTCAGCCCTATTGCCACACGTACAGCGGGTGAAATTAGTATTGAATTTGTCACCAAATTTCTAAGTAAATATATTTCTAAAGGTGCTATTGACATGAAATTCTCACCAGATGTCGGTAACAACACATCCAATCCAAACAGGCAAAGAAATCAAACCATAAATGTCCATAAATTAAGTTATTCGTAATGATGAGAAATAACACAGGGAAAAAGCATTGAACACACTTACTAAAATTTATTTAATATTTGGCACAAAATCCTTTGTTGGTGAAGACAGCTTCAAGACGCCTCCTATATAGAGAAACTAGTTGCATGCATTTCTCATGTGGGATTTTGGCCCAGATTTCCACACAAACAAATCCTGAATGTTCCCTGGGCTAATTCTGTGAGCTCTGAACTTTCGTTCCTTCCTTAAATTTTCTATTGGATTCAGGTCAGATGATTGGCTGGGCCATTCTAGCAGCTTTATTTCCTTTTTCTGAAAGCAACTGAGAGTTTCCTTGGCTGTCTGTTTGGGATCATTGTCTTGGTGAAATGTCTACCCTAGTTTCACCTTCATCATCCTGGTAGATGTCAGCAGATTTTTATCAAGAATGTCTCGGTACATTTGTCCGTTCATCCTTCCTTCTATTATATGAAGTTTGCCAGTGCCACATGCTGAAAAACAGCCACACACCATGATGTTCCCACCTCCAAACTTCACTGTTGATATGGTGTTTTTTCACCCCTCTATCTGAAATCTTGCGGTGAGCACCTGGTCATGGCCGGTTTATGGTGAAATGATGCTCTTTCAACTTCTGGATTATGGCTCCAACAGTGCTCACTAGAACCTTCAGTAGTTTAGAAATTCCTCTGTATCCTGTATCCAATGCCATCAGTATGTTTTGCAATAATAAGGTTGCGAAGGTCTTGAGACAGATCACTGGATTTATCCATGAGATTTTTCTTGTGTGGCTCCTTAGTAATGAGATATCCTCTTATAGGCCATCAGTTGAACCAGCTGATAATATTTTTCGCTAAGTGGCAGGATTGCTTTATAATAACTGATAGATTTTAGCTGGTGTCATGTTTCTCCATGGCGTTTTACATCTCTCTTTCTTCATGTATTCAATGCTTTTTCCTGTATCATTTCTCATTATTATGCATAACTTAATTTATGGACATCTATGCTTTGATTTATTTGACTGTGTTAATTGGATGGGTTGTTACCAACATCTGGCTATAATTTCATATCAATTGCACCTTTAGAAATATATTTACTTAGAAAATTGCTGACATTTTAAATACTTATTTCACCCACTGTATATAAAATTAGGTATCCAGACACAGCATTTGCCTTTACAAATATTTGTGAAAGAATGAGTTTTTCCAAAGAGTTCAACAAATTCAAGTATGGTATTTCAATAAGATGCCACCGTTGTAGCAAGTTAGTTTGTGAAAGTTTTTCCATTTAAAATGATCCACAATGAACTGTGAGTGGAAGTGTTTGCAAACCACAGCGACCAAGTGGCAGACCATGTGAAGTTACTGAGCAGAATCAGCAACATAAAAGTCTCCAACTCTTTCTCATGCCCCTTTTTCTACTCCTGACCAGTTTTCACAGTGTGGCAGATGGCATTGTCCTGTAATTACTGTGGCATTATTTATCCATGCTGTCAATCATTCTGATGTAATTTAAAATAAGACAGGATTAATCATAGTTTGTCACAAATATGTGTGAGCAGAATATCAATCATTAAAATAAGATTTAATCTTGAACATTGAGTTTGATTCTTCTATCACAAGAATATAAGTCTATTGCCAGCTGACAGTTCTCAATGATAGTCAATAGAAATCAAAAACTGATAACAGAAACAAATCATTTCTTATGCAATATCTTGTATATCTTGTTATTTTCTAGAAAACATCCATAGGTTGATGTGTGCTCATGTGTACATGGCTACATAAGTTTTCTAGCTATAGACAATTGCATATGCCTTTCACATGAAACAAGGATATTAGATACCTGCTAAATGCTTATTCTTTTAATTTACTTGGAGTGACTTGAGTCTTTGTGGTTTCTCTGGTTACAACCACGAAAGTCATGAATCCTATCATTTTATTAGCTGTCAAAATGTCCAATAAAACAGAAAATCCATCAGATTAGCACTTCACCTAAAACATTACTAATTGATAAATATTCATGTATGTTATGTCTATCTCTAAAAAAAATAATCCTTTGTGGAAGTTTTTCTGTCTAATTATAATGAGCATTTAACGATCACAGTACTTGATTTTTTTTAGACTCTGTGATTGCAAAATGCTCTTATTTCCACTTTTTTCAAGTAGTTGTATCACGCTCATGTGTTCATGCTGGATGTGAGATCTGTGTCCTTGGTGATGTTGCCTTTACTAGCTGTCATGTATAAGAGCAGTATCATTCTTGTACTGCTTTTCTCCTTCTGCAATCCATTAAACATTGTTATATGTTCTCTCCTCCAAATATTAATTGTTACAGTATTGCTTGTGTGATCTGTCCTCCCTGTACAGATTTTCATGCTCTCCTTCTTCTCTATACTCTGATCTTCTGTTTGCAGCTGCCTTCCCCCTCATTGCTGCTATATTTAATGCAAATCTATAAGCAGGTTTTTGCTATATAATCTGTGGACATCATGAGGCGTTAAAAAACAGAATTCAAGGATGTGTCACATGTCAAGCTGTGTGCTGTTGTTTACTTACACTGGAGGTTTTGTCACTTGGTGATTATCATTGCTGTAACTAGCTGGCACGCGGGCAGTCATCTGACCACTCCTGTGATAATCAGGGCGGAGTCAGCTTTCTCAGCTCTGCTGCATTGCTAAAGCTGAAAACTCTGTCAGTACGGCTGCACCCAGTAAACTAAGTGATGCATCATTGGATTCAGCTTCTCTTTGCCTATGTCATGCTGCTCTCAGATGAGGTAGCAAAAACCTGTTGACAGTTTCCCTTTAACACTAGGTTACTGTGAGTGGAGGGAACTGTAACAGCAGCCAGGAGCCTTATTGTTTATTCTATGTCAGAAGCAGCAGAGCCAATGTGAAATGTTTGTACACACTGCAAAGCAATAAAATAGTGTAGGACACTTTTAATGAGAACTTCCGGATTTCAGACCCGAAACTAAAGCTATGTATGTAAAGCTGCTTTGATGCCGATTACATTTTTATCTTTATCGTTGCAATCTGTTCAGATGTTTTAGAGAAATGCATAGATGAAATTGTATGCTAATTAATTGCAAGTGCAGTGGGGCGGACACTGCACTCACAGCTCTTCTGTTTCTCTGCCTTTTCCCTACCCACTGTCTGCCTCCTATCTCAGACTGACAGGTCACTGAAATATGAGGGATCTGTCAGTCAGAGTAAAGCATCAGGTGGGGAATAGGGAAATAGGGGAGGAGAGCTGTAAGTGCAGAACCCGCCCCACTGCACTTGCAACTCATTAGCTTACAGTTTCAACTCTGAATTTCTCTAAAATAACAAAATGGATTTCTACCAGAAAGGTAAGGATTTAATCAGCATTAAAGTACCTGAACATACATGAACTTATTCCGGGATCGAAAATCCTGATAACAGGTTCTTTTGAAAGGGTTGTCTACCATATGATCTAATGAAGTAATCCCTTCATTTAAAATAAAAATAAACATATACTCACCTCTCGCATCGACGCCATTCCAGTGATGCCTGTGCCGGATCCCTCGTGATATTGTTATGCTACATGGGCCCTGCAGCCAATCAGCTGCTGCTATTTTTCTGCCACACTCTCATTTATTCCGGAAGAACCTCAAGCAAGCAGAAGAAATGTGAGCATAGTAGCCTAATAGGAGCCAATGATTGGCTATAGTGCTTACGTGGCATAACAATGTCACGTGAGCCTCAAGAGACATGATGCCAACATTGCTAGAATGGCACTTGTGCGGGAGGTAAGTAGTACCTGTTATATATATGTTTTTCTTTTCAAGGAAGACTGCTCATTTTTAAAATGCTTTATACAGGTAGTGGGCAATCCCTTTAATTTTTCTTCTAGGCTGGAGATGAAAAATAAAAAATAGGAGCAAATGTTTCCATAACATTTATTCACTGTTAAACAACTTCCTAATGTCCTTTATGTTTCAATTTCTTAACATTTACAAGATAATTACTGACAGCAATTGAGGACACTCTTGCTTACATTTAGAGGCTACAAATCCTTTCTAAAAGGCTCATTCCCAATCTACCATTCACCATCTATGGGAATATTCTGCTGAGAAGCAGATACAGTTGTGAAGTAAATACATCAGAAGCAGCAGCACAAATCTCTCTTATAGTTTATAGAAATGTGTTAATTCGGAGTGCAGATTGTTTAGCTCATAGAACATTAAATACGATTTATCTACGTCTCAGCAGAGAGAAAAAATAGGAGGTATGGGGTCTGCAGCCTGTAAATGCACACAGGTAATGTCATTCACTGATTTGAAAAAGAGATCTTAAAAAATTTGAGGAGCTAAAATCGAAATTACATTTGAAAGCTGCATAACTATTTTGTACACTGAACAATATTTAACCCCTTCCTGACATTGGCCATACCGGTCCATCTTATTTCTGTTTCCGCTAATGGACGTACCAGTAAAAGACCAAAAATTATAAAAGAAAGCGACAAAATAATATTATACACCCCAAAATGGTAGGAATCAAAACTTCAACTCATTCCTCAAAAAACAAGTCATCACATGACTTTGTTGGCAGAAAAATAGAAAAGTTACAGCTTCTAAAAAAGGAGAGCAAAAAAATTTTTTTTTTTCGAAAAAAGCATTTTTAGTGTGTGAAAGTAGCAAAACATAAAAAAAAAATCCTAAGTGAAGGTATGTGCACTTCATTTAGACGCAAGCACAGTCACTGGGATTTCTCAAGTAAAACAGCTTTAGGAAAACACCAGCAATCATTTCCCTGAGGCGGTTTCAGCACTGGCGTCTTTCACTCTATACTGTGAAGAATGTGCATCTCACTTCTTTTAACCGTTGCAGGGTTTCCAAACCCTGAAGTGGTTAAAAGAAGCAACATAATACAGAACATGTGCTTGGCAATGTCATTTTACCATTGTTGCACATGATATTCATTTTATGGGGCACTTTTACAGCACTTTTGAAAAGAAAAAAATTGATGTGCATATAGCCTAAGTCTGGCATCACTGTAAACATACTAATCCAAAGAGTAAAACTGTCTTATCATTTATGCGGCATAATGAATGTCATAAAAAAATTCTTAAACAGTGCTGTTGATTTGTTCACTCTGCCTCCCAAAGATCTGAATAAATGTAAGTTCACATTTATCCTGAGCTCTATACTGAGACCTTATGTCAGGTTTTTCTCTAAATCTCAGAATCCTCTGATTCAGATAGCTATTCTGACAGAACCATTAACTGTAATGAGGTGGTGTAGGAAATGTATGCAAAAAAGTGCAGTTGGCCACTAATTTTTCATTTTTTTCATTTCCAAATATTATAAAATTCTATGAATCACCTGTGAGTTCAAGATTCAACCTTTTGATAAATTCCTTGCTAAGCATCTCTGGGAATTCCTTCAAGATTGTTGGAAGACCATTTCCGGTGACTACCTCTTGAAGCTCATCAAGAGAATGCCAAGAGTGTGCAAAGCAATCATCAAAGCAAAAGGTGGCTACTTTGAAGAACCTAGAATATAAGACATATTTTCAGTTGTTTCACACTTTTTTGTTAAGTATATAATTCCACATGTGTTAAGTCATAGTTTTGATGCCTTCAGTGTGAATGTACAATTTTCATAGTCATGAAAATACAGAAAAATCTTAAAATGAGAAGGTGTGTCCAAACTTTTGGTCTGTACTGTATGTCCACCAAGTAGTTATGTGAACAGAGCTTTACTTGGACACATTTGCCTCAGTGTATGTACAATTACCTAATCTTCTTCTTTGGTGGTTTAGTTATGGTTTTGTAACTTGTATTTTACAATCATTCGTCGTGTAATAAAATAGAACTCTCTATAGAGCTTTCCATGTGCTGACTTCCTAGGAAGCACATAATAAACTTGTGTTTTTACACAGGATCCAATCTGAGGATACAGAAATGCACAGGGAGGGAAAGAGCATGATCCACATGATTCAATGATGAGACATGAGGTTTGCCTCAAACTACCGCAGCCTCCCTGTAGGAGTTGCAGCTAAACTACAGTCACAGTACACAACTCTGCCTAATGCAGGGAAGAGAAAAATTTGAGCTAAGTTAAAAAAAAATAAGCCAAGGTTAAAGAACTGGGAAAAACAATTATCATGTAATCATTTTGATCTTACAACTGGACCTTTGCTTCAATGGTGACTTTTGTTTCCTGAATAACAAATTAGGGAAAACAAATCACCAGTGACCATAGTGTTCGCACTAACATGTACACTGCATTTATATCTGTCTGTGTGACAATTTTATTGTGGTGCTATTCTCCAATCTTTTTTATGTGCCTTCAAATTATCCTGTGCCATCGAAGTAATAGAGCAAACATCAAAAGACACAGATGTGTGCTGTATTCCCAGTAAAAATGAATTTCAAGACATTTTTTGTTGAATTGATACTTAATATGAAATGGTACTTACAGTGCAAGAAATAATTATTTGATCCCTTGCTGTTTTTGCAAGTTTGCCCACTGACAAATACATGAACATAATTTTAAGGGTAGGTTAATTTTAACATTGAGAGATAGAATATCCAAAAAAAAACAAGAAAATCACATTGTATAAATTAGATACATTTATTTGCATTTTCCAGTGAGAAATAAGTATTTGATTCCTCTTGCAAACAACACTTAATACTTGGTGGCAAAACCCTTGTTGGCAAGCACAGCAGTCAGACGTTTTTTGCAATTGATCTTGAGGGTTGTGCACATGTCAGGAGGAATTGTGGTCCACTCCTCTTTGCAGATCATCTCTAAATCATTTAGATTTTGAGGCTGTCGCTTGGCAACTCGGAGCTTCAACTCCCTCCATAAATTTTCTATGGGATTAAGGTTTGGAGACTGGCTAGGCCACTCCATGACTTTACTGTGCTTCTTTTTGAGCCACTCCTTTGTTGCCTTGGCTGTATGTTTTGGGTCATTGTCTTGCTGGAAGACCCAGCCACGACCCATTTTTAATGTCCTGGCAGAGGGAAGGAGGTTGTCATTCAGGATTTTAGGGTACATGCCTCCATCCATTCTCCCATTGATGCGGTGAGTAGTCCTGTCCCCTTAGCAGAGAAACACCCCCAAAGCATAATGTTTCTGACGCGCCCCCTGGGACATATTCCTTTTTGAGGGGAATACCCGGCACCGGATCAGATGGGGGGGGTTGTAGTCTCCGAGCGGCTGTGACCCGGCCCCGTGCCCAGGGCGTCAAGCTCAGTGTTATGTGGCAGTCCTACAGATGTTATTAAGAGTTCTTTTGTGTCGACTACGCCACCCGTTGTGATGCGGTCACTGTGGCCGCCGCTGCAGCAGGGTCCGCTGAGGCTGATGGTGGGTGCGCAGCTTGATGAGATAACCCCCAACGGGAGGGGTATAGCCTCAGAGGGGACAGGCGCAGAGGATGGGGGTTGTGGTGGTGTAGTGCAGACGGCAGTGAAGACAGAGTCGGGTTGTGCAGTTAAGGGTGTTTACTTACTGCAGATGTTGTACTGGTCACTCCAGCTGCTAGTGACCACCCGAGCCGTGCTGCGTCCACCAGGTCCTGGATCCAGCCAACCCCCAAACAAGTCCGGAGCGTGGCCCTGAGCTCTCCCTCTGTCCTTTCTTCAGCCATCCCCACCAGTGATCCACCTAGGTCCAGCTCCCTCGGGCCTTCTGTTGGGACACCCTTGGCCCTGGGTTCCCTGACCCTTCATGTGGTGTGCCTTCGGGGTGGATGTGATGGGTGACCGTGGCAGACACTGCCCACGGTCTCCGGTCTCTGGCTGGGGATTGTTTTTACCCCCACCAGTTTGGGTTCCGGTACCCTTTTGCTGACTCCTCACCCGATGCTCTAATTTGGGTTCTTGGGTCCCTTCAGTCTTCCCCCTCTGGGTCTTTCTCTGCTCCACTCTCTCTCTGGGTCTTTGTCTTTCTTGCTGCAGGCTGACTTCCTCTCTGCTTGCTTTCTGCTCCTCTGCAGCTGTCTTGCTGTCTCCAACTGACTTGTTCTCTGCATCTGACCCTGATTCTAGTTGGTGCCCACCTTATATACACCCTCTATGTGTGAGCTCAGGTGACCAGCACCCAATGAGCTCCTAACTTTACCCAGGCTGCTCCCCCTATCTGCCCCTACACTACATGGGATGTTCCACCCCCCTCCCACTCCAGCCAGGAACAGACTCGGTCGTACCTACACATTTCTAAGTGGGAGTACCGTCGGCCTGTTCCTCGGAAATGGGATGTATGTAGTGCATGCAGCCTACCGAGCTCAGATCCACACTCCATCCTTACCCGGGAGTGGAATATCACACCTCTGGGTTGAGGTGCAATATCCCTGTAGCAGCCGAATCCTCAGGGTGCTACATTCCCCCCTGGTAAATCACAGCACGTCCTCGGGCTGTAAGACATAAAACAACACCAAAACATACAAAATTTTTCATATAAACATAATAAAACATATAAAACATTATATATATATAAAACTTTTCATATAAACATTCTCGTCGTCTCTTGTTTCAGGTTCCTCCTCCGGACACTGTGCAACGTGTGTCCGGGAAAAGTGCGACAGTCTCTTAGAAAAACTGGTTTTCCTATAAAACCGGTAGGGGGCGCTTTAGGACGCGCAACTATTTACAGGGGAAGTTGGCCGCTCTCAGTCCTCGGCCAGGTAAAGGGAAGGGAATGGCTGCTCACAGTCCTCAGCCTGGTATGGATTACGGAATAACGGGTAAAAAGTTCACTCATGCTGGTCCCAACGGGGACTATATATATGTAGCAACAGTTTCTTTGTACCCGGTCGGGTAACTATTTACATCACTTGCTCTGCCGCACTCAACGGCGTCTTCCTCCTGCTCTTTGAACTTCAGACCCGTCCGGGTCCTCTTGCTCCTCCTCCCCGTACCGCAACTCCTCCTCCGTCAGGCGGTGTACGTGGAGGGCGTAAGGTCCTTTGGCACACTTGTGCCGGGTGAAGGTGACCTCGTCTCCGATGTAGAGGTCACGACCTCTGTGCCCCTCCGGCAGATGGGACTCCACGTCTCTGCGCGTGACAAAGACGTCGCCGAGGGTGTTGTTGTCTCTGATAAAGCCCCACCCGTGCTGCTGGTTAAACTTGATTACAGTCCCGGTGGTACGGGGACTGTGCGCTGCACGGGGGTCCCTCCTGGTCCGGCTCTTCTGCTCGGCGCTCCTTATTTGGGCCTGTTGTTCCCGGACCCGCCTCTCTCTCCGCTCCCTCGCGAACTCTTCGAGCTGCTGTCGGCAACACTCAGCGCGCTCTGCTGCAGCCGCCCTAGTTTCCTGAGTGAACCCCATTAGATCTTCTCCGGTGGGGTCCCACTCAAACTGTGCTTCCGCTAGCGGGGGCGAGATCCGTGCCACGGGCTTCGGAGCCGGAATCAGGGGTTCATCCAGGGGTCTTAGTTTCTGCTGCCGTTCCAGCTCATGGTATCCTTCGGGCCAGATGAAGGGCCGCCCGTCCGGCCATGTGAGCTGGCTGAACAAGTCCTCCCCCAGGTGTGGCACCCTTGGTTTTACGGGCGCAGGCGCGGTGGTGGTGGCGCCCGGATTGCCCAGGCCTTGCGGCCAGGCCTGGGGCACCTGGAAGGTGAAGGGCACCGTTAGGACGGCGGCGCCCTGGGCTACCTGGCCTTGCGGCCAGGCCGGAGGCTCCGCGGAGGTAGGGGGCGCTGTTGGTGATGCGGCGCCCGGGGGTACTAGGCCTTGCGACCAGGCTGGTGGTATTTCCTGCTTTGTCACGCTCCGGGTCGAGGCGCGTGACGTCACAGGGGTCGCTGCGGCGGCTTCCGGTCGGGGCCTAGTCCATAGCGGTGACATGGCGGCTACGGGCACAGCAGGGGGACTTTCGGGCTCTGCGACGGGGAGCTGGGGCAGGTAAGCGGTGTCACGGCTTGGGGTATAGGCGTCCCCTTTACCTGCCTCCATGCGTTCGGCTCCCTTCTCGGCGCCGTCTCCGGCCTTGGGTCCTCCCGCGCCATCCTCAGAGGCGGTCTGCTTCCTCTTCCAGGGTAGCGTGCTCCGTTGACTGGTCTCAGCTTGCTGGGTCATCTCCCGGCTCCACTCCGCCAGTATCTCGCGCTGTACCCGGGCCATCCTCCGTGCGAGGCCCTCCAGGGCAGTCTGTGCACACTCCCGGTCTCGGGGGAGCTGTGCAAGGACCTCCACTAGGCCTAGTGGGGTCGTGGTGTCCAGCAGGCTCCTGACCAACGGGTCGGTGCTGCTCTGCTCTTCTTCCAGCAGGCTCCTGGCCAGCGGGCCGGTGCTGCTCTGCTCTCTGGACATCTCCGGGTGAGCTTTTCTGCTGCTCCTCTCCAGGCTTCCTGCCTCCGGGTGCGCTCGCTCCAGACTGCTCCAGGCGGCACCCATCTTCGTTCTTTTCTTTCGTCTCCTCCCACTTCGAGGGCGGTCCCGGGACCACTTGGTGACTGTCAGCTCCAGGGGTAGTTCTTTCACGCTGACAGACACCTCCAGCATCACAGTCTCTGTTGGTGGGGGCGGTTTCCACTTTTGGCGCCATTTTCTGTCCTGGCCCACGATGGGAGGTGGCCTCTCGCCCTCCTTTGGCACGCCCATAATGGCGTCCGCTGCTCTTCCAAGGCGGGAAATCTGCGGTTTTGGCGGGAAGCGTCGCCCAGTGGCGGGAAACTCTGCAGATGGCGGGAACAAGTTGGAAATGGCGGACAATCGGCGGGAAACGACTGGTGATGGAGTCCGATGGCGTGGACCCTCCGGAACCGGCGGGAGACTTCTTTCTGAGGTAAACTTGCACTTTTCTTCAGGCACGCAGTACCCGGGTGTTGCGGGCACGTAATCCTGCCGACTACGCCAAAGTTGACGCGCCCCCTGGGACATATTCCTTTTTGAGGGGAATACCCGGCACCGGATCAGATGGGGGGGGTTGTAGTCTCCGAGCGGCTGTGACCCGGCCCCGTGCCCAGGGCGTCAAGCTCAGTGTTATGTGGCAGTCCTACAGATGTTATTAAGAGTTCTTTTGTGTCGACTACGCCACCCGTTGTGATGCGGTCACTGTGGCCGCCGCTGCAGCAGGGTCCGCTGAGGCTGATGGTGGGTGCGCAGCTTGATGAGATAACCCCCAACGGGAGGGGTATAGCCTCAGAGGGGACAGGCGCAGAGGATGGGGGTTGTGGTGGTGTAGTGCAGACGGCAGTGAAGACAGAGTCGGGTTGTGCAGTTAAGGGTGTTTACTTACTGCAGATGTTGTACTGGTCACTCCAGCTGCTAGTGACCACCCGAGCCGTGCTGCGTCCACCAGGTCCTGGATCCAGCCAACCCCCAAACAAGTCCGGAGCGTGGCCCTGAGCTCTCCCTCTGTCCTTTCTTCAGCCGTCCCCACCAGTGATCCACCTAGGTCCAGCTCCCTCGGGCCTTCTGTTGGGACACCCTTGGCCCTGGGTTCCCTGACCCTTCATGTGGTGTGCCTTCGGGGTGGATGTGATGGGTGACCGTGGCAGACACTGCCCACGGTCTCCGGTCTCTGGCTGGGGATTGTTTTTACCCCCACCAGTTTGGGTTCCCGTACCCTTTTGCTGACTCCTCACCCGATGCTCTAATTTGGGTTCTTGGGTCCCTTCAGTCTTCCCCCTCTGGGTCTTTCTCTGCTCCACTCTCTCTCTGGGTCTTTGTCTTTCTTGCTGCAGGCTGACTTCCTCTCTGCTTGCTTTCTGCTCCTCTGCAGCTGTCTTGCTGTCTCCAACTGACTTGTTCTCTGCATCTGACCCTGATTCTAGTTGGTGCCCACCTTATATACACCCTCTATGTGTGAGCTCAGGTGACCAGCACCCAATGAGCTCCTAACTTTACCCAGGCTGCTCCCCCTATCTGCCCCTACACTACATGGGATGTTCCACCCCCCTCCCACTCCAGCCAGGAACAGACTCGGTCGTACCTGCACATTTCTAAGTGGGAGTACCGTCGGCCTGTTCCTCGGAAATGGGATGTATGTAGTGCATGCAGCCTACCGAGCTCAGATCCACACTCCATCCTTACCCGGGAGTGGAATATCACACCTCTGGGTTGAGGTGCAATATCCCTGTAGCAGCCGAATCCTCAGGGTGCTACATTTCCACCTCCATGCTTAACAGTGGGTATGGTGTTCTTTGGGTCATAGGCAGCATTTCTCTTCCTCCAAACACGATGAGTTGAGTTAATGCCAAAGAGCTAAATTTTTGTCTCATCTGACCACTAGTGTTGAGCGATACCTTCCGATATCAGGAAATATCGTATCGGATTGGATCGGGCCGATACCCAAAAAGTATCGGATATCGCCGATTCCGATACCGGAAACCAATGCAAGTCAATGGGACACAAATATCGGAATGAAAATAAACCCTTTCTTTCCTTGTAGGTTAATTCTACATGAAGTAAAACAACTAAGAATAATGTAGAATGACATGAAAAGCCGGCAATTCATCAG
Source organism: Phyllobates terribilis (assembly GCF_046119375.1). Taxonomy (NCBI): domain Eukaryota; kingdom Metazoa; phylum Chordata; class Amphibia; order Anura; family Dendrobatidae; genus Phyllobates; species Phyllobates terribilis. The sequence goes on from NW_027362761.1 coordinate 432,689,759, forward strand.
CGCATACACCGGTACCCGACAATTTACAACAGAAAGAATAGAGCATCACACATAGATTAGATAGATAGAAACATGTCAGTCACATATATATGAAGTACAGTGACAGTGTTGCTTACTGTACTTGTCATTTAGTGTAAAGGATTTATTTTAAAAAATATTAGTGTTTTCATGCACCGTCTCTTTAAAAAAGCCGGCCGGCAATTCAGCAGCGGTACCCGACAATTTATAACAGACAGAATAGAGCTTCACACATAGATTAGATAGATAGAAACATGTCAGTCACATATATATGAAGTACAGTGACAGTGTTGCTTACTGTACTTGTCATTTAGTGTAAAGGATTTATTTAAAAAAATATTAGTGTTTTCATGCACCGTCTCTTTAAAAAAGCCGGCCGGCAATTCAGCATCTGTACCCGACAATTTAGAATAGAAAGAATAGAGAATCATACATAGATTAGATAGATAGAAACATGTCAGTCACATATATATGAAGTACAGTGACAGTGTTGCTTACTGTACTTGTCATTTAGTGTAAAGGATTTATTTAAAAAAATATTAGTGTTTTCGTGCACCGTCTCTTTAAAAAAGCCGGCCGGCAATTCAGCATCTGTACCCGACAATTTAGAATAGAAAGAATAGAGAATCATACATAGATTAGATAGATAGAAACATGTCAGTCACATATATATGAAGTACAGTGACAGTGTTGATTACTGTACTTGTCATTTAGTGTTAAAATAAAGGATTTATTTAAAAAAAAATTGGCGTGGGGTTCCCCTTAATTTTAGGCTCTAGCGGAGGTTAAGCAGACAGCTGGGGCAAATGTTTGAAGCCTGGGAAGGGGGTAATACCCACGGAGCTTCCCAGGCTACTAATATCAGCCCCCAGCTGAATACCTAGCCTTTACTAGCTATTAAAATGGGGGAACCCCCCCAAAAAAATAACGTGGGGTCGCCCCTAATTTAATAGCTAGCAAAGGCTAGGCAGACAGCTGGGGGCTGATTTTAATAGCCCAGGAAGGGTGCCATGAATATTGGCCCCCTCCCAGGCTAGAAACACCAGCCGTCAGCCGCCCCAGAAATGGCGCATCCATAGGATGCGCCAATTCTGGCACTTAGCCTCGCTCTTCCCACTGCCCTGTAGCGGTGGCAGTGGGGTAATAGGGTTGGGGTTGATGTCAGCTTATAATGCCAGCTGACATCAAGCCCAGGTTAGTAATGGAGAGGCGTCTATAAGACACCCCCATTACTAACCCCATAGTCAAAGTTAAAAAAAAAAACACAAACACCCAGAATAAAGTCCTTTAATTGAAATAAAGACACAATTCTTTATTGTTCTAAATTAAACCATACTTACCATCACGCCCATTCCAGCTGAAGCCAACGATCTCCTGCAATAAAAGAAAAATAATAAAGCAACCTCATCCTTACCTTTCCATGGTTCCCACGACAGCTTCAGCTCTGCTATATCGAGATGACAGGCTGGACCGCAGCAGAACGCTGCCATCCAGCCTGTCATCCCGCAGACACTGAGAAGCGCAGGCATGCTTGCGCTCCTCAGTGTCTCTCTGTGACGTCATCCAGATGAGCCGAGTTCATGTCCAATGAACTCAGCTCACCTCATGCACGTCACTGACAGCGTGGGAAAATTCTCACGCTGAAGTGCTGAGTGCAGGAGAATTTTCCCACGCTGTCAGTGACGTGCATGAGGTGAGCTGAGTTCATTGGACATGACCTCGGCTCATCTGGATGCCGTCACAGCGAGACACTGAGGAGCACAAGCATGCCTGCGCTTCTCAGTGTCTGCGGGATGACAGGCTGGATGGCAGCGTTCTCCTGTGGTCCAGCCTGTCATCTCGATGTAGCAGAGCTGAAGCTGTCGTGGGAGCCATGGAAAGGTAAGAATGAGGTTGCTTTATTATTTTACTTTTATTGCAGGAGATCGTTGGCTTCAGCTGGAATGGGCGTGATGGTAAGTATGGTTTAATTTAGAACACTAAAGAATTGTGTGTTTATTTCAATTAAAGGACTTTATTCTGGGTGTTTGTGTTTTTTTAAATACTTTAATAGAAATTCATGGTGGTCATGTCTAATATTGGCGTGACCCCATGAATTTCGGGCTTAGGGCCAGCTGATAATGCCAAGCTGGCCTTAACCCCTTTATTACCCAGTGAGCCACCGCACCAGGGCCCTGGATGAGTTGGGTACAGCGCCAGAAGATGGCGCTTCTATGAACGCGCCATTTTCTGGGGCGGCTGCGGACTGCAATTTGCAGCGGGGGTGGCCCAGAAAGCATGGGTCTCCCTGCGCTGCGGATTCCAGCCCCCAGCTGCCTAGTTGTACCTGGCGGGACACAAAAATAGAGCGAAGCCCCCCGCATTTTTTTTTTTAATTATTTCATGAAATTCATGGAATAATTAAGAAAAAAAGGGCTTCCCTATATTGTTGTGTCCAACCAGGTACAAAGAGGCAGCTGGTGGTTGGGGGCAGCCCGTTCCTGCCTGCTGTACCTGGCTGGACACAAATATTGGGCGAAGCCCCACGTCAATTTTTTTTAAATCATTTCAGGAAATTCATGAAATAATTAAAAAAAATTATGTGGGGCTTCGCCCTATATTTGTGTCCAGTCAGGTACAGCAGGCAGGAACGGGCTGCCCCCAACCACCAGCTGCCTATTTGTACCTAGCCGGACACAACAATATAGGGAAGCCCTTTTTTTCTTAATTATTCCATGAATTTCATGAATTTAAAAAAAAAATACGTGGAGCTTCGCCCTATTTTTGTGTCCAGCCAGGTACAGCAGGCAGGAACAGGCTGCCCCCAACCACCAGCTGCCTATTTGTACCTGGCCGGACACAACAATATAGGGAAGCCCTTTTTTAAAAAAATTATTTCATGAAATAATTAAAAAAAAATTGACGTGGGGCTTCGCTCTGTTTTTGTGTCCAGCCAGGTACAACTAGGCAGCTGGGGGCTGGAATCTGCAGCGCAGGGAGGCCCAAGCTTTCTGGGCCCCACCCGCTGCAAATTGCAGTCCGCAGCCGCCCCGGAAAATGGCGCGTTCATAGAAGCGCCATCTTCTGGCGCTGTACCCAACTCATCCAGGGCCCTGGTGCGGTGGCTCACTGGGTAATAAAGGGGTTAAAGCCAGCTTGGCATTATGAGCTGGCCCTAAGCCCGAAATTCATGGGGTCACGCCAATATTAGACATGACCACCATGAATTTCTAGTAAAGTATTTAAAAAAAACACAAACACCCAGAAAAAAGTCCTTTATTTGAAATAAACACACAATTCTTTATTGTTCTAAATTAAACCATACTTACAGTCACGCCCATTCCAGCTGAAGCCAACGATCTCCTGCAATAAAAGTAAAATAATAAAGCAACCTCATCCTTACCTTTCCATGGCTCCCACGACGGCTCCAGCTCTGCTACATCGAGATGACTGGCTGGACCGCAGCAGAACACTGCCATCCAGCCTATCATCCCGCAGACACTGAGAAGCGCAGGCATGCTTGCGCTCCTCAGTGTCTGGCTGTGACGGCATCCAGATGAGCCGAGGTCATGTCCAATGAACTCGGCGCACCTCATGCACGTCACTGACAGCGTGGGAAAATTCTCACGCTGAAGCGCTGAGTGCAGGAGAATTTTCCCACGCTGTCAGTGATGTGCATGAGGTGAGCTGAGTTCATTGGACATGACCTCACCTCATGTATGTCACTGATTGCGTGGGAGAAGTCTCACGCTGAAGCGCTGAGTGCAGGAGAATTTTCCCACGCTGTCAGTGACGTGCATGAGGTGAGCTGAGTTCATTGGACATGACCTCGGCTCATCTGGATGCCGTCACAGCCAGACACTGAGGAGCGCAAACATGCCTGCGCTTCTCAGTGTCTGCGGGATGACAGGCTGGATGGCAGCGTTCTGCTACGGTCCAGCCTGTCATCTCGATGTAGCAGAGCTGAAGCTGTCGTGGGAACCATGGAAAGGTAAGGATGAGGTTGGTTTATTATTTTACTTTTATTGCAGGAGATCGTTGGCTTCAGCTGGAATGGGCGTGACTGTAAGTATGGTTTAATTTAGAACAATAAAGAATTGTGTGTTTATTTCAATTAAAGGACTTTTTTCTGGGTGTTTGTGTTTTTTTTAAATACTTTACTAGAAATTCATGGCGGTCATGTCTAATATTGGCGTGACCCCATGAATTTCGGGCTTAGGGCCAGCTGATAATGCCAAGCTGGCCTTAACCCCTTTATTACCCAGTGAGCCACCGCACCAGGGCCCTGGATGAGTTGGGTACAGCGCCAGAAGATGGCGCTTCTATGAACGCGCCATTTTCCGGGGCGGCTGCGGACTGCAATTTGCAGCGGGTGGGGCCCAGAAAGCTTGGGCCTCCCTGCGCTGCAGATTCCAGCCCCCAGCTGCCTAGTTGTACCTGGCTGGACACAAAAATAGGGCGAAGCGCCACACATTTTTTTTTTTTAATTATTTCATGAAATTCATGGAATAATTAAGAAAAAAAGGGCTTCCCTATATTGTTGTGTCCGGCTAGGTACAAATAGGCAGCTGGTGGTTGGGGGCAGCCCGTTCCTGCCTGCTGTACCTGGCTGGACACAAATATAGTGCGAAGCACCACGTCAATTTTTTTTTAATTATTTCATGAAATAATTTAAAAAAAAAGGGCTTCCCTATATTGTTGTGTCCGGCCAGGTACAAATAGGCAGCTGGTGGTTGGGGGCAGCCCGTTCCTGCCTGCTGTACCTGACTGGACACAAATATAGGGCGAAGCCCCACATAATTTTTTTTTAATTATTTCATGAATTTCCTGAAATAATTAAAAAAAAATTGACGTGGGGCTTCACACTATATTTGTGTCCAGCCAGGTACAGCAGGCAGGAACGGGCTGCCCCCAACCACCAGCTGCCTATTTGTACCTGGCCAGACACAACAATATAGGGAAGCCCTTTTTTTCTTAATTATTCCATGAATTTCATGAAATAATTAAAAAAAAAAAAACGTGGAGCTTCTCCCTATTTTTGTGTCCAGCCAGGTACAACTAGGCAGCTGGGGGCTGGAATCTGCAGCGCAGGGAGGCCCAAGCTTTCTACCCCCCCCCCGCTGAAAATTGCAGTCCGCGGCCGCCCCGGAAAATGGCGCGTTCATAGAAGCTGGATGCTGTACCTGGCTGGCATACAAAAATATGGCGAAGCCCACGTCAAAAGTTTTTGGAAAAATTAATTAAAAAATAAATAATAATTTAGGGACTGCATCTTTATTAACTCCTCAAATGTCATTTAGTGTTAAAATAAAGGATTTATTTTAAAAAAAAATGGCGTGGGATCCCCCATAATTTTAGTCTCTAGCGGAGGTTAAGCAGACGGCTGGGGCAGATGTTTGAAGCCTGGGAAGGGGGTAAAACCCACGGAGCTTCCCAGGCTACTAATATCAGCCCCCAGCTGAATACCTAGCCTTTACTAGCTATTAAAATGGGAGACCCCCCCCAAAAAAATGACGTGGGGTCCCCCCTATTTTAATAGCTAGCAAAGGCTAGGTAGACAGCTGGGGGCTGATATTAATAGCTCAGGAAGGGTGCCATGAATATTGGCCCCCTCCCAGGCTAGAAACACCAGCCGTCAGCCGCCCCAGAAATGGCGCATCCATAGGATGCGCCAATTCTGGCACTTAGCCTCGCTCTTCCACGCTGCCCTGGTGCGGTGGCAGGGGGTAATAGTGGTGGGGTTCATGTCAGCGCCAGCTGCCATGAAGCCCAGGTTAGTAATGATGGGCGTCTATAAGATACCCCCATTACTAACCTACAAAGTGTTAAAAAGAAAAAACACACTACACCCAGAAAAAAATAATTTATTTGAAATAAAACACACCATTTTATTTAATTCTTAGTTTACTAAAAAAAAATAGTTACCTGTCCACGTTCCTGCGCTGATCTCCCATGCACAGCTGTCACATCTGGAGATGGTGACAGCTGTGCATGGCTGCTGTAAGCTCACGCTGCCGGGAACACGTCCGCTCCCGGCAGCAGGAGCCACTGACTGAGGTCACCGGAGTGCATTCAGGCAGCGCAGCTCCGGAGACCTCCTTTACGGCACTGCTGTACCGTGGGAATTTCTCACGATACAGCAGTGCCGTAAAGGAGCTAACCGGAGCAGCGCTGCCTGAACTCCGGTGAACCCTTACGGCCCCGTCATTCTAGCGGCGGCAGCGGTTCAGAGCGGTCACATTCTCTGTGGCTGCTCTAAACTGGAGATCATCGTGGGACACTCGTGGACTACTACGGAGGGGTAAGGATAAGGTTGTGGTTTATTATTTTATATTTTATTACAGGAGATCGATGGCTTCGGGGAATTAGGTGTCTAGGTGAGTATAGGTGTAGTTTTTTATTTTTTACTTTATTTTAGGTGGCGATCGGCGGGGACAGGTAATGTATGAACTAATTTCTTTTAGGTAACCACTGGCCACCAATGACATGTATCTAACATTTATTGGGGACACAGTAGGGCAATTTAAATAGCAGGATCAGGCTGATGGGAACTACTGCTCCCATCAAGCTGATCCTGCTGGCACGAGTGGACGGGGGACAGACATAGGCCGATGGGAGTAGTAGTGTCACATCGGCCTATGTCTGCCTGCACGCACAGACACCCCGCACACACACACCCCGCACACACACACCCCGCACACACACACCCCGCACACACACACCCCGCACACACACCCCGCACACACACTAATCATGACGGGTCCGGGAGGTGAGGCTGACCTGTGCGGCCGTGGGAAAGTTCATGTGAGTTCATGCAATGCAGTCAAGCATGAACTCACATGAACCCTCTGAGGGCACCGCGGCGACTTCAAATGAACAGCTGATCGGCATCACCTGATACCTCAGCTGTTCATTTGAAATAACCGGCGGGAAAGCGCAGCACAGAACGGGAAAGCCGGCGGTGAAGTCTTTTCACTGCCGGCTTCCCCGCCCGGGTCCTTCACTCCTTGGTGCTGCGCTCCCCGCCCGGTCCTAATTTACGATCGGGATGGGAGGTGGTGAGGGGAGCGGAGGATCGGGGTGGGAGGCTGCGGGGAAGCAGTATGGGGCTGTGTGATTGTTTAAAAGCCGGCGGCTTTTTACCGCCCGCCGGCTTTTAAACAATCAGGAGAATTCTCCCACGCTGGGATGGCATTCTGATGACAGGCTGGATCGCAGCTGAGCGCTGCCACCCAGCTTGTCATCCTTCACAGACACTGCAGAGCGCAGGCATTATGGGAACTTCCGATTCCGGTATTCGATATTATAAAAGTATCGGAATTAAGTATCGGAATTCCGATACAGTGAATATCGGCCGATACCCGATATTTCAGTATCGGAATGCTCAACACTACTGACCACAGTACCTTCTCCAAATAACTCACAGAATCATTAAGATGTTCATTGGCAAACTTCGGACGAGCCTGCACATGTGTCTTCTTGAGCAGTGGGACCTTGCGGTCACTGCAGGATTTTAAACCTTTAAGGCGTAATGTGTTGCCAATGGTTTTCTTGTTGACTGTGGCCCAGCTGCCTTGAGATCATTAACAAGTTTTCCCCGTGTAGTTTTAGGCTGATCTCTCACCTTCCTCTTGATCAAGGAGGTGAGAATTTGCATGGTACCCCAGATCGATGTCGATTGACAGTCATTTTGTATTTCTTCCATTTTCTTACTGTTGCACCAACAGTTGTCTCCTTCTCACCCAGCGTTTTACTTATGGTTTTGTAGCCCATTCCAGCTTTGTGCAGGTCTATGATCTTGTCCCTGACATCCTTAGAAAGCTCTTTGGTCTTGCCCATGTTGTAGTGGTTAGAGTCTGACTGATTAATTGAGTCTGTGGACAATAGTCCTTTATACAGGTGACTATGTAAGACAGCTGTCTTTAATGCAGGCAACGAGTTGATTAGCAGCGTCTAACTGGTCTATAGGAGCCAGAACACATAATGGTTTGTAGGGGATCAAATACTTATTTATCACTGCAAAATGCAAATAAATTTATCTAATTTATACAATGTGATTTTCTTGATTTTTGGGGGGATATTCTATCTCTCAATGTTAAAATTAACTTACCCTTAAAATTATAGACTGTTCATGTCTGTCAGTGGGCAAACTTACAAAAACACCAAGGGATCAAATAATTATTTCCTTCACTGTAAATGAATGGTCCGAAACTAAAATTTATTTTAATCCTAAATGTCTGTCTATTTAATGCCATAATCTAATCTTTTTTTCTAATACACTTTAATTAAAAAGTCCTGGCTGATTTTCTGATGTTCTCTGATGATGCTTCATTTGAAAATCCCCAGTGCATGCTAGGATACTCAAACGAGTCATCGTCAGGGGGCAGAGGCTGCGATCACTGTCGCAGCCTCTTTCCTCACCCTGAAACAAAGAGTCATTAGTGATGTCCGTTTCAGGGGTCGGGCTAGTCCCTTCTCTACTAAGCATGTTTCAGTTGTAAATTCTGACGTATGTTTAGTAGAATCTTGTCACTGTGCCCCATTCTTCTCAGTGCACAGTTACAATGCGCTCCCTCGATGGCTCTGATAATAATTGACAAGTCGGCAAGAAAGCACACTGTCCGTGCACATTGTAAGGCGAGAACAATTGAGCAGATACAAGCACAACTCCCGCAAGTAACATAATTGTAATTCATTATCTCTTTAGATTGTGCACTGACAGTGTGCTTTCTTGCCTGTTCATCAGTTCTCATCACAGCCGATGAGGGAGCTTATTGTCACTGTGCACTTTACACAGTGACAAGACCCTACTGAGCATACACCCGAATTGACAGCCGACGCATGCTCAGTAGAACAAGGACTAGTCCACCCCCTGAAATGGACGTCACTAATGATGCTAAGATTTTAGGGGAAACAAGTCAATAATATCTATAATGTTCACTATATATAAGGCCCCTTATTTCACTGATACTGGAAAAGCCAGTACCAGTGTTATCTGTGTCCATATGTGTAAGTCATTAGTGTGCCATCCTTGTGCATCATCCATGTGGCATCTGTGTGCTGTCCATGTGAAACCTACTGGAATAGAATGCAGAATAGAAATAACAGATGTTTAGGTGTTACAGATGTGCAAACAGATATAGTTGAAACCAGAAGTTTACATACACTATATAAAAAGACACATATGCATGTTTTTCTCAATATCTGACATGATTTCAGAATAAACCTTTCCCGTTTTAGGTCAATTAGGATTACCATAATTTTTAATATTTGCCAAATGCCAGAATAATGAGAGAGAGAGAATGTTTTAAGTCATTTTTATTACTTACTGCAAAGTCAAAAGTTTACATAAATTTCAGTATTTGGTACCATTGCCCTTAAACTGAATGACTTGGGTCAAATGTTTGGGATATCTTTCCACAAGCTTCTCACAATAGTTGGTTGGAATTTGGGCCCATTCCTCCAAAACTGGTGTAGCTGATCCAGGTTTGTAGGTCGCCTTGCTCGCACCTGCCTTTTCAGCTTTGCCCATAAATTTTCAATAGGATTGAGATCAGGGCTTTGTGATGGCTACTCCAAAACATTGACTTTGTTATCCTTAAGCCACTTTGCTACCATTTTGGCAGTATTGAGCTGAGACTATCAGGCTGAGAAGGTCCGTGGTTATTGGGCCCTTTGCAGCCTAAAAATACCAGCCAGCAGCTACTCCAGAAGTGGAGCATCACATTAGATGCGCAAATTCTGGCGCTTCGTCTAGGCTCTTCCTGATTGTCCTTTTACGGTTACAATGTGAATAGCAGTAACGTTACTGACATCACCGCTCTTCACATTCTCCGGGTCTCACTAAGCGCAGCGTGTGCCGGCAACTCTGATGAGCGGTGACATTAGTACCCAGTGACTTTGAAGAGCAGTGATGTCAGTAACATTACTGCTATTCACAGTCGCTGGGTTTTGCTGAACTCAGTGTGATTAAGATTTGACCACGTTGTGGGAAGCGCTGGCTTACATTGGACCTGCATGGAAACTTTTTTTTTGTAATAAATTTGTGAACAAGTGTCTTGTTTGTATTTTTCTCTTTATATGTTTTGTTTTTCAAGTTTACGTTTGTGGACTACGTCAGATTCACTGGATTGCATTGGACCTGTGTAGGATTTTTCTTTTATAAACTGGTGAACCAGGGAAAGTGTGGGGGAGTGTTTGTTTAAATAAAGTATTTTTTTGTGTGTGTGTATATTTTTTTTTATTACTGGGTTAGCAATGGGGCTATCTGATAGACACCTCTCCATTACTAACACCAGGTATTGATGCCAGCTGTGTTTTTGGACAATTCACAGCTCACATCAGCCCCAAGCGTAATTACCCTGATTGCCAATGCACCAGGGCAATCGGGAAGAGCCAAGGCATCTAATGTCCAATAACCATGAACCTTCCCAGGCTGATAATATCAGCTCACAGCTGTCTGCTTTAACTTCACTGGTTATTAACCCCTTTACAGCCTGGGGCGTAATAGTACGCACCAGGCTGTCACCCCCTGTTCAGCGCGGGCTCCAGCGCTGAGCCCACACCGAACCGGGCACATGTCAGCTGATTTATACAGCTGACATGCGCCCGCAACAGCCGCGGGTGTAATCGCGATCCACCCGCGGCTGTTAGCATGTTATATGCCGCTGTCAATCTCTGACAGCGACATTTAACAGCGCCGGAAGCGCGTCACTTACCCCGCCCATCGGTGACCCCGTCACATGATCGCGGGTCACTGATGAGTGGGCATGACAACCCTGGGTCTGCAGCAGACCCCAGTGGTTGTCATGCACTGATCGCTATGAGCACCACCTAGTGGTCGGCGCTCATAGCACAGGAGCATTTCTGCTACATAGAGGTGATCAGCTCATCACCTCTATGTAGCAGAGGCGATCGGACAGTTGCTGCTTCTAGTCTCCTATGGAGACTATAGAAGCAAGCAAAAAGTGTAAAAAAAATGTTTTTAAAAATATTTAAAAAATTAAAAAAATATAAAAGTTTAAATCACCCCCCTTTCGCCCCATTCAAAATAAAATAATTAAAAAAACCCTCACATACACATATTTGGTATAGCCGCGTTCAGAATCACCCGATCTATCAATATAAAAAAAGAATTAATCCGATCGGTAAACGGCGTAATGAGAAAAAAATTCTAAATTTCAGAATTACGTTTTTTGGTCGCGCAACATTGCAATAAATGCAATAACGGGCGATCAAAACATCGGATCTACCCCAAAATGGTATCAATAAAAACTTCAGCTCGGCGCGCAAAAAATAAGTCCTCACCCGGCCCCAGATCCCAAAAAATGGAGACGCTTCGGGTCTTGAAAAATGGCGCCATTTTTTTTGTTGTTGTTTAGCAAACTTTGGAATTTTTTTTCACCACTTAAATAAAAAAGAACCTATACATGTTTGGTATCTATGAACTCGTAATGACCTGGAGAATAAGAATGGCAGGTCAGTTTTAGCATGTAGTGAACGTGGTAAAAACAAACAAACATCTGTGGTATTGCAATTTTTTTGCAATTTCACCGCACTTGGAATTTTTTTCCAGTTTTCCCGTTCACGATATGGTAAAACCAGTAATGTCGTTCAAAAGTACAACTCGTCCCGCAAAAAAATAAGCCCTCACACGGCCATGTTGACCAAAAAATAAAAAGACTATCGCTCTGGGAACAAGGGAAGCAAAAAACGAAAATGCAAAAACGGAAAATCCCAGGGTCCTTAAGGGGTTAAAAATGGGGGGACCTCAAGTAATTATTTTTATTTATTTACTTATTTTTTAGGTTAATCCATGTACAGTAAGCTACACAAGGAAGTAACTAATTGTATATCTCACAGATATCTATCTACCTAACATATATCTATCTATTAATCTATTTACCCCATATCTATCTATCTCTTTGCACATCTTTAACACCTAAACATCTGTAATTTCTATTCTGCTTTCTATTCCTGTATATGTGACACTGATGACACACGGATGTCACACTTTTGTCTTCCGTGTGCACTTATGCGGTATGTATTGTTGCCATGCTGCAGGAAAGAAAACAGACATGTCTACGTATGGGTTACACAGACATGTGTGCAGTCTCATAGATTGTAATGTGCATGCGTGTGTATGTGTCTCTGGTACATGTGAAAAATGACATCACACATACCAGACGTGTGAAGGGGACCTAACCGACATGGACAGGAACAGTTTGGGAAGCAAATCAATAGATTCCTTATATCTAGTTCCTAGACCCCTGGTGTAACTAAACTGACTAAACAATTAATGTTTCCATAACCAGGAGAAGGCAAACATCGTGACACAGGTGAGGAACTGAAGCAAAATCAGCATTGCTTAGAGAGTAAACCACAAGTGCCATTATACTCTTATGGCTGCATATTTACTTAGCAATGTAGATTAAAGTTTGATCCTTTATGGAAATATCCAATCCTGGCAAAAGCCTCTCTGCAAGAAACCCGGTCTAATACTTCCGGATGGCTTCACCAACATTTCCAATGCCAAACACAGGAGAACGACAGAGCCGTCAATCAATGCAATGGAGGAGGGCTTGCTCAGACTGAGACTCCCTCGGAGCACTGGTTAACTGATATGCATAATCGATCAAAGTTTTCCTGCAATGATAAGTGTGTACATGGCCACGTTTTCACTTTTTACTGCCTTATCCTGTAGTATTAGTCTGCTTCCAACAAGGTGAGATAATTTCATCCTCCTTACTTTGACTCTTTTGAGATTTACCATTAAAAAATGAGCTTCACCCCCATTACTGTTATTGACTTTGGCAGTGAGTGATCGTGTAATCTGAAGTACTTTACCTGAATGTAGCATTGACGGCTGCTCAAACAACAGTAAACACTGCAGCAGTTAGGCCATGTGCCCACATAGCGTTTTTGTAGCGTTTTTGCAGCGTTTTTACGGCCGCGAAAAGGCTTGTAAAACTGTCTGCCATGCAAAGCAATGTGAATTCGGATGTGCTGTGCACATGATGCGCTAATAAGCGCGCCGAATTCGCATTGCGTTGCAAAACGCAGAATGACCATTTCTACCGCAATTATGCTGCAAATTCGCGGCCATTGAGGAACATTGAAACGCAGCAAACCCGCAGGTATATGTGGATTTGCTGCGCTTGAATTAAATTCATTGACCGTGAATTTGCAGTGTAATCGCAGTGCGTGTGGTACCCGGGATGAAGAGGAGACTACAACTCCTCTTCATCCCGGCTACCACGCGGTGAAAAAAAGAAATAAAAAAGTTAAAAATAAAAAAAACCTGTATACTCACCTCTCCGGTCTGCTCCCAGCGGCGTCCTCTCTCATTGGCGTCCCGCGGTGTACTGGCAGGACCTGCGGTGACATCATTTAGTCAGCTGATGTCAGCGGTCAGGTGATGGTCGCGTGACCATCAGCTTACTAAATGACGTCACCGCAGGTCCTGCCAGTACACCGCGGGACGCCAATGAGAGAGGATGCTACCGGGAGCAAACCGGAGAGGCGAGTATACAGGTTTTATTTATTTTTAACTTTTTAATACTTTTTTTTTTACTAAAGATGCTGCATTTAAAGCATCTAAGTTGATCACACAATATAAATCCATGCCGGTTGCATGGATTTATATTGTGTGACCAACTTGTCAAGCACTTTTCAAAGTGATGCTCAAAATCGCTTGGAAAAGTGCTTGAAAAAACGCATGTAAAAACGCTGAAAAAACGCTTCTCTCTGGCAGAAAAAACGCATGTAAATCTGCATGTGTTTTTTTCTGCCAGAGAGAGGCAAAAACGCTCTGTATCAAATCTGCTACGTGGGCACATAGCCTAAGGCTATGTGCCCACGATGAAGAAATGCTGCATATTTTTTCCGCTTCTACCTGGCAGGAAAAATGCATGCGGTTTTCAAATGCGCTTTTCCCGCCAGGTAGAAATGTTTGTCAAGCGTTTTTGCATGCATTTCTGCATGCGGGTTATCAAGCGCTTTCCAAGCGATTTTAGCATCACTTGGAAAAGTGCTTGACAACTTGTTCACATTATATAAATCCATGCAACCGGCATGTATTTATAGTAGTGTGACCAAGTTAGTTAAAAAAAATAGAATAAGAATGGTAAAAAATAAAAAATAAAGATTATACTCACCTTCCGATGTGCTCCCGGTGTTTTCTCTGCTGCGTCCGGTGTCTTGGGCGGCTCGTGGTGGTGTGAAGGACCTGCGGTGACGTCATTGAGTCATGTGACAGGTCACATGACTCAATGACGTCATGACAGGTCCCTCACAGCACCGCGACCCATACTGCAGACCAGACGGAGGGGAGAAAACATCGGGAGGACATCGGAAGGTAAGTATAATCTTTATTTTTTATTTTAAATTCTTTTTTTAACAGGTTCTATGGTACCCAGGTCTGGAAGAGAGTCTCCTCTCCTCCAGACCTGGGTACCATCCGCACATTGAACCGTGTGATAACCGCATGTACAGTCATGGCCAAAAGTATTGAGAATGAGACAAATAGTAATTTTTCCAAAGTTTACTGCTTCATTTTTTGTAATGACAATTTGCATATACTCCTGAATGTCAAAGAGTGATCAGCTTAACAGCAATTACTGTACATGCAAAGTCAATATTTGCCCAGAAAATGAACTTTAACCCCCAAAACACATTTCAACATCATTGCAGTCCTGCCTTAAAAGGAGCAGCTAACATCGTTTTAGTGATTGATCCATTAACACAGGTGTGGGTGTTGATGAGGACAGGGCTGGCGATCAATCAGTCATGATTAAGTAAGAATGACATCACTGGACACTTTCAAAGGAGGCTGGTTCTTGGTATCATTGTTTCTCTTCAGTTAGCCATGGTTATCTCTAAAGAAACACGTGCAGCCATCATTGCACTGCACAAAAATGGCCTAACAGGGAAGAGTATCGCAGCTACAAAGATTGCACCTCAGTCAACAATCTATCGCATCATCAAGAACTTCAAGGAGAGAGCTTCCATTGTTGTCAAAAATGCTCCTGGGCGCCCAAGAAAGACCAGCAAGCGCCAGGACCGTATCTTAAAACTGTTTCAGCTGCGGGATCGGACTACCAGCAGTTCCGAGCTTGCTCAGGAATGGCAGCAGGCTGGTGTGAGTGCTTCTGCACGCACTGTGAGGCGGAGACTCTTTGAGCAAGGGCTGGTTTCAAGGAGGGCAGCAAAGAAGCCACTTCTCTCCAGAAAAAACATCAGGGACTGACTGATATTCTGCAAGAGGTACGGGGAGTGGACTGCTGAGGACTGGGGCAAAGTCATTTTCTCTGATGAATCCCCTTTTCGATTGTTTGGGACATCTGGAAAACAGCTTATTCGGAGAAGAAGAGGTGAGCGCTACCACCAGTCTTGTCTCATGCCAACTGTAAAGCATCCTGAAACCATTCATGTGTGGGGTTGCTTCTCAGCCAAAGGAATCGGCTCACTCACAGTCTTGCCTAAAAACACAGTCATGAATAAAGAATGGTACCAGAATGTCCTCCAAGAGCAACTTCTCCCAACCATCCAAGAGCAGTTTGGTGCCCAACAATGCCTTTTCCAGCATGATGGAGCACCTTGCCATAAAGCAAAGGTGATAACTAAATGGCTCATGGAACAAAACATAGAGATTTTGGGTCCATGGCCTGGAAACTCCCCAGATCTTAATCCCATTGAGAACTTGTGGTCAATCATCAAGAGACGGGTGGACAAACAAAAACCAACAAATTCTGGCAAAATGCAAGCATTGATTATGCAAGAATAGACTTCTATCAGTCAGGATTTGATCCAAAAGTTGATTGAGAGCATGGCAGGGAGAATTACAGAGGTCTTGAAGAAGAAGGGGCAACACTGCAAACATTGACTTGCTGCATTAACTCATTCTAACTGTCAATATAACCTATTGGTACTCATAATTTGATTGCAATTATATTTCTGCATGTGATATAAACATCAGACAAACACTAATAAAAACCAGAGGCCAGCAGATCATGTGAAAATATAATTTTGGTGTCATTCTCAAAACTTTTGGCCATGACTGTACAGATGTAGTGATGCGGATGTCACGCTGTCCAATGCAAGTCAATGGCGGCGATTACGCTGCGTGTCCGCAAAATTAATGGACATGCTGCGTATTTTTCCGCAATAATAATCCGCAGTGGAAATTTCCACAGCATGTGCACAGCACATGCGGATTATCATTGGGGACCATGAGGCGTGTATTACCAAGCGTCTTTTAAGCGTTTTCGCTGCGGAAAATCCGTGGCAAAAACGCTTGAAAAACGCATAGTGGGCACGCAGCCTAAGGCTATGTGCCCACGATAAAGAAATGCTGCATATTTTTTCCGCTTCTCCCTGGCAGGAAAAATGCATGCGGTTTTTACATGCGTTTTTCCCGCCAGGTAGAAGCGTTTGTCAAGCATTTTTGCATGCATTTCTGCATGCAGGTTATCAAGTGCTTTTCCAAGCAATTTTAGCATCACTTGGAAAACTTGTTCACACTATATAAATCCATGCAACCGGCATGGATTTACAGTAGTGTGACCAAGTTAGTAAAAAAAAAAAAGAATAAGAATGGTAAAAAATAAAAAAAAAAGATTATACTTACCTTCCAATGTCCTCCTGGTGTTAGAACTCTCCTGTTAGGTTTTTTCTAGTTTGCTGGTCACATGACCATTTTTGCCTATTTAATCCGGCTCCACCCTCCTGGCCTTGCTGGACTTCATTGTATTTACTACTCTTGAGCTAGCTTGGTGCTCTGTTACTGTTCTCTGTTAGTTTTGCTAGGTCTTCGGACCTCTATGTTCTTTGTTGTGTGTTTGTCTTTGACTGCTACAATTTCTGCTAGGAGGTGTCCAACTTTATCCCAGTCCCTAGTTCTTGTAGGGATCCCTCCCTTGCATCTATAGGTCTTCGTACAGACTAGCCGAGGACTTTAGCGGGTCTGATCGCAGGATCAGGTTCCCCGTTACATCGTAGGGATCCAGTTTAGTTCTATTGTAGGGACAGATCTCCTGTCTTTCCTTAGTGCTTGTAGCAGATCATAACAGTAAGTCCAGCCCAAAAAATTTCTCTAAGGAAAGACCTCCAGTTTCCATCTTGGTCTCGGTTCAAGATTTGGCTCAACGCTTGCAGGGACTCTCTCTGGAGGTGGCCGAGCTCCAACAACACGTGAGTAGCTGTTCTGGAGCACATTTGGTAGAGCCAAAGGTACGTCTGCCTGATCTATTTTTTGGTGAACAACAAGATTTTTTTTCTTTTAAAAATGCTTGTTTATTGTATTTTCGTTTAAGACCCGGATCCTCTGGTGATGAATCACAGCGCATAGGGTTCATAATGTCACTTTTGCGCAAGGATCCTCAGGGATGGGCTTTTTCTCTCCAACCTAGTGATCCGTGCTTTAGATCAGTGGATAGTTTTTTTTCTGCTTTGGGTTTGTTGTACGATGATCCTGATCGTGTCTCATCTGCTGAGTCTGAATTGAGACGTTTGAGGCAGGGATCAGGTAATGTGGAAAAGTATTGTTCTCACTTCCGTCGGTGGTCTGCCCAGGTTGGGTGGAACGCTTCAGCTTTGAAAAGCTTGTTTCTTGCAGGGCTAGGTGAAAGGGTTAAGGATTTGCCTATTGCTTATCCCACACCTGGAAACTTGCAGGAGGCAATGCAATTAGCTATACGGGTGGACAGGAGACTGCGTGCAAGGGTTAATGAGAGCAAATCCTCTGCTATGTCAGCTCCGAGTCCTGAGAGGGTCTGTGCTGACAAAGGAGAGCCGATGGAGATTGGGGCGATGACACCCCGCTCTCAGGAAAAAGACTGCAGGCTTTCTGAAGGTTTGTGCTTCTATTGTGGAAATTCTGGTCATTTTATTAAGAACTGAGTGCTTCGTATGAACAAAGAAAAAAAAATGGTCAGTTATGCACGTATAGCCTGTTTAAATACAAAGGGAGTATTCCTATCTGCTACTACCGCTGCTCAGGAAGAATTAATTGAATTTCGGGTATTTGTGGATTGTGGTTCTACTCTGAATGTGATTGATGGGGGATTCTTGGAAAAACTTACATTAAAACCTAAACCTTTGTCATCCCCTATTGCTGTGGTTTCTGTTGATGGCTCTCCCTTGAAGAGTGTTACTCACAAGGTCTGTGAATTTCCCCTCACTATTAATGGTGTTCATCAAGAGAATTTGGATTTGGTAGTATTGAATAATTTGCCTTCTCCAGTAATATTGGGGTTGCCCTGGTTAAAATTGCATAATCCTGTACTGGATTGGTCTACCAATGAAATTAAGTCCTGGAGTCCTAAGTGTTATGACAAGTGTTGTAACGGACGTATTGCTGCGGTGGAAAAAGGGGAATTTTGGAGAGTTTTTTCTGAGGAGGAGTCACAAATTTTGCCTCCTCATAGAGACTATGATTGTACCATTGAATTTGTCCCTGGAGCGACTCTACCTAAAAGTCGTTTATTTAATCTTACTATTCCTGAGAGAAAGGCTTTGGAGGAATACATACAGACAAGCTTGGCCGCCGGTCACATTAGGCCTTCCAAGTCTCCTGTGGCTGTTGGATTTTTTTTTGTTAAAAAAAAAGATGGCGGTTTACGTCCTTGTCTGGACTTTCGTGAGATTAATAAAATTACTGTACGCAATCCTTACCCACTGCCATTGATTCCTGATTTGTTTAACCAGTTAGTGGGGGCTAAGTGGTTCTCTAAAATTGATCTCCGGGGGGCATACAATTTGTTGCGCATGAAGGAGGGTGATGATTGGAAGACTGCTTTTAACACTTCTGTGGGTCATTTTGAGAATCTGGTTATGCCTTTTGGTCTTACCAATGCTCCAGCATTTTTTCAGAATCTTATTAATGACATCCTTAGACCTTTGATCGGCAAAAATGTGGTTGTGTATTTGGATGACATTCTGATTTATTCGCCTGATCTGGAGTCTCATTGGCGGAGCGTACGTGAGGATTTACAGTTATTAATGGACAATTAGCTTTTTGCTAAGCTGGAGAAATGTGAGTTCGCTGTACAGAGAATTAGTTTTTTGGGCTACATTATCTCCAGCGAGGGCTTTGAGATGGACCCGGTTAAAGTTCAAGCTGTGCAGGAATGGCCTAGGCCTATTGGTTTGATATCGATACAGAGGTTTTTGGGTTTCGCCAATTATTACAGAAAATTCATAAAAAAAATTTCTATTATTGTCAAACCGCTGACCGATCTCACTAGGAAAGGTGCTAATGCGGTTCAGTGGACTTCTGAGGCCATTTAAGCTTTTGTGTTTCTTAAGGAGAGGTTCAGCTCTGCTCCCATCCTTATGCAGCCTGATGTGACTAAGCCGTTTTTGGTTGAGGTTGATGCTTCTTCTGTGGGGGTTGGTGCGGCGTTGTCCCAGGAAAGCAAGGATGGAGTACATCCCTGTGCCTTTTTTTCAAAAATTTTTTCTGAGACTGAACTTAATTACGATATTGGTAATCGGGAATTGCTGGCTATTAAACTCGCATTTGAACACTGGTGTCATCTCTTGGAAGGTGCTGAATTTCCCATTCAGGTTTTCACTGATCATAAAAATCTGATCTATCTTGATGCTGCCAAGCGCTTGAATGCCCGTCAGGCTAGGTGGGCACTTTTTTTCTCGCGGTTTAATTTTTCCGTTACTTACATCCCGGGTACCAAGAATGTTAAAGCGGATGCTTTGTCTCGCAACTTTTCTCCCATGGTCAGTGCTGAGGAGGAGGAGGAGAGCATTTTACAAGAAGGTGTTGTGATTGCTGCTTTGGACTCCGTTTTGGAAGATGAGATTCTTAAAGCACAGGAGAATGCCCCATCTAACACTCCCCATGGGAGGTTGTTTGTGCCTAGGACCTTTAGGAGAGATTTGTTTGTTGAGTGTCATGAGTCTCGGTTGGCAGGTCATCCAGGAATTTCTGAGACCAAGAGACTTGTGGGTCGCAGTTTTTGGTGGCCTGGATGGCAGAAGGAAGTCATTAAGTGGGTGCGTCAATGTACTGTGTGTGCTAGATCTAAGTCTTCGCATGCTCCTGCTGCGGGGTTGCTTTGCCCTCTGGAGGTTCCTAGTGCACCTTGGACACATCTGGCTATGGACTTTATTACTGACCTTCCCCCCTCTGAAGGTTTCACGGTCATCTGGGTGGTCGTGGACCGTTTTAGCAAGATGTGTCACTTGGTTCCCTTCATCAAACTGCCTTGCGCTAAGACACTCGCTAAGGCCTTTGTCAAGGAAATTGTCAGACTACATGGCGTTCCTACTGACATTGTTTCTGATAGGGGACCTCAGTTCGTGGCTCGTTTTTGGCGTGCCTTTTGTGACAGGTTGGGAGTTCATTTGTCGTTTTCATCCGGATATCATCCTGAGTCTAATGGCCAGACAGAAAGAAAGAACCAGGATGTTGAGCAGTACTTGCGTTGCTTTGTGGCAGACAATCAAGAGGGGTGGTCTGAGTTTCTGCCACTTGCTGAATTTGCTCTTAACAACCATACATCCTCTTCTGCTGGGTGTTCGCCTTTTTTTTGTTGTACTGGGAGACATCCGTCTTTTGGGTCATTCTCCAAATTGGACGGATGTGCGTGATAATCCTCAGGAGGCTAACAAAAAATCTAAGAGGTACTTTGATAGGAATCGGCTAGAGGTTTCGTTTGCTATTGGTGACATGGTTTGGTTGTCCTCTAAGAATCTGCGATTGAGGATTCCTTTGAAAAAATTGGGTCCCAAGTTTGTAGGGCCCTTTAAGGTGCTTCAGATAGTTTACCAATCTGCTGTTAGGTTGGAGGTTCCTACCTCCTGGAAGATTAATCCGGTGTTTCATGTTTCTCTGTTGAAAAAGCTGATGTGTCGGTTGGTGACGCCTCTGCCCCTGTTCCTCCAGTGGTGGAGGACGGGGAATATGAAATTTCCCGCATCCTAAATTCTAGACGGTATAGAGGGAGTTTGCAGTATCTCGTCGCTTGGAAGGGTTTCGGACCCGAGGATAACTCATGGGTGAGGGCAGATGATGTTTCTGCTTCCAGACTTGTCAGAGCGTTTCACAGGAGGTTTCCTGATAAGCCCGGTCCTAGGGGATCCGGAGGATCCTCTTAGAAGAGGGGGTACTGTTAGAACTCTCCTGTTAGGTTTTTTCTAGTTTGCTGGTCACATGACCATTTTTGCCTATTTAATCCGGCTCCGCCCTCCTGGCCTTGCTGGACTTCATTGTATATACTACTCTTGAGCTAGCTTGGTGCTCTGTTACCGTTCTCTGTTAGTTTTGCTAGGTCTTCGGACCTCTATGTTCTTTGTTGTGTGTTTGTCTTTGACTGCTACAATTTCTGCTAGGAGGTGTCCAACTTTATCCCAGTCCCTAGTTCTTGTAGGGATCCCTCCCTTGCATCTATAGGTCTTCGTACAGACTAGCCGAGGACTTTAGCGGGTCTGATCGCAGGATCAGGTTCCCCGTTACATCGTAGGGATCCAGTTTAGTTCTATTGTAGGGACAGATCTCCTGTCTTTCCTTAGAGCTTGTAGCAGATCATAACACCTGGTGTTTTCTCTGCTGCGTCCGGTGACTTGGGCGGCTCGCGGTGGTGTGAAGGACCTGCGGTGATGTCATTGAGTCATGTGACAGGTCACATGACTCAATGATTTCATGGCAGGTCCTTCACAACACCGCGACCTATACAGCAGACCAGACGGAGGGGAGAAAACATCGGGAGGACATCGGAGGGTAAGTATCATCTTTTTTTTTATTTTAAATTCTTTTATTTACAGTTTCTATGGTACCCAGGTCTGGACGAGGTACACAGGTCTCCTCTCCTCCAGACCTGTGTACCATCCGCACATTGAACCGTGTGATATCCTCTTGTGCAGATGCAGTGATGCGGATGTCACACGGTCCAATGCAAGTCAATGGCGGCGATTACGCTGCGTGTCCACAAAATTAATGGAAATGCTGCGTATTTTTCCGCAATGATAATCCGCAGCGGTAATTTCCACAGCATAGAATCATAGAATGGTAGAGTTGGAAGGGACCTCCTGGGTCATCTGGTCCAACCCCTTGCTCAAAGCAGGATTCAGTAAATCATCTCAGACAGATGTCTGTCCAGCCTCTGTTTGAAGACGTCTATTGAAGGGGAACTCACCACCTCTCGTGGCAGCCTGTTCCACTCATTAATCACCCTAACTGTCAAAAAGTTTTTTCTAATATCTAATCTGTGTCTCCTCCCATTTAGTTTCATCCCATTGCTTCTAGTCTTTCCTTGTGCAAATGAGAATAAAGATGATCCTTCTACAATGTGACAGCCCTTGACATATTTGTAGACAGCTATTAAGTCTCCTCTCAGTCTTCTTTTTTGCAAGCTAAACATTCCCAAATCCTGCAACCGTTCCTCATAGGACATGGTTTGCAGACCAGTCACCATTCTGGTCGCTCTTCTCTGAACTTGCTCCAGTTTGTCTATGTCTTTTTTAAAATGTGGTGCCCAAAACTGTACACAGTATTCCAGATGAGGTCTGACCAAAGAGGAGTAAAGACCGATAATGACTTCACGTGATCTAGACTGTATGCTTCTGTTAATACATCCCAGAATTGTATTTGCCTTTTTTGCTGCTGCATCACACTGTTGACTCATGTTCAGTCTATGATCTATTAGTATACCTAAGTCTTTTTCACATGTACTGTTGCTTAGCTCTATTCCTCCCATTCTGTATATGCTTTTTTCATTTTTATTGCCCAGATGTAGTACTTTGCATTTTTCCCTGTTAAAAACCATTCTGTTGGTTGCTGCCCACTGCTCCAGTTTATTTAGGTCTTTTTGAATCCTCTCTCTCTCTTCTCTAGTATTAGCTATCCCTCCTAGCTTTGTGTCATCAGCAAATTTAATCAGTTTACCCTCAATTCCTTCATCTAAATCATTGATAAAGATGTTGAACAATACAGGTCCCAGGACGGAGCCCTGTGGTACCCCACTTGAGACATTCATCCAGCTGGATGTGAAGCCATTTACAACCACCCTTTGAGTCCGATCACTAAGCCAGTTATGAATCCACCTAACAGTTGCCTGGTCCATTGCATACTTGGTCATTTTTTCAATAAGGATGGTGTGAGATACTTTGTCAAATGCTTTGCTGAAGTCAAGATATACTATATCTACAGCATTTCCCTGATCCACCCAGTCAGTGATTCTGTCATAGAAGGAAATTAAGTTAGTCTGACATGACTTGTTATTTACAAACCCATTCTGACTCTGGTTAATCACTTCATTCTTATCCATGTACTTACATACATGTTGTTTAATAATTTGTTCAAAGATCTTTCCTGGTATAGAAGTCAGACTCACCGGCCTATAGTTCCCTGGGTCCACCTTCTTCCCCTTTTTGAAGATAGGAACAACATTTGCTCTTCTCCAGTCTTCTGGGACTTCTCCTGTTCTCCAAGAATTTTCAAAGATTATGGAGAGTGGTTCTAAAATTTCTTCTATGATCTCCTTCAGTACTCTGGGGTGTAATTCATCTGGACCTGGAGACTTGAACTCATTTATGTTAGCTAAATATTCCCTCACAATCTTTCTGTTTACAGATAACTTGGATTCCTCTATTCCTTTAAAAGGACAGTGAAGATCAGTTGATGTTACATTTTCTTTCTGAGAGAAAACAGATGCAAAATAGGAATTAAAAAGTTCGGCCCTCTCAACATCCTCTCTTACCATTTCTCCATTTTCATCCTGTAAAAATCCTATAGCATCTTTGACTTTTCTTTTACTTTTGACATACCCCCAAAATCCTTTTTTATTGCCTTTGACATCTCTTGCAAGCCTTAATTCATTGTCAGCTTTAGCTAACCTGATACGTGCCCTGCAGGATCTGCAGACTGCATTATAATCTTCTTTAGATATGCCTCCCTCTTTCCATTTAATAAACATTTCTTTCTTTCTTTTTAGCATGTGTTTAAGTTCTGTGTTCATCCATCCTGGTTTCCTTAAATGCTTCCCATTCTTCCTACTTTTCGGGATTGTTAACGATTGTGCTTTGAGAATCTCATTTTTAAAAATTTCCCATCCTTCCTGGACATTTTTGTCCTTAAGGACATCCAGCCATTGGATCCCTCCTATTCTCTTTCTGAGTCTCTTACAATCTGCCTTTCTAAAATCTAACCTTGAAGTTTGAGTCTTCACATGTCTTCCTCCTCTAGTTATCCAAAATTCTATAATAGCATGATCGCTGCCTCCTAGCGTCCCAGCCACCTTTACCTCCTCAACCATTTCCTCCCTGTTTATAAGGATTAGATCCAAAGTAGCAGATCCCCTTGTTTTCTCCCCTACCTTTATGAAGATAAAGTTGTCAGCAAGAGAGGATAAGAATTTGCTTGACCTGTTAGTTTTACTTGAGAGAGATTCCCAACAAATGTCTGAATAGTTGAAATCTCCCATGACCACTACGTCATATTTTTTGGAGAACTTGGTCATTTGATACATAAAGAGTTCATCCATATCTTCAGCTTGCCCAGGTGGCCTGTAGTAAATGCCTACAATGGTGTCCTTTCCGTTGTTCTCTCCTTGTATTCTTACCCAAACAGTTTCCACAGAACTCCCAGTCTCTGAAGCTTCAATCTCTGTGCAGATATACGCTTTTCTAACATACAATGCGACACCTCCTCCTCGTTTATCAAGTCTGTTTCTTGCAAATAAGTTGTATCCTTTTAGCCTTTTATTCCAATCATGTGTATCGTCCCACCAAGTTTCAGTGATTCCAATGACATCATATTCCTTTTCCTGCGTTAGTAGTTCCAATTCTCCTTGTTTGTTGCCCATGCTTTGTGCATTTGCATAAAAACATTTTAGTTTGTGATTGGTTTCTCTTCCTCCCATATTTTTATTATTTAAATTGTTTTGTCTTTGTTCTTCTTTTCCACTTCCAGTAGCAGAGATCTCAATAGTATTTGTCAGCTGTATGGCTTTTTCTGGCCTTTTGCTTCCCTTCCCACATTGTTCTAGTTTAAAGCTCTCCTGATGAGTGTAGCAAGACGACTTCCAAATACATGTTTTCCAGTCTTCGTAAGGTGCACCCCATCTCTAGCAAGTAGTCCATCGTATAGGTAATTAATTCCGTGATCCAGAAATCCAAATCCTTGTTGACGGCACCATCGATGTAGCCAGTTGTTCACCTGTAGAATCTTATTCCACCTCATTGTTCCATGGCCATCCACTGGGAAGATGGATGAGAAGACCACCTGCGCTCCCAATTCTTTCACTTTCTTGCCTAAGTCTTCAAAGTCACTGCAGATGGTTTCCAGGTCCTTTCTTGCGGTGTCATTTGTCCCCACATGTATTAGCAGGAATGGGTAGTGATCTGTAGGTCTGAAGAGTCTTGATATCCTGTCAGACACATCTTTAATTTTTGCTCCTGGAAGACAGCACATTTCTCTTGAGGTTATGTCTGGTCTGCAGATAGCGGCCTCTGTTCCTCTTAACAGGGAATCCCCCATGACCACCACTCTCCGTTTTTTCTTCACAACATTCTTCTTTCTCCATCCAGGAGGATTCTGAGGGCTTACAAGGTTATTCATTGCTGGCAAAGTCTTATTTTACTGTATTTCTTCATGGTTCTCCTGCGTGAGAGCCTGGTACTGGTTCCTGAGCAGTATGGGTGCTGACTGCCTCTCGATCCTCCTGCTTCTGTGGGTCACATGCTTCCATTCCTCTGTTTCGTCAGGTGCAGTTCGAATTTCTTCTCTTTCTGAATCATGAAGAGATAATTCTGCTCTGACTAAGAACTCTTCACCTTCCTTAATGATTTTCAAGGTAGTTAACCTCTCTTCTAGGTTTCGCAACTTTTCCTCCAACAGGGACACAAGCTTGCATTTCTGGCATGTGAAGTTTGGCTTTTCCACTGGCAACTCTGTGAACATGTAGCAGGATATGCAGCTCACCAAATGGCTCCTGGACTCTTCCATGTTCTTACTGTTAATGTTCTGAAAACAGTGAAAAAAGCTTAAAAAAAAAAGCTTCAAAATGCGCGCGCCTGCAGGCGCACGGTTTACCAATGTCCTCTTTTCAGCTCCAACAGCCAAAATCCAGTGTTCTTTGAGCTCGCGGAGACTCTTCACTTACCCCAAAATGCAGTGGGAATATGCAAATTATCTCCTCAGGACTCGTCCCCTGGTTTTCCACAGCATGTGCACAGCACATGCGGATTATCATTGGGGACCATGGAGCACGTATTACCAAGCGTTTTTTAAGCGTTTTCGCTGTGGAAATTCCGCGGCAAAAACGCTTGAAAAGCGCATAGTGGGCACGCAGCCGAAAGAGGTAAAAAGAAGAGCAAACCTCAGTGACAGGGAAATAGTCTCAGATGTCTGGATGAACTAATTGAGAAACTGCAGATTTTGTAAGCTGGCTATATGAGATATCCTGATGCTCAGTAGGTATGAAGCAAAGAAGGTAGGAATGATATTTCTGAAACAGAATATTTTACACGTTCAACATATTCTCTGTATGGTTCTATAAACTTAAAGTACTAAAAATATTGGGGCGATTTACTCTTCAAAATATGGCTAATTTTGTCAAATTTATTTAGTGTTGCAGACACTTTTTCAAGTTTTGTGATATAATAGATTGTATAAAGTTAGCCAACAGTATCTAAACATGTGCTAAATTTATCATCCAGAATGAGTCACTGTTTACCAATCTAGTCTAATTCTAAGCTGTCAAAATTTCAGATTGTATTAATTAATCTGTCCCATTATAATTATTTCAACATGCCTCCCAGTGTTCACACTTCAACCTCGGTTTATGCATGATTGTCTCTATTTTACCTAGGGCTGTATGAGGCAGACTGACTGCCTGAACTTGTCACCAAGAAAATGCCACCCAACCGGCAGGCAGCATGTAAAAGAGCAGGATGAGCAGAGCAGATTATTATATAATTTTGTGAGAAAAAAATTCAAAAATTCAGTAATTTAATCCTCTGCTTTTTCTGATTTTCGGTCTAGTGGGCGGTCCTAGCATTGACTGACAGCTTTCACTGCATGCACTCTTATATGATGAAAGGTGTCAGTCACTAATAGGACCGCCCACTGGACCGAAGATCCTAAAATAAGCAGAGGATTAAATGATGAAAACACAGGTTATTCTGAGATTTTACTCACAGAACTATATATCCAACTGCTCAGCTCCCCCTGCTCTATAACATGGTGCCTGCAGATTGGACTGCATTTTCACGGTGACAGAGTCCCTTTAAACTTTACAGATGTGAACTTCACAGCTTGAGAGCTAAATTTTAGGAAAGGTACACTTATCCTCCATCACAGAACCACAAAGTCGTTCTCAGTGGAGGAGGCAAAGGGATGTAAATGGAAATGGAATGCACTAGGTAGGGTAACCATACATGACATATGTATAGGCACTTTTTAATGCCAAAGTAGAGGGCACGGTAAATAAGATGCAATGATTTATCTTGAAGAATTTGCATGATTAGCGCATTGACGCTAAAGACGCTGCAGGAAGGTGCACCCACCATTGCCACATGCATGCACCATTAGACAATTGTTTTCACTTGGACTCTCTATTGTCCTGATACTAATACTATTTTATCATTATATTTACCATTGGTAATTAGATTATATCATGTTTAATAAATATGTAGGTAGATAGATAGACAGATAGATATACAGATAGATAGATAGATAGATCTATTTTTGAGTAATTGCATATTTTTTGGAGCTCAGTATATTGATTATGGGATTCATGCAGAAATTTAATTCCAATCCTTTTTTAAGGAAGTTGTCCACTACTTTATATGAACCCCCCATTGTATCCCCCCGGGCCCAGAAGTGTTTTTGTAAATACCTTGCGGTACCTTTTCTGTCTCTGAGCGGCGCTATCGCTGGCCGCTCAGAGGCATCACGTGACCCATCACTGATGTCAAGTGAGGCGTGACATCAATGATGCGCTCTGGGTTGTGGGCGGGGTTACCCCGTGCGTCACACCCAGCATCCACCGCGCGCTTTCCCAGTGAATGGGGAGAGGGAGGGCATGCGGTGGATGCCGAGTGTGACGCGCGGAGTAACCCCGCCCACAACCCAGCAGCCAAAGGTGGAACGCGGAAGAGGGACCCTCGGTTGTAGCCGGAACTTGACGTGACGTCAGCGGATGTCAGAGCCGGCTGCAGACGGGGATCACGTGATGCCTGTGAGCGGACAGTGATAGCGCCGCTCACAGGCAGAAAAGGCACCACGAGAAACACTTATGGGCCCTGGGGAAATACATTGGGGGATCATATAAAGTAGTGGACAACCCCTTTAAAGCAATTGCTGCTTTTTTGGTCTTGTAGCGTTAATAATGTATTTTTTTGTTCAATATATTATAAAAATATCACTAATCATTAGTGTTGAGCCACCCCCGTAGTGATCGAGTTCGGTTCGGTTCGTCGAACACCCGTGTGTTCGCCGAACTGTTCGTCGAACTGTTCGTCGAACACCTTCGAACACCGGTAAAACCAATGGCAGGCAAACAAAAACACATAGAAACACATAGAAAACACCTTCAAAGGTGTCCAAAAGCTGACAAACTGCTCAGAAGACATAACTAACACATGGAAAAGTGACAAGTACATATAGTCATGCGAAAATAAAAGAGGTGGAGGAGTAAAAGGAGGGGGAGACACAGATATAGGCATGTCATGCCCTTCTAAAATCCAAAAAGTGAGAAGCCGACACGGCCAGTCCGCTCCTGCCCGTGCCACCTCCGTGTCGCCGGGTTTGTGCCAGAGCCGCGGTGAACCCTGACGGCCAGCCCCCCTCTCCCAATACTGGTGCCTGTCCGCTGGTGGGTCGAGCGAGCCCCCCTGTGGTGGAGGCAGCTCTAAGCTTTTTAATTTAAATTGTCTCTCTAATTTGAATGAATACACTTTAAATCCATTTACAAGGATCTATTGGAGGGCAAGTCTCATGCCAGCAGCCGCGGTAATTCCAGCTCCAGTAGCGTCCACTAAAGCTGCTGCAGTTAAAAAGCTTTTATAAGGATCGAGCTCGGCTGTCCACCGCAAGGCATCCTACTGCCAGTCCCAGCCCCTATGCCTTGGGGTGCCTCCTGATGCTCTTCACTAAGTATCCCATGGTCCCGAAGCATTTCCTTTGAAAAAATTAAGTGTCTAAACTACAGGTGGTGCAGCTTGCTTAACAGCCGGAATAATCCGCTGACTAGCAGACACTGCTACTAGGCACAAAGTATTTCCTGGGCTAGATGCAGTTAAAAAATTTGTAATTAGATACTCTCGTTGGATGCTGAGAAAGCATTCCATAGAGTCTCCTGGCACGCCATATATGATTCTCTTAAAAAGCTTGGGGTAAGGGTCTAGGGGACCCTTTTATAGCCAAAATCACGGCCCTGTATCGCAATACGTCACCTAGGCTGAAGATAAATGGAACTGTAGCACCCTGAGGGCTCGGTTGCTACAGACGTATTGCACCTCACCCAGAGGTGTGATATCTCACTCTCAGGTAAGGATGGAGTGTGGATCAGGACCCGACACCTGCATGCATTACACCACATTGCCGTGGGGCAGGGCGACCAATATGCCCCTGAGATGGGCACGACAGTCCCTGTCCCTGGCTGGAGTGGGGGGAGGGAACACTGAGGAAGGGGAACCCTGTAGTGCAGGAGCAGGGAGGAAGCAGTTCCTGGGTGCATTGAGAAGGGAGTATAAAAGGTGGGCACCATCTTAGTTCAGTGCAGAGAAGTCTGAGCAGAAGTGGCAGGGAGCAGGGGCTCTGCATGAGCTCTGCTCCGGAGGCGGGCCTAGTAACAGAGGCCCAGGCCTGGAAGAGGGAGAAGGAAGGAAGAGGAGCGGAGAAGGCTCCAGGAACGAGGAATGAAGGGATCCCAGGGGTGTGGACGGGCGAGTCGCCACCGCACGCCCGAATCCACCTGCGTGGAGGGGTCAGGCCAAAGGGGGAAACCGGTCCCCGAACTAGTGGAGGCAGGAAATGACCCTCAGCTAGAAACCGGAGGCTCTGACATTTTATGTGGCGCAGCCCCTCGCTACACCCGCTAGGTAGGCACCACATAGGGTCAGGGAAACTGGCGCCAAGTTTACCAAGAGGAGGCCCGAGGCAGCCGGACAGAAGTGTTGGTAAGAAAGGCCAGACAAAGGACACACAAAGGGGGTCCTGTGAAGTGCTCCAAAGTTATCTGGGAGTTGTCTGAGCCCCTCACCTGGTGAGCACAGTACGACGTGGGCAGCCGTTACCTGCAGACGTGGTCTGGATAATAAGAACTGTGAGTAAAGGCCCTGGACTGCATCACTGACTCCGTGTCGTTACTACTGCTGCCCTGCACCATCACCCCCATCCTCCGCATACACTGCCCTGAGGCTATACTCCTCCCGTGGGGAGTTATGCTACGCTCTGCTGCACCCACAACACCAGCCTCAGCGGTCTGCCCTGTAGCGGCGGTTCACTCTGACCGCAATCCACGGGTGGCGTAGTCGGACATTTAAACATCAAAACCACATAAATAGTTCCGCCACTGGTTTGACTGCCCTGAGCCACGGAACCGGGTCGCCGCCACGAAGACTACAACCACCAGCATCCACCAAAAAGGGTCCGGCTCCGGGTGTCCCAAGGCCCAGGGGGTGCGTCAGAACATTTTCATCACCTTTCACAATCACCAATGGGACAAGGCAGGGATGTCCTCTGTCCCCTCTCTTATACATCCTAGTGACGGAGCACCTGCTCTCATCAATTCGCCATAACCCCAATATTAGGTGGATTGAGGTGGGAGGCACCGAGTACAAGTGCTCTCTATTTGCTGATGATGTCCTAGTATATATCACTCAATCACATATATCCATCCCTGCTGTTATGGCTGAAATAGATCACTTTGTTACATGGTAAAATTTTAAAATCAATGCAGCGAAGTCTGAGGCCCTCGATGTCTCCCTCCCCAAATCCATATAGGATTCCATCCAGTCCAACTTTCCCTTTGCCTGGCCCTCACAGGGTATCAAATACTTAGGAATTCCTATTCATAGAGACCTCTCCCATCTATGTTATCTTAATTTTGGGCCCTTTATTGAACAATTCCATACAGACCACGGTTGGCAAGTTAGAACTGTAAGATTCACTACGTGAACCACTGGTGTTTTGTGGAAAAGCACATGTACACTGCGTTCCAAATTATTATGTAAAAAGTGTTTAGGAGTGATAAGGGAAGAATTTGTTTGTTTGTCAGTTAAACTCATTGATGGTGATGTGTGTCAGGGCTCTTTATATCACTGTAAGCAATTGCAGACACCTGTGCTAATTAGTTTGGCAGGTGTGTCCAATGAAAGGCAAGACTACTTAAGAAGGCTCTCTCACATTATTAAGCAGCCTACATTTTCTGCCAAAATGGGAAAGAAAAAGGATGTGTCGGCTGCTGAGAAGCAACAAATTGTGGAGTGTTTAGGTCAAGGCATGACTACAATCAACATTGTGCGATGATCAGGATGAAGTCTTGGCAATCAAGAAGTATGTAGCTGATTCACAGTACACACGTGTGCGTGCTGATAAGGGCAAATTGAGGACTCTTTCCTACAGGCAATTACGTCAGGTTAAAAGAGCAGCGGTAAGAAAGCCTTGTCATAGCAGCAGACAAGTTTTTGATGCTGCTGGTGCCTCCAACGTCCCCCGAACAACAAGATGCAGGGTCCTTCAGAGGTTTGCAGCTGTGCATACGCCATCCTGTCGACCTCCTCTATCCACTTCACACAAGCAGAAACGGCTCCAGTGGGCCAAACATTACATGAAGACTGATTTCAAAACTGTTTTGTTCACGGATGAGTGCCGTGCAGCGCTCGATGGTCCAGATGGATGGAGTGGAGGATGGCTGGTTGATGGACACCCCACGCAAACACGGCTACAGCGCCAACAAGTAGGAGGTGGAGTAATGTTTTGGGCTGGAATCATGGGGAGAGAGATTGTCGGCCCCTTTAGGATCCCTGAAGGCGCTAAAGATGAACTCCATAATGTATGTGGATTTTCTCAAACAGCACTTCCTGCCATGGTTCAAGAAGAAGAACCGTGTATTTCACAGCAAGATCATTTTTCTGCATGATAATGCACCATCTCATGCTGCACATAAAACATCTGCATCTCTGGCTGATATGGGCATAAAAGGGGACAAACTTATGGTGTGACCCCCATGCTCCCCTGACCTCTACCCCATTCAGAACCTTTGGAGCATCATTAAAAGGAGTGTCTATGATGGCGGGAGGCAGTTCACATCTAAGCAACAGCTCTGGGAGGGTATTCTGTCCTCATGCAAAACAATTGAAGCAGAAACCATCCAAAACCTGACAAATTCAATGGACGAGAGAGTTCAGAAGCTCCTTTCGAACAACGGGTCCTATGTGAAAATGTAACATCACCTACAATAAAGTTTTGAGTTGAAAACTGTTTGATTTCAGTTTCTAACAACCTGCTAATGCTTATAATTTCAAAAATGACCATTTTTTTGGTCTTTATTAAAATGAAAAGGTTGATCGAAAAGTTTGGGGGATCTAAGAGTGTGGCAACCCAGTAGTCATGATTACTTCGAATTCTGACAATATGAGGGTCATGCTGCAGGTAGTGCAGCAAGAAGGCACTTATGTGTCTTGCGCATCTCGGAGCCCCAAAATTATTTTCCGGGCTAGATGCAGCTAAAAATTATTTTTAATTTTAAATCTGGTGGAGCTTATTATAGATGGCCTAATAGGATCAGTGCTGCACACTGCTACAAAGCCCAAATTATTTTCCAGTCAAGATACAGATAAACATGATTAGTAATTTGAAAGCTTAAAACGGTTGGTAGGGTGATTTTAACCAATCATCAAGCTTTTACTCTCCCCAGGATGACACAGGGGTAGAAAAGTTGTTTCGGATCCATGATTTGTTCATCTTTATGAACGTGAGTCTGTCTACATTATCAGTGGAGAGCCGCGTGCGCTTATCTGTCAGCACACCACCAGCAGCGCTGAACACACGTTCAGACAGAACGCTGGCTGCGGGGCATGACAAGATCTCCAAGGCGTAAGTGGCTAGCTCCGGCCATTTATCCAGATTGGAAGCCCAAAAAGAGCAAGGGTCCAGTGACACAGTCGTGGCTTCAATGTTTACTTGGAGATACTCCTGTACCATCATCTAGGCGTTGACTATGTGTCAGACTTCTTGTCTCCTGTGGCCTTGCAAAGGATGGGCTAAAAAAGTGGTGAAATGATTCCGCAAAATTGATGTTGCCAGCAGATACTGTGGTTCTGTTACGGTTTGAGTGCTGAACACTTGACGGTCCCACGGTTGGCAAGTTGGAACTGTGAGATTCACTACGTGCACCACTGGTATTTTGTGGAAAAGCACATGTAAGATTCTGCAACAGTCTCTGCTGATACTCCTGCATGCGTGCATCCCTTTCTATGGCAGGAATAATTTCTGCAAATTTACTTTTGTATCGGGGATCTAACAGTGTGGCAACCCAGTAGTCAGGATTATTTCTAATTCTCACAATTCGAGGGTCAAGTTGCAGGTAGTGCAGCAAGAAGGCACTCATGTGTGTTGCGCATCCAGGAGCACCAAGTCCCTGTTGTGTTGGTGGCGAGGTAACAATCATGCTTCCTTCCTCTGTCCTCTCCCCCCAACCTCGCACAACAGAAATGTGATCAAGGTCTCCCTCATCTGATGAGTCTTCCATCAGTTCGTCCTCCACTTCTTCCTGGGCTCCTGCACCTTCCTCACTAGTTTGGCTGCTACCATGCGCCCTGGTAAAACCATCTCCCCCACCCTCACATGCCTGCCGCCTTGGTGCTGCCGACCGTCTGGACCTTGCAGATGTTAGCCCTTCCGCATACAACTCCTCCTCCTCTACTTCCTCCACCTCCTCTTGTGCCACCACCTGACTCCGAATTCTGTTTAACATGTGCTCCAGCATGTAAATCACCGGAATAGTCATGCTGATAATGGCATCGTCAGCACTAAACATCTTCGTCGCCATTTTAAAACTGTGCAGAAGGGTGCATAGGTCCCTGATCTGAGACCATTCCTCCAGCGTGATTTGCCCCACCTCTGAATCTCGTTGGCCCAGGCTATACGTCAGAACGTATTGCACCAGGGCTTGTCGGTGCTGCCACAGTCGCTGCAACATGTGCAGAGTTGAATTCCACCGGGTAGGCACATCGCATTTTAGCCAGTGAAGTGGCAGGCCCAACGACTTCTGTAGAGATGTAAGTCGCTGAGCTGCGGGATGCGAACGGCGGAAGTGAGCACACAGCGACCGTGCCCTCTGCAGAAGGCCATCTAGTCTGGGATAGTGGGCTAAAAATTGCTGGACAACCAGGTTCAACACGTGAGCCATACAAGGCACGTGTGTGACATTGGCCCGGCGAAGGGCCGCACCCAGGTTTGCAGCATTTTCGCACACGGCCTTCCCTGGTTTCAGGTCCAGTGGAGACAACCATTCATGAAATTGGTTCTCCAGAGCTGACCACAACTCCTCAGCTGTGTGACTCACATTTCCCAGACATTTCAAAGTAAAAACCGCCTGATGACGTTGAGCCCTACTGCCAGCATAGTAAGGAGGTGTGCAGGATCCCTTCTGCGCAGTTAGAAAGCTTGTGGCATGACCAGACAGGCTTTGGGTGCAGGTGGAAGACCGAGAGGAGGTTGAGGAGGCAGAAGCAGTGGAGGAACTTTGACATAAAGAGGATTGACGCACAACTCGTGGGGACGGCAAGACTTGGACAGCAGCCCCTTGTCCTGCTGTCACCATAGTTACCCAGTGCCCAGTCAGCGACATGTAACGCCCCTGTCCATGCCTACTCGTCCAAGTGTCTGTGGTGAAATGCACCCTGTCACACACAGAGTTTCTCAAAGAAGCAGTGATGTTGTGTGCGACATGCTGGTGGAGCGCAGGCACACCTTTCTTTGAGAAGTAGTGCCGACGGGGCATCTGGTACTGGGGCACTGCGACGGACATAAGGTCTCGAAAATCCTCTGTGTCCACCAGGCGGAAAGGCAGCATTTCTGTAGC
Source organism: Phyllobates terribilis (assembly GCF_046119375.1). NCBI lineage: Eukaryota > Metazoa > Chordata > Amphibia > Anura > Dendrobatidae > Phyllobates > Phyllobates terribilis. The sequence goes on from NW_027362761.1 coordinate 432,724,804, forward strand.
CAAGAGCTTGCAGATGGTGAAATTCAACCTCTTAGCTTTCTCATGGCTAGGAGGAAATGGTCTTTTACTTGTCCACATCTGAGGGACCGAGGGCTGGCTATTGTGCTTAGACGGGGTTGATAAGGGTGTCCCCGGCAAACTGCCGGTCTGTGAGAAAGATGCAGGCGGACATGTTAGGTTGCCTTGATCCAAAGGTGGTGCTATCGATGTCGGACAGCGCTCAACACCAGCTGGTGTTACCACCTCCAAAGAAAATGATGACCTGCCAATCACGCTGGCTGTTGCGGGTAAAGAGGTGGCAGGTCTGCGCCCCAAAACAGGTGTGACTGCTGTCCCCCCAGTCACAGAGGATGAAGAGGCCGCGGATGCACAAGATATGGCAGACGGTGGTTGGCCCGGCCGGCTAGGCCGCATTGTAGCACACTGAGCTTCCCACTGCAACTTATGCTTCATGTCCATGTGCCGGTTCATGCATGAAGTACTCAAACTATGTATTTTTTGGCCTCTACTTAGCTTTTGCTGACAAATGTTACAGATAACACGAGTTGGGTCATCTTTATCGATCTGAAAAAATGCCCAGGCTATGCAAGGCTTAGCACCCATGCGACCTGAAGAGCCACCACGACTTGTGGTGAGAGGCAGAGTTGTGTTTGAGGATGCAGTTGTTGACGTGCTTCCAGTACTACGTCTCTGTCCAGGAAGGCGCAACCTGACCTCGTCGTCACTAGCATCTTCCTCCACCTCCTCTGCTGACCTCATCTCTTGGCTGACTGTGGTTTGACAGTAAGTGGGATCTCCAACCTCATCATCATCACCCTGTGTGTTATCACACCCGTCGTCCTCAGAGCCAACCTGTTCCTGCCCTGACAAAAAACTAAAGTTGTCGCTCCAATCAGGTATTTGAGTCTTATCATCGTCTTCCTCATTGTCTCCACCAACAGGAGTTACAGTTTGGGAATGAGGGTCTACATTATGGTCAGAACCTTCTGCGTCTGGTCCTGGATCCGACTCATAAAGATTCTGGGCATCAGTGCAGATCATTTCCTCGTCTGGATTCACAGAAGCGCTGGAGTCGACCTCTGATTCCCAGGCTATAGTATGAGTAAACAGCTCTGCAGACTCAACCATCTGTTCTACCTCATACGGGCAGCTGGAGATTTGGGAGCTGTGAGGAAGCAAGTGCGATTTGGGTGACACCTTTGAGGACTGGAGTATTTGTGATGTTGAAGTTGATGTGGAGGAGAGCCCACTTAAAGGAGCACTTGATATCCGTTGAAGCACCTGCTGTTTTTGTGCCTCATCTGGAATTTGTAGCGATTGGCGTGGCCGTAAGAAAGGGATCTTATCACATTGTCCGCTAAAAGAAGTAGACATTTTAGTTTGGCTGGAAGATGGTCTTTCTTCTGCAGATGTTACTGTTGCTTTAACACCTACCCCACGGACACAACCTTTTTTCCCCTTCCCAACACGCCTATTCCCCTTTCCACCAGCAGCAGGCCTTTTTCCACTCATTTTGGTGGTTAACTAATTCACAACTCTGGAGTTGTTTGCACAAAAAAACAATGGATGGTAACCGAGCAGAGCTGAGTGGCCAAACTGTGGTATTAGGCCAAAACTATTGGCTGGGTTAGATGCAGAAAAAAATATATTCAGTTTGCAACCTGATGGAGGTCAGTATAGATGGACTAATAGAGAAAGTCCGACACACTGCTACAAGGCCAAATATTTTTTCAGAGGTAGATGCAGAAAAAAATTATATTCAGTATGCAACCTGATGGAGGTCTGTATAGATGGATTAATAGAACAAGACCCACACACAGCTAGAAGCCCAATATTTTTTCAGAGGTAGATGCAGAAAAAAATATATTCAGTTTGCAACCTGATGGAGGTCAGTATAGATGGACTAATACAACAAGTCCCACACACAGCTAGAAGCCCAATATTTTTTCAGAGGTAGATGCAGAAAAAAATATATTCAGTTTGCAACCTGATGGAGGTCAGTATAGATGGACTAATACAACAAGTCCCACACACAGCTAGAAGCCCAAATATTTTTTCAGAGGCACTGTAGATGCAGATACAAATTATTTTTAATTTGCAACCTGATGGAGGTCAGTATAGATGGACTAATACAACAAGTCCCACACACAGCTAGAAGCCCAAATATTTTTTCAGAGGTACTGTAGATGCAGATGCAAATTATTTTTAATTTGCAACCTGATGGAGGTCAGTATAGATGGACTAATACAACAAGTCCCACACACAGCTAGAAGCCCAAATATTTTTTCAGAGGTAGATGCAGAAAAAAATATATTCAGTTTGCAACCTGATGGAGGTCAGTATAGATGGACTAATACAACAAGTCCCACACACAGCTAGAAGCCCAAATATTTTTTCAGAGGTACTGTAGATGCAGATACAAATTATTTTTAATTTGCAACCTGATGGAGGTCAGTATAGATGGACTAATACAACAAGTCCCACACACAGCTAGAAGCCCAAATATTTTTTCAGAGGTAGATGCAGAAAAAAATATATTCAGTTTGCAACCTGATGGAGGTCAGTATAGATGGACTAATACAACAAGTCCCACACACAGCTAGAAGCCCAAATATTTTTTCAGAGGTACTGTAGATGCAGATACAAATTATTTTTAATTTGCAACCTGATGGAGGTCAGTATAGATGGACTAATACAACAAGTCCCACACACAGCTAGAAGCCCAAATATTTTTTCAGAGGTACTGTAGATGCAGATAAAAATTATTTTTAATTTGCAACCTGATGGAGGTCAGTATAGATGGACTAATAGAGAAAGTCCGACACACTGCTAGAAGGCCAAATATTTTTTCAGAGCTAGATGCAGAAAAAAATTATATTCAGTTTGCAACCTGATGGAGGTCAGTATAGATGGATTAATAGAACAAGACCCACACACAGCTAGAAGCCCAATATTTTTTCAGAGGTAGATGCAGAAAAAAATATATTCAGTTTGCAACCTGATGGAGGTCAGTATAGATGGACTAATACAACAAGTCCCACACACAGCTAGAAGCCCAAATATTTTTTCAGAGGTACTGTAGATGCAGATAAAAATTATTTTTAATTTGCAACCTGATGGAGGTCAGTATAGATGGACTAATAGAGAAAGTCCGACACACTGCTAGAAGGCCAAATATTTTTTCAGAGCTAGATGCAGAAAAAAATTATATTCAGTTTGCAACCTGATGGAGGTCAGTATAGATGGATTAATAGAACAAGACCCACACACAGCTAGAAGCCCAATATTTTTTCAGAGGTAGATGCAGAAAAAAATATATTCAGTTTGCAACCTGATGGAGGTCAGTATAGATGGACTAATACAACAAGTCCCACACACAGCTAGAAGCCCAAATATTTTTTCAGAGGTACTGTAGATGCAGATAAAAATTATTTTTAATTTGCAACCTGATGGAGCTCAGTATAGATGGACTAATAGAGAAAGTCCGACACACTGCTAGAAGGCCAAATATTTTTTCAGAGCTAGATGCAGAAAAAAATTATATTCAGTTTGCAACCTGATGGAGGTCAGTATAGATGGATTAATAGAACAAGACCCACACACAGCTAGAAGCCCAATATTTTTTCAGAGGTAGATGCAGAAAAAAATATATTCAGTTTGCAACCTGATGGAGGTCAGTATAGATGGACTAATACAACAAGTCCCACACACAGCTAGAAGCCAAATATTTTTCAGAGGTACTGTAGATGCAGATAAAAATTATTTTTAATTTGCAACCTGATGGAGGTCAGTATAGATGGACTAATACAACAAGTCCCACACACAGCTAGAAGCCCAAATATTTTTTCAGAGGTACTGTAGATGCAGATACAAATTATTTTTAATTTGCAACCTGATGGAGGTCAGTATAGATGGACTAATAAAACAAGTCCCACACACAGCTAGAAGCCCAAATATTTTTTCAGAGGTAGATGCAGAAAAAAATATATTCAGTTTGCAACCTGATGGAGGTCAGTATAGATGGACTAATACAACAAGTCCCACACACAGCTAGAAGCCCAAATATTTTTTCAGAGGTACTGTAGATGCAGATACAAATTATTTTTAATTTGCAACCTGATGGAGGTCAGTATAGATGGACTAATACAACAAGTCCCACACACAGCTAGAAGCCCAAATATTTTTTCAGAGGTACTGTAGATGCAGATAAAAATTATTTTTAATTTGCAACCTGATGGAGGTCAGTATAGATGGACTAATAGAGAAAGTCCGACACACTGCTAGAAGGCCAAATATTTTTTCAGAGCTAGATGCAGAAAAAAATTATATTCAGTTTGCAACCTGATGGAGGTCAGTATAGATGGATTAATAGAACAAGACCCACACACAGCTAGAAGCCCAATATTTTTTCAGAGGTAGATGCAGGAAAAAATATATTCAGTTTGCAACTTGGAGGTCAGTATAGATGGACTAATACAACAAGTCCCACACACAGCTAGAAGCCCAAATATTTTTTCAGAGGTACTGTAGATGCAGATAAAAATTATTTTTAATTTGCAACCTGATGGAGGTCAGTATAGATGGACTAATAGAGAAAGTCCGACACACTGCTAGAAGGCCAAATATTTTTTCAGAGCTAGATGCAGAAAAAAATTATATTCAGTTTGCAACCTGATGGAGGTCAGTATAGATGGATTAATAGAACAAGACCCACACACAGCTAGAAGCCCTATATTTTTTCAGAGGTAGATGCAGAAAAAAATATATTCAGTTTGCAACCTGATGGAGGTCAGTATAGATGGACTAATACAACAAGTCCCACACACAGCTAGAAGCCCAAATATTTTTTCAGAGGTAGATGCAGAAAAAATATATTCAGTTTGCAACCTGATGGAGGTCAGTATAGATGGACTAATACAACAAGTCCCACACACAGCTAGAAGCCCAAATATTTTTTCAGAGGTACTGTAGATGCAGATAAAAATTATTTTTAATTTGCAACCTGATGGAGGTCAGTATAGATGGACTAATACAACAAGTCCCACACACAGCTAGAAGCCCAAATATTTTTTCAGAGGTACTGTAGATGCAGATAAAAATTATTTTTAATTTGCAACCTGATGGAGGTCAGTATAGATGGACTAATAGAATGATGCTATGCCCAAAAGATTTTACTTCACTAGGTGCAGTAAAAAAATTGGTATTCTATACACAGGTGGTATATCTTGCAGCACAGATAGGCTACTCCACTGACTAACACACTCTGCAATAGGCCAAAAAGGATTAGCTTTGCTAGATTCAGCCAAATGCTGTGAAAGAAACTTGCACAGCACTGGCACAGACCTGCCTGGCAAAAACTGATAGGAACTGATGTAACCTAGTCCTGAAAAGGACTCCAATTACAATTAGTCTTTACTCCCACAACCTATCTATTTAAGAGCACAGACCTCCCTGATAAAAGTCGTAGGAAATGCTGTAACCTAGTCCTTAAAAGGACTGCAATCACAACTATTCCCTACTCCCAAGCTATCTGTATATTTTTGCGAAAATTGGCTTGAAATTAACAAGGTATAGCGCACACAGCAACAGCGGTGCCGTCTAACACGCAGCTGCAGCAGTGAGAAAATGGTGGCGACGGGGAAAATGGCTTGGTCTTATAGGGCAAGGACATGTGACATACACTGCCAATCACACATGCCCTTGCTTGTGTGAAAAAAAGCACTTCGCTCCGTGTGTGCGCTGCTGATAGGCTGACAGATTGCACCTCCCCACTGCAAATGCGGGAAAGAGAAAAAAAAATGGAGATCTTCATTGTTCCTGCAGAGATCCATCCCCTGCCCCTCCCCCCACCCCGCTGTACACTCAAACTGCGTATTAACATTAATTTTCATCATTACTGAGAAAAAATCCAGTTATGATTTTGGTGCACGAACAGTTATCGAACATAACCTCGAACAGCCGAATTTTTATCAAATTGTTCGTGTTCGCCGAACGTCTCGAACACCGCCCAAAACAGCTCGAATTTGAGATTGGCGAACAGTTCGAGTAGAACAACGCTCATCTCTACTAATCATATTATTTTAGTTGATGAGAGCCATAACACACTAGATGAAGACATCCTGTTTTCAAGCCATCAATTGTGGCAATCCGCTGATCTTTTTGTTTAAATACATGTTTTATTCTGATTTAAATTCAAATGGTTTATGTGAGAATAAATAAAGTAATTCAATAAACGACATATTTGAGGGAAATACATACCATCTGGTTCTTTTCTTTGATAATGTGATGCAATGCTCTTCTCTAAATCTTCAAAGAAACTGCATAGAATTAATAAGGAATTTGCAAGAAATTAAATAAAATATGATCATGTAAAATGTGTGATCAAGCAAACATTTTCAGCAAAATTGAACAGTTAGAAAACAAAAGCTCCCTCATTTTACAGTATTAGGAGTTATTCAGACTGTTGTTTTACTAATGAGAGGCAATATCATAAAATAAGAGTGAGGATTTATTAAAATCATTGATAAGAAAAGAGACGTTATTCCCCTTATCAAGCGAGTTCCAGTCATCAATTTTCACTTGGAAATGTAAAAAAAAATGGTTGCTATAGCCAACCGCTTCATTTTGCACTTTTGATCAGTCTCCCAAAGTATCAATTATTGTGCAGAAAACAAGCCAGGCATTATCAATCAATAGTGTTAAGGTGTTGTAACCATTAGGACAGATTTACTAATCCTATCCACAATGCAATACCTTTATTTTAAACCACACTCCTCTGGACAACCGTACATTAGAGATGATTAACCCTGATTGCCCTTAAAGACAATCTGTCATCAAGTTTTTGCCACCTAATCTGAAAGCAGCATAATGTTGAGACAGAGACCCTGATTCCAATGATGTGTCACTTACTGGGCTTCTTAGTGCAGTTTTTATAAAAATCACAGTTTTATCATCAGGAGATTATCATTGCAGGACTAGTAAACCTGCTGCCAGATAGTCCTCTATATTTATGAGCTCTGTATAACTCCACCCACACCACCGATTGGCAGCTTTCTGTGGGCAATGTACTTGAGCAGAAAACTGCCAATCAGCGGTGTGGGTGTGATTATATCAAAATGACAGCAAGCAGTTTAGTAAGTGACACATCACTGAAATCAGGGTCTCTGCCCCTTCATTATTCTGCTTTCAGATTAGGGGGCAAAAACCTGGCTTGGAGGTTTCGCCACCCCAAAATATAATAAACAAATGGAAATGGAAGGTATTAAAATACAGTAAAATATCACACTTACCTAGCTCTGCTGCTGTAGCTCCCTACCGCTCTTTTACTAAGGCTCCCGCTCCAGCATTGGTCTTATCTTCACTGGGCACTTCTGGTGCTGGTTAGGCATCACAGAACGTTCTGACGTCGTGATGTAATAACTTGCATTGCCCCATGTGTTCACATGAAGTGGCGCACATCATGCCATCATAATATATATCGAGTCCTAACTGGGGCCTGAGGTTCCTGCGAAGAATAAAGAGACCAGTCCAGAATGGAGTGGGTGCCTCCAGAAGCTTGTGGAGGAGTAGCAGTGAGCTACAACAGCAGGTTCAAATGAGGGATTAGGTTAGGCCTCCTTCAGATGTTCTTTTTTCACGTACATATTCTATCCGCATTTTTTATTCATGTAATACATTCCCATTATAGTCTACATGGGCTGTTTACATATCTGTGGTTTTGTGCAGATTCCGCAAAAATTCAGTGAGTCACAAATCATAATAACTCATACAAATCTATGGGTCCGTGAAAAATCCCTGTTAGCACACAGTCATCCATGATCTATGCAAGAAATCGGAACAAAAAAACATTGATGGAACTTGGACAATTTTTGTAGACCAGAAAAATCACTAATGTCTGAATTAGGTCCTAGTATGATATGGTATTGTTTTTTTAAACACTTCCTGGCCAATATTAATCCCTAAAAGAGGTCACAGACTCATCACACTCTCAATCAGGGGTGGATTAAGAGTAGCAAGGGCCCCGGGCAGTTTAGAAGGTGCGGCCCCCCCCCACACACACACCTCATTTATCACGTGACATGTCACATGATCCCCTGTGATAGATCATGTGATAGTTCACGTGAAATTAATTTGGCACAATATTAATTATAATATTTTTTTTTAGGCTGTGTGCCCACTATGCGTTTTTTAAGCGCTTCCGCAGCGGCAATTCCGCTGCAGAAACGCTTAAAAAACGCTTGGTAGAAGGCCTGCCATGTTCCCCAATGATAATCCGCATGTGCTGTGTATCATTGCGGAAAAATCCGCAGCATTACCAATTATTTTGCGGAAGCGCGGCGCCATTGACTTGCATTAGAACGCATGGAATCCGCATCCCTGCATCTGTAGATGCGGAATCCATGCGTTTCAATGTGCGGATGGTACCCGGGTGTGGAGGACAGGAGACTCTCCTCCGAACCCGGGTACCATAGAACCTGTAAAAAAAGAATAAAATAAAAAATAAATATTATACTTACCTTCTGATGGCCCCCGGTGTCTTTATCCGATGCGTCCTGGCTTGCCGGCAGCTCGCGATGGTCTGAAAAGGACCTGCCGTGACTTCATTTAGTCATGTGACGGGTCACGTGACCGCTGACGTCGGCAGGCCATCAGAAGGTAAGTATATATTTTTTATTTTTTACCATTCTTTTACAGTCACACTATATAAATCCATGCTGGTTGCATGGATTTATATAGTGTGACCAAGTTGTCAAGCACTTTCCAAGTGATGCTAAAATCGTTTGGAAAGCGCTTGTCAACATGCATGCGGAATTGCAAGTGAAGAACGCTTCACATCCACTTGTCCCTGGCAGGAAAACGTATGTACAATCCGCATGTACAATCCGCATGTAAAATCCGCATGCGTTTTTTCTGCCAGGGAGATGCAGAAACGCTCAAAAAAAATCCGGAACATTTCTGTATTGTGGGCACATAGCCTTACATTAATTGTATGACTCAATATTGAGCACACGTAGCCATCTATACACAGCGGGAGGCCGCACGTAGCCATCTATACACAGCGGGAGGCCGCACGGCGCCATCTATACACAGCAGGAGGCCGCACGGCGCCATCTATACACAGCGGGAGGCAGCACGGCGCCTCCCCCAGAGACAGCAGGAGGCCGCACGGCGCCAGCTATACACAGCAGGAGGCCGCACGTAGCCATCTATACCCAGCAGTAGGCCGCACGGCGCCATCTATGCACAGCAGGAGGCCGCACAGCGACCCCCCAGAGACAGCAGGAGGCCACACGGCGCCATCTATACTCAGCAGGAGGCCGCACGTAGCCATCTATACACAGCAGGAGGCCGCACGGCGCCATCTATACACAGCGGGAGGCCGTACGGCGCCTCCCCCAGAGACAGCAGAAGGCCGCACGGCGCCATCTATACACAGCAGGAGGCCGCACGTAGCCATCTATACCCAGCAGGAGGGCACACGGCACCATCTATACACAGCGGGAGGCCGCACAGCGCCCCCCCAGAGACAGCAGGATGCCACACGGCGCCATCTATACTCAGCAGTAGGCCACACGTAGCCATCTATACACAGCAGGAGGCCGCACGGCGCCATCTATACACAGCGGGAGGCGGCACGGCGCCCCCCCCAGAGACAGCAGGAGGCCGCACGGCGCCATCTATACTCAGCAGGAGGCCGCATGTAGCCATCTATACACAGCAGGAGGCCGCACGGCGCCATCTATACACAGCAGGAGGCCGCACGGCGCCATCTATACACAGCAGGGGGCCACACGGCGCCATCTATTCACAGCAGGGGGCCGTACGGCGCCATCTATACACAGCGGGGAGCCGCATGACGCCATCTATACACAGCGGGGGGCTGCACGTGCCATCTATACACAGCGGGGGGCCGTACGGCGCCATCTATACACAGTGGGAGGCCGCACGGCACCCCCCCAGAGACAGCAGGAGGCCGCACGGCGCCAACTATACTCAGTAGGAGGCCGCACGCAGTCACGCATGCAGTCACACACACACACAAACATATACAGACATATACATACACGCATAAACACATTTGAAACACAAAAACACATATAAACAGACATCACACAATGATATCTGCCTGCACACATACACATACACACACATACACACACATACATACACACACACATACACATACACACACACACACATACACACACAGACTCACCATCCCTCGGCTCCATTCTTCCTGCCTGCTCTGACTTCTCCGTTGCAGCAGTGCAGGCCGGGCGCGCACTGCACGACGTCACAGCTAGGAGACACTGCCGCGCACAGGGCCGTGTCTCCTAGCAGTGACGCGGCCGGGCCAGCACAGGGAAGTTAACTGCTGCAGTGCTGGCCCGGCCGATGAAGAAGTAGCGGCGGCCGCTGCTGGGGGAGCGGTCCGGGGCCCCCCCTCCTGCCACTGTTACCGGTATGTGCCGCGGCGGCCCGCACATATAATGAGGGCAATTCGGCATTAGACACCCCGCCCGGAGCCACGGGCCCCCTGCAGGCTCGGGGCCCCGGGCGGTAGCCCGGATTGCCCTCATTATAATCCGCCTATGCTCTCTATAGTAATTATGCCCCATTAACACAAGAACTGTGCTTGAATAATTTTGCTCTTATAATAAAGACTGCAGAGCAAAGCAGTATGTCAATATATACTGTAATTACAGTGGGACACATAACATATTTCCTAAAACAGTGGACCTTTACTGGGGAATGTGTAGCAGTATCTGATCTACTCCATGGGTGGTTGTAACATCTGTGCTGGTTCCTGTCCCCTCTGTTTCTGCTTTGACCACTAGGTGGTGCCACACTTTTGTTGTGGTCGATGGGTGACAGTGGCAGTATGGTTTTATTTCTGGGACTTTTGGTGCCACTAGATCAGGGAGCTACCGGGTTAATTGTTTGAGTTTGACTACTCCTTTCTGAGATCACTGGGTGGAGCTGTCTGCTATTTAAACCTGAGTCTCTGAATTCCACTACCAGTGGTTCCTTGCTCCTGTGTTATCTCCCTGATCTCTCCCGTTTTCTAACCTCAACTTGTATTTTGACTATCCGCTTGCTTTTGGATTTTGTCCCTGACCTCGTGACCCTTCTTGCTTTCAGCTTGCTTCACTCGTCAGCAGCTACTTTGTGGCCCTAGCCCATAGGCCCCTGTATAACTCCATATCCCTGTACAGGGCTTAAATGGTGAAGGCCAGGGCTACCTCTGGGTTCTGGTGAATGGAGTGGCTTGCACTAAGCCTGTCCGTGCAAGCTCTATTAACAGCTGCCAGGCGTCCAAGAAATGCAAACATGGCAGTGGTATTTCATGACAAGAAACATGTCGCAAGATTTTAACACTGAGGGTCATAAGTCAGTATTGTTCTTCTAAGCTCTTTGGTCCTTCAGCTTTTAGTCCAGGGATCCAGTTTCCAAGTTAAAGGGGTTGTCAAGTCAAAACAAGTTATTATCACCTATCCACAGACTGCATGATAAATTACTGATTGATGGTTGTCCATCAGTTTGACCTTCACCAATCGGCAGATCGGGGAATTTTTATCCCCGTAAAAAGATGGCACGGCAGTTCAGATGCTCGATCATGGCTCCATTCATTCTCTATGTCGCTGCAGGGAAAAGCTGAGTACGGCATTCGGCAGTTTCATAGGGAATGGAGCACAGGTTGAGTATGCATACTGCCGCTTCATTATAATGGGGATAAAAGCTTCCCTGTTCTTCCGATCAGTGCAGGTCAAAGCGGTTGGACCCCCAAAGATTTAATAAATAGATACGTGATCCTAATATCCCGAAACATATGCCTCAAGGAATTCTGAGTACTGCCAGATTTTCATGTGGGGCACATACAATAGACTAACTGGGTAAAAATGTAATAATGATAACATAATAATAAGTAATACAATTTAACAATAACATTCTTATAATATTAGAATTTGTTAACAATGGTCTCTGTGATAAGTACTTACTCATGAAAATGTACTCAATTGGTGAAAGAACTTAGTGTTCATACTTTGTTTTCACTATAGTTATTATTTCCTGTATTTAATTCAGTCCAATATGATTAGATATTTATGTTAATTTTGGACAGTACATTTTTTACAGTAAAACAAGTAAGTTCGGGATATTTTTTTTGATATTTTACATCAAAAGACACAGAACAAAAGATTTCCAGTAAGGTCATTTGAAGACAGGCTTGCTTGGCTTTTCCGAAACCACCATGACACTAATCATTAGAAAACCAAGGCTGGACATGCAAGCAATTTTTCATTCTGTAGAACTATTCTCTGGATGATTTGAAATCACTAGATACATGCAGTGATCTATGTACTCCAGAGAAGGAAGAAAAAGAAATGTAAGAAAGTTATTGTGCTGCTTTTCCTTCTATGTTGGATACTAATTTAATCGGGAATAGACATTGTATTTAACCCTAACCACAGTATCAAGATATCAAGAAAATATAGAGCACACTGTGAGCACATTTTTAGCAGTTAGTGTAGTGTGGCCATTTGCACTACTGACAATGATTGGAAACCAAAAAAACTATACCTGCACAATCGTTCAGTTTGCTTCATCCAACAACTGACAATATCTCTGTTCAATTCGTTTTTTAGTGTGATATGTTAACTTATTCGATATAATAGACCAGTAACTTACTGTGCATAATCTGGGTTACGACTCTTTTGTTGTGACTATACAATAAATTCCTATTGTTTTTGACAACTTATTAGCAGTCCAGTCTGTTCCTGATCATGTTATCTGGTACGATTTCTGCTTATCAATCAGACCGAAATTCTGACTCCCATGATCTCTGCCTGCCGCAGCTATCGGCATTGCTAGCTACAATGCTTAATGACTTTATATCTTATTTCTCTATTCTCTCTGCTCATCAGCTGTTGCTATTGAAGACTGCGGTAAACTATGAGGCTGTTAGTTCAAATCAGGAGACTCACAGTCGATACGGGCATTAGTCCGTATATGGGCCGTGAAAAATGGACGTCTAAATTCCACCTAAGTAGTCAACTACAAAATTTTGTTGTAATAGGAAGGATACATATATTTGTCACAGTAGGAAGATCCTTAACTTTGGAGCCAGCCATGCAGTGTAATCGATCACCCATGGGCACCATTGGTATTAAAAAATAAAACGGCTTGAAAGAAAAGAAAGGCACCCAATCACATGCCAAAATGACACTATGGCTACATTCACATATCCATGTGAGGCTACGTTTTTTCAGTCTGACTGCTGTCTGTGGAAAAAGCTGTGAGCACTCAGACTAATGTTATTCGATGGGACAGTTCAGATGACTGATTTTTTTATACAGACCAAATGTCCATGTGAAAAAATTGCTACTTTTGCACACTAAAAACAACTTTTTACCAAAAAATGTCATATTCTGAGAGACACATGCACCTCTTAGACTTGCCTGTTATTGCAGCTCAACACCATTCTAATCTTGTACAGCAATTTTAGATGAAAAAAGAAACTACAGCACAGTAAGCCAAATTATCAAGTAAAAACAATATCAAACAACCACAATTATGTCTAGGTATTTTTCTTAATCATTTCCATTGAGAACTATTTTAGTGTGGACATTTGGAAATGTTTAATTTTGCATTGTGAAATTCATCCAGTTATAATCATGCAGAACCAACTTAATTAAACATAGCTGTTGTTTCTATTTATGTCCATAATTTATTTGCCTGAATGTTTGCTTTCATACCTTTCCAAAGTTTTTGTTAGTAGATACTATCAAAGTCCCCGTGAGTATCCGAAAGATTTACTAATTTGATTCTACTTGATGCGCTTTGTGTTATTACCTTATGTATGTGTCGGTATGTTTTATCTTGAAAAGATCACTGTTGTTTTTGAACTCACTTCTCTTTTCATTTTTATTTTGCTGTACCCACTTTTCCATTGTATTTCAACTAGAAAACAAACCTTTTGTTTTTTTTTCTGTATTTTGTTAGTTAAGTTATAAAAAATTATATTTTGGAAAACAAAATCGACGTATTACAAATAATATAAAAATGAAATTTATATTCTCCATTTTTGGAAGGAATGATATCTAGTGGATTAAATGTTATTTTGAGTTATTATTTCACAGTAGGATGAATGAAGTCATGTGCCACAAGTTGAGCAGCTCTATGCCACATTTCACAACTGGGCCACTAGCTGCATAAATCCAAATTGCTTCAGAGACGAAAACAGTTGAATTCAACTAATTTTGTGGTGCTGAAAACAAATATGATGCTTAAATTTGCTGATTGGCCTCAATTTTAAAGATCCAGAGGAGATTGTAATTACTTATGACACCTTTCATGCAGGCTTATAGAAAAATTGCATCTTTATTATTTCATCATCATTATTGCATTATTAGTACCTAGTCAATTACATCATTTATTTAGTCTATTGAGCCTTCAGTATTCTATCATCTTATGGTGACCAATCTAAAAACTCCAACTCAGCTCCGATGACGTAATCCTAATTACAGTTGCATCATCTACTTTTATAAATTCTCTCTGTGTAAGGTATACAGTTTTAGGATTCCTTAGCTTAGTTCCTTAGCATATTAACATGTTAATATATGCTTTCTTTAAGATATGCCTTGTTCTTGCATTAACAAAGCGGATAGGTATTGCTACATATGCAGGGAAGTCACTTTTGTGTCACAAAGGTGAAACTTAACTACCATGATAAGGAAAGCCTGCAACCTGTATTTTGTCTGTAGAATAAGAGATTAGGACAAGAGTTGGGCTCCACACTTATGCTGCAATAGACGTGCATCACAGCTTACCTAGAAGTTGCATGGGAAGAGGCAATGTATGCTTTTGCAGTCCCAATGATTCATAGAGAACCAACCGATCACACTACCAATTGCTATTTCTGCATGGAGCCCCCCATTAGGAAAGGAGTTTCAAGGAAGAAAAAGTGGACTTCACAGTATCCAAACATTCCATCGGCAATATGCCCAGTAACACATATAGAAAAATGGATGGTTCCAAAGCACCAGAAACATTTTCAGTTGATTTAAGTGAGGAAGAAGAGTGCGCTTGCTGTCATGAAGCATCTTCCTCTAACAACCCAGACTGTCTGTCAGCAACCTCAACTGAACCACACAAAGTGAACTGAATGATCTTGTTAGAGATTTGGATCTGCCTAAGAGTAAGGCTGAGCTCTTAGGTTCCAGGCTACAGCAGTGCAATCTCCTAGCGGCCGATGTTCGATTTTCTTTGCTCTGCAACCGTGATAAAGATCTTGTCCATTACTTCTTCATGGAGGGAGACTTTGTGGCATGCAGCAACATCAATAGTTTAATGAAAAGTCTGAAGATAAGTCATAATCTAGATGAATGGAGGCTCTTCATCGATTCGTCCAAAACAAGCCTAAAAGCCGTCTTGATGCATAATAACAATAGGCAATAGTGTTGAGCGAACATGCTCGACACTGCTCGGTACTCGCCCGAGCATCACGCTACTCGGGATGTTCGGCGAGCACCGAGCATTTCCGGGTTACTCGGGCGGGAGCTCTGGGTCTCCGCCCTGCATGTTTGGCGCTCTTTACAGAGCCAATGAACATGCAGGGATTGCCAGCCAGTCACTGTAATGCCGCAGACATGTTGGTTGTGGGCATTACAATGATTGGCTGGCCGCACAGCTTCACCTCGAGTATTTAAAACCGGGAGCCGCCATCTTGGACACAGTCGCTCCGGATCAGACAGTGTAGGGACAGCGCTGCTGATTTAGGGAGAGATATAAACAGCGAAATAGTTAGTGTAGGGTCTGTAAAGGCTGCCAGATCAAACAAACAGTCCTTCTCAGGACTAATATCCATCCCAGATATCAGGCAGGCAGGCTATATAGGAGACGCAGTGGTTATACCAGCAAATGCTGCATTACAGTCCTGTGTGCTGCTCCTGTTGCTGAAATTGCTGGACTTAGCTCCAGGTCTCAGGGGACAGGAAAAATCCTTTTTTTTCATCTAAATCCTCTTTTTTTTTCCCTCCTTCACACTGTACAAATACCCGTCTTATTAACCTTTTGGTGCCCCCCCCCTCCCCAAAAAAAAGCGTGTCTCTGATTTTCGGTATATTTTCCGTAAAGAAAAACAGTAGTGTCTCCTGACTGTTGTGACACAAAACTATATCTGTTGAAAATAGTCTGGTGTAGGCCCGACAAATCCCAGTGTGGTTTTGCAGTTCCATGGGTCAAATCTCTGTACTATCCAGTTTTGGGCCTTTGGTATCTGAAAAAACACAGTTTGAGTGTGTCGCTCGCTGTTCAGCCGCAAATCTATATATTTAAAAAAGTCTGATATACCCCAGTAAATAATAACTGTGGTTTTGCCATCCCACGGTAAAAAATCTCTATTATTCAGGTTTTGGTATTTTTTACGTAAAGAAAAACAGTAGTGTCTCCTGACTGTTGTGACACAAAAATATATCTGTTGAAAATAGTCTGGTGTAGGCTCGACATATCCCAGTGTGGTTTTGCAGTTCCACGGGTCAAATCTCTGTACTATCCAGTTTTGGGCCTTTGGTATCTAAAAAAAACACAGTTTGAGTGTGTCGCTCACTGTTCAGCCGCAAATCTATATATTTAAAAAAGTCTGGTATACCCCAGTAAACAATAACTGTGGTTTTGCCATCCCACGGTAAAAAATCTCTATTATTCAGGTTTTGGTATTTTTTACGTAAAGAAAAACAGTAATAGTTTCTCCCTGATTGTTCAGATTGTTTAAAAGAGTCGGGTGTAGGCCAGAGAAATAGAACTGTGGTTTTCCTCTTCCACGGTTCTAATCTACTTTTTATTACCCTTTTTCCATTGATAGTGCAAGTGTAAGCTATTTTACTTCCTTTACAATGAGCAAGGCGCATGGCAAGGGACGTGGAAGTGGACGTTCTGGTGATGGTTCGTACAGAGGACGGGGCCGTGGCCAAGGTGAAAATGTGCCACAACCAACAGCCACATCTTCTCGCTCCCACTTCTTGACCGAATTACTAGGGTAGCACAGAACAACACCAGTATTGAGAACTGATCAGTGTGAACAGGTTATTAATTGGACAGCAGATAATACTTACAGTTATCTGGGCACCACCACCTCCGGTCTGTCTTCCACACGGTCGACTCTTAGTAGCCGTGAGTCTCGACCGCATACTCCTCCTCACCCTGATGCTTCTTCCTCCCACCATGCCGAGTGTCGTCAGACAGCAATTGATCCCACACTTGGACACTCTGAAGAGCTGTTCACTGGTCCATTTCCATATTTGTGCCCCTCGCCTGATACGCTTGAAGTGGTGGAAGAGGAGATCCCATGTAGCGATGCCCAAATATTTGAACAGCCACGGCCACAGGAAGTCGACGCTGGCAATTTGTCACAAGAGGTGGACGATGACGAGACACAATTGCCAGGAAGTGAGGAGGAGCATCGTGGTGCGCAAGTGGAAGAGGAGGAGGTGGTGGATGATCTAGTAACTGACCCAACGTGGCAGGAGGACATGCAGAGTGAGGCCAGCAGCACACAGGGGGAGGGAGGCAGAGTACCTCAACAGGCAGGAAGAAGCAGTGTGGTGGCCGCAGACAGAAGGCGGGCAACCGTTCCCCGTAACACCAACACGAGGGACGTTGCCAGTACAAGCGGTAGGTCTTCCAGAGTCTGGAATTTTTTTAAAGACTCTGCTGATAACCCCAAAAAGGCCATATGTTCCACCTGCCATGCCAGCATCAGCAGGGGTGACAAAACTACCAGCCTGACCACCACCAGCATGATCAGGCACATGGCAGAAAAGCACCCGACTTTGTGGGGCGAAACCCAGGGTCCACGACAAGTGTCAGCGGGTGTCACCACTGCTTCTTCCACTGTTGTGCGTGCAATAGAACCCCCTGTTGTGTGTGCAAGGCAATCCCCTGTCCATACTGCATGTAAAGATGCCCCCTCCTCTCAGTCTTCACTTGTTATGGCAGTTTCTCAAGAAACAGCATCAATGTCCACGTCCACGTCCCACCGCAGCGTTCAATTGTCCATATCCCAGACCTTTGAACGAAAGCGGAAATTCACAGCTAATGCCCCACAGGCCACAGTCCTATATTCCCACATTTCACGACTGCTTGCATTGGAAATGCTGCCTTTTAGGCTGGTGGAGACGGAATCCTTCCGCAATCTTATGGCGGTGGCCGTCCCTCGGTACTCGGACCCCAGCCGACACTATTTTGCCCGGTGTGCCTTCCCTGCACTACACAAGCACGTGTCCCAAAGCATCTGCCGTGCCCTCAACAACGCAGTTACTGGGAGAGTCCACCTGATAATGGACACGTGGACAAGTGCTTGTGGCCAGGGACGGTACATCTCTCAGACGGCACACTGGGTAAACATAGTGGAAGCCGGGACCCAGTCGGACCTTGGGACGGAACACGTCCTCCCCACACCGAGGATTGCGGGCCCTATGTCAGTCATAGTTGCCCCCACAGTGTATAGCTCCTGCGAATCATCCTCCTCCTCCTCATGTTCAGCCTCCATCTCAGCTATCACCACATCAGTTACAAGCTGGAAGCACTGCAGTACTGCCTCCGCCAAGCGGCAACAGGCTGTGCTGAAACTCATAAGCTTAGGTGATTAACCTCACACTGCTTGTGAGTTGTGGACAGCTGTGAAAGAGCAGGCAGATCTGTGGCTGAGACCGCTGAACCTACATCCAGGCATGGTCATGTGTGACAATGGCCGTAACCTGGTGGCGGCTCTGAGGCGAGGTGAGATCACACACGTACCATGCCTGGCTCATGTGCTTAACCTCGTGGTCCAGCGGTTTCTTAAATTTTACCCCAAGTTGCCAGATCTGCTCGTGAAAGTACGCAGCCTGTCAGCTCATTTTCGCAAGTCGGCTACAGCTTCTGCCGCCCTTACTGTGTTGCAGCAGCGTTTGCAGCTTCCGGCACACCGACTGGTGTGTGATGTCCCCACACATTGGAACTCTACCCTCCACATGTTGCAAAGGATTTGTGAGCAGAAGAGAGCAGTTGTGGAGTACCAGATGCAACAAGGCCGTCGATATTCAGGTCAGACTCCACACATAAGACCTCAGGAGTGGACCTTGATGTCTGACATATGTACCATCCTGACAAACTTTGAGGAGGCCACCAAGATGGTGAGTGGCGATGACGCCATCATTAGTGTCAGCATCCCACTTGTCTGTCTTTTGCAACGCTCTCTGCAGAGAATTAAAGAGGAGGCACTGCAGCCAGAGCATGATGAGATGGATCAAGAAGCCGTAGTGGGCGATTACACACAGCCCAGCCTCATCTCATCCCAACGTGCATTGGGGGACAATGAGGGAGAGGAGGAGGAGGAGGAGGAAGAACAGG
The DNA here is from genome assembly GCF_046119375.1 of Phyllobates terribilis. NCBI lineage: Eukaryota > Metazoa > Chordata > Amphibia > Anura > Dendrobatidae > Phyllobates > Phyllobates terribilis. The sequence continues at coordinate 432,744,193 of NW_027362761.1, forward strand.
AGCTGCTATCATGCGCTGTAGACTGTAGTACCTGTACAAGTGTCATACAGTCGGTTCAGCGTGGGTGGCCTGAAGACAGGGGGGAGGAGGAGGAGGAGGAGGAGGAGAGCATGGTCAGTCGTCATCTTGGTGAGGACACGGAAATCTTGCCTGTTACCAGTCTGGCACGCATGGCTGACTTTATGTTACGCTGCCTTAACCGTGACCCTCGCGTTGTCAAAATGTTGGGTGACAGTCATTACTGGTTGGTGACACTTTTAGACCCCCGCTACAAGGAGAACTTTCACTCTCTTATTCCTGAGGTGGAGAGGCCTACAAAAATGGGGCAGTACCAGAAGGCCCTTGCTGCAGAACTGTTAAAAAAATTCCCATCTGAACACGCTAGCGGCAAAGGTCACAGTTCGTTGCCCAACCAAGGCGTACAGGCGAGAGACATCCAACTCCAATCCAGCAGAGGCAGGGGAATGCTGTCAATGTTCTGGGAGAGATTTCTGACACCCGCCCAGCTTACAGGCCCTGAGGCAAGGGGTACTCTCACAAGGAGTGGAAAGTTTCAAAAGATGGTGAGGGAGTACCTTGCCGATCGTACCAGCGTCCTCCGTGATTCCTCTGTACCTTTTAATTATTGGGTATCCAAGATGGACACTTGGAATGAATTCGCTCTGTACGCCTTGGAGGTCCTGGCCTGCCCTGCCGCTAGCGTGTTATTGGAGCGTGTTTTTTGTGCCGCTGGGGGAATTATAACTGATAAGCGCACTCGCCTGTCAACTGACAATGCTGACAAGCTGACCCTTATCAAAATGAACAAGGGCTGGATTGGGCCAGACTTCTCATCACCACCAAATGACAGCAGAGTAACATACAGTCAAATCCACTGTGTTATTTCGGGAGGTGTATTCACATGTACCGCTTCACACTCACACATGGGTATACGCTTCCTCATTTCGGCTGTTTTATGTTCTTCTCCTTATTCTCAGCCTCCACCACCACTATACCACCAGGGTGCCTGCATTGCCAGTTCCTCCGTCCTTATTTTTGTCAGCTTTTGCTTGGAAGGCATAAGCAAAGACTGTGGGAGACCCACTCCCAAATAATGGGACTTATGTTTGCAATATGCTGTACTGCATGGCTCTTGTAAGGGGCATTTCAAGTAGCTCCGTCCTAATTTTTGGAAGCTTTTGCTTGGAAGGCATAAGCAAATACTATGGGAGACCCACTCCCCAATAATGGGACTTATGTTTGTAATATGCTGTACTGCATGGCTCTTGTAAGGAGCATTGCAAGTTGCTCCGTCCTAATTTTTGGAAGCTTTTGCTTGGAAGGCATAAGCAAATCCTTTGGGAGACCCACTCCCCAATAATGGGACTTATGTTTGTAATATGCTGTACTGCATGGCTCTTGGAAGGGGCATTGCAAGTTGCTCCGTCCTAATTTTTGGAAGCTTTTGCTTGGAAGGCATAAGCAAATACTATGGGAGACCCACTCCCCAATAATGGGACTTATGTTTGTAATATGCTGTACTGCATGGCTCTTGTAAGGTGCATTGCAAGTTGCTCCGTCCTAATTTTTGGAAGCTTTTGCTTGGAAGGCATAAGCAAATACTATGGGAGACCAACTCCCCAATAATGGGACTTATGTTTGTAATATGCTGTACTGCATAGCTCTTGTAAGGGGCATTGCAAGTTGCTCCGTCCTAATTTTTCGAAGCTTTTGCTTGGAAGGCATAAGCAAATACTATGGGAGACCCGCTCCCCAATAATGGGACTTATGTTTGTAATATGTTGTACTGCATGGCTCTTCTAAGGGGCATTGCAAGTTGCTCCGTCCTAATTTTTGGAAGCTTTTGCTTGGAAGGCATAAGCAAATACTATGGGAGACCCACTCCCCAATAATGGGACTTATGTTTGTAATATGCTGTACTGCATGGTTCTTGTAAGGGGCATTGCAAGTTGCTCCATCCTAATTTTTGGAAGCTTTTGCTTGGAAAGCATAAGCAAATACTATGGGAGACCCACTCCCCAATAATGGGACTTATGTTTGTAATATGCTGTACTGCATGGTTCTTGTAAGGGGCATTGCAAGTTGCTCCGTCCTAATTTTTGGAAGCTTTTGCTTGGAAAGCATAAGCAAATACTATGGGAGACCCACTCCCCAATAATGGGACTTATGTTTGTAATATGCTCTACTGCATGGCTCTTGCAAGGGGCATTGCAAGTTGCTCCGTCCTAATTTTTGGAAGTTTTTGCTTGGAAGGCATAAGCAAATCCTATGGGAGACCCACTCCCTAATAATGGGACTTATGTTTGTAATATGCTGTACTGCATGGCTCTTGTAAGGGGCATTGCAAGTTGCTCCGTCCTAATTTTTGGAAGCTTTTGCTTGGAAGGCATAAGCAAATCCTATGGGAGACCCACTCCCCAATAATGGGACTTATGTTTGTAATATGCTGTACTGCATGGCTCTTGTAAGGGGCATTGCAGTTCCTCATAATTTTTGGAAAGCCTTCCATTCACTGCTTAGGCCAACAGTGCACAGGAGACCCAGTTGCTATAAATGGAAAAAAAGGTTTAGTTAAGGCCCTCTGACCTCCATGTCATTTCCAAGGGGCATTGGAGTACCTCGAAATTTTTGGTAGGCATTGCACTCACTGTACGCCTTATAACTGTGTAGCTGAACCGCTCCTTTTGTTACAGAAACATATCCTACAAGACATATCTGGTTGACTGGCCTGATATTGATGTGAATGGTCCCTGTTCCTCCTGCTCTTTCTCCTTTGCCACTACCTCATCCATCATTTATCACCTGAAGCTTTGTTTTAATGGGAGTCATAGAACTTGGATAGTAGCAGGAAAACATCCAGCAATCCTCGGAGGAGGTAGGATATGCGCCAAAACGCTGACCACCTCAGGCCTAGCCGCTACTACATACATGCGCTTGCATTCCAACAAAACAAAGCAGATGCTAACTTCTGTCATCATCATCATGCTCCTCACCTTGGCACTCTCAACTCCCCTGATGGAGAAGCCAGGGCCCACCGGAGGAGTCTGGTTCTCTGGTGGGCTCGTGCAATGCTGCCCTAAAGCAGGCCGGGCTAAGAAAAGTGTGTGGGGGGATGTTCCAAGGAGAAATAGGGGCGGCTGGGGACTGTTTATGGACACCCGGCTGCCCCCAGGCGGCTGGGAACCGTGTGTGGACACCCGGCCGCGGGGCGGCTGGGGACCGAGCATGGACACCCGGCCGCTGGGCGGCTGAGGACTGAGTATGGATTCCAGGCCGCCAACGCAGCCATGACGTGGTGGCCAGATTCCGCCTCCACATGCCTAAAAGGCCCAATTTCAAGTGCAAGCAAGCAAGCAGTATAGTATTGCAGCCTGGGGGTGGGCGGGTGGCAGGCTGCATACTTGCGCTTGTATTGCAAGGAATGGGGGAGGTACAATTGAACACTGCCCTGGGACTAGAACTTGCACGGGGATAGTTGCAAGTCTGCATCTTCTGATGCGGCAAGGATCACTTCTGATGGGCACACTTTTAGACAGTGACCTGAGTGTCAGAGATGCTTCCTGGGGTCTTCCCCATGCTGCTCCCATGTCTTTTCAGCACTTTATGCATGTGTCACACAGCACATGGCCAGATAAGTTTGTAAAATGTTAAAATGACATCTCCCGGTGAATGCATTTGTCACAGTTGAAAGCAATACAAAAGTGCAAAAACGCATAAAAAATGCTACTTGTGAACATAGTCCAAGGTGTGGAGGAGTATTTTTGTTTTTGGTTATTTATTTTACCTTATACACAAGTCTCTACCCTGGAAAAGAAATTCCTTAACATATTTCACAGGAAAAAAGTTTCAGTTTCGTTTTTGAACGTTTTATTGTGAGCCGGTAAAAGTGGCTCAATACCTCTGACCACGTTGTTGACAGCAGTGACCTGGGGGTCAGAAATGCTTCCTGGGGCGATCCCCATGCTGTCCCCATGTAATTTGAGCACTGTCACTATCGTTTTGGGCACTTGTTAGACTTTTAAAAGACTGCCACCGCAAAAATGCTCGCGTCTCCCATAGACTAACATTGGGCTCGTTGCTCGGGTCGAGCACCCGAGTATCACGGCGAGCTCGGCCCGAGCTTCGAGCACCCGAGCATTTTAGTGCTAGATCAACACTAATAGGCAACCTTCAATTCCAATTGGTTATGCAAACCACATAGTACACATAGTACACTATGACAACATGAAACAGCTGTTGAGGAGCCTGAACTATAGTACAGAGGAGTAAGACAAAGGTGTGGTCAGATAACAGTTCGGGGTCAAATGCCAGAAGGGTACGTCAAGACCAGAGAGTACAACAAATGGATAGTCAGAGGCCAAGTCCGTGGTCAGATACCTGAAGTCAGAGAGAGTCAAAAGCAGATGGGATAATCCACACAAATAGTCACAATGAATCCAAGGTCAGCAACAAGATCAATAAGTTAGTATATTTCAGTGACCATTTTTGCTTTTCTTACGTCACCAGAAGGGTAGCAACAATTTTGTCCATAAGTGTACATCTGTATAATCTGTGTCCTTTCTCAGACAGAAACCCTAGGCCTGAACCCATGACTTCTGGGTCAGCAGATTGGACCAATGGGAAGAACTGGACCAGTTTGCTATGGCTGTACCAACATGTCCAGCTGACAGTGAAAGGGGTATTCTGCATGGCCAGTGGATTTGTCACACTCAAGCCAACCAGGTTATCTGCTGCAAACATAGAAAACCTTACATTTGTCAAAATAAATCAGGCATGGATTAGTGCAAATTTACATTCACCTTCGGCTGATGGCAATGATTAAATTGGCCTGTTTACCTGACCTTCTGTTGCCTGTCAACTACCCCATTCATTGCCAAAAGCTTACACCAAGCCAGGCAACTACTCTTTGTCCATCATATTACCTATAATGCAGTATTGTTGCTGCCAGGGATGCCATTACTGGTCCTACACTGCCACACATCTCAATGTTTGACCCATCATACAATGTAGCTTTTGCTGCTGCAACTGTCAACAGACAACCATTCCGGTCACACATCTATTTATTTTAAATGCTTGTTAACATGCCTTGGCTTCTTCAATTTAAAAACAGCTAGCCTGTTCCTTCTCCCTAAAAATAAGAATACATTTTGGATGACTTGATAAAAAGCATTTGAAATGGTTTAGTCTTTTTGAGAAACCTGTTGCAGATCCCCCAAAAAATATTTTTTTCACTCACTTTCAAAACAACACATGTTTTTGCTCCCTTAATTAAGGGATATTAGCTGGAATGCTAATTAAAAGATGTCACTTCTTAAATTATAAAAAAAGAAAGCTTTTGATACTCCCCAAATAGGAATAATTCCCCTCCACCTCCCATTTGAAAAAGTCATAGATTCAATTTGCACCACCTGTGTATAAACATCAGCAAGGCAGGCTTCTGATCCTTCAAAAAGGGATAATTTTTGGAATGTTTTTAAAAATTTAAAATTACCAAAAATTCTGATACTACAGTACGTTCTTAAATTATTCCAAGGGTACCATCCATTTTTCCGTATCCAGATAAGTTGAGGTCATTTGGACATTACTAAGGCTGTGTTTAGATTACAGAGCTAAAAGTTTAATTCAGTTGTTGGAGACCTATGAGTATTATACACATATTTTTGGGGCGGTTAGAGGCTTTGCAGCATTATGATTCATGGTGAATTTATTTAGCTTTTTAATTTTTCTGCAGACAGAGCTTCAAAAACTGCAATTAACAGATTATTCTAATTTCATTTTTTATGATGTTCAGCTGTTTTATTCTTCAGTGTATATAGCTTTTTTTCTTTTTTTACGTTTTGCACACCAGGATCAATTTAAAAAAAAAAATGTGTTTTTGCGTTGCCATATTCTGAGCTATAACTTTTTTTTTTCTCCAACAAAGGGCTTGTTTTCTCTGGGATGAAATGAACCATTATCCATACCATTTTTCTTTGCATATGAATTTTTGATTACCTTATACTCCAACTTTTATGCAGTGATATGATGAAAAAGCAGTGTTCTTGTCATGTTATTATTTATTTTTACTTAGTGGTGGTGGAGTTCACTACAGGAGTTAATTAATATGAAAGGGTTTTTTTTATAGCTTGAGTCATTCCAGACTTGGCAATAATAAATGTGTACTTTTTTGTTTATTTTTGTCTTCACCAAAAAAACAGTATTTTTTAAAAGAAAAACATTTTTCGTGATTTTTTTCATTCTTAGACAATTGTCAACTTAGTCAACTATGACTAAGGGCACGCAATATGTCATAAACACAGAATTTTTTTCCTCTATATAGGATCACTTTTTTAATGTTAAGCAAATAAAGGTTTGAAGATTTTAACCAATGGATGTGCCACAGATCCCTGCTTTTCTTTGCTACATTGCTGTGATTAATTGTCGGTGCCTATGTGGCATGAATTAGCCAATGAATGATGACTTCAGTGTTTTAAAAAGCCACATGGTAGGCCCTGTTCATTTGTCACAATGAAGACAAAGGAGCTGTCTGAGGACTCCGGAACTGCTATTATTAGCAAACATAAGACTTCCAAATGGTATAAGGCCATCTCCAAAGACATTGGTATCCCAGTTTCATCAGTGCAGAATGTTATTAAGAAGTTTGCCAAGCATGGAACTATCAAGAACCTCTCTAAACATGGGGGAAAGAGGAAAATTGACAAAAGATGTTTTCAAAGGTTGGTGCGAATGGTGAAAAAAACACCACATCAGACATCCAAAGATCTGATGGCCAACCTGGAACAGTCTGGGGTCATGGTTTCAACAAGTACCATATGCCGAACACTAAACCAAGCAGAGCTTTATGGGCGAAGGCCAAGGAAGAAACCATTGCTGAAGAAAAGACATAAAAAGGAATGAGTTATCTTTGCCAAAGAGTACCTTGATAAACCACAAACCTTCTGGTAAAATGTTCTGTGGACAGATGAAACAAAAATAGAGCTTTTTGGCAATGCAAAGCAACAGTTTGTTTACAGACGGCGCAATGAAGCTTATAAGGAAAAGAACACCTTACCAACAGTTAAGCATGGTGAAGGATCCATAATGCTGTGGGGTTGCATCGCTGTGTCTGGTACTGGAGGCATTGACTGTATCACAGGAATCATGAAATCAAATAATTATCAAGAGATTTTAAAGTGAAATGTCCTACCCAGTGTAAGAAAACTTGGTTTGAGTCAAAGATCATGGGTCCTCCAGCAAGACAATCACCCAAAGCACACATCCAAAAGTACACAGGAATGGTTGAAAAAGAAAAAATGGACTGTTTTAAAATAGTCAGCAATAAGTCCTGACCTCAATCCCATTGAAAATCTTTGGAGTGAGCTGAAATCTGCCATTGGGAAAAAGAGCTCTGCAATCATTCAAGAGCTTGAACAAACTACAATGGAAGAGTGGAAGAAAATTCCAGCTGAGAAGTGCAAGAAGCTTATAGATGGTTACAAGAAATGTTTGAAGGCTGTTATCAATACTGGGTGTGCAACCATGTATTAATTAGGGGTGCCTTTATTGCTGCACATGTTGTTTATTCTGTTTTTCTTTGAAACTGCAAAATGGAAGTTGAAAAACAATGTTTTATTGTTGTATTACTTTGGTCCACTAATTAAAAAATCCTGAGGATATAACTTTGGTATATTTCCATTTATTTCTGAAGATATTGTACAGACTATGAAAAAAATAAAGGGGTGCCAATAATGGTGAGCATCACTGTACCTGGCAAACCCGGAGTTTATTGTGTGGCTTCAGGTTGCCATGATAACAATCATGCAATAGCAGTTTGGGGGTGTTGGTGGTGATGGGGTTAAAGAGGGAATCTCTCACAATCACCTAAATACTCTCTGCATGAAATGGGTTAAGTAGCAAGATCAGTGTTGGCACAGAGCCTGGTTGATGTAGCAGGAGCTTGATAGTAAATTAAGCCAAGCTCCCGCTGTGATTGTGCTGAGGACATCTCCTGTGCCCACATGATGACCTATATAGACTAGGGCCCTAGGAGGAGGCAACCGTTTTCAATTACAGCACAGCAGAGACATGCATGCAAATATTGCATCTGTTCAGTATTTCGTGATGGTGAGTGGCCTACCCTAGCACTGTATAGAGTATATGGTGGATCACTGTCTGCTGCCACTTTGACTCTTTTTACCGCATTAAGTCAAACATAAGATTACATCCTCAATGTCGTATGTAGAAGCGTCGGACTGGCAGCATACAATGATCCAAGAATGCTGCAGGATCTATCACTAGGCATATTGTAAAGCCAACTGGGTTTTCGTCTTTGTCATATCTTTCAAGTGCTGGCCAGACTGATGCAGAGTGTAAAGTCCTCTCCCTCACATGTAATTACCGTTTGTACTTTATGCCGAACTTTCTGCCATTTCATACATAGACTGCTGTAGCTCCTTTCCGCTATCATCTGCCCGGCTCTCCTCTCTAGCTGCTTTCTGCTGTCCATAGTCTTGCTGCTGACCTGCTTTCTGCTGTACTCTGCATCAAAAGCTGCTTCTCCCTTTCTTTGTTGCCCCCAGCCCTGCTTATTTATAATAATAATAATAATCTTTTTATTTATATAGCGCAAACATATTCCTCAGCGCTTTACAATTCAGACAATATCGGCACTGTCCCCATTGGGGCTCACAATCTACATTCCCTATCAGTATGTCTTTGGAATGTTGGAGGAAACCAGAGAACCTGGAGGAAACCCACGCAAACACGGGAGAACATACAAACTCCTTGCAGATGTTGTCCTTGGTGGGATTTGAACCCAGCAGCTACCCATTGAGCCACCATGCTGCCCTATTTACTAGTGACTCACCTCCACACCCTGGGATTAGAATGCTGCTAAGATGTTGTCAGCAGGTCCAGACTTCAACTATTAACAGAAAAGCTAAGCACATGTAATCTGTATGTATTATAGGTTAATATTTGTAAACTTGTGTGTAATGGAGATTTGCAATGTGGAATCCTCAATGCAAATCTGTGACACTGTCCAGTACTTTAACTGTTAAGATTTTCAAAACTCTGGGGCCGATCTACTGGTGTAAAACACTTAGTAAAGTCGCAGAATTTAGCAACTCTTTACATTTTATGAAAGTTTTAAGCAGTTCAGCCAAAATGAGTGCAGCTTGGGAAGGAGCTGGTACAGGACAGGGCATGATTTTCTCCTATTCAACAATAGTGGTAGCATTTCTTATGCCAGAAATGTTATTCCAGTCCATGGCTGTCGGAGGAGACCTACAAGTGTTGTACTTGTATTTTCCAGGCAGATAGAGGCTTTGCAGTATTGTGACTCAGGACACATTTATTTAGCCTTTATTTACTCCAGCCACCTTTTGGCTGACTGGAGAAACATTTGGCTCATACTACTAATAAGGTGCTCCAAATTCATTAAGTGGCGTATGGCTCTTAATGAATTCGGTGCATCTTACTTTTGCACGACTGGTGTACGAAATGCCCATCTTAATGAATCAGGCTTTATCCACATTTAAGAAAAAAAACTTTGCAAAGCAATATAAGCATTCCGCAGATTTTAAGGTCCGCACCATGGTTACTATGTTGAGGAAATGTTTCAGATGTACACTACTGATTACATCCTTTCAATGTATAAACATGTTGTTCATTTGTCTTTTTAGACTAAGTTCCCACAATGAGCTTTTGGTGAGTTTTTGATGTTGCAGATTTTCTGCACCCATGAAGTAAAATAGGTTACTTGCATTTTTTCAAAAATACGCAGTGTAAAAAACTCACCAAAAGCTCATCATGGGAACCTAGCCTCAATGTCTTTATATTATCCAATTTCAACAATAGCCTTTGAACTGCATCATTTGTCCCTTAACATTTTCCAACTGAATTTCGGACACCGGCCTCTTTAAGGAATTGCTGTTGCACTAGATCAATATGAAAAAAAGAATTAATACTTAGACTATAAAGTAGTTGTAAAAACTTGTATACCTAGAAAACCTGAAGAAACAGCATAAAAAACAGCAGAGTAGAAACATATGTAAATAATTCAGCCAATTGTACAGGTAATTTAAGTCTCTATGGTAACAAAATGAAACATTCATAAAATGTATTGGTCATGACAAAAATCTTTTCTTTGCAAATTTTCTTTATTATATAAATTGTAGCAGGTAAATTGGAATTGCACAATAATTTATAATGGAGCCAATTGTTCTATCACAGTAATAAAATGGGAAATATTATTCTGTAAAAATAACCAATGTAACATGTTAGAACAACGGTCCTAAAATTCTATTTCTTGTAATGGGTAAAATTGTGCTTCTCAAACAAGCTTTAAATGATTGTTCCATTTTTAAAATTTGACATGTAACTCTAAATACAGGGTGTCTCAAGAGTGAAGAAACATCCATGTGAAGCGATAAAAAGGCAGCAGTGATCCAAATTTAGATACCAGTTGTGGGAAAAAATCATGACTGTCATCATTTTAGATTGAACTTCAGTTTTTAATTAGGAAGGTAGGTGTCTGACACATGAAACGGATAGAGACTTTTACAAGAAAAAAAACAATGTTTTGCTTCATGTTAATGTAACTTTATTTGTTCTCATGTTAAAACAGTGATTTATTTTTCTTAACAGGCTATTTGACAAATAGAGTTAAATATGTTTGTTTTATTAAACAGAAATGAGAGTGATCTCAAATTTTCCAGATAACTGCTTTATTGGTGACATGGCCTAACAGGTTTCTCCTTTTCTGCAGACTTGTGCCTAAAATTTGATCATCGCCTTTTTCACTTTGATTGTTTTTTTTTTATATTGAGGCACCCTGTATAATACATTTCTTAACAACAACAAAAAATATATTTTTATAAAGGCGGAAAATATTATCCACAGTTAATAAATTAATAACATACATTGAGAAACTTAAAGAAAACATATTGAAACAGGTTCCTTTGGCCTGCCACTGGCACCTTGTTAGGATAGAGGGAAGAGAAGAGAAGAGTTGTACCAACAATATTGCCATAAGGAGCCTAAATAATTCCACCACCATAAGCGCCAGCCTATCAGTCTCAGATCTTTTTCCCTGATCTGTGGCAAGCACCACTTTCTGTCAATGATTGTTGTACTCTCTTAAGCCACAGTCCACTTTAGCAAAACTGAAAAAATTGGTTGGCATAGCTGGTAGTATAAGTGCAATGTGTAGGAGCACATTCACCCTGTGGCCATTAACAAACCAAACCTAAGATAACATCAAAAGAGCAAATACCCTGCAGTAAGTAAATAAGTAGTAATAGTACATGAAAATATCATATTGTACTAAGTTGCCACTATTTTTATCAAGAAAAGGTAAATCGGGATTGTCCTTATCTCTTGTAGTTCACTTCGCTGCACGACAGCAGACCTCAAAATAGACAGAGGCAGAGCAAGAACCAGGCCTGACTGTTTCACACCTGCCTGTGGAAAGCGATATATAAGTTACACAGCCCAAAAAGTTGGCGCCTTGCCTTTATATACACAAAGTACAAGAAACTACAGCAAAACTGAAGAAATGGGTCAGCACACTTGTTGGCATAAGTGCAATGTGTAGGTGCACATTCACACTATGGCCATTGTGGCCATTGACACCATCCAGTTTAGGTCTGCAGCCGGAGAGCTCAAGTCTCCCACCAAGCTGTCTTTCAGTCCACTCCAACAACAGGCAAAATAAGCCTGCAGATAGCACTGCTTAGAAGTGTATGGGAACAAGGTTAGGTACGGTGGATCTTTCTTTTTGCTGTAGGGATTAGGCACAATAATTCGAGACATTATTATTTTTTGGGGTAGAATTATTTGGGGAGGCACATGACATTACTATTAATGTTGGGACAGTATGGGGGACTTCCCTAAAAAATAATATTGTTTCCACCAGCAACAGTACATAGAATTCCTAAAAATATCTGTCATTCCAATTCTGTCAGATATCTGCCAAATGAACTCAACTGTGCCATGTTTTTTTCTGATTCAAAAGGGAGCTTGTTCCTTAGTTTGCCTTATAACTTATACAACACCAGCTTGAGGCTAAATTCACATGATCGTTGAGATAGTCTTGGTCACTCGGCTGCTCACAGAGGTATACACAGGAATGTTTCTGGTATGTATCTTTTACTGGTTTATTAAAAAGGTACAATATAAACCAGTGCAAAGTTCAGGAAAATAAACACGGCCTTTCTGGCGGGAAAACAAAAGATAACATATAGTACAGTCCATGTGATTGCGGGGATACGCCTGCTCAGGGAAAAACACAACAGGGTTCAGCTCTCTTTTCACACAAATATAGCTCTGGAGTTGGTGTCTCCAGGCACACCAAACCCTGAATGATTCAGAGGACTGATTATTTACCTTCTAAACCCCACCATGGGGTGGAGATATGGTGAACAGCCTCCCACCCACTCTTTGGCTGTTCCTTAAAAACCAACCCTTAACATGGCCGATTAACCCCTCTCAGAACTTAGTGTGCTTGAGCATTTTTCCCCAGGTTCATATCACTGAAGCTAACATCTTCAGTGATACATATCTCCCCTCCAATATTTTACCAGTGACCTTGTCACATATCCCCCCTTCCTGCTCAATGCCATGGCTTTTTGCACCTTCATTCACTAAGCAGGAAAGTCTAGACAGGGCAAATGCATTACCTTGTATTTTCCCAGGCCTATGCTCCACATGAATGCTGAAGTCCTGAAGGACTAGAAACCATCTAGTCACCCTCACATTCTTCCCCTTCCTTTCCCTCATCCATCTCACTAGCCTGAATTTCCGGCCTAACAGGTAGTACCTCAAAGTGTCAATTGCCCATTTGATGGCCAAGCATTCTTTCTCTACAATGGCATAGTTCTTTACGCAGGATGAGAGCTTCCTACTTAAGTATAGGACTGGATGTTCATCCCCATTTATTTCCTGGGACAACACAGCTCCCAACCTGACTTCAGAGGCGTTCCTCTGGACTACAAACTCATTACTGAAGTCAGGTGCAACCAAGACCGGCTGTTTGCACAGGCCAAGTTTCAAATCCTGGAATGCCTTCTCCGCTTCAGAAGACCACTTGCCATCGACATCTTTGTGCCCTTGAGAAGATCGATCAGGCGTGCGGCTATTATGGCGAAATTCAGGATAAATCACAGATAGTATCCCATAATTCCCAGAAATGCCCTAACCTGTTTCTTGGAGACCAGTTGCAGCCAATTTCTCCACCTTATTTACTTGCGGCTTTATTTCACCCCTTCTGGCGATGTAGCCCAAGTATTTTGCCTCTTCTTTCCACATGGTGCACTTCTTTGGGTTTATGGTAAATCCTGCCTTCCTCAGCACATCTAGTACCACCTTGAACTTCTGAAGATGACTTTCCCAATCCAAGCTGAAGTTCACATTATCGCCCAGGAAAGCTGCGGCATACTTTTATGAGGTGTTAAGATCCGGGCCATGGCCCTCTGGAAAGTAGTTGGGGCTTCCTGCAGCCCAAAAGGCATTTTGGTGTACTGGAAGCAACCGTCAGGTGTAGAGAAGGCATCTTCTTCTTGACACTCTGGGACTGGAGGATTTGGCAGTACCCTTTTGTTAGGTCCAGGGTGGTGATGTATCTGGCTGACCCTAGCCTCTCAATGAGTTCATCGATGCGGGCATCAGATATTTGTCGAATTTGGACACCTCATTTAGCTTCCTGTAATCATTACAAAGAGCCATTCTCCATCAGGCTTTGGCACCAGGACAATGGGGCTGGACCAAACGCCCTTTGTCTCCTCGAGGACACCCAGGCCCAACATTCTCTTAACTTCCTTCAAAATTACCTCAAGACGGGCTCGTGAATTCGATACAGTTTTTGGTTCACCCACACATGTGGTTCTGTCAGTATTTTATCCTCAACAACCTGCGTACATCCTGGAAACTCCGTAAACAGGTCCCGATTCCGCTGAAGCAGTTCTCGGCACTGTTGTTTCTGGGCCAGTGACAGCGCCTCTGCCACTATGACATCCAACAGGTTTGGGTCCCATGCACATAGCTCCCACCAATTCCCTGTCTCGCCACAGTTTAAGCATGTTCATGAGGTACACCTAGTATGGCTTTCTTCTCTCTGGCTGGTGGACCTTGTAGTTAACTTCACTCAGCTTTTTGACCACCTCGTATGGCCCCTGCCACTTGGCCAGAAACTTACTTTTGACTGTGGGAACCACCACCAACACCTGGTCTCTAGGGCTAAACTGTCTCACCCTCATCGACCGATTGTAGACCCTTGCCTAGGCCTCTTGTGCTTAATCGGCATTACCCTCACAATCCTTTCCTGCATCTGGGCCACATGCTCGATGATGCTCCGGTGGGGGGCAACCTCTGCTTCCCAGGTCTCCTTCGCAATATCCAGAAGTCCCCGAGGGTGCCTTCCGTATAACAGCTCAAACGGTGGGAACCCCGTAGAGGCCGGGGGAACTTCTCTAATAGAGAACAGCAAGTACGGGAGTAGGCAATCCCAGTCTCGGCCATCCTTTCCAACGACCTTCTTAAGAATGGACTTATTGATCCTCTCCAGCAATCCGTCTGTGGTACACCGATGTCCTGAGTTGTGTAATCTGGAGAGCCTTACACAACTCCCTCATTGCTTTGGACATGAAAGGAGTTCCTTGGTCCATCAAGATCTCCTTTGGCAGGCCCTACCGGGAAAAAATATGGACTATCTCTCAGGCTATACTCCTGGTTAAGGAGTTTTTCAGTGGTACCGCTACAGAGTACCGTGTTGCATAGTCCATGACCACCAGGATATATTGGGGCCCTATGGTGGACTTAACTAGGAGCAAGAAAAGATCCAAGGCAATCTGGTCAAATAGAACCTTTATAATCTGTAATGGCACTAGGGGACTGCGGAAGTGTGAGACGGGAGCAGTTAGCTGTCAGGTAGGACAAGACCAGCAATAATTAACAATCTCTCAGTGACACCCAGGCAAGTAGAACCTCTGAAGGACTCACTCTTGGGTTTTGACTACACCAAGGTGCCCATCAAAGACATGAGAATGGGCCAGGTCTAGAACCCTACGCCTATAGGGACCCGGTACTAACAGCTGCTGTTTTACTTCCCCTCTCAATTTAGTGACCCAATAAAACAAATCCTCATTTACTGAGAAATATGGAAACCTGGTGTCAGCTCCCAGCTCTTGAGCAACACCATTTATCACGGTAACATTGTCAAATGCCCTTTTAACATAGGGTTCTCCATTTCAGCAGTCCCAAAATTCCACCCAGAAACTCCCAACTCTGGAATCTAGGCCTCATGGGTCACTGTCTCGTCCTCGTTGCCAGCCAGAACACACAGGGGGAATTCATCCACCCTCAACTGCGATGGAGATACTTCATGGTTGAACCGACTCCTGTCTGAGTAACTTGACACCCCCGCCTTCTGTCATAAGTCCCAGAACAAGCTAAAGTCCCGCCCTATTATCACTGGGTGCAGCCGGTCTTTTACTACTCCGACCTCAAAGTACTCAGTGTCAAAGTTCATTTTTATAATCACTCTGGCAATGGGGTAGTCCTTGACGTCCACGTGAATATAGCGGATGCCCACGAGTTTTCAGGGGATCAACTGGTGGGGGAGTGTGGCCTTTACCGGGGTCACCAAACCCCCTGTGTCCAAGAGTCCAGACACCAGTACCCCATTTATTGTTACGGGACATGCCTGTTGTCCCTCACTGGGCTGATAGTCCACACTGCAGGCTAGATAGGCATAATATGAGCAGCGCCTCCCAATGCTGCAGTCCATCTGTTCAGTGGACATAAGACAACGTACAGCTATGTGCCCAGGACTGTGACATCTCCAGCAAAGTAAGTTCTTACCAGTGGCCTTTGGCATCCCCTCATTGACCCCTTGGGACCTCAGGCTCCCTCCAGTTGTGGCTCTATTACCCCTCTTTTGAGACTCAGGCTCCTTCGGCTCCTCCAGTAAGGGGATGTGGCAAGGCCTGGTTTCCTTAAGGACTTCTTGACAACCTGGTACCTTTACACTAGGTCAACCAGGTCGTCTGCATTCCAGGGGTCTCCCTTGGCAACTCAGGTCTGCACCCGCCTAGAAAGGGAGTGGATAAACCTGTCCATAAAAACACTCTTGACCATCTGGGCTGGGTTGGATGACTCCGGCTGCAATTATTTCTGTACAAGATGCAGCAGGTTAAACATGTGGGAGTGGGGGAGTTTGTCCCCCGCAATACTCCCAGTGGTGGATCCTTTGCGCTCTGACAGACAAAGTCACTCCTGAGCATGCCAATATCTAATTTCTCAATATCTCAGCTCTGGAGTTGGTGTCTCCAGGCACACCGAACCCTGAATGATTCAGAAGGCTGATTATTTACCTTCCCAACTCCACCCTCTCTTTGACTATTCACAAAAAAAAACAACTCTTAACATGGCCGATTAACCCCTCTCAGCATTTAGTGTGCTTAAACATTTTTCCCCAGGTTCATATCACTGAAGCTAACATCCTCAGTGATACATATTTCCCCTCCAGTACTTTACCAGTGACCTTATCACACTGTATAAAAAATCCTAAACATTTAACATACATAGTAACATAGTAACATAGTTTTTAAGGTTGAAGGAAGACTAAGTCCATCTAGTTTAACCCATAGCCTAACTTGTTGATCTAGAGGAAGGCAAAAAAAACCCATGTGGCAAACACTAAGCTCCACATTGGGGAAAAAAATTCCTTCCCGACTCCATACGACAATCAGACTACCGTATATTCCGGCGTATAAGACGACCTGGTGTATAAGACGACCCCCCTACTTTCCTGTTAAAATATAGAGTTTAGGATATATTCACCGTATAAGACTACCCCTTTTCTAACGCATACCAAACAACGGTAAAAATTAAAAAAAAACAGATTTGAATTTAACATGGTCCTTTTTTAATTTAAATTCTTATGACATGCAGGTATATAGCAGGAAAACTGTCACTCATAAACATAAGGCATACAACAACAACATTACTATCATCCATTTTCATCAGCGGCATACACCGGTACCCGACAATTTACAACAGAAAGAATAGAGCTTCACACATAGATTAGATAGATAGAAATATGTCAGTCACATATATATGAAGTACAGTGACATTGTTGCTTACTGTACTTGTCATTTAGTGTAAAGGATTTATTAAAAAATATAATAGTGTTTTCGTGCACCGTCACTTTAAAAAAGCCGGCCGGCAATTCAGCATCTGTACCCGACAATTTAGAATAGAAGGAATAGAGAATCA
This sequence comes from Phyllobates terribilis, assembly GCF_046119375.1. NCBI lineage: Eukaryota > Metazoa > Chordata > Amphibia > Anura > Dendrobatidae > Phyllobates > Phyllobates terribilis. The sequence continues at coordinate 432,761,446 of NW_027362761.1, forward strand.
TACATAGATTAGATAGATAGAAACATGTCAGTCACATATATATGAAGTACAGTGACAGTGTTGATTACTGTACTTGTCATTTAGTGTTAAAATAAAGGATTTATTTAAAAAAAAATTGGCGTGGGGTTCCCCTTAATTTTAGTCTCTAGCGGAGGTTAAGCAGACAGCTGGGGCAGATGTTTGAAGCCTGGGAGGGGGGTAATACCCACGGAGCTTCCCAGACTACTAATATCAGCCCCCAGCTGAATACCTAGCCTTTACTAGCTATTAAAATGGGGGACCCCCCAAAAAAAATGACGTGGGGTCCCCCCTATTTTAATAGCTAGCAAAGGCTAGGCAGACAGCTGGGGGCTGATATTAATAGCCCAGGAAGGGTGCCATGAATATTGGCCCCCTCCCAGGCTAGAAACACCAGCTGTCAGCCGCCCCAGAAATGGCGCATCCATAGGATGCGCCAATTCTGGCACTTAGCCTCGCTCTTCCACGCTGCCCTGGTGCGGTGGCAGGGGGTAATAGGGCTGGGGTTCATGTCAGCGCCAGCTGCCATGAAGTCCAGGTTAGTAATGATGGGCGTCTATAAGACACCCCCATTACTAACCTACAAAGTGTTAAAAAGAAAAAACACACACTACACCAAGAAAAAAATAATTTATTTGAAATAAACCACACCATTTTATTTAATTCTTAGTTTACTAAAAAAAAAATAGTTACCTGTCCACGTTCCTGCGCTGATCTCCCATTCACAGCTGTCACATCTGGAGATGGTGACAGCTGTGCATGGCTGCTGTAAGCTCACGCTGCCGGGAACACGTCCGCTCCCGGCAGCGGGAGCCACTGACTGAGGTCACCGGAGTGCATTCAGTCAGCGCAGCTCCGGAGACCTCCTTTACGGCACTGCTGTACCGTGGGAATTTCTCACGATACAGCAGGGCCGTAAAGCAGCTAACCGGAGCAGCGCTGCCTGAACTCCGGCGAACCCGCTTATGCAATGACGGGACTGCTTTACGGCCCCGTCATTCTAGCGGCGGCAGCGGTTCAGAGCGGTCACATTCTATGTGGCTGCTCTGAATTGGAGATCTTCGTGGGACACTCGTGGACTACTACGGAGGGGTAAGGATAAGGTTGTGGTTTATTATTTTATATTTTATTACAGGAGATCGATGGCTTCGGGGAATTAGGTGTCTAGGTGAGTATAGGTGTAGTTTTTTATTTTTTACTTTATTTTAGGTGGCGATCGGCGGGGACAGGTAATGTATGAACTAATTTATTGTAGGTAACCACTGGCCACCAATGACATGTATTTAACATTTATTGGGGACACAGTAGGGCAATTTATATAGCAGGATCAGGCTGATGGGAACTACTGCTCCCATCGAGCTGATCCTGCTGGCAGGAGTGGACGGGGGACAGACATAGGCCGATGGGAGTAGTAGTGTCACATCGGCCTATGTCTGCCTGCACGCACACACCCGCACACATCGCACAGACACCGCGCACACCCGCAGACATTGCACAGACACCGCACACACCCCCAGACATCGCACAGACACCGCGCACACCCGCACACACTCGCAGACATCGCACAGACACCACGCACACCCGCACACACTCGCAGACATCTCACAGACAACGCACACACCCGCAGACATCGCACAGACACCCCACACACACTCGCAGACACACGCACAGACACCCGCACACACCAATCATGACGGGTCTGGGAGGTGAGGCTGACCTGTGAGACCGTGGGAAAGTTCATGTGAGTTCATGCAATGCAGTCAAGCATGAACTCATATGAACCCTCTGAGGGCACCGTGGCGACTTCAAATGAACAGCTGATCGGCATCACCTGATACCTCAGCTGTTCATTTGAAATAACCGGTGGGAAAGCGCAGCACAGAACGGGAAAGCCGGCGGTGAAGTCTTTTCACTGCCGGCTTCCCCGCCCGGGTCCTTCGCTCCCCGCTCCTTTGTGCTGCACTCCCCGCCCGGTCCTAACTTACGATCGGGATGGGAGGTGGCGAGGGGAGCGGAGGATCGGGGTGGGAGGCTGCGGGGAAGCAGTATGGGGCTGTGTGATTGTTTAAAAGCCGGCGGCTTTTTACCGCCCGCCGGCTTTTAAACAATCAGGAGAATTCTCCCACGCTGGGATGGCATTCTGATGACAGGCTGGATCGCAGCTGAGCGCTGCCATCCAGCTTGTCATCCTTCAGAGACACTGCAGAGCGCAGGCATTATGGGAACTTCCGATTCCGGTATTCCGATACCGCGAATATCGGCCGATACCCGATATTACAGTATCGGAATGCTCAACACTACTTGTCACAGAAGCGATGCGAACTTCCCAGCTCCGGACACAGCGCAGCGCTTCTGTGACAAGTGAAAGCTGTCGGCACAGAAGCCCTGCGCTGTGTCCGGAGCTGGGAAGACACTGCGATGTGTCAGAAAAGTTCGCTAGGTTCTGTCTGTCTCCGCTGCTGGGAATACGCTGCGCTGTGTCCCAGGCCTGAGAAGACACAGCGCAGCGATGTGTCAGTTTCAGCACAGAAGCGCTGACTGTCTGGACCTACCGCCGCCGTATTTTAACTCCCTCCACCTTATATTAACTCCCACATGGCAGGGATACGGCCACGGCAGCTTATTAACACCCCCAGAGTATCCCCGCATGTCAATTTCTGAAAGTTCAAAAACATTACCGGCGTATAAGACGACCCCAGACTAGACAGAAGATTTTTCAGTCTTCAAAAGTCGTCTTATACGCCGGAATATACGGTAGTTCCCTGGATCAACGCCCTATCAAGGAATCTAGTATTTATAACCTGTAATATTATACTTTTCAAGAAAGGCATCCATTCCCTTCTTAAATTTTAACAGTGAATCACTCATTACAACATCATGCGGCAGAGAGTTCCATAGTCTCACTGCTCTTACAGTAAATAATCCCCGTCTGTGATTATGATTAAACCTTCTTTCCTCCAGACGTAGAAGATGCCCCCTTGTCCCCGTCTCCGGCCTCAGAGTAAAAAGATCAGTAAAAAGGTCTTTGTTCTGTCCCCTCATATACTTGAACATAGTAATAAGATCACCCCTAAGCCTTCTTTTTTCCACAGTAAATAACCCCAAGTGTAATAACCTGTCTTGGTATTGCAGACCCCCCTAGTCCTCTAATAACCTTGGTCGCTCTTATCTGCACCCGTTCTAGTTCAGCTATGTCTTTCTTATACACCGGAGACCAGAACTGTACACAGTATTCTAAGTGTGGTCGCACTAATGACTTGTATAGAGGTAAAATTATGTTCTCCTCATGAGCATCTATGCCTCTTTTAATGCATCCCATTATTTTATTTGCCTTTGCAGCAAATAAATTTCATCCAGAAAACTCTTTTTTTTTCCCACTTGACATCTTTGTGCAATTCGTCTACTATTTTTTTTTACAACAGCAGTTATCAATAATTTTTACAAGACCATTTACAGTTTCCTATGTTAAAGAATTGCAATGTATCCATTTTTTATGGATACAATGTAACTCTTTAACATAGGAAGCTGTAAATACTAGCTCTGAATGGCATCTGTTTTTTTTTGGGTGGGTGTGGGTGAGGATTGTGCACACATAGACTTGAATGGATGACTTTCATCCGACACACAGTGCAGTGCATGCAGCAATTATTTTCACATGCAGATTCAGTCCGTGAAAAAAATCACTCAGTGCCCCATTGAATAACATTGGTCCAAGTGCTCTCTGTTTTTTAATGGGCAGCACTCGGACTGAAAATACACTGGTGTGAATTTAACCTATGATTAACATTCAATCAGTCATCCTCGGTAAGGTCACTAATATTGGATAAACTGCTCCCCAGTAGTCCTATTATAATCATAATTGTTTTCCCAATTGTTTTAATGGCTCATGGGATGTATAGAATGTCTAAATGGAGCATGAAATATACGCAGAGCATAATTGTGACTTCTAATACAAGTTGATTACATATCCATTAACAAAATTCTGCTGCCGTTTGCTAAACCATGAGGAAGGAGTCATGTAAACAAGCATTCTGCCACATAACAGCAGATCTTATGACAAAATTCAATACTATAGAGTTTACTAATACTATTAATTGCAAGCAAGATTACTAGATCAAAATACATCAAATTAAGAGACAAAAGACATAATATACATTGAGTAACTTTCACAAAGTTATACAAAGTCATTTTTAAATTGGAATGGGCTGCGTTGTCCTGTCACAGGCAACCAAACGTAATGTTCTTGACACAGTATGGTATCATTTTCTAATGTGTCACATCATCAAATCAGTTTGTATCAGTATAGCAGCTATACAATTATATAGGGATTTTGTATTTTTCTTCATATTAATGTGTTCCAGTCTATTTGGAGACTTCAGTAAATTAGACCAAATCTCTTCACAATATCAAATGTTCTAAAGTGAAAAGAAGGTATAATAAACTAAAATCGTCCAAGTTTTCCTGGGCAAGAGTATCTCTTAGTCTTGGTTACAATCACACAAAAAGAATATGATCTGCCAAATTCCAAATGAAATGAATGAGGGATTTTCAGAAAATTGCGAGCCAAGAATTCAGATTAAAAGTATAAATTGTCATCACTGCAGAATTAGAGCATGCCATTTCATATCAATGTAAACATTATAAATGTAATGAAAACTTCTAATAAACAGTTTCATTTGGTACACAGAATTGGAGAATTACAGTACTAAATTAGGATTAGCCTGAAAATACAATGACTGACTTGTTTGCACTTATGGAGCTATCCAAATATTTCATATATTTCATTACATTTCAATTCAATGTGGAAGGTTCCACACGTAGTGGGAATGACCCTATCAGAATATCAGACAGTGGGCACAAGCTCTGACAAAATGGACCCCTTATACTACAGGGCACTGGTGGTTCATTAGTAGATAACTCCATTGTAGGTGACTTTAGAGCCATTTACTTGCTCTTAAAGGGCAAATATAATTTCATGTAACTTTTCAGATTAAGATGTAGCATAAAGATAATGGACAATACTTCCTTTTGCTAATATGTTACTTGCATCCTACCTTTTCACAAATTTTCCCCTCTGCAAGCTCTATATCTAATTTTGAATTTGTTGCTCTCTGAGCTAGTGGGTAGACACTAGCTGCTTTGTTATCTCCTATACACTGAACGCATAGAAAGAGGGATTCCCGCTCTTTTGCCTTTTGGTAGCACACTGAAACAAGCAGCATCATTTAGACAATATGAAGCAGCACTGAGCTGTGGAGATGTGAATCCAACTCTGTAGTGAGATAAATTGCTTGCTGGAGAAGCTTCTGCACAAATCTGTTTCATTGCCTGTGTCAGTGCCTGTCCCTGCTCCTCCCTCTCCTCTACATAGTGTTTAATATGATGTGTAACATGACATCTCATTCTGACAGTTCATCTTACATTGACCAAGACAGATTTCAACCGTTTTTAAGGTTGTTAAAAGTAGATTTCAAATTTACAGAATTACATAGTTAACACAGTTGAAAAAAGGCACATCCATCAAGTTCAACCAATGGATGGGAAGGACAAAGAGAAAGGGCACATGCAGAAACACAATGCACTATACAGTCCGCCACAGAAGAGCTAATCGTTCTCTACTACTCGAATTGTCGAATTACTGGACCAAATATTTAGAAAAGAATTTTACACATTTACATAAGCATTTATGCTATTTTCTTCTAAAAAAAAAGCATCCAAGCCTTTTTTTTAAATCATCAATGGTTCCCGCTATGACCAGCTCTTGAGGTAGACTATTCCACAGATTAATAGTTCTTATGGTGAAGAAAGCCTGTCTCCTCTGGAGATTGAACCTTTTTTCCTCTAGGTTTATTTCTTATGGTTTGATTCACATTTAACCTTTTAGACCTTACTGATTTGTCTTTTGTGTGCAATGATAACAAGGTATACAGTATATGCGTGTTCTGTATAGATGAAGAGTAAGCCCTTTGATAAGTACAAGAGACCCTAGTCCCACATTAGTCCAAACATAAGTGAAATTAAAAATAGTTAAAAATTAACATCTTTTTAGAAACACATTACAATTAATTTTCCAATATAATTAAATTAATGTGGAAAAAGAGAAGTGAAAACCTCTCTCAATGACTAATGGAGATATTGTGTTTAGTTTCAAAGTAACATTACTCTATTCAGTACATAAGATTCAATCAAGAGACAGAAATATCTATTTTTATACCTATCCATATATATAACTTTTGTTACATTATAATGGCAGATAACAGAGTTTTTCTTAAGCACATTAGTCCATTAAAGGGGTTCAATTAAAAAGATTCAAAAGAACCTAAAAAATATGCTGTAACTTTGTAATATAAGTTTATTCAAATATGCTCCTTCACTGCTGATACATGAATGTGGATGAGGATTTAGAGGGAGTTATTGTTAGTTTACTTACAAATGTAAATACTCTCCATCAATAACGCATTTTATCAGACTATGCACTGTACTATAAGTCTAATGAACATCTATAGTCTCTTTAATTTTGTATTATTGTTTAATTCTGTTATTTTATTGTATCTTATTTTTATATCATTCATTTTTCCTCTCGCTCTATCTGCTGCTTTTGCTTGGACTTATTCAAGTGCTCTGTAATGAATAAGAATACAGCACACTGGGACAGATTTACTTAAAGAGGTTGTCCACTACTATAAATAATGCCCCCATCGATTAAAACATTGGAAAGAAGTTTTTTTGTAATTACCTTCTATTGTTATAAGTGCCTGTGAGCGGCGCTATTGCTGACCGCTCGAACGCCCCCTGAGGAAGTACAAAGGCGAAAGCGAGCATTTGGGATCCAGGCTAGAGATCAGTCTCTGCACTAGATCATGGGTAATGACTTAATTGTTTTATTGACTACTGTTCAAATTTGCTGTGGAGTTATGTGTATTCTATGGGAACTTATATGATATCTGAATCCGTGATTTATCCTTCCTGTGTTGCTATGCACATGCTCTAACATATTTGGAAGGGTCTGTGTTGAGGAGAGATTGGGCAATATTATAGGATACTGTATTAGACCAAGTTTGTTCAAACTAGATTTCACAAATTGCCAACTCCTTAACACATACACTCCCCAGTGATGTAGGTGGGATCTATCTGGATAATCTTTTCCTCCCCATATACAGGTATATAACCCTCTATTGATCTGGTGTAATTGAGGTTTTTCTCTTAGCGCTAACACTGGGTTTCTACACTATTATGTTTTACTAAAATATCTGGTATATGTAATTATGTGATGAATTATGCAATATAATTTTTAATGAAAGTAATAAAGTATTTATTTTATCTATTCCTCTAACTTTATTTTCTCTTTTTCTTTAATGATTAAGAGAGTTTGTTATAATATGGGGCACTAGCCCATAGACTACAAACTAAGGATGAAATTCTGGAACTTCTGTTATATATTAATTCCGTTATTTTATTGTATCTCATTTTTATATCATTCATTTTTCCTCTCGCTCTTTCTTCTGCTTTTGCTTGGACTTATTCAAGTGCTCTGCAATGAATAAAAATACAGAACACTGGGATAGAGGTGTTAAAGAGTTTGTCCACTGCTGTAAATAATAATAATGCCCCCATCGATTTAAACTTTGGAAAGAAGTTTTTTGGTAATTACCTTCTGTTGTTATAATCACGTGACCCCGGCTGCAGCCTGCTCTGACATCCGCTTATGTCACATCAAATTCCGGGAACTCAGAGGCATGACCAAGTGACACGCACCCCCCCTGATTGATGGGCTGTGGGTGGCATTTCACTGCAAATCACAGCCCAGAATACAGTGCGCACTTACCGCCAATGAAAGCAGAGGAGTGAGGGAAAGCTGGATGCTGGGTTGTGACGTGCAGTGAAACCCTGCAGTTTCATTTGCACAAATGTAGCCAAATGGTGGCCAATCTGTCACCATTTTTATAAATTCCTATGAATCAGGAAGAGGTTAAAAAACAGCATATCATACTCACCTAGTCTCTCAACTATTCCTGCCCCTGGAGCTTCTCAACGGACTCATATTGGCTTACTAAAGCATCCTGCTCCATCTCCATTCTCCTCTTCACTCATTATGTCATAATATGCATTGCACCACATTATGGTTGTTACCATTTGGCCAGTGCATGCCATGGTCTGTGTCAAGGCCTAGCTGCCACTGGAGGTACTGACAAAGAGTGAAGAGGAGACTGGCGATTGGATGTTTGGATCCAGATCAGAAGTAGGTTCCTTGAGAAGCAAACGGAGGACTGGTGGAAAGCAGGGATAGGTAACCAGCATAATAAGTATGTTATTTTATTGTTTGTTTTTAATCCCTCCTGGCCCATCTGATTTATTGGGAGACCTCAGAGGCTAAAAAACTATTTTTTTAAGCGGAAATCAAGGCTCATTTGATTAACATTAAATAAATTCAATGCAAGTCGAAATTACAGGCTGAACTTAATCAAATCTCCCAAATTCAAATTTTGGTAGATTTGCTAATCTCTAGGATCCAGCTAGGTACAGCTGATTGGACATTGTTAGACCGTGTGGAAACACATCCATAATAGAGATGATTGAACCTTTTCAAATTGGAATTCGCCAGGCACAGGGAATTTTTCCAAAATAAATTATTTTGCGACTATAAATTCACTGCGAATTCGAGGTAGTCCAACTGTCCTAAAATGATGTGGATAGCACTCTGGGGTTTCCTAGTAGTATATGCTACTTATTTTAATGTTTTCATCATGTAATTTAGAAAAGAGAGACAGCACCAATATATGAAAACCTGATCAGACAACTAAACATGTGTAGAGAGGATAAGATGGAGAAAAATTAGGAGCAACTGTGATTAAATTTATGGATTCATGGGAAAATAAGGTTGCTGGATGTATTGTAAAGCCCTGGCAGCAAGGGAGCTTGTTACGCTTAATGTTATTACAGAGGATATATGCTACAATTTACTTTGCAATAACAAAAAGGTGGATTTCATTAAAGTTTTTATCATATAGGTGAAGGTAAAACCAATCATTCAGTAACAAGAGAGAAATATGTAATTCTCAGGTGCATCCACAATAAGTAGTGCAGATGGATTCCCACCATCAGACACATGAGGTATCGTAGTTTCTCCTGGTTGGTACTGCTCTAACATGTAATTTGATTGCTGCAAACTATTTTGTGGAAGCCCACGCAGTCTGAGACTCATATAATAAACTACAATGTGTAAAATGGGCATCTCCAGTGTGGAAGCTTTTTTTTTTCCATATTGCCGACAAACAAAAACTTTTGCTGTGTGCAGGTGTAAGGTGCCCCAAAAAGGAAGTCGTGGGCGAGTTGTGTCCTCCCTCTGATGTGTGGCTGGGTATGTGACATTCTTCACTTACTTCAAACCATCCGATCGCAGCTGTCTCCAGTCATTTCTCTTCTGGGACCAGGGCAGCAATAAATTAAGAGGACACGAAGTTCTTAACCATAACTGGGATTTTACTTGGGGAGAGGAGTATATACAGTATTTACAGTCAGGTGCATTGGATAAGGCCCAAGAGGTTTTCATCTCCTATACAGGTGCTAGAAACATCTTCAGCCCTGGTGCCCTCTTTAGGTGAAGCATCTGTCTAACTCTATTCTCTAGCTTAAGAGAAGTTTCCTCACCAGTGTCAGTGAATCCCGATCCTATATCTCCCTTACGGCTTAGCCTGGAGTCCTATCTTTCTCTGCTACCTGCAGACTAGACGTGCCCCAGGTCCTCAATACCTCCGGTGAGTTTCTCCGGCCGGTTAATGGGACTCCTGCGTGAGGAGAAATTTACACGGTTGATCCACTGCCTGAGAGTAGGGAGCTCCCGTTTACCCTAGCAGCCAATATCTCTGACTGTCCGTAAGGCTTCCTGTCGCAACTCTGACAGGACTCCAACTGACACTTTCTGGAAAACTCTCCAGACGTTACCTAGGATGCCACGCCCCCTGTAGCAGTTAATTCCTCACTGTCATTCTGGTAGCAGGCTCTCATTAACAGCTGCGCCCGACAGTGGCATCTTGTGGCCGATTAAAAGTACTACAGCCCCACAAGGAAATATATCAGGGACAAGCTTTATACACACTTTATGCTTGATCATGGCAGTAAGTTCCCCCTCTACTCTACTGACTGGATCATCACAGCTAACCCCTTAACTGGACCTAACGGCAGCTCAGAGAGATCTAACTATGGGAACATTCTCTTTTAACTCTTTCAGTGCCAAAGGAAGGCTACGTCCTTCCCCACTACTACATTCCCCCACACTTTAATGATGGTCATCCTCCACCATACCAGGCAACAAATCACACATTAACACTTTTAGCATATATCACATTACTTAAACACTTTAGTACTCGACATCTCTTGAAGTCTTCTAAGTTGGAGACGGGCCCTTCTCGGTTAAGGGCCCCAGAACAGCAACTCAGACAGTCAATTGTCATAACCTTCAACAGTGCTCAAATTTACCGATCCTTCTTGGTAAGGACCCTGGAAATACAGTGTCCATGTCCATTTTATTAAGACAGGAGAACACGCTACTAGCCCTCAATCTCTTTTACTGGCTGCATTCTGAGGCACACAGTCACAGGGGAACACCCCATGAGTTTCTTTATTCCTGGCCGTAGCAGGGGTCACTGGTTCTTCCCTCTAGGCCGCAAGTCTCTAAGTATTAGAGGACATTCATCCTCCAGGTGTGCCTCAGCATTGTAAATTCCAGCAAAAAAAGGCGCAACAGGCGCTACAAAAATTAAAAATAAGAAAAATAAAAATTCAGCCTACTCGGCTTTGATGGCTTGAAAGCATTCTTTACTCTTTCATATAGGCCAGCCGGCCTCGGGGGTCTTGGGGAACTGACCCCCCCTCCTTCCATCAGGGAAAATAAAACAACTTCAGGCCATACGGCCAATTAGGCAACATTCCTCTAACTTTAAATGAACATGGGGCACTCTGCGCCCATCGGGAAACAGTCCCGGGTAAAGGACCACATTCCTAGGCCCTACTGAAGAACATGGAAAGGTTAACGGACCTTCTTGCAGTGAGTTCACTCCTTTTGGGTCTCCTTCCAGTCCTTCATGAAGGCGGCCCATGCTGCAGATGATGGCGGTATCCTCGACCTCCAGGGCTGATCAGGGTATCTGCTGGGCTCGGGGTCTTCTTCTGAAGATGTAGCGCTACCTCAGCCTTCCTGGGTTGGACCATAACTAGTAACGATGAAACTGTGGACCACCTGACTGGCCCCAGCTTGTATTGAACACACTTTAGAAGGTGGGCTTCTGAAGTCAGATGGAATGATCCTGCTCTGAAATTTCTATTTCTTGCTGGTCTGAGTGAAAGGGTTAAGGATTTGCTAATTGCGTTCCCTGCACCTGAGACTCTTCAGGATGCCGAGCAATTAGCTGTTCGTGTGGATAGGAGGCTGAGATCTAGGCAGAATGAGGTAAAGACTCCTGTAATGCCAGGTCCTAGTCCCCAGAAAATTTGCTCAGATGGCGGTGAACCGATGGAGGTTGGGGCGATGTCGCTCCGCTCTCAGGAAAGAGACCGGAGGTTCGCCGAGGGATTGTGTCTTCATTGTGGTAAAGCTGACCATTTGATTAAGTATTGTGAGCTTCGGTTAAGTAAAGAAAAAAAAAGGTCAGGTACGCCCGTATAGCTTGTTTACGCTCTGCAGGAGTATTTCTTTCAGGGAGTACTACTTTGCAGGAAAATGTCATTGAATTTCAGGTATTTGTGGATTGTGGTTCAACACTTAATGTGATTGATAAAGGGTTTTTGTAAAAACTTAAATTGAAATCCAAACCTTTATCATCACCTATTTCTGTGATTGCAATTGATAACACACCCTTGAAATGTATTACTCACAAGGTTGCTGCATTTCCCCTCACTATCAATGGTCTTCACCAAGAAATTTTGGACTTGGTTGTATTAGATAATTTACCCTCTCCGGTCGCTCTAGGATTGCCTTGGTTAAAACTGCACAATCCTTTGCTGGACTGGTCTACTAATATGATAAAGTATTGGAGTCCGAAATGCTATGATAAATGTTGTAATGGTCGCATTGCGGCTGTGGGAAAAGGGGAATTACCTGTACCTATTCAAGATTTTTGGAGGGTTTTTTCGGAGGAGGAGTCGCAAGTTTTACCTCCTCATAGGGATTATGATTGCGCCATTGAGTTTATTCTGGGAGCTACTCTTCCAAAGAGTCACTTGTTTAATCTAACTATCCCTGAAAAAAAAAGGCCTTGGAGGAGGACATACAGACTAGCCTGGCTGCTGGTCACATTAGACCTTCTAAGTCGCCTGTGGCAGTTGGATTTTTCTTTGTTAAAAAAAAGGACGGGGGTTTGCGTCCGTGTTTGGATTTTCGTGAAATTAATAAGATTACCGTACGCAATTCCTACCCATTGCCGTTAACTCCTGACTTGTTTAACCAGTTAGTGGGGGCCAAGTGGTTCTCTAAGATTGATCTCCGGGGGGCATACAATTTGTTACGAGTGAAAGAGGGTGATGAGTGGAAAACTGCTTTTAACACTCCGGTAGGTCATTTTGAGAATCTGATGATGCCTTTTGGTCTTACCAATGCACCTGCATTTTTTCAGAATCTTATTAATGACATCTTGAGACCTTTGATTGGTAAGAATGTGGTTGTGTATTAGAATGACATTTTGATTTATTCGCCAGATCAGGAGTCCCATTGGCAGAGTGTACATGAAGTTTTGCAATTATTGAGTGATAATTCACTCTTTGCTAAGCTGGAGAAATGTGAGTTAGCTGTGCAGAAAATTAGTTTTTTGGGCTACATTGTCTCCAGCGAGGGCTTTGAGATGGCCCCGGTGAAGGTTCAGGCTGTGCAGGAATGGCCTAGGCCTATTGGTTTGAAATCTATACAGAGATTTTTGGGTTTTGCCAATTATTACAGAAAATTCATTAAGAATTTTTCTGTAATTGTTAAGCCTCTAACCAATCTCACCAGGAAAGGTGTGAATACGGTCCAATGGACTACTGAGGCCATTGAAGCATTTAAGTATCTCAAAGAGAGGTTCAGTTCAGCCCCTATCCTTATGCAGCCTGATGAGACCAAGCCTTTTTTGGTCGGGGTTGATGCTTCATCGATGGGGGTCGGAGCAGTTTTGTCTCAGGAGAACAGGGATGGAGTGCATCCTTACGCCTTCTTTTCGAAAAAATTTTCAGAAACCGAATTGAATTGTGATGCTGGAAATCGGGAGTTGCTGGCTATTAAACTCGCGTTTGAACATTGGCGTCATTTTTTGGAAGGCGCTAGATTTCCTATTCAGGTTTTCACAGATCATAAGAATTTGATCTATCTGGATGCTGCCAAGCGCTGGAATGCCCGTCAAGCTAGGTGGGCACTTTTTTTTTCTCGGTTTCATTTTTCTGTTACCTATATCCCTGGTACTAAGAATGTTAAAGCCGATGCTTTATCTCGCAGCTTCTCTCCTGCGGTTGGTGCAGAGGAGGAGGAGAGCATTTTACAGAAAGGAGTTGTGGTGGCGGCATTGGACTCCGTTTTGGAGAATGGGATTCTAAAAGCTCAAGATGATGCTCCATCTAACACTCCCCATGGGAGGTTGTTCGTGCCTAGAACCTTTAGGAGAGACTTGTTTGTGGAGTGTCATGAGTCTCGGTTGGCAGGTCATCTAGGAATTTCTGAGACAAAAAGACTTATCAGTCGCAATTATTGGTGGCCTGGATGGCAGAAAGAAATCCTCAAGTGGGTGCGTCAATGGTGTGTGCTAGGTCAAAGGCTTCACATACTCCTGCTGCGGGGTTGCTTTGCCCTCTGGAGGTTCCTAGTGCGCCTTGGACGCATCTCACAATGGATTTTATTACTGATCTGCCCGTGTCCGAGGGTTTTACTGTCATCTGGGTGGTCTTGGACCGTTTTAGTAAGATGTGTCATTTGGTTCCATTCATTAAGTTGCCCTGCGCCAAGACACTTGCTAAGGTGTTTGTTAAGGAGATTGTCAAGCTTCATGGCATTCCCACGGATATTGTTTCTGAAAGAGGACCTCAGTTTTTGGCTCGCTTTTGGCGTGATTTATATGACAGGTTAGGAGTCCATTTGTCATTTTTGTCTGGTTATCATCCTGAGTCTAATGGACAGACTGAAAGAAAGAACCAGGATGTTGAACAGTTTTTGCGTTGTTTTGTGGCAGACAATCAAGAGGTGTGGTCTGAGCTTCTGCCTCTCACAGAATTTGCTCTTAACAATCATACATCCTCCTCAGCTGGGTGTTCTTCTTTTTTTTGTTGTACTGGGAGACATCCGTCTTTTGGTTCGTTCTCCAAATTGGGGTCGGCGGTGCCGGAGGAGGAGAATTTTTCCGGTGATTTGGAGAGAGTTTGGACTAATGTACGTGGCAACCTTCAAGAGGCTAACAAGAAGTCCAAGAAGTATTTTGACAGGAAACGAAAGGAGGTTTTACTGACATGGTTTGGTTGTCCTCAAGGAACCTGCGGTTGAGGATTTCCTCTAAAAAACTGGGTCCTAAGTTTGTGGGTCCATTTAAAGTGCTTCAGGTTGTTAATCCGTCTGCGGTTAGGTTGGATGTTTCTACTTCCTTGAAGATTAATCCTGTGTTTCATGTTTCCTTGTTGAAAAAGGCGGATTTATCTGATAGGGATGCCTCTGTCTCAGTTCCTCCTGTGGTGGAAGACGGCGAATATGAAATTTCACGTATCTTGAGTTCTAGATGGCATAGAGGGAGAGTACAGTATCTCGTCTCCTGGAAGGGTTTCGATCCCGAATATAACTCCTGGGTAAGGGCGGATGATGTCTCTGCTCCTAAGCTTGTTAGAGCTTTCCACAAGAGGTTTCCGGATAGGCCTGGAGGATCCGGAGGATCCTCTTAAAAGAGGGGGTACTGTTAGAACCCTCCTGTTTGTTTTTTCCATCTTGTGTTTTGCGGTCACGTGTCCATCTGCCTTTATATTCCAGCTCCGCCTTTTTAGCTGTGCTGGACTTCAGTGTTGCTTGACTGTTTTGCTAGCCAGTTGCTTCGCTGTCCATATCTCTCAGTTCGCTTGGTCCTTTGGGACCTCTAGTACCTTTTGTCTGTTTTTCTTTTGTTTTCTGCAACAACTTTCTCTGTTCAGGAGGTGTCCCATTTTTGCTCCAGTCCTTAGTTCTTTTAGGGACCCCTTCCCTTTATTCTATCGGTCTTCGTTCAGACTAGCCTAGGACTAAGGCGGGTCTGTTCGCTAGGAACAGGCAGCCTGCTACATCATAGGGATTCAGCTTAGTCTTACTGTAGGGCAAGCTTTTCCCTTCTTTCCTTATTTCTTGTTTGCAGATCATAACATTTTATACAGGTAACAAGTTCAAACAGGTGCAATTAATACAGGTAATGAGTGCAGAGTAGGAGGGCTTCTTAAAGAAAAACTAACAGGTCTGTGAGAACCAGATTTCTTGCTGGTTGGTAGGTGAAATACTTATTTCATGCAATGAAATGCAAATTAATTATTTAAAACTCCTACAGTGTGATTTTCATGTTGTTATTTTTAGATTCTGTCTCTCTCAGTTAAAATGTACCTACAATAAAAATGACAGACCTCTCCGTTCTTTGTAGGTGGGAAAACTTTGAAAAATCGGCAGTGTATCAAATATTTATTTTCCCCACTGTATGTGACGTCATCACATTCAGTAAAGTCCAATCTATCAAAATATAAAAATAATTAACCTGAAAAAACTCAGTAACGCCGTAACAAGCCATTAAAACGTCATGTCTATCCCAAAATGGTATCAATAAAAATGTTGTGTCACCCCGCAAAAAATAAGCAAGCATACAGTTCCATCGACCAAAAAATGAAAACATTATGGGTGTTGGAAAGTGTCATCACAACTCAAAAAATTTTTTTTTTCAAACTTCTGATTTTTTTTTACTACTAAAGTAATAAAGCAAAATGATTATGTTTGGTTCAACCATAATTGTACTCATGAAGATAATTATATTGTAAGGTCATTTTTTACCAAACAATGTACACATTATAAACAATTCCCAATATTTTTCACAAGTTCTCCCCACTTGGAATTTATTTTAGTTTTCCAGTAATCTATGTGGTAAAATGAATGAAAGTGCAACTCATCCCACAAAAAACATAGGTCTATGGGGACAGAAAAATAAAAAAGGTATGGCTCTGTGAAGATGAGGAAATAACAAAAAAGCAAAAATGGAAATTGGCCACGTCGTGAAGGGATTAAAACAACCATCCACCCTGGCACAGAAAAGTGACTATGCATTTTTCATAGTCACCCTACCTGATGTTCCCTATTTGCCTCTCTGCATCCTCCACTGAGACCAAGGGTTCCAATCCTCCTGCAATCAAGATGGCTGCTGCTTGGACAAAGGGAGCTGTAGGAAGTCTGAACCACTCCTCCACAGCAAAGGAGAGGCAACTGCACTCTGCACTAACAACTGCACTCCACATGCCACTGTGCCGGCCATTTTGAATACAGAAAGATCGGACTGCTGGTCTCAGCAGAAAAGCCAAATGTAACGCTCAAGGTAGGGTGGCAATACATGACAAATGAACAGTCACTTTTCAGTGCCTGTGTGGAGGATCGCTTCAAAATGGATAAATAAAATGGCATCATCCACTGTAGGACTTGCCTTTTATCTATGATATGTTTTGGGTATACCTATTGCAAGCACCATGACAGGAGCGTGTTTTTATTTTATGTGGCCTTCAAAATGATTCTCTAGCTCCTTATCAACAATGAAGATGTTTTCACTATAATACTAAAGATATTTTGCAATATATGAAAATATAATTTTATCTATCTTATAAGCAATATAGATATCCTTTGTGTTAAAGGAAAATGAAAAAATATTGACTAGAGGCCTTTATTTCCTAGTTGGTTCCAACTGTTCTGTTGCCTAAAGGAGATAACCGAAATTAATCATTCTTTACACAAGTTGGTAAATATTTGTACTACTGTAAAATAACCATTGTCATTTTAGTCATTAAATCTGCCTCCCACTAATTCAGGCTGTGCCAGCAGGAAAATATACATTTTCAGTATTGATTTCCAATATTTTGCTGCCTGCTATGTCCAGGTTGATAACATGCTGTGACTTATTATGGGACCCCCCACGATAAATGGAGAGTTCACACTATTCATTTTTCTATAACAAACAAATACATACTGTAGATACAGAAAAATAAAAGAAACCTCCATGAGTACAAGGTATAGAAATAGACAGCATGAAGAAATGTGCTTTCATTATTGAAAACTTTCAAGAAAACTTTAGTTTAATCTTCAAAGAACTTCTCTACTTGAAGGTTGTTCATGAGATCTCATAATCTAGACATATGAATAATTTTAACCTTATTTTTTTAGCATTTGTTTACCACATATCTGCCGCATACAAGATGGATTAAGGTATTAGACGAGCAATTTATTATTTACTGCTACTGCAAAAGGTCTTCTGTGATACGCATGTTAATATTAACAATGGATTATATGGTATTTTTCTGTTTTTATTAGCGCTGTAAATCTGACACATTAAGTATATGGCCATGATAACATTTTGTGCATTAGGAATATCCATTACTAAGAAAAGGAACACTACTTTATAGTAGTCTAGAGCTGGCCATATTTAATCCAAGGATATTTATAGCATTAGGAGGGAAAGCCTTTAATATGATAAAATGCAGATGGTCAGTTTGATTAACAGAGGGGAAGCTCTTAGCGTCTACTAAATACAATACAGTCTAAATTAATTAAAAAAAAAATCTAAAAAGGGCATACACAAAGTTGTATACACGTGGATCATACAAAGCTTTGTCAAAAAGCATGCCAATTAATTAACCCCTTTACCCCTGGGCCTTTTTCCATTTTGCGCTTTTGTTTTTTTCTCCCTGTCTTCCCAGAGCCATAACCTTTATATTTTTCTGTCAATATGGCCATGTGAAGGCTTGTTTTTTGCGGCACGAGTTGTACTTTTGAATGATACCATTGATTTTACCATATAATGTACTGGAAAACAGGAACAAAATTCCAAGTGCTGTGAAATTGCAAAAAAAGTGCAATTCCACAATTTTTGAGGTTTTTTTTTCCCCATGCCATTATGATTCCCCAGGTCATTACGAGTTTGCAGATACCAGACATGTATAGGTTCTTTTTTATTTAATTGGTGGAAAAAAAATCCAAAGTTTGTAAAAAAAAAAAAATGGCGCCATTTTCCAAGACCCATAGTGTCTCCATTTTTCGTGATCTGGGGCTGGTTGAGGGCTTATTATTTGCCCGCCGAGCTGACATTTTTGTTAATACCATTTTGGTATAGATGGGATGTTTTCATCGCCTGTTATTGCATTTTATTGCAATGTTGCGGCGACCAAAAAAAAATGAATTCTGGTGTTTTGATTTTTTACTCCGTTACACCGTTTATCGATCGGATTAATTCTTTTTATATTTTGATAGATCGGCGATACCAAATATATTCTTTTTATTGTTTTATTTTGAGTGGGGAGAAAGGGGGGTGATTTGAACTTTTATATTTTTTTAATATTTTTAAAAACATTTTTTTTTACACTTTTTACCGGCTTCAATAATCTCCATAGGAGACTTGAAGCTGTGATCGTCTGATCGTTTGTGTTACACATAATA
This sequence comes from Phyllobates terribilis, assembly GCF_046119375.1. Taxonomy (NCBI): domain Eukaryota; kingdom Metazoa; phylum Chordata; class Amphibia; order Anura; family Dendrobatidae; genus Phyllobates; species Phyllobates terribilis. Next base: position 432,780,104 of record NW_027362761.1, read on the forward strand.
GGGCTTCAGGGCTTCAGCCCTGCTATGTGTTACAAAAATGTTCATCTGCTATGAATACCGATCGCTGGGTGATGCTCATAGCAGATCGGCTATGACAACCATAGGGGTCTTCTGCAGACCCCGAGTTGTCATGCCAACCCATCGGCGGCCCGCGATCATGTGACGGGCGAGACAATAGGAGGGTCATATGACGCGCTTCTGGCTCGGCCATGTAAAATGCTGCTGTCGGAGATTCACAGTGTCATTTAACATGTTAACAGCCACTGGTGGATTGCGATTCCACCCGCGGTTCTTAGAGGCACATGACAGCTGATCAGATCAGCTGTCATGTGCTGTGAAAGATGCAGGCTCAGCGCAAGAGCCTGCATCAAAGGGGGAGACACAACATGTACCCTGTATTTTCGGCACATGTCGTGAAGGGGTTAATGAAACATGAGGCTACGTTCCCACAATGAGCTTTTGATGATTTTTTTATGTTGCAAATTTTCTGCACCTATTAAGTAAATTAGTAACTAATAAATACAGGAGCACTCTGCAACGTATGCAAACATGAAATATATGAAATTTGAATTGAATTACTGCTCTAGAAAATCTCATTACCAGGAACCCACCAATGTGAAACCTCTCTTAAAGACTAAAGTCTACATGTGTATGGGCAGGTAAGATCCTGCTGTAATTAAAACTGCCTGTGGCTTAGAGGCAGAGTGCTGAGTCAGAAAGCCCAGAAATATAAACACTTTACTGTGGCTACCAGGTACACATGAACTGGTCAATTTATGCGCTAAGATTTCTCAATTATTTCTATTTTCTAGAGCAGTAATGCTATTCAAATTTCATATATTTCATGTTCGCATACTTAGCGTTGCAGAGTGCTACTTTATTTGTTAGTTGTACATGGAGATGGCTGCTCCTAGTAAGCACCTGTTCACACCTATTTCTTGTTTTGGAAGTGAAGGTCAGTCTTTTTTTGTATATTAAGTAAATTAGGTTACTTGCATTCTTTCAATACGTTTTTAAGTGCATTTTCTTTACATGCATTTTTATTGCATTTTTGATGCTGCGTTTTTTTTAACTCTTGTTGGTATGTTATGTGTTTTTGATACTTCCTGGTATTTGGCTTTGACATAGTCATGTGCTGAATAAATGCGCTATTGATGCGGAAACACACTAAAAAGGCATGTGCATTTTTTGCCTGCGTATTTTCCGCATCCTATGCAAGTCTATGGGGAAAATCTGCATATAAAACTCAGCATATTCACAAGAGAAATAGACATGTGGCGGATTCTAAACACGCACCGCAGGTCAGTTTACACTGAGTAAAAAAAAAGCACAGTGGGCAGGAGATTTCTATAAATACTATAGACAGATACTATAGATGCTGCGTTTCTGATGTAAAGAAAATATGTAGCATCAAAAACTCACCAAAAAGTCATCTTGGTCACATAATCTGAAACAGAGCTACATACAGTGGCATGTAAAAGTTTGGGCACCCCTAGTCAAAATTACTGTTATTGTGAACAGTTAAGCAAGTTGAAGATGAAATGATCTCTAAAAGGTCTGAAGTTAAAGATGACACATTTCCTTTGTATTTTAGGCAAAAAAAAATATATATTTTTTCATCTTTTACAATTTCAAAATTACAAAAAGGAAAATGAGCCAATGCAAAAGTTTGAGCACCCTGCGTGGTTAGTACCTAATAGCACCCCCTTTTGCAAGTATCACAGCTTGTAAACACTTTTTGTAGCCAGACATCTTGTTTGAGGGATTTTCATTAATTCTTCCTTGGAAAATTCTTCCAGTTCTGTGAGATTCCTGGATCATCTTTCATGCACTGCTATTTTGAAGTCTGGTCACAGATTTTCAATGATGTTCAGATCAGGGGACTGTGAGGGCTATTGTAAAACCTTCAGGTTGCGCATTTTGAGTTAATGTATTGTGGATTTTGACATGTGGTTAGGATAATTATCCATTTGTTGAAGCCAACTTATTTTCAACTTCAGCTTTTTTACAGATGGTGTTATGTTTGCATCAAGAATTTTTTAAAATTTCATTGAATCCATTCTAACCACTACCCGTGAAATGTTCCCAGTGCCATTGACTGCAACACAATCTCAAAGCATAATTGATCCACCCCCACACGTAATGGTTGGCAAGATGTTCTTTTCCTGAAATTCTGTGCCCTTTTGTCTCCAAACATACCTTTGATCGTTGTGGTGAAAGAGTTCTATTTTAACCTCATCGGTCCATAGGACTTCTTTCAAAATGCATCAGGCTTGTTTAGATGTTCTTTGCATATTTATGAATTTTATGGTGAGAATGCAGGAGAGGTTTTCTTCTGATGACTTTTCCACGAAGGCCATATTTTTGCAGGTGTCTCTGAATAGTAGAACAATGTACCACAACTCCAGAATCTTATAAATCTTTCTGAAGGTCTTTTGCAGTCAAGCAGGGGTTCTGATTTGCCTCTCTAGCAATCCTATGAGCAGCTCTCGCTGAAATTTTGCTTGGTCTTCCAAACCTTATCTTGGCCTCCAATGTTCATATTAACTGCTATTTCTTAATTATATTTCGGACTGAGGAAAGGGCAACTTGAAAACGCTTTGCTGTCTTCTTATAGCCTTCTCCTGCTTTGTGGTCCTCCATCATTTGCATTTTCAGAGTGCTAGGTAGCTGCTTAGAAGAACCCATGGCTGCTGTTTTTGGCACAATAGTGAACAAGCAATAAACCTAACAATCTAATTAAGGTCTGAAACCTTGGTCAAAGTTATCTGAGAACACAAATCTGCAAGAGTGCCCAAACTTTTGCATCAGCCCATTTTCCTTTTTGTAATTTTTAAAATGAAAAAAATTACAATATATTTATATATAAATATATATATATATATATATGTATGTATATATATATATATATATATATATATATATACACTGTGTTCCAAATTATTATGCAAATAATATTTTCTCAGATTTTCCCAAAGTACCTATATGAATTGCAGTCATTGTAATTTTCCAGTCAAATAACTATTAGAGTACAATTGAAAGGTTTTTGTACAAACTGCCTATGATAACAGTATATTTTTTAAAAATAAAAAACTCAAACTGCACTCAAAATGCATGTTCCAAATTATTATGCACAGCAGAGTTTTCAACCTTTTCATTTTAATAAAGAACAAAAAATGGTCATTTTTGCAATTATAAGCATTAGCAGGTTATTACAAACTGAAATCAAACAGTTTTCAACTCAAAACTTTATTCTAGGTTATGTTACATTTGCACATAGGACCCTTTGTCCGAAAGGAGCTTCTGAACTCTCTCGTCCATTGAATTTGTCAGGTTTTGGATGGTTTCTGCTACAATTGTTTTGCATGAGGACAGAATACCCTCCCAGAGCTGTTGCTTAGATGTGAACTGCCTCCCGCCATCATAGACACTCCTTTTGATGATGCTCCAGAGGTTCTCAATGGGGTTGAGGTCAGGGGAGCATGGGTGCCACACCATAAGTTTGTCCCCTTTTATGCCCATAGCAGCCAGAGATGAAGATGTGTTATGTGCAGCATGAGACGGGGCAATGTATTTACTATACATTTATTTACTATAATTTATTTATTTACTATAAATGTATTTACTATAACATTTTTGTAATTGTATTTTTCATTTTATATTATTAATAATTCAAACCAGATAGATATTTTTCTAATCACCACAAAAAAAGCCACTATCACATTCAATTAAACAAATACAAGCGCTTCTCACTAAATTAGAATATCATCAAAAAGTTAATTTATTTCAGTTCTTCAATACAAAAAGTGAAACTCATTATATATAGTCGTTACAAACTGATCTATTTCAAGTGTTTATTTCTGTTAATGTTGATGATTATGGCTTACAGCCAATGAAAACACAATCTCAATACATTAGAATAATTGAATAATTAACAAAAAACACCTGCAAAGTCTCCTGAAGCATTTAAAAAGGTCCCTTAGTCTGTTTCAGTAGGCTCCACAATCATGGGGAAGACTGCTGACTTGACAGATTTCCAGAAGGCAGTCATTGACACACTCCTCAAGGAGGGTAAGCCCCAAAAGTTCATTGCCAAAGAAACTGGCTGTTCACAGAGTGCTGTATCCAAGCATATTAATGGAAAGTTGAGAGGAAGGAAAAAGTGTGGTAGAAAAAGGTGCACAAGCAAACGGGATAACCGCAGCCTTGAAAGGATTGTTAAGAAAAGGCCATTCAAAAATTCCCAAGGAGTGGACTGCTGCTGGAGTCATTGCTTCAAGAGCCACCACACACAGACGTATCCAGGACATGGGCTACAAGTGTCGCATTCCTTGTGTCAAGCCACTCATGACCAATAGACAACGCCAGAAGCGTCTTACCTGGGCCAAGGAGAAAAAGACCTGGACTGTTGCTCAGTGGTCCAAGGTGTTGTTTTCAGATGAAAGCAAATTTTGTATTTCATTTGGAAATCAAGGTCCCAGAGTCTGGAGGAAGAGTGGAGAGGCACACAATCCAAGCTGCTTGAGGTCTAGTGTGAAGTTTCCACAATCAGTGATGGTTTGGTGAGCCATGTCATCTGCTGGTGTCGGTCCACTGTGTGTTATCAAGACCAAAGTCAGTGCAGCCGTCTACCAGGAAATTTTAGAGCACTTCATGTTTCCCTCTACCGAAATGTTTTTTGGAGATGGAAATTTCATTCTCCAGCAGGACTTGGCACCTGTCCACACTGCCAAAAGTACCAATACCGGTTTAAAAAACAACAGCATCACTGTGCTTGATTGGCCAGCAAACTCGCCTGACCTTAACCCCATAGAGAATCTATGGGGTAATGTCAAGAGGAAGATGAGAGACACCAGACCCAACAATGTACAGTGGTGGCCAAAAGTATTGGCACCCCTGCAATTCTGTCAGATAATACTCAGTTTCTTCCTGAAAATGATTGCAATCACAAATTCTTTGGTATTATTATCTTCATTTAATTTGTCTTCAATGAAAAAACACTAAAAGAATTGTCCTAAAGCCAAATTGGATACAATTCTGTAGCGTCGGCGTCCCTGCCTCCTGCTAGGCAGGGACGCTGTTCCCCTCACCTCTCCGCTCTGTGCCCGGCGTCTTCCTCCCGCTCTGCTGGCAGCGCGCGCTGCTTCCCGGCCACGGTGCTTAGGGCATCCTAAGGAGTCCCCGGCCAATGGCCGGAGGACTTCACCATATATAAGGCACCTCCTCCAAAATGGAGGTGCCCGAGCAATGTTGTTGCAAAGCCTTCACTCTGCTTCAGCCCTCAGGTCCCGTTTCCAGTTACCTGCCAGTCACCTGCCAGATTCCTCCCAGACCCGTTACAGTTTGCTCGGGCCATGGAATCCGGTGGCTCCCAAGCTCCCTCGCTCTCGGACCTATGTCATGAACTGTCCCGTCAGAGGTCCCAACAGGAGTCCATCCTGAGTCACCTGCGGAGTGTCAACTCTCGCCTGGACACTCTGTCTGCTCCACCTGCAACCACCGCTAGTGTCATGACTCGCAACCCGGCAGCACCGCTGCCCACCAATACCATGGCATCCTGTCCCGGACCCCGGCTTTCTGCACCTCCTCGTTTCGGAGGTGACTCCGCTCAAGCTCGGGGCTTCATTAACCAGTGCACCCTGCACTTTGAACTCTTGTCCCACCAGTTTAGCTCCGACCGGTCCAAAGTAGCCTTTATCATGTCCCACCTCACGGGGGAGGCTCTGGCTTGGCTAAATCCTCTGTGGGAGAGAGGAGATCCCCTGGTGTCCGACCTGCCAGCCTTTCTCACGGCTTTCCGGAAAGTATTCGACGAACCCGGACGGAAGACCTCATCCGCATCGTCTCTGCTACGCCTCCGTCAAGGAGATCTCACCGTGGGCCAATATGCCATACGGCTCCGTACCCTTGCTTCGGAGCTGGCCTGGGATAACGATGCTCTGGTGTCTGTCTTCTGGGAGCGTCTGTGCGGCCGTATTAAAGATGAACTTGCCGGTCGGGACATTCCTACCACTCTCGACGACTTAATAACACTTGCCACCCGGATTGACATCCGATTCCAGGAGCGCGCCAAAGAGGTCACCCGTGAGAGGAGGTTTCCACGTCTAGCCCCCACCTTCCAGAGACCCGTCACTCCCTCCGTTACTCCCCAGGCACACTCACCTGAGCCTATGCAGGTCGACCAGACCAAGATGGTCAAACCCGTCAAGACTTACGCCGTGCCGAGGGGAGCTGCTTCTACTGTGGCAGTAAGGAGCACCGGATCCGTTCCTGGCCAGAGAGGTCGGGAAACGCCTGTGTCTAGGATCGCTCAGAGAGGTCGCCCTAGACAAAAGTAAACCCTCTCCATCTGTGATGCTGTCAGTCTCTATCACCTGCGGAGAGAACCGCTATTTCGAACTGGCTCAACTTGACTCAGGAGCTGCTGGAAATCTCATTTCTCAGTCTCTGGTAGAGAAATACCGCATTCCCACCAAACCACTGGCCGTACCTCTATCTGTCGCCGCCGTGGATGGGGGCCTCTTACCACATCCCATCCAACTCATCACCGAATCCATAACTCTGCAGGTGGGAATGCTGCATTCTGAGAGCATCTCCTTTCATGTTCTGCCTGGACTCTCTCACGCACTCTTGTTAGGCCTACCTTGCCTCCAGAAACATGCACCCGTGCTTGACTGGCAGACCGGAGAAGTCCTTCACTGGGGACAGGACTGCCATAGGACTTGTCTAGTTCCCGTTCATCATGCTCGTCCTTCTCCTACCCCAGTCAGTCTACCCGGTCTACCGGTTCCCTATTGGTCTTATGCGGATGTCTTCAATAAAAAAGAAGCAGAGACATTACCCCCTCATAGACCATACGATTGTCCAATCGACCTGATACCCGGCTCTACTCCTCCCCGTGGGCGTATTTACCCTTTGTCCGCAGCGGAGACCCGGTCCATGTCAGAATATATTGAGGAGAATCTGGCCCGGGCATTTATCCGGAAATCTACCTCCCCGGCGGGAGCAGGCTTCTTCTTCGTCAAAAAGAAGGACTGCTCACTCCGTCCATGTATAGATTATAGAGGCCTTAACCAGATTACAGTGAAGAATAAATACCCCCTCCCGCTCATTCCTGAATTATTTGACCGCCTGAGGGGGGCTAGAATCTTCACCAAACTGGATCTCCGTGGGGCGTATAACCTGGTCCGTATCCGTCAGGGGGAAGAGTGGAAGACGGCATTCAACACCCGGGACGACCACTATGAGTACCTTGTAATGCCCTTCGGTTTCGGTAACGCTCCTGCCGTCTTCCAAGAGTTGGTCAATGACATCTTCCGTGACCTTCTCTACTCCTGCGTGGTGGTGTACCTGGACGACATCTTGGTCTTCTCTCCGGACCTTCCTACTCACCGGAGGGATGTTCGTCAGGTCCTGCTCAGGCTCAGGCAGAACCACCTCTACGCTAAATATGAGAAGTGCATCTTTGAGCAGACCTCTCTTCCATTTCTGGGCTACATAATCTCTCAGATATCATATTATTTGGTCCACAGTCTGATAAATTAGTCAGAAACCAAAATAGATTCAGCAAGTATTCAATCTTTATTAGTAAAATACATACACGTAAATAAGAAAGAAGATAAAAAGTACCTCCATACTGTGAGGGATCACTAGCCGCATATATGTGCCTAATTAGAGATATATATGTTGTACATATAATACTATATATCCATGAAAGTGCTATAGTGCAGACTGTGAGTAAAGAGTACCCTAACAGTGCAAAATGCAAGACATGATATAATAATTAGATAGACGTACCACAAAGCAGTTATGTTGCAGGCACCAGGATACTGCGGTCTCCCTCATTCCCCTACGCACGTTTCATCATAATGACTTCCTCAGGGGGCGTGGAAATATAGGAGAGGTAGCAGCCTTTTTGTGTGTGGTGAGAGCCAATGGAAACGAGGGGGAGTGTAACGAGACTAGAAGCTTGTCAAATAGAGTGCCGGCTCTGTGAGGGGAAAGCGTCATAAAGCTGGAAGCCAATAGGGTCTGATAGTCACCGACCATGTATGGCGCGTGCTTAGAACCTCCCGCAGCGCTTCCTATTAGTTGTGACTTCCGGGTTCCGGTCTGTGGAGCGCACGCCACCTCAGTCACCATGGTGATTTACGAGGTTTACCGCGCATGCGCTCCCACTGTGGCCGGATACTCAGAAGTCTGAAGCGCTGAACGTGAAGGCGCAAGCGCACTAGTGGGTGACAGCAGCTGAAGAGAGAAGGACAGAGCGGTACTGGGAGTGATTATACCAGACATTGTGTAATCTCACTAAAGCATAGTGCAATATGAAAGAATAATGTATATGTTGTGAAAGAAGTAAGGAAGTGTAGTGATATAGTAGTGAACTTTTTATAAGAGAACCATATTACAGTGTGCAGAAAAATATGTACGCTGAATATGACTGTATACTAAAAAATGATAAATGAAAAACATTTTGGGTTTAATGCTTTTCTCTAACAAAAAAATTTCCTTTTTTTTGTTATTTATCTACTATTCCTTTATATGGCTTTGGCTGTGGTTTCCATGGGTGGGAATAGGTTTTTTATGTGTTTTTATTGATTTTACATTTTCTTCACTTCTTTTTACTTCTATAGATTACAGTCTCCATGTGTGGTGATGATTTGCTGGATGTGAACTTTGATACATGCCCTATGTGGACTCAACAAAAAATATACTTACCTGGAGCCGTTGCGGATGTGGATGCTGTCCGGGGGGGGGCTGTCTTGAGACGTGGGGCTGTGTCTCTGTTGGGTGGTCCGGGCTCACTGGGATTCTGGAAAACAACGTCATCATGAATATCGCATGTTTTCTTGAAGGAGGACTATATGAGATATGTATATGTATGTCTTTGTATTAACTGCTGTATATATGTGCAATCTAAATGTATGCGGCACCTTTTTTAACTGGCAATACACATTTTGTCATATTTCACTAATATAAATAACTATGCTTTTACATGCACACAGCACTTTATTTATTTATTTGTATAATATACACTCCATAATATACTATATTGCATCTATAAGTATAATAGAAGTTAACTTATGGCTCCAATATACATCAATGTTACACATTTTAGTCTTTTTAAATTCATTTACGCACGCATGTCACTAGTCCTCACGAGCTCGGGATCTTAATACCTACATACATGCACGTCACTTCTTTCCCTATGTTTTTCATTTATCTTTTTTTAGTATACAGTCATATTCAGCGTACATATTTTTCTGCACACTGTAATATGGTTCTCTTATAAAAAGTTCACTACTATATCACTACACTTCCTTACTTCTTTCACAACATATACATTATTCTTTCATATTGCACTATGCTTTAGTGAGATTACACAATGTCTGGTATAATCACTCCCAGTACCGCTCTGTCCTTCTCTCTTCAGCTGCTGTCACCCACTAGTGCGCTTGCGCCTTCACGTTCAGCGCTTCAGACTTCTGAGTATCCGGCCACAGTGGGAGCGCATGCGCGGTAAACCTCGTAAATCACCATGGTGACTGAGGTGGCGTGCGCTCCACAGACCGGAACCCGGAAGTCACAACTAATAGGAAGCGCTGCGGGAGGTTCTAAGCACGCGCCATACATGGTCGGTGACTATCAGACCCTATTGGCTTCCAGCTTTATGACGCTTTCCCCTCACAGAGCCGGCACTCTATTTGACAAGCTTCTAGTCTCGTTACACTCCCCCTCGTTTCCATTGGCTCTCACCACACACAAAAAGGCTGCTACCTCTCCTATATTTCCACGTCCCCTGAGGAAGTCATTATGATGAAACGTGCGTAGGGGAATGAGGGAGACCGCAGTATCCTGGTGCCTGCAACATAACTGCTTTGTGGTACGTCTATCTAATTATTATATCATGTCTTGCATTTTGCACTGTTAGGGTACTCTTTACTCACAGTCTGCACTATAGCACTTTCATGGATATATAGTATTATATGTACAACATATATATCTCTAATTAGGCACATATATGCGGCTAGTGATCCCTCACAGTATGGAGGTACTTTTTATCTTCTTTCTTATTTACGTGTATGTATTTTACTAATAAAGATTGAATACTTGCTGAATCTATTTTGGTTTCTGACTAATTTATCAGACTGTGGACCAAATAATATGATATCTAGGTTTAGGCTGGTTCAGCAATTACATATGTTATCATAGGACAATTTCTTTGCTCTTCTGATTATAATAATACATAATCTCTCAGACCGGCCTACAAATGGATCCTGAGAAACTGTCTGCCATCCAGAAGTGGCCCCGACCAGAGGGGTTGAAGGCTATTCAGCGGTTCCTGGGCTTCGCCAACTATTACCGCCTCTTCATACCGCACTTCTCTTCCCGGACTGCCCCTATCTCTGCGCTCACCCGTAAGGGTACTAATCCCAGAAGATGGCCGCCCGAAGCTGAGGAGGCCTTTCTTTCCTTAAAACAGGCCTTCTCCTCCGTCCCGGTGCTGCATCGTCCGGACGGCAACAAACAATTCTTCCTAGAAGTTGACGCTTCCTCCTCCGGAGCTGGGGCGGTACTTACCCAAAAGTCATCTTCCGGAAGAATGGTAACCTGCGTTTTTTTCTCCAAACTCTTCTCCTCTTCTGAGCGCAACTATTCTATTGGAGACCGTGAATTGTTAGCCATTAAGCTGGCACTGGAAGAGTGGCGTTACCTGCTCGAGGGGGCTCTTCACCCGGTAATAATTTACACGGACCACAAGAACTTGGCTTACCTTCAGAGCGCCCAGAGATTTAACCCGCGCCAAGCCCGGTGGTCCTTGTTTTTTGCCCGCTTTGATTTTGTTCTTCATTTTTGCCCGGCAGACAAAAACATCAAAGCTGACGCCTTGTCCCGATCCTTCCTGGTATCTGATCTAGAGGAGGAACCTAAGCACATCATTGATCCCGCCAGAGTAATGCAAGTGGCTCCCGTGAATCTAAATCGTCTCCCTCCCGGTAAGACGTTTGTAACTGTACCTGATCGGAAGAAGGTCCTACACTGGGGTCACTCGTCTAAGCTAGCTGGCCACGCCGGTCAGAAAAAGACCCTCCAGCTCATTACCCGGCATTACTGGTGGCCTACCCTGCACAAGGATGTAATAGACTTTGTTTCTGCCTGTGTGTCCTGCGCCCGCAGCAAAGTTCCGAGACACCTGCCAGCCGGTCACCTTCTTCCTCTTCCAGAACCTGCTGCCCCGTGGCAGCATATTGCTATGGACTTTATAACGGATCTTCCTGTCTCTGCCGGTTGTACGGTCATTTGGGTGGTCGCTGATCGCTTCTCCAAGATGGCGCACTTCATTCCCCTGCCGGGTCTCCCATCTGCACCCGAACTGGCTAAAGACTTTATCCACCACATCTTCCGTCTCCATGGCCTGCCCCTCCACATCGTGTCAGATCGTGGGGTTCAGTTCACCTCACGCTTCTGGAGAGCCACATGTAAGTTGCTTGACGTCACTCTGGACTTCTCCTCCGCTTACCATCCACAGTCCAATGGTCAAGTGGAGCGGATCAATCAGAACCTGACCAGTTACCTCCGGCACTTCGTTAATGCCCACCATTTGGACTGGGTGGATCTCCTACCCTGGGCCGAGTTCTCTTACAATAATCACGAGAGCGAATCTTCCTCCAAATCCCCGTTTTTTGTAGTCTTCGGTCAGCATCCTCGGATCCCATTTCCCGTCTCCACCTCGGTGGACAATCCGGCTGCGGAATCTCTCGTTCGCGAATTCTCCTCCATTTGGGAGAGTACCCGATCCGCACTCCTTCAGTCGTCCGAACGGAAGAAAAAACACGCTGACAAGAAACGCCTGGATCCTCCACAATTCCGTCCTGGAGATAAAGTCTGGCTCTAGTCCAAATATGTCCGGCTCAAGATTCCCTCCTACAAGTTAGGGCCTCGGTTCATCGGCCCACTGGAAGTTATCAAACAGATCAACCCGGTGGCCTATAAATTAAAACTCCCGGCCAACTTACGGATCCCTAACTCCTTCCATGTATCTCTCCTCAAACCCGTGGTACTTAACTCTTTTTCCAAGTCTACAGGTACGCCTCCTGCTCCGGTTTCCGCTGAGAACGAGTTTGAGGTAGAGAAAATTCTGGCCACCAAAAGGGTAAGAGAAAAAAACTTTTTTCTGGTAGATTGGAAGGGGTTTGGTCCTGAGGAGAGAACGTGGGAGCCCCGGGAGAACATCCATGCCCCTCTCATCCTTGATAAATTTCTCTCTGGCCTAAAAAAGGGGGGCCTAAAGGGGGGGTACTGTAGCGTCGGCGTCCCTGCCTCCTGCTAGGCAGGGACGCTGTTCCCCTCACCTCTCCGCTCTGTGCCCGGCGTCTTCCTCCCGCTCTGCTGGCAGCGCGCGCTGCTTCCCGGCCACGGTGCTTAGGGCGCGCGCGCGTGCGCTCCCCCTCTCTTAAAGGGGCCGCGCGCGCCGTCCTAAGGAGTCCCCGGCCAATGGCCGGAGGACTTCACCATATATAAGGCACCTCCTCCAAAATGGAGGTGCCCGAGCAATGTTGTTGCAAAGCCTTCACTCTGCTTCAGCCCTCAGGTCCCGTTTCCAGTTACCTGCCAGTCACCTGCCAGATTCCTGCCTGTTACCTGCCAGTCACCTGCCAGATTCCTGCTTGATACCTGCCAGATATCCGTTTACCTGCTTGCAAGCCTGCGGTCCGATGGTCTGCCTTCCGACACCTGTCAGTCTGTCTATGGACCAGCCTGCCCGCTCACCTGGGAGCGCTCATCTGCTACCTGCCTGCTAGCCTACCTGGAGGCTCCGCCGTCACTTGCCGTGACCACCTGCCTGTCCAGAGACTCTCGCCTGCTCACCTAGGAGCGCTCACCTGCTACCTGCCTGCTAGCCTACCTGGAGGCTCTGCCGTCACTAGCCGTAACCACCTGCCTGTCCAGAGACTGTCCCTGTCACTTGCCGTGAGTACCCGTCCTTCTACCCAGAGACTGTCCCTGTCACTTGCCGTGACTACCTGCCCTTCTACCCAGAGACTGTCCCTGTCACTTGCCGTGACTACCTGCCCTTCTACCCAGAGACTGTCCCTGTCACTTGCCGTGATTACCTGCCCGTCTTCCCTGGGAGCCACCCGCTTCCTTACAAGGACCGCCCCCTTGTATAGTTGCTCAGAGGTTCCGCCTCCCAGACCCGTTACAAATTCCACACCAAACCTAAGAAAGGGGGTTTGAAAAATCATGTGATGCTTCTCTAATTTGTGTAATTAACAGCACCTGTAACTTACCTGTGGCACCTAACAGGTGTTGGCAATAACTAAATCACACTTGCAGCCAGTTAACATGGATTAAAGTTGACTCAACCTCTGTCCTGTGTCCTTGTGTGTACCACATTGAGCATGGAGAAAAGAAAGAAGACCAAAGAACTGTCTGAGGACTTGAGAAACCAAATTGTGAGGAAGCATGAGCAATCTCAAGGCTACAAGTCCATCTCCAAAGACCTGAATGTTCCTGTGTCTTGCGTGCGCAGTGTCATCAAGAAGTTTAAAGCCCATGGCACTGTGGCTAACCTCCCTAGATGTGGACGGAAAAGAAAAATTGACGACAGATTTCAACGCAAGATTGTGCGGATGGTGGATAAAGAACCTCGACTAACATCCAAACAAGTTCAAGCTGCCCTGCAGTCCGAGGGTACAACAGTGTCAACCCGTACTATCCGTCGGCGTCTGAATGAAAAGGAACTGTATGGTAGGATACCCAGGAAGACCTCACTTCTTACCCCGAGACATAAAAAAGCCAGGCTGGAGTTTGCCAAAACTTACCTGAGAAAGCCTAAAACGTTTTGGAAGAATGTTCTCTGGTCAGATGAGACAAAAGTAGAGCTTTTTGGGAAAAAGCATCAACATAGAGGGTACAGGAAAAAAAATGAGGCATTCAAAGAAAAGAACACGGTCCCTACAGTCAAACATGGCGGAGGTTCCCTGATGTTTTGGGGTTGCTTTGCTGCCTCTGGCACTGGACTGCTTGACCGTGTGCATGGCATTATGAAGTCTGAAGACTACCAACAAATTTTGCAGCATAATGTAGGGCCCAGTGTGAGAAAGCTGGGTCTCCCTCAGAGGTCATGGGTCTTCCAGCAGGACAATGACCCAAAACACACTTCCAAAAGCCCTATAAAATGGTTTGAGAGAAAGCACTGGAGACTTCTAAGGTGGCCAGCAATGAGTCCAGACCTGAATCCCATAGAACACCTGTGGAGAGATCTCAAAATGGCAGTTTGGAGAAGGCACCCTTCAAATATCAGGGACCTGGAGCAGTTTGCCAAAGAAGAATGGTCTACAATTCCAGCAGAGCATTGTAAGAAACTCATTGATGGTTACCGGAAGCGGTTGTTCGCAGTTATTTTGGCTAAAGGTTGTGCAACTAAGTATTAGGCTGAGGGTGCCAATACTTTTGTCTGGCCCATTTTTGGAGTTTTGTGTGAAATGATCAATGATTTGATTTTTGCTTCATTCTCTTTTGTGTTTTTCCCTTGCAAGCAAATTAAATGAAGATAATAATACCAAAGAATTTGTGATTGCAATCATTTTCAGGAAGAAACTGAGTATTATCTGACAGAATTGCAGGGGTGCCAATACTTTTGGCCACCACTGTAGATGAGCTGAAGGCTGCTATCAGAGCAACCTGGGCTTCCATAACACCTCAGCAGTGCCACAGGCTGATCGCTTCCATGCCACGCCGCATTGATGCAAAAGGAGCCCCGACCAAGTATTGAGTGCATTTACTGAACATACATTTCAGTAGGCCAACATTTCGGATTTTAAAAACAGTTTTCAAGCGGTTGCTATAAAGTATTCTAATTTACTGAGATAATAACTTTTGTGTTTTCATTGGCTGTAATCCATAATCATCAACATTAACAGAAATATACACTTGAAATACGTCACTCTGTTTGTAATGACTCTATATAATATATGAGTTTCACTTTCTGTATTGAAGAACTGAAATAAATTGACTTTTTGATAATATTCTAATTAAGTGAGAAGCACTTGTAAATGAAGGATTATAAAAAAATATCCAAGATACTTTATTGACATGCAGTTGACCATCAAAATGAATTAAAAACAACATTGCATAAAAACAAAGGCAGAGGAACAGCTGGACAATTATATAGCGCTGTCTATAATGTGGTTGATAAGTAGAAATAAGTAGATATCTAATAGTATACAATTGCCATAAAAATAGCAGTGCAATTACATGTATATGTTTGTGTATAGAGAAATGCAAGTGATTAATAAATAAATATTACTGTAGGGTAGCAATTGAAATCATAGAATAATACAGACTCAGGTTGCGGTGTTAAGGTCGTACTGTTCCTCCGCCTCACACTACAGTATGCATTTTGCGCAGCCTCTTCAGGGAGTTGCTGGTCAATTTGATGTCAAAAAAATATACTGGATTATTATTTTAGAATTCTTTATTTATTAATTTAATAGAGTGCGAAAAGTGGCTTTGTTGGTTATGGTAATTCGTTTCAAGTGGAGTTTACTATCCCTTATAAACCGGCGCCTTGCTACTATAGGTAATTCCTTCTGCTATATTGGTTATACATATTTATTTTGTAATCTACTTTTTTTGTTTGTTTTAGTATCCTGTAAATAAATTTAGGGTCAGCCCTCTTGTCTGAGTTTCTGTTCACAGAATTTAGAAATAAGCTTTATGGCAGCTACAAGGACCATAGCCAGTAATAAGCTTTGATTCATTAATATCTTGGGCTCCTCCCGCAAGATCCTATAAAGAGAAAAAAAACTCGCTGTACTCACCGTCCCTGGGTCCACTGCTCCCAGTCTCTGGAATTAGCTACGTTGCTGATGTCACATCAACAGAATGGTAGTTAATCAGTGAGCACAGGGGGTCTGGGTGGTGCAGAACTGCTGAGGTCACTGATTGGCTGCCAACGTGATGACAGCACTGCAGCCAAGACACCGGATGCAGCGGCGGCTCCAAGACCATGAGTGCAATGTGGTTTGTCTCTTTACAATAAACTGCAGCCAGGGGTCAAGATTTTGAAAGACAACAACCCCTTTAACTTCTATATGAGAATTTTCTAGGCATGCTTTGTTCTACACAAAGGTCACAGTATAGGGAAGGGGTGAGTTATGTTACCTGCTATTATGATGATAATGAGATGACTTCTGAAACGTGTCTTGTTCAAGTCTTAACAAGTGGCCAACGTGAAAATTGTAAGATTTCTACAATATGCTTCAATATTGATTAAAAGGAATTCATTAAAAAGTAAAAAAAAAAAACATTTAAAACAAAAACTTGATTTAAACAATAGGCTATTTTAGATGACTCATTCCCTTTAAAGCAGGTATATGAATTGGCCTCAGGAAGGTGAAACCTGTTTCACTGGATATATCCATCGATTTAAGTTTTATTTGCCTGAGGATGATTTTTTTTCTGTCTCATTTGGCATGTGTGTGCATTTTCTGACTCCCGATGTCTGCATGGACACAAAAATGGTTAGAAAGAAGCTGGCAATCACCTGAGACTGTCAGCAAACCTTTTTAAATTGGTTTGTATGTAACTATTGTGCACAGAAGCCCATATTCACTAAGTTAGTCGCTCCTGTTTTCTGAAGCAAAGACAGATCTATTAATGCTTTGACTGTGGCTCACTCAATACTTTTGAGCTTAAAACAGAATGTAGAAAAATGTTGATGAAATGTTTTATCCAATTTATTATTGGGCTGCCAATTTTGGTTCAAAATAATGTTCTAAAGTATACTACATAGAACTGGTGTCAGTAAAAGAATGGTATCTAACTTCTAGCTCGCAATTCTAGCACACTTTTTCCGCCATTGTGACAAATTTGGGCTAACTGAACTGAGTTAAAGAGAAGGTATCATCAGAAAATGAAATTACTTAAAACAGTTTTTTGTTGCCTGTATTTAAAAATGATTGGCTATGTTTTTTCTCATATTAGAACCTTTATTAAAAAACTAAATTTGTAATCTTACACTTTAACATTGCCCAATGGGGCTTTTTTTAAGACTCATAATTCCTGTCTTTTCAGAAAGAGTACAGCTCCTTTTATTCAGAGGCAGGATTACAATGACAGGTAACACCTCTGTACAAAGCTGATAAAACATGATACAATCACAATAGGCGATGCCAGAGCTGACTCTTCTCCCTCTACCTTCACAATGACCTTTGCACATGCTTATTAGTAGCTTCAATCCAAAAGAAAGGATCCGAGTTTGTTCATTTTCTCAATTGTCCATGTGTTGTTTTCTAAAATTACAGGAAATTAGAGTCTACAAAAGCCCAAATGAGCAGTGTGAAAATTGCATTCCCAGTTTTTTATTTTTAATACAGATTGAGATATGGAAATTGCCAAAACTGACTTTTTTTTTTTTTACTCAAGAACCTGATTTAAACCATAGGTGATGATAGCTTCCTTTGAACGCTGTCTATTGAATAGCACTTGTAAATGTGTCTCAGAGTGAATATATTTTAGCCCTTTCCAACTATGGTATATTATTTGGTCAATATCATAGAGTAAATATAGCCATATATTCAATAGCAGAACATCATCTGGGAAGTATATAATCATGTGACCACTTTGTACTATTTTTCTGTTGTACACTCTGCAGAGTCAAAAGACTATCATATTTTTTTACATAGTTATATCAGATGTCAATCAGTTTGATGCACTCCTTGTATATACAGCTTTAGCAGTTCGGGAAGTTTTGCAAACTTACAGTCACGTATAGACTAGCTTCACTTCCTGATTCTCTGAATGTTCAGTGATAAACAACAGCACTTGATTCACTGAGAGAAGCAGGAAGAGGAGCTTGTCAGCACATGACTGTAAGTAAGAAAATCGCATGTGAGTGATCATGTGATGACTGCTGGAACTGGTAAGCAGAACCAAATCCTGACAGTGAGTATATTAGTGGTATACTACACTGCTGAATTTAATAATTAATGCTCCTAACATAAATACAGATGTAATAATCCTTAACTTGTCAGATGGCACAATATTTTATCAACATGGCCATGTATCATGTTATCTGACAAGCTATGAATTGCTATATGTGTATAGGATCAGAATCAATAACCATACAGGACTACAACACCAGAACCACCATCAATACAGGACTACATCACCACAACCTCTATCAGTACAGAATTACAGCATTATAGTCACCATAAGTACAAGAATACAGCACCAGAACCGCCATAAGTACAGGAATACATCACCAGAAGCACCGCCATTGAATAAATGCATCACTACAACCACCAACAATACAGAAATACAGCATCAGAATCACAAACAGTACATAAATGCATCACCAGAACAATCATCAGCATAGAAATACAGCACCAGAACCACCAAAAATACATCAATAAATGGAGGTCTGTGTATCTGCAGCAAGTGTGTAGGCAATAAGTGTATTATTAAAGTAATATACCAGGAATGAACTAGAAGAGACCAGAAGGGAACAGTAAGCACTGCTTATCACATTTACCCAGCTTTTCTTTGAACCTGCTCCTATCCTTTTACCATGCTTACATATGCTCTTACAGTTTTTGCTCCAATAATCCTCACTCTCCTTCGCTATCCCCAAACCCCAGCACCCTCTAACCAAATAATCATCTCTCCGTCCCTCTTACCTCCCCACCTGACCTAATCTGCTGACCTGCTCTTCAATCTCAGATTTATCCTACTAAAGCACAAAACAATCCTTGACTTGCCGTCTCCCACCAGCTTTCCCTCCCCTGCTTCTCCTGACTGCTGGCGACATATCCCCTAATCCTGCACCCCCACAGTTACCACTTCCCACTTATTCCCCATCCTATCGCTCCAAGCTAAAAATTAACTACCTAAAACCCGTCCCCCTGATGCCCACCCCTCTGCTCCCTCTCTCTGGAGCACTCTGGAATGCCCGCTCTGTCTGCAATAAGCTCCATGTAATTGACAACCTCTTTACCTCGTGGAATTTCTCCTTCCTGGGCCTAACCAAAACATGGCTGACACCCTCTGGCACTGCCTCCCCTGCTGCGCTGTGCTACGGTGGCCTCCACTTCACCCACACTCCTCGCCCAGGCAACAGACATGGTGGAGGAGTGGGTCTACTCCTTTCAAACAACTGAACCTTTAACCCAATCCCACCTCTACCCTCCCTTATTCTCCCTTCTTTTGAAGTCCACTCTGTCTGCATCTAATCTCCCTCCAACCTCCAAGTGACTGTCATATACCAACCTCCGGGCTCAGCTACTGCATTTATTGATCAATTCTCCACCTGGCTTCTTCACTTTTTCTGTGTTGACATTCCCACAACCATAATCGGCGACTTCAGCATCCCCATTGGCACCCACCAGTCAGCAGCCTTCAAACTCCTGTCACTTACTTCATCTTTTGGACTTACTCAATGGTCCTCGTCAGCCACCCACGCAGACGGACATACATTAGACCTTATCTTTACCAGTCTCTGCTCCCTATGTAACTTCACAACTAGAGATGAGCGTTGTTCTACTCGAACTGTTCGCCAATCTCAAATTCGAGCTGTTTTGGGCGGTGTTCGAGCCGTTCGGCGAACACGAACAATTTGAGAAAAATTCGGCTGTTCGAGGTTATGTTCGATAACTGTTCGTGCACCAAAATCATAACTGGATTTTTTCTCAGTAGTGATGAAAATTAATGTTAATACGCAGTTTGAGTGTACAGCGGGGTGGGGGGAGGGGCAGGGGATGGATCTCTGCAGGAACAATGAAGATCTCCATTTTTTTTTCTCTTTCCCGCATTTGCAGTGGGGAGGTGCAATCTGTCAGCCTATCAGCAGCGCACACACGGAGCGAAGTGCTTTTTTTCACACAAGCAAGGGCATGTGTCATTGGCAGTGTATGTCACATGTCCTTGCCCTATAAGACCAAGCCATTTTCCCCGTCGCCACCATTTTCTCACTGCTGCAGCTGCGTGTTAGACGGCACCGCTGTTGCTGTGTGCGCTATACCTTGTTAATTTCAAGCCAATTTTCGCACAAATATACAGATAGCTTGGGAGTAGGGAATAGTTGTGATTGCAGTCCTTTTAAGGACTAGGCTACAGCATTTCCTACGACTTTTATCAGGGAGGTCTGTGCTCTTAAATAGATAGGTTGTGGGAGTAAAGACTAATTGTAATTGGAGTCCTTTTCAGGACTAGGTTACATCAGTTCCTATCAGTTTTTGCCAGGCAGGTCTGTGCCAGTGCTGTGCAAGTTTTTTTCACAGCATTTGGCTGAATCTAGCAAAGCTAATCCTTTTTGGCCTATTGCAGAGTGTGTTAGTCAGTGGAGTAGCCTATCTGTGTTGCAAGATATACCACCTGTGTATAGAATACCAATTTTTTTTACTGCACCTAGTGAAGTAAAATCTTTTGGGCATAGCATCATTCTATTAGTCCATCTATACTGACCTCCATCAGGTTGCAAATTAAAACTAATTTTTATCTGCATCTACAGTACCTCTGAAAAAATATTTGGGCTTCTACCTGTGTGTGGGACTTGTTGTATTAGTCCATCTATACTGACCTCCATCAGGTTGCAAACTGAATATATTTTTTTCCTGCATCTACCTCTGAAAAAATATTGGGCTTCTAGCTGTGTGTGGGTCTTGTTCTATTAATCCATCTATACTGACCTCCATCAGGTTGCAAACTGAATATAATTTTTTTCTGCATCTAGCTCTGAAAAAATATTTGGCCTTCTAGTAGTGTGTCGGACTTTCTCTATTAGTCCATCTATACTGACCTCCATCAGGTTGCAAACTGAATATAATTTTTTTCTGCATCTAGCTCTGAAAAAATATTTGGCCTTCTAGTAGTGTGTCGGACTTTCTCTATTAGTCCATCTATACTGACCTCCATCAGGTTGCAAATTAAAACTAATTTTTATCTGCATCTACAGTACCTCTGAAAAAATATTTGGGCTTCTAGCTGTGTGTGGGACTTGTTGTATTAGTCCATCTATACTGACCTCCATCAGGTTGCAAACTGAATATATTTTTTTCTGCATCTACCTCTGAAAAAATATTGGGCTTCTAGCTGTGTGTGGGACTTGTTGTATTAGTCCATCTATACTGACCTCCATCAGGTTGCAAACTGAATATATTTTTTTCTGCATCTACCTCTGAAAAAATATTGGGCTTCTAGCTGTGTGTGGGTCTTGTTCTATTAATCCATCTATACTGACCTCCATCAGGTTGCAAACTGAATATAATTTTTTCTGCATCTAGCTCTGAAAAAATATTTGGCCTTCTAGTAGTGTGTCGGACTTTCTCTATTAGTCCATCTATACTGACCTCCATCAGGTTGCAAACTGAATATAATTTTTTTCTGCATCTAGCTCTGAAAAAATATTTGGCCTTCTAGTAGTGTGTCGGACTTTCTCTATTAGTCCATCTATACTGACCTCCATCAGGTTGCAAACTGAATATATTTTTTTCTGCATCTACCTCTGAAAAAATATTTGGCCTTCTAGTAGTGTGTCGGACTTTCTCTATTAGTCCATCTATACTGACCTCCATCAGGTTGCAAATTAAAACTAATTTTTATCTGCATCTACAGTACCTCTGAAAAAATATTTGGGCTTCTAGCTGTGTGTGGGACTTGTTGTATTAGTCCATCTATACTGACCTCCATCAGGTTGCAAACTGAATATATTTTTTTCCTGCATCTACCTCTGAAAAAATATTGGGCTTCTAGCTGTGTGTGGGTCTTGTTCTATTAATCCATCTATACTGACCTCCATCAGGTTGCAAATTCAAAATAATTTTTTTCTGCATCTAACCCAGCCAATAGTTTTGGCCTAATACCACAGTTTGGCCACTCAGCTCTGCTCGGTTACCATCCATTGTTTTTTTGTGCAAACAACTCCAGAGTTGTGAATTAGTTAACCACCAAAATGAGTGGAAAAAGGCCTGCTGCTGGTGGAAAGGGGAATAGGCGTGTTGGGAAGGGGAAAAAAGGTTGTGTCCGTGGGGTAGGTGTTAAAGCAACAGTAACATCTGCAGAAGAAAGACCATCTTCCAGCCAAACTAAAATGTCTACTTCTTTTAGCGGACAATGTGATAAGATCCCTTTCTTACGGCCACGCCAATCGCTACAAATTCCAGATGAGGCACAAAAACAGCAGGTGCTTCAACGGATATCAAGTGCTCCTTTAAGTGGGCTCTCCTCCACATCAACTTCAACATCACAAATACTCCAGTCCTCAAAGGTGTCACCCAAATCGCACTTGCTTCCTCACAGCTCCCAAATCTCCAGCTGCCCGTCTGAGTATGAGGTAGAACAGATGGTTGAGTCTGCAGAGCTGTTTACTCATACTATAGCCTGGGAATCAGAGGTCGACTCCAGCGCTTCTGTGAATCCAGACGAGGAAATGATCTGCACTGATGCCCAGAATCTTTATGAGTCGGATCCAGGACCAGACGCAGAAGGTTCTGACCATAATGTAGACCCTCATTCCCAAACTGTAACTCCTGTTGGTGGAGACAATGAGGAAGACGATGATAAGACTCAAATACCTGATTGGAGCGACAACTTTAGTTTTTTGTCAGGGCAGGAACAGGTTGGCTCTGAGGACGACGGGTGTGATAACGCACAGGGTGATGATGATGAGGTCGGAGATCCCACTTACTGTCAACCCACAGTCAGCCAAGAGATGAGGTCAGCAGAGGAGGTGGAGGAAGATGCTAGTGACGACGAGGTCAGGTTGCGCCTTCCTGGACAGAGACGTAGTACTGGAAGCACGTCAACAACTGCATCCTCAAACACAACTCTGCCTCTCACCACAAGTCGTGGTGGCTCTTCAGGTCGCATGGGTGCTAAGCCTTGCATAGCCTGGGCATTTTTTCAGATCTATAAAGATGACCCAACTCGTGTTATCTGTAACATTTGTCAGCAAAAGCTAAGTAGAGGCCAAAAAATACATAGTTTGAGTACTTCATACATGAACCGGCACATGGACATGAAGCATAAGTTGCAGTGGGAAGCTCAGTGTGCAACAATGCGGCCTAGCCGGCCGGGCCAACCACCGTCTGCCATATCTTGTGCATCCGCGGCCTCTTCATCCTCTGTGACTGGGGGGACAGCAGTCACACCTGTTTTGGGGCGCAGACCTGCCACCTCTTTACCCGCAACAGCCAGCGTGATTGGCAGGTCATCATTTTCTTTGGAGGTGGTAACACCAGCTGGTGTTGAGCGCTGTCCGACATCGATAGCACCACCTTTGGATCAAGGCAACCTAACATGTCCACCTGCATCTTCCTCACAGACCGGCAGTTTGCCCTTGACACCCTTATCAACCCCGTCTAAGCACAATAGCCAGCCCTCGGTCCCTCAGATGTGGACAAGTAAAAGACCATTTCCTCCTAGCCATGAGAAAGCTAAGAGGTTGAATTTCACCATCTGCAAGCTCTTGGCTACAGAAATGCTGCCTTTCCGCCTGGTGGACACAGAGGATTTTCGAGACCTTATGTCCGTTGCAGTGCCCCAGTACCAGATGCCCAGTCGGCACTACTTCTCAAAGAAAGGTGTGCCTGCGCTCCACCAGCATGTCACACATAACATCACCGCTTCTTTGAGAAACTCTGTGTGTGACAGGGTGCATTTCACCACAGACACTTGGACGAGTAGGCATGGACAGGGGCGTTACATGTCGCTGACTGGGCACTGGGTAACTATGGTGACAGCAGGACAAGGGGCTGCTGTCCAAGTCTTGCCGTCCCCACGAGTTTTGCGTCAATCCTCTTTATGTCAAAGTTCCTCCACTGCTTCTGCCTCCTCAACCTCCTCTCGGTCTTCCACCTGCACCCAAAGCCTGTCTGGTCATGCCACAAGCTTTCTAACTGCGCAGAAGGGATCCTGCACACCTCCTTACTATGCTGGCAGTAGGGCTCAACGTCATCAGGCGGTTTTTACATTGAAATGTCTGGGAAATGTGAGTCACACAGCTGAGGAGTTGTGGTCAGCTCTGGAGAACCAATTTCATGAATGGTTGTCTCCACTGGACCTGAAACCAGGGAAGGCCGTGTGCGACAATGCTGCAAACCTGGGTGCAGCCCTTCGCCGGGGCAATGTCACACACGTGCCTTGTATGGCTCACGTGTTGAACCTGGTTGTCCAGCAATTTTTAGCCCACTATCCCAGACTAGATGGCCTTCTGCAGAGGGCACGGTCGCTGTGTGCTCACTTCCGCCGTTCGCATCCCGCAGCTCAGCGACTTACATCTCTACAGAAGTCGTTGGGCCTGCCACTTCACCGGCTAAAATGCGATGTGCCTACCTGGTGGAATTCAACTCTGCACATGTTGCAGCGACTGTGGCAGCACCGACAAGCCCTGGTGCAATACGTTCTGACGTATAGCCTGGGCCAACGAGATTCAGAGGTGGGGCAAATCACGCTGGAGGAGTGGTCTCAGATCAGGGACCTATGCACCCTTCTGCACAGTTTTGAAATGGCGACGAAGATGTTTAGTGCTGACGATGCCATTATCAGCATGACTATTCCGGTGATTTACATGCTGGAGCACATGTTAAACAGAATTCGGAGTCAGGTGGTGGCACAAGAGGAGGTGGAGGAAGTAGAGGAGGAGGAGTTGTATGCGGAAGGGCTAACATCTGCAAGGTCCAGACGGTCGGCAGCACCAAGGCGGCAGGCATGTGAGGGTGGGGGAGATGGTTTTACCAGGGCGCATGGTAGCAGCCAAACTAGTGAGGAAGGTGCAGGAGCCCAGGAAGAAGTGGAGGACGAACTGATGGAAGACTCATCAGATGAGGGAGACCTTGATCACATTTCTGTTGTGCGAGGTTGGGGGGAGAGGACAGAGGAAGGAAGCATGATTGTTACCTCGCCACCAACACAACAGGGACTTGGTGCTCCTGGATGCGCAACACACATGAGTGCCTTCTTGCTGCACTACCTGCAACATGACCCTCGAATTGTGAGAATTAGAAATAATCCTGACTACTGGGTTGCCACACTGTTAGATCCCCGGTACAAAAGTAAATTTGCAGAAATTATTCCTGCCATAGAAAGGGATGCACGCATGCAGGAGTATCAGCAGAGACTGTTGCAGAATCTTACATGTGCTTTTCCACAAAATACCAGTGGTGCACGTAGTGAATCTCACAAATCCAACTTGCCAACCGTGGGACCGTCAAGTGTTCAGCACTCAAACCGTAACAGAACCACAGTATCTGCTGGTAACATCAATTTTGCGGAATCATTTCACCACTTTTTTAGCCCATCCTTTGCAAGGCCACAGGAGACAAGAAGTCTGACACATAGTCAACGCCTAGAGACGATGGTACAGGAGTATCTCCAAGTAAACATTGAAGCCACGACTGTGTCACTGGACCCTTGCTCTTTTTGGGCTTCCAATCTGGATAAATGGCCGGAGCTAGCCACTTACGCCTTGGAGATCTTGTCATGCCCCGCAGCCAGCGTTCTGTCTGAACGTGTGTTCAGCGCTGCTGGTGGTGTGCTGACAGATAAGCGCACGCGGCTCTCCACTGATAATGTAGACAGACTCACGTTCATAAAGATGAACAAATCATGGATCCGAAACGACTTTTCTACCCCTGTGTCATCCTGGGGAGAGTAAAAGCTTGATGATTGGTTAAAATCACCCTACCAACCGTTTTAAGCTTTCAAATTACTAATCATGTTTATCTGTATCTTGACTGGAAAATAATTTGGGCTTTGTAGCAGTGTGCAGCACTGATCCTATTAGGCCATCTATACAAAAGCTTCACCAGATTTAAAATTAAAAATAATTTTTAGCTGCATCTAGCCCGGAAAATAATTTTGGGGCTCCGAGATGCGCAAGGCACATAAGTGCCTTCTTGCTGCACTACCTGCAGCATGACCCTCATATTGTCAGAATTCGAAGTAATCATGACTACTGGGTTGCCACACTCTTAGATCCCCCAAACTTTTCGATCAACCTTTTCATTTTAATAAAGACCAAAAAAATGGTCATTTTTGAAATTATAAGCATTAGCAGGTTGTTAGAAACTGAAATCAAACAGTTTTCAACTCAAAACTTTATTCTAGGTGATGTTACATTTTCACATAGGACCCCTTGTTCGAAAGGAGCTTCTGAACTCTCTCGTCCATTGAATTTGTCAGGTTTTGGATGGTTTCTGCTTCAATTGTTTTGCATGAGGACAGAATACCCTCCCAGAGCTGTTGCTTAGATGTGAACTGCCTCCCGCCATCATAGACACTCCTTTTAATGATGCTCCAAAGGTTCTGAATGGGGTAGAGGTCAGGGGAGCATGGGGGTCACACCATAAGTTTGTCCCCTTTTATGCCCATATCAGCCAGAGATGCAGATGTTTTATGTGCAGCATGAGATGGTGCATTATCATGCAGAAAAATGATCTTGCTGTGAAATACATGGTTCTTCTTCTTGAACCATGGCAGGAAGTGCTGTTTGAGAAAATCCACATACATTATGGAGTTCATCTTTAGCGCCTTCAGGGATCCTAAAGGGGCCGACAATCTCTCTCCCCATGATTCCAGCCCAAAACATTACTCCACCTCCTCCTTGTTGGCGCTGTAGCCGTGTTTGCGTGGGGTGTCCATCAACCAGCCATCCTCCACTCCATCCATCTGGACCATCGAGCGCTGCACGGCACTCATCCGTGAACAAAACAGTTTTGAAATCAGTCTTCATGTAATGTTTGGCCCACTGGAGCCGTTTCTGCTTGTGTGAAGTGGATAGAGGAGGTCGACAGGATGGCGCATGCACAGCTGCAAACCTCTGAAGGACCCTGCATCTTGTTGTTCGGGGGACATTGGAGGCACAAGCAGCTTCAAAAACTTGTCTGCTGCTATGACAAGGCTTTTTTGCCGCTGCTCTTTCAACCTGACGTAATTGCCTGTAGGAAAGAGTCCTCAATTTGCCCTTATCAGCACGCACACGTGTGTACTGTGAATCAGCTACATACTTCTTGATTGCCAAGACACTTCATCCTGATCATCGCACAATGTTGATTGTAGTCATGCCTTGACCTAAACACTCCACAATTTGTTGCTTCTCAGCAGCCGACACATCCTTTTTCTTTCCCATTTTGGCAGAAAATGTAGGCTGCTTAATAATGTGAGAGAGCCTTCTTAAGTAGTCTTGCCTTTCATTGGACACACCTGCCAAACTAATTAGTACAGGTGTCTGCAATTGCTTACAGTGATATAAAGAGCCCTGACACACATCACCATCAATGAGTTTAACTGACAAACAAACAAATTCTTCCCTTATCACTCCTAAACACTTTTTGCATAATAATTTGGAACGCAGTGTACATGTGCTTTTCCACAAAACACCAGTGGTTCACGTAGTGAATCTTACAGTTCTAACTTGCCAACCGTGGTCTGTTTGGAGTTGTTCAATAAAGGGCCCAAAATTAAGATAACATAGATGGGAGAGGTCTCTATGAATAGGAATTCCTAAGTATTTGATACCCTGTGAGGGCCAGGCAAAGGGAAAGTTGGACTGGATGGAATCCTATATGGATTTGGGGAGGGAGACATCGAGGGCCTCAGACTTCGCTGCATTGATTTTAAAATTTTACCATGTAACAAAGTGATCTATTTCAGCCATAACAGCATGGATGGATATATGTGATTGAGTGATATATACTAGGACATCATCAGCAAATAGAGAGCACTTGTACTCGGTGCCTCCCACCTCAATCCACCTAATATTGGGGTTATGGCGAATTGATGAGAGCAGGTGCTCCGTCACTAGGATGTATAAGAGAGGGGACAGAGGACATCACTGCCTTGTCCCATTGGTGATTGTGAAAGGTGATGAAAATGTTCTGACGCACCCCCTGGGCCTTGGGACACCCGGAGCCGGACCCTTTTTGGTGGATGCTGGTGGTTGTAGTCTTCGTGGCGGCGACCCGGTTCCGTGGCTCAGGGCGGTCAAACCAGTGGCGGAACTATTTATGTGGTTTTGATGTTTAAATGTCCGACTACGCCACCCGTGGATTGCGGTCAGAGTGAACCGCCGCTACAGGGCAGACCGCTGAGGCTGGTGTTGTGGGTGCAGCAGAGCGTAGCATAACTCCCCACGGGAGGAGTATAGCCTCAGGGCAGTGTATGCGGAGGATGGGGGTGATGGTGCAGGGCAGCAGCAGTAATGACACGGAGTCAGTGATGCAGTTCAGGGCCTTTACTCACAGTTCTTATTATCCAGACCACGTCTGCAGGTAACGGCTGCCCACGTCGTACTGTGCTCACCAGGTGAGGGACTCAGACAACTCCCAGATAACTTTGGAGCACTTCACAGGACCCCTTTGTGTGTCCTTTGTCTGGCCTTTCTTACCAACACTTCTGTCCGGCTGCCTCGGGCCTCCTCTTGGTAAACTTGGCGCCAGTTTCCCTGACCCTATGTGGTGCCTTCCTAGCGGGTGTAGCGAGGGGCTGCGCCACATAAAATGTCAGAGCCTCCGGTTTCTAGCTGAGGGTCGTTTCCTGCCTCCACTAGTTCGGGGACCGGTCTCCCCCTTTGGCCTGACCCCTCCACGCAGGTGGATTCGGGTGTGCGGTGGCGACTCGCCCGTCCGCACCCCTGGGATCCCTTCATTCCTGGTTCCTGGAGCCTTCTCCGCTCCTCTTCCTTCCTTCTCCCTCTTCCAGGCCTGGGCCTCTGTTACTAGGCCCGCCTCCGGAGCAGAGCTCATGCAGAGCCCCTGCTCCCTGCCACTTCTGCTCAGACTTCTCTGCACTGAACTAAGATGGTGCCCACCTTTTATACTCCCTTCTCAATGCACCCAGGAACTGCTTCCTCCCTGCTCCTGCACTACAGGGTTCCCCTTCCTCAGTGTTCCCTCCCCCCACTCCAGCCAGGGACAGGGACTGTCGTGCCCATCTCAGGGGCATATTGGTCGCCCTGCCCCACGGCAATGTGGTGTAATGCATGCAGGTGTCGGGTCCTGATCCACACTCCATCCTTACCTGAGAGTGAGATATCACACCTCTGGGTGAGGTGCAATACGTCTGTAGCAACCGAGCCCTCAGGGTGCTACAGTTCCATTTATCTTCAGCCTAGGTGACGTATTGCGATACAGGGCCGTGATTTTGGCTATAAAAGGGTCCCCTAGACCCCTACCCCAAGCTTTTTAAGAGAATCATATATGGCGTGCCAGGAGACTCTATGGAATGCTTTCTCAGCATCCAACGAGAGTATCTAATTACAAATTTTTAACTGCATCTAGCCCAGGAAATACTTTGTGCCTAGTAGCAGTGTCTGCTAGTGAGCGGATTATCCCGGCTGTTAAGCAAGCTGCACCACCTGTAGTTTAGACACTTAATTTTTTCAAAGGAAATGCTTCGGGACCATGGGATACTTAGTGAAGAGCATCAGGAGGCACCCCAAGGCATAGGGGCTGGGACTGGCAGTAGGATGCCTTGCGGTGGACAGCCGAGCTCGATCCTTATAAAAGCTTTTTAACTGCAGCAGCTTTAGTGGACGCTACTGGAGCTGGAATTACCGCGGCTGCTGGCATGAGACTTGCCCTCCAATAGATCCTTGTAAATGGATTTAAAGTGTATTCATTCAAATTAGAGAGACAATTTAAATTAAAAAGCTTAGAGCTGCCTCCACCACAGGGGGGCTCGCTCGACCCACCAGCGGACAGGCACCAGTATTGGGAGAGGGGGGCTGGCCGTCAGGGTTCACCGCGGCTCTGGCACAAACCCGGCGACACGGAGGTGGCACGGGCAGGAGCGGACTGGCCGTGTCGGCTTCTCACTTTTTGGATTTTAGAAGGGCATGACATGCCTATATCTGTGTCTCCCCCTCCTTTTACTCCTCCACCTCTTTTATTTTCGCATGACTATATGTACTTGTCACTTTTCCATGTGTTAGTTATGTCTTCTGAGCAGTTTGTCAGCTTTTGGACACCTTTGAAGGTGTTTTCTATGTGTTTCTATGTGTTTTTGTTTGCCTGCCATTGGTTTTAACGGTGTTCGAAGGTGTTCGACGAACAGTTCGACGAACAGTTCGGCGAACACACGGGTGTTCGACGAACCGAACCGAACTCGAACACTACGGGGGTGGCTCAACACTATTCACAACCTCCCCTCTCCCACTATCTGACCACCATCTACTCACTTTCTCA
The DNA here is from genome assembly GCF_046119375.1 of Phyllobates terribilis. NCBI lineage: Eukaryota > Metazoa > Chordata > Amphibia > Anura > Dendrobatidae > Phyllobates > Phyllobates terribilis. Next base: position 432,810,289 of record NW_027362761.1, read on the forward strand.
TCCCTGTCCTCCTCTCCTGTTACCCATGTCCAGCAACTAGCACACCCCTGCAGAAATCTTGCACATCTAGACACTCATACACTCTCTGACTCTATTCTACCACTGATATCTATATCTTCACTCCACGACACAGACAGCGCCACTGCCTTCTACAATGCCACTCTCGCATCAGCTATTGATGCAGTCGTCCCTCTCATGCATGGCAGAGTGCGACAAATCAATAGACAACCATGGCACAATAACCTCACTAAAAAACTTCGGCAAGCGTCCAGGGTTGCAGAGCATCATTGGAAGAAAACACATTTACATGATGACTTCACTGCATTCAAACAAGCAACACTCACTTTCAAATCAGCCCTCACCTCTGCTAAAGAAGCCTACTTCGCAACTCTTGTATCTTCCTTATCCTACAATCCCAAACAGTTATTCAACACTTTTAACTCCCTCCTCCTCCCTCCACTGCCCCCTCCGAGCCCCCTCATCTCTGCTGAGTACTTTGCCACACACTTCAAATAAAATATCGACCAAACAAGGCAAGTCTTTATTGTTCAACCACCACAACCCCTTTGTATACCAGACCAATACCCTTCACCTATAACCTCCCTCTCCAACATCACTGAAGGAGAGTTTACTTGCCTCCTCTCCAAATCACAACTCCCCACAAGGCATGTTCGGCTTCAATGTTCGGCTTGGAAAAGTTCGCCGAACAAATTGAAATTCACCGAATGTTCGTAGAACATTTCCGAATTCCATACGAGTCAATGGGGGGGACCAAAAAAATACATAGACAACACCTAGAAATGGGACCAAAAGCTGCCAAAACACATCAAGTTAGGTGTAGACAGCAGGGAAGTGCCATCAATTGACCCAGAGTACAAGTACTATAATTATTATTACTGTGACAGCGACATTTATTTAGTTGCGCTTTACATGTCAAAAGGGGTCACCGACTGGTACAACAGGAGAGAGGACCCTGCCTGCGAGGGCACACTGTCACGGACGTGGTTTGCGGACCCACTGTGCCACGGACCCCGGAGAACTTGGAGGGGCGTGACTAAGGGAGCACCGGACTGTTCACTAGAGCCTCTGATGGTGAGGTTAGACATGGCTGCCGATGAACGCCAGGTGCCACACCAGGACAGACCAACGGACTCGCAGCAGCTGGACCCAGTAGGACAGACTAGATAGTGCAGCAGGCAGAGTCTGTATCAGAGTCCAGCAGGCAGAGTCTGTATCAGAGTGCAGCAGGCAGAGTCTGTATCAGGAGTGTAGCAGGCAGAGTTTGTATCAGGAGTGCAGCAGGCAGAGTCTGTATCAGAGTGCAGCAGGCAGAGTCTGTATCAGAAGTGCAGCAGGCAGAGTCTGTATCAGAAGTGCAGCAGGCAGAGTCTGTATCAGAAGTGCAGCAGGCAGAGTCTGTATCAGGAGTGCAGCAAGGACTGGTACGCAACCTTACACAACTTAGACTGCAGAACAGGAAGGTTCCACTACAGCCAACTCAATAGATGGAGACCCAATTAGGATTCCCCACATTTAAAAAAATTAATGGCAGACACTAGCAATGTCGTTCAGAGAGAACCCTGGCTGCCGGGCATGATAAAATCTCCAAGGCGTGAGAGGCGAGCTCAGGCCATTCATCCATTTTTGAAGACCAAAATGTAAACGGGTCAAAATCTTCCCTGATGGTATTCATATTAAGCTCTAGATACTCCTCCACCATCCTCTCCAGTCATTTAACACGTGTCAGACTTGTACTCTGTTGTGCTGGTGCACAAGCTGGTGCAAAAAATGTGTTAAAGGATTCCCAGAAATTGCCTCTGCCACTTACTCTGCTGCTGCTAATGTTTTGGCATTGATGAACTGACGTGACGGAAGTTGAAAGACTACAGCTACGATGCACACTGTATGCCTCACTGTTATCTTGGGGAAAACCTCTATTAAGGTTGCTTAAAAGCTGGTTTCGATACTCCAACATAAGCGGGTCCCTTTCCAGGGCGGGAAGCATCTGGCAAAATTGACTCTTATAACGTGGATCTAACAGAGTGGCAAACCAGTAGTCAGCATTATTTTGAATCCTAACTATACGGGGATCATGTTGCATCAAGAAGGCACTCATATGTCGGGCTCTTCCAGGAGGTCCAAAGCCAGGCTGTATTGTGGGCTGCTTAACACTGATGCATGTTTTCTCCATCCCCTTCTGCCAACCACGTTCAAACGAGACGGGATGATTATCCTCTTCATCCTCTGACAGCTGCTCGCCCATCACCTCTTCCTCCTCCATTAGTTCCTCGGCTCTTGCACCTTCACTAACAGTTTGCCTGGTATCACCAAACCTCCTCGATCACTGTAATCCACCGTCACTTGGCATCTGCTTGTGTGACGACAGTCTGGAAATTTGAGACATTGGTATCCCTTCCGCATCCTCCTCTTCTTCTGGGGTCACCACCTCCTGACGCAGGTTATTCAAAGTTTGCTCCAGCATGTACAGTATATGACCAGAATAGTGATGCTGATGACGGCATCATCAGCACTAACCAGTTCAGTAGCCATTTCAAAACCGTGCAGAAGGGTGCAGAGGTCCTTAATCTGTTCCCACTCCGCAAACGTGATATGCCCCAAGTCCGTACTGCGTTGCCCCAAGTTATACGTCATGACATACTGTGTCAGAGCTCGTTGCTGATGGCACAGTCGCTGCAACATATGCAGAGTGGAATTCCACCGTGTCGGCACATCACAGATCAACCTGTTAACTGGCACGAACAAAGACCTCGGTATCGACGCAAGTCGATGACATGAGGGGTGCGAACGGCGGAAGTGAGCACACAGCTTCCGTACTTTGTGAAGCAGCTCATCCAGGCCAGGACAGTGGTGGAGAAATCGCTGTACCACTAGGTTAAGGACGTGAGCCATGCAAGGCACGTGTGCGAGCTTGCCTCAGCCTAGGGCTGCTAACAGGTTCGCACTGTTATCGCACACGGCCTTCCCTGGCTCTAGGTTCAGTGGAGACAGCCATTGCTCAAACTGAGCCTGGAGAGCTGCCCACAACTCTTCACCTGTATGACTGCGATGTCCAAGGTATATTAATTTGAAGACTGCCTGATTATGGTGAGCCCTGACTGCACAGTACGGAGGTGGTGTGTATTCGCTCCGCACCCTTGGAACACGTGTCTCATTAAGACAGAGGTTGAGTGCGCAGGTGGAGGCCCTAGAGGAGGTGGAGAACGCAGAAGCATTGGAGGAAATGGGAAATACAGAGGTTTCTTCTGCAAGCCTTGGGGATTTCAAGATTTGTGGAGCAGCCCCTTCCCCATCTGCCCCCACAGCCACAAGTCGCCCAGTGCCCAGTCAACGAGATGTAATGCCCTTGGTCATGCTTACGCGTCCAGGTGTCTGTGGCGAAATGCACCCTGGCACACGTAGATTTAGACAAGGAATGAGTGCTGTTGTCTGTGACATGCTTGTGCAGTGCAAGCACAGCTTTCTTAGAGAAGTAATGGCGACTGTGCAATTGGTACTGGGGGACTGCGGCGGCCATCAGTTTTCGGAAACCGTCTGTATCTACCAGGCAGAAAGGCAGCATTTCCATGGCAAACAGATTGGAGATGGTGGAGTTCAACCTCTTAGCTTTGTCAAGGGTAGGATGAAACAATCTTTTACATGACCACAACTGTGGAACAAAGGGCTGGCATTGGTGCTGTGAGAAGGCGGAGTATGGTGAACCAGAAAAATTGGTGGAGCGTGAGTGAGGTGCAGATGTTACTGTGGATTGAGAAACATGCGGTGTGCTCGGTGAAACAAACACAGCAGGCGTGTCCGCTTCCATTACAGCTGATGGGCTGTCACTCAGCCTGACTGGAGCGGGTAAAGAACCAGAGTTTCTGCGATGGGAGACCTGCGTGACAATACTTGGCACGGTAACAGAGGAGGAGGAAGAAGCAGCGGGTGCTTTTGATGGGGCAGCTGATGGTTCTTGAGGTGCGCTGGTCTGCATTTCAGCGCAGTAAGATTCCCAGCGTAAAGAATGTTGTTTGAGCATGTGAACGTTCATGCATGTAGTTGTCAAATTATTGCAGTTTTTCCCTCTACTGAGTTTTTTATCTCAAAGTTTGCAGATAACGTGAATTGGCTCATCCTTTGCAATAACAAAAAAGGCCCATGCTAGGCAACCCTTGCTGCCCCTGTGAGTTGCAGACCCATGACCGCTGCTGGCCAAAGCCACAGTTGTAGCTAAGGATGAAGTGCCCCTCGTGCTTGCATCACTCCGTGTCTGGCCGTAGGGCAAAATGTAACCTCCTCGTCTTCCTCCTCCACCCCCCTCAGATGAGCTACTCGGCTGCGTGACTCTGAGTTCACACCAAGTAGGATCTTCAACCTCGTCATCATCCAATGTGTTATCCCATTCCTTGCCCTTAGAGTGACCCCTCTCCTCTTGTTGCCCTGACAGCACAGTACAGTCCCCATGAGCCTCAGGTATCTGAGTCTCATCGGGATCACCCATCTCCCCTGCAGTTAGGTTAGGAACCTGCTCGGACCCTACTTCGTCCTGCCATGAATTCAAGCTAAAAAAATTTTGGGCATCGGTGCAGATGCTTTCCTCCCCTTGACTCTGTGACCTTTTGGAGTACACTTCTGATGCCCATGGTGTAGAATGGGTGAAGAGTTCTACAGACTCACCCATCTGTGGTTCGCTACAGTTAGTTGTTGGGCAGTTGGCCAGTTGTGACGCAGGGGGAAGCATGGGTAATTGGGGTGCCACCTCTGTGGACTGTACTGCGTGTGATGTTGAGGTGGAAAAAGAAGAGGAGAGGCCACTGGAAGCAGAGCTTGCCATCCACTGGAGCACCTGCTCTTTCTGGGCCTTATCAACATGGCGTATCGCTGTGCAGCTGCCAAAGGAAGGGAGTGCAGTAGGCCGTCCACTAACATAAGTTGTCAGTTGTCTTTGGATAGGACCTGTTTGTGTTGGTTCACTAGTGCTTTCACTAACATTACCACGTACCCCACGTACACCTTGAACACCAAGCCTATTCCCCCTTCCGCCACGCCCTCTCTTTTTCCCACTCATGTTGGTCAGATACAGTGGTAGGAGCACGCAATTAACTTAAGAAAAATACGTTTTTTTTTCCTGTGCAACAGCTCATCACACACCTGAATTTCAGCGACACTAAATGACAAGGCAAGATATGGCCTGTCGGATAACGTTACTAACAGATAAAAGAAATTTGTTAGTGTGCATGAGGCCAATAAAACTTATGAGATTTTCTCCAAACAATTTCAAACTGAGATGTCCCCTGCTGTATTACTTTAGGAACAGAAGAATTTTTTTTTAATGTGGATGAGGCCAGTATGACATAGAATATATGCTCCAAAATATTTCAAACTCAGATCTAGCCAGCTGTATCACTTTACTCAGAGCAAAAAATATTTTTGGGTTACTCTGCATAAGCTCTGCGTCCAGCTGACTTTGACCGCCACTGACGTAGTAGCTGGCTTATAGCACTGTATGACTTTTGACACAGGAAAAAATATTTTTTGGACTGATCCTAGAAAGAGAAGTTTGGTTTTTTTTTCACTGTGAAACCAGGACAAGTTCAACACCACTAAAATAGGATCTGCCTTTTAGCAGACTGGATCAACTTTGCCACAGTAAAAAACCTTTGGTGGACTCTGCCTGACAATCAAAAATATATATATGTTTGACTGTGTGTACAAGCTGAATTTGACCGCCACTGACGTAGTAGCTGGCTTATAGCACTGTATGACTTTTGGCACAGGAAAAAATATTTTTTGGACTGGGCGTAGCAAGACAAAAAATGTATTTTTTAACTCTGAAACCACCTGAAGTTCAACTCCACTAAAATAGTATCTGACTAGTGATGAGCGAGCATGCTTGCCACTGCTCGGTACTCACCTGAGCATCTCAGTACTCGAGATGCTCGGAGCTCGCCGAGTACTTGCGCGATGCTTGGGCAGATGCTCGGGTCCCCGTCCTGCATGTTTGGCGCTATTTAGAGCACCAATCAACATGCAGAGATAGCCTGCCACTCACTGTAATGCCACAGCCATGTTGATTGTGGCATTACAGCGATTGCCCAAATCAATGGGAACAGTGCTCTGTGAAACATGAAAAGCCGGCAATTCATCAGCCGCATACAGTTATAACATCGGTACCCGACAATTTAGAACAGAAATTATAGAGCATCACACATAGATTAGATAGATAGAAACATGTCAGTCACATACAGTATATAATAAGTACAGTGACAGTGTTGGTTACGTACTTGTCATTTAGTGTTAAAATAAAGGATTTATTAAAAAAAATTGGCGTACGGTCCCTCGTAATTTTAGTCTCTAGCGGAGGTTAAGCAGGCGGCTGGGGCAGATGTTTGAAGCCTGGGAAGGGGGTAATACCCATGGAGCTTCCCAGGCTACTAATATCAGCCCTCAGCTGAATACCTAGCCTTTACTAGCTATTAAAATGGGGGACCCCCAAAAAAATGACATGGGGTCCCCTATTTTAATAGCTAGCAAAGGCTAGGCAGACAGCTGGGGGCTGATATTAATAGCCCAGGAAGGGTGCCATGAAAATTGGCACCCTCCCAGGCTACAAACACCAGCCCTCAGCCGCCTCAGAAATGGCGCATCCATAGGATGTGCCAATTCTGGCACTTAGCCTCGCTCTTCCCACTGCCCTGTAGCGGTGGAAGTGGGGTAATAGGGCTGGGGTTGATGTCAGCTTATAATGCCAGCTGACATCAAGCCCAGGTTAGTAATGGGGAGGCGTCTATAAGACGCCCCCATTACTAACCCCATAGTGAAAGTGAAAAAAACACCAACACCCAGAATAAAATCTTTTATTTGAAATAAACACACAATATTTTAATATTCTAAATTAAACTCTACTTACCATTACGCGCATTCCAGCTGAAGAAAATGTCTCCTGCAATAAAAGTAAAATAATTAACCAACCTCATCCTTACCTTTCCATGGTTCCCACGATGGCTCCAGCTCTGCTACATTGAGATGGCAGGCTGGATAGTAGCTGAACAGGCAGGCTGAACCCCAGCCCACAAACCGTCCAGGAACAGTGTCTGCGGGAAACACCACTGCTTCTTCCGCTGTTGTGCGTGCAAGCCAATCCCCTGTCCATAGGGCATGCAAAGATGACTCCTGCCCTGCACCTGTTGTTGCACACTCTCAACTAGCACCATCAGCTAGCATGTCCTGGTTAGTGTTGAGCCACCCCCATAGTGTTCGGGTTCGGTTCGGTTCGTCGAACACCGGGATGTTCGAGGAACTGTTCGTCGAACTGTTCGTCGAACTGTTCGTCGAACACCTTAGAACACCGTCGAACACCGTTAAAACCAATGGCAGGCAAACAAAAACACATAGAAAACACCTTCAAAGGTGTCCAAAAGCTGACAAACTGCTCAGAAGACACTCTCTTTAAAAAAGCCAGCCGGCAATTTCAGCAGCGGCATACACCGGTACCCGACAATTTAGACAAGAAGGAATAGAGCATCACACATAGATTAGATAGATAGAAACATGTCAGTCACACATATAAGAAGCACAGTAACAGTGTTGGTTACTGCACTTGTCATTTAGTGTAAAGGATTTATTAAAAAAAATATTAGTGTTTTCATGCACCGTCTCTTTAAAAAAGCCGGCCGGCAATTCAGCAGCGGTACCCGACAATTTAGAACAGAAAGAATAGAGCTTCACACATACATTAGATAGATAGAAACATGTCAGTCACATATATAATAAGTACAGTGACAGTGTTGCTTACTGTACTTGTCATTTAGTGTAAAGGATTTATTTAAAAAAATAATAGTGTTTTCATGCACCGTCTCTTTAAAAAAGCCGGCCAGCAATTCAGCATCTGTACTCGACAATTTAGAACAGAAAGATAGAGCATCACACATAGATTAGATAGATAGAAACATGTCAGTCAGATATATAATAAGTATAGTGATAGTGTTGATTACTGTACTTGTCATTTAGTGTTAAAATAAAGGATTTATTAAAAAAAAATTAGCGTGGGGTTCCCCGTAATTTTAGTCTCTAGCGGAGGTTAAGCAGACGGCTGGGGCAGATGTTTGAAGCCTGGGAAGGGGGTAATACCCACGGAGCTTCCCAGGCTACTAATATCAGCCCCCAGCTGAATACATAGCCTTTACTAGCTATTAAAATGGGGGACCCCCCAAAAAAATGACGTGGGGTCCCCCCTATTTTAATAGCTAGCAAAGGCTAGGCAGACAGCTGGGGGCTGATATTAATAGCTCAGAAAGGGTGCCATGAATATTGGCCCCCTCCCAGGCTAGAAACACCAGCCGTCAGCCGCCCCAGAAATGGCGCATCCATAGGATGCGCCAATTCTGGCACTTAGCCTCGCTCTTCCCACTGCCCTGTAGCGGTGGCAGTGGGGTAATAGGGCTGGGGTTGATGTCAGCTTATAATGCCAGCTGACATCAAGCCCAGGTTAGTAATGGAGAGGTGTCTATAAGACACCCCCATTACTAACCCCATAGTGAAAGTTAAAAAAAACACAAACACCCAGAATAAAGTCCTTTAATTGAAATAAACACACAATTCTTTATTGTTCTAAATTAAACCATACTTACCGTCACGCCCATTCCAGCTGAAGCCAACGATCACCTGCAATAAAAATAAAATAATAAACCAACATCATCCTTACCTTTCGATGGTTCCCAGGACAGCTCCAGCTCTGCTACATCGAGATGACAGGCTGGACCGCAGCAGAACGCTGCCATCCAGCCTGTCAACCCGCAGACACTGAGAAGAGCAGGCTTGCATCGCTCCTCAGTGTCTCGCTGTGACGGCATCCAGATGAGCCGAGGTCATGTCCAATGAACTCGGCTCACCTCATGCACGTCACTGACAGCGTGGGAAAATTCTCCTGCACTCAGCGCTTCAGCGTGGGAGAATTCTCACGCTGAAGCGCTGAGTGCAGGAGAAGTTTCCCACGCTGTCAGTGACGTGCATGAAGTGAGCTGAGATCATTGGACATGAACTCACCTCATGCACGTCACTGACAGCGTGGGAAAATTCTCACGCTGAAGCGCTGAGTGCAGGAGAATTCTCCCACGCTGTCAGTGATGTGCATGAGGTGAGCTCATGTCCAATGAACTCAGTTCACCTCATGCACGTCACTGACAGCGTGGGAAAATTCTCCTGCACTCAGCGCTTCAGCGTGAGAATTTTCCCACGCTGTCAGTGACGTGCATGAGGTGAGTTCATGTCCAATGATCTCAGCTCACCTCATGCACGTCACTGACAGCGTGGGAGAATTCTCACGCTGAAGCGCTGAGTGCAGGAGAATTTTCCCACGCTGTCAGTGACGTGCATGAGGTGAGCTGAGTTCATTGGACATGAGCTCACCTCATGCACGTCACTGACAGCGTGGGAGAATTCTCCTGCACTCAGCGCTTCAGCGTGAGAATTTTCCCACGCTGTCAGTGACGTGCATGAGGTGAGCCGAGTTCATTGGACATGACCTCGGCTCATCTGGATGCCGTCACAGAGAGACACTGAGGAGCGCAAGCATGCCTGCTCTTCTCAGTGTCTGCGGGATAACAGGCTGGATGGCAGCGTTCTGCTGCGGTCCAGCCTGTCATCTCGATGTAGCAGAGCTGAAGCTGTCATGGGAACCATGGAAAGGTAAGGATGATGTTGCTTTATTATTTTTCTTTTATTTCAGGAGATCGTTGGCTTCAGCTGGAATGGGCGTGATGGTAAGTATGGTTTAATTTAGAACAATAAAGAATTGTGTGTTTATTTCAATTAAAGGACTTTATTCTGGGTGTTGTGTTTTTTTTAAATACTTTACTAGAAATTCATGGCGGTCGTGTCTAATACTGGCGTGACCCCATGAATTTTGGGCTTAGGGCCAGCTGATAATACCAAGCTGGCCCTAACCCCTTTATTACCCAGTGAGCCACCGCACCAGGGCCCTGGATGAGTTGGGTACAGCGCCAGAAGATGGCGCTTCTATGAACGCTCCATTTTCCGGGGTGGCTGCGGACTGCAATTTGCAGCGGGGGGGGGGCCCAGAAAGCTTGGGCCTCCCTGCGCTGCAGATTCCAGCCCCCAGCTGCCTAGTTGTACCTGGCTGGACACAAAAATAGGGCGAAGCCCCACATATTTTTTTTTAAATTATTTCATGAAATTCATGAAATAATTAAGAAAAAAAGGCCTTCTCTATATTGTTGTGTCCGGCCAGGTACAAATAGGCAGCTGGTGGTTGGGGGCAGCCCGTTCCTGCCTGCTGTACCTGGCTGGACACAAATATAGTGCGAAGCCCCACTTCAATGTTTTTTAATTATTTCAGGAAATTCATGAAATAATTAAGAAAAAAAGGCCTTCCCTATATTGTTGTGTCCGGCCAGGTACAAATAGGCAGCTGGTGGTTGGGGGCAGCCCGTTCCTGCCTGCTGTACCTGGCTGGACACAAATATAGTGCGAAGCCCCACTTCAATTTTTTTAAATTATTTCAGGAAATTCATGAAATAATTAAAAAAAAATTGACGTGGGGCTTCGCACTATATTTGTGTCCAGCCAGGTACAGCAGGCAGGAACAGGAAGCCCCCAACCACCGGCTGCCTATTTGTACCTGGCCGGACACAACAATATAGGGAAGAGCTTTTTTTTTAAATTATTTCATGAAATAATTAAAAAAAAATTGACGTGGGGCTTCGCACTATATTTGTGTCCAGCCAGGTAAAGCAGGCAGGAACGGGCTGCCCCCAACCAACAGCTGCCTATTTGTACCTGGCCGGACACAACAATGTAGGGAAGCCCTTTTTTTCTTAATTATTTCATGAAATAATTTAAAGAAAATTGACGTGGGGCTTCGCCCTGTTTTTGTGTCCAGCCAGGTATAACTAGGCAGCTGGGGGCTGGAATCCGCAGCGCAGGGAGGACCAAGCTTTCTGGGCCACCCCCGCTGCAAATTGCAGTCCGCAGCCACCCCGGAAAATGGCACGTTCATAGAAGCGCCATCTTCTGGCGTTGTACCCAACTCATCCAGGGCCCTGGTGCGGTGGCTCACTGGGTAATAAAGGGGTTAGGGCCAGCTTGTCATTATCAGCTGGCCCTAAGCCCGAAATTCATGGGGTCACGCCAATATTAGACATGACCACCATGAATTTCTAGTAAAGTATTTAAAAAAAACACAACACCAAGAAAAAAGTCCTTTAATTGAAATAAACACACAATTCTTTATTGTTCTAAATTAAACCATACTTACCGTCACACCCATTCCAGCTGAAGCCAACGATCTCCTGAAATAAAAGAAAAATAATAAAGCAACATCATCCTTACCTTTCCATGGTTCCCATGACAGCTTCAGCTCTGCTACATCGAGATGACAGGCTGGACCGCAGCAGAACGCTGCCATCCAGCCTGTCATCCCGAAGACACTGAGAAGCGCAGGCTTGCTTGCGCTTCACAGTGTCTCTCTGTGAGGGCATCCAGATGAGCCGAGTTAATGTCCAATGAACTCGGCTCACCTCATGCACGTCACTGACAGCGTGGGAAAATTCTCCTGCACTCAGCACTTCAGCGTGGGAGAATTCTCACGCTGAAGCGCTGAGTGCAGGAGAATTTTCCCACGCTGTCAGTGACGTGCATGAGGTGAACTGAGTTCATTGGACATGAGCTCACCTCATGCACGTCACTGACAGCGTGGGAGAATTCTCCTGCACTCAGCGCTTCAGCGTGAGAATTTTCCCACGCTGTCATTGTCGTGCATGAGGTGAGCTGAGTTCATTGGACATGAACTCGGCTCATCTGGATGCCGTCACAGAGAGACGCTGAGGAGCGCAAGCAAGCCTGCGCTTCTCAGTGTCTGCGGGATGACAGGCTGGATGGCAGCTTTCTGCTGCGGTCCAGCCTGTCATCTCGATGTAGCAGAGCTGAAGCTGTCGTGGGAACCATGGAAAGGTAAGGATTATGTTGCTTTATTATTTTTCTTTTATTGCAGGGGATCATTGGCTTCAGCTGGAATGGGCGTGATTGTAAGTATGGTTTAATTTAGTACAATAAAGAATTGTGTCTTTATTTCAATTAAAGGACTTTATTCTGGGTGTTTGTGTTTTTTTTTAACTTTGACTACGGGGTTAGTAATGGGGGTGTCTTATAGACGACTCTCCATTACTAACCTGGGCTTGATGTCAGCTGGCATTATAAGCTGACATCAACCCCAGCCCTATTACCCCACTGCCACTGCTACAGGGCAGTGGGAAGAGCGAGGCTAAGTGCCAGAATTGGCGCATCCTATGGATGTGCCATTTCTGGGGCGGCTGACGGCTGGTGTTTCTAGCCTGGGAGGGGGCCAATATTCATGGCACCCTTCCTGGGCTATTAATATCAGCCCCCAGCTGTCTGCCTAGCCTTTGCTAGCTATTAAAATAGGGGGGACCCCACGTAAATTTTTTGGGGGGTCCCCCATTTTAAAAGCTAGTAAAGGCTAGGCATTCAGCTGGGGGCTGATATTAGTAGCCTGGGAAGCTCCGTGGGTATTACCCCTTCCCAGGCTTCAAACATCTGCCCCAGCTGTCTGCTTAACCTCCGCTAGAGCCTAAAATTATGGGGACCCCCACGCCAATTTTTTTTAAAATAAATCCTTTATTTTAACACTAAATGACAAGTACAGTAATCAACACTGTCACTGTACTTCATATATATGTGACTGACATGTTTCTATCTATCTAATCTATGTGTGATGCTCTATTCCCTCCATTCTAACTTGTTGGGTACCCTGCTGAATTGCCGGCCGGCTTTTTTAAAGAGACAGTGCATGAAAACACTAATATTTTTTTTTAATAAATCCTTTACACTAAAAGGCAAGTACAGTAATCAACACTGTCACTGTACTTCTTATATGTGTGACTGACATGTTTCTATCTATTTAATCTATGTGTGATTCTCTATTCCTTCCATTCTAAATTGTCGGGTACCGCTGCTGAATTGCCGGCCGGCTTTTTTAAAGAGACAGTGCATGAAAACACTAATATATTTTTTTAATAAATCCTTTACACTAAATGACAAGTACAGTAAGCAACACTGTCACTGTACTTCTTATATATGTGACTGACATGTTTCTATCTATCTAATCTATGTGTGAAGCTCTATTCTTTCGGTTCTAAATTGTCGGGTACCGGTGTACGCCGCTGCTGAATTGCCGGCTTTTCATGTTTCACTGTGAGCACAGTTCCCATCGATTTGGGCAATCACTCTAATGCCACAACCACCATGGCTGTGGCATTACAGTGAGTGGCAGACAATCCCTGCATGATTGGTGCTCTAAATAGCGCCAGACATGCAGGACACGCTTTTGGTGCACGAACTGTTATCGAACATAACCTCGAACAGCCGAATTTTTTGCAAATCGTTCGGGTTCGTCGAACAACTCGAACACCGCCCAAAACAGCTCGAATTTGAGATTGGCGAACAGTTCTAGTCGAACACCGCTCATCTCTAGTCCTGGTCCCAGCGCAGCGTTAAGTTGTCCATATCGAAGTCCTTGGAACGCAAGCGCAAATACACAGCCAAACAAAAGCTTTCCGCAACCTGTTGGCAAGGGCCGTCCCAAGGGCAGATAGTAATTTGTTTTCAAATAAATCCTTTATTTTAACACTAAATGACAAGTACAGTAGTCAACACTGTCACTGTACTTCTTATATATGTGACTGACATGTTTCTATCTATCTAATCTATGTGTGATGCTCTATTCTTTCTGTTCTAAATTGTCGGGTACCGCTGTTATAGCTGTATGCGACTGCTGAATTGCCTGCTTTTTTAAAGAGACGGGTGCATGAAAATCGGAAGGCACCAGTGTGTTCTGAGTTCCCTGCTATGTTTTTCATGCACCCTCCTATACACCCTGCCTGCCTGCCTGACATGTTTCACTGTGCACTGTTCCCATCGATTTGGGCAATTTTTGACCTTCTGCAGACGGCCAAGGGGGGACCGCCAGAAAAATGCTCGAGTTTCCCATAGACTTATATTGGGCTCGTTGCTCGGGTCGAGCACCCGAGTATCACGATGTGCTCGGCCCGAGCTTCGAGCACCCGAGCATTTTAGTGCTCGCTCATCACTATATCTGACACTAAAAAAACTTTAGTGCACACAGCTTTCAATATCACAATAACAGAAAAAAAAAGATTTTGTGCTCTGCAATAAGAAGCTCTGCAGACTGTACAGAGCACAATTTCAACCCCACTAAATGAAAATGTGCGCTACGCTTGCTTAATCACATTAGCAAGTGCAAAAAAAGATTCAAGGTATACTGAGACATGGAGCTTTATGCCAACAGTGAACAGCACTATTGTATGGCATGAGCCTTCTGTTTCTGTTTCAATAATTTTTATTAAGGGGTTTTTAACATTGTGGGGAGAGGAGAAACAACCATCCATATCCTCAAATAAACAACAATATATGTAATTTACATATATAATATGATTACAAACAATGAGGCTTATAATTTGAAACAAAAACATACTAACTAACTTCAAAGTTAAATTATGAAAGAGAAAAAATGAAGATAATATTAGGATGAGGACAATAAAGGGCACGGAGAAGATAGGAAGGATATGGGAAGGGAGAAAACAAAACTTGGAGTAAAGGTAGGGGGAGAGGGATATAGGGAAGGGTAAATAGGAGAGGGAAGATAGCGGTAAGAAGGGCAAGGGAAATTAAAGGGGGAAACAGAAGAAGTTAGTCTTCTGAGATTATATTTCACACATAAAGAATCATAGTATAAAAATTACTATTGATAATAAGGATAGAAGGTCAGATTATGTAATCATTTGATCATACTGTAAGAATTTCATTGTAACGTTTGGGTAGCTAATTCCGCATGGGAAGAAAAGTGAGAATTCCATAGTGACCATAGATTGATATTTTAATATAGAGTTGTTTTCTAGGGCGAAAGCAAGTTCAAAGGTATTATGATGAGTGACCTTTTCCAAAATATCATTTATGGTAGGTATGTCAACAGCTTTCCATTTAGCAGTGATGAGAAGTTTAGCTACTGAAAAAATATGTATTGAAAGGTGTTTGATTTTTTGGGGGAGAGAATCTATCTCTAAAGATAAAAGAGATATTTCAGGAGTCATATGTAGTTTTTCCTTCCCCAAGATGTAAAGTCATAAATCTCTTTCCATAATATTTTTATTTTTGGACTGGTCCAAAAAATATGCATTATATTGCATTTGCTCCCGCATTTTCTCAAACATAGGTCGGAATAGTCTGGGTAGGCTTCTTTGAGTTTGACAGGAGTCAAATGCCATGGGGAAATTATTTTGATAAAATATTCTTGAATATTTGCATTAATAAAAAATTGATATGTGTATTTTAGTTTATGTTGCCAATCACTTTCGGAAAAATTCTTGTGAAGGTCAGCTTCCCATTTTAAGATTTGTTTAGATTTGGAGAATTCAAGGTCCTAGTTGAATAAGGAATATATATTTTTCGTATTCCATATTTTATCTGAAGAAGGTTGGTCTAATAACGTAATCACGGTCCGTGGTAAGGCCAAAGGTAGTTTCCTTAGTTCTATCAAGTTGAAAATTTCCTCTTCTGGTAGATTGTAAACAGTTTTTAAAGTATAAAAGTTTAGTATTCTATCTTTATTTGGGCCTGTAAGAATATGAGAATAGTCTTTAATTCCTAATTTAGTCCATTTCCTATTTGTAAATTTTGGAATAATTAGATTGAAAGTATTTAAAGGAACTTTTTCAGGGGGATAGGGCCAAATTTTGTCTAGAGATAGTTTGTAAAGTCTTTTCCATTGTGTAATGGTGGATTTTAAAAGAGGATGAGATGGTAATGATAGATTTGGGATTAATAAATTAATTAGGATTAGGGAAGATAAAGGGATATTTCCGTTTGAATATTCTTCTAAAGAGACCAAATTTTGTATGTTGGTTTTTAATAGCCATTTCTTGCTTTGTAATACGATATTAGTCTCGTAATATGCGCAAATATTGGGTAAAGATATACCTCCGTTCGCCTTACTTTTGAAGAGAAGATTTTTATTTACTCTTGGAGGTTTGTTCTGCCAAATATAATCTGCTTTTGCTGGTGTCATTTTTGAATCCAGTGGGGGGGGGTATAAGAAGAGGAATTGATCTAAAAATATATAGGAGTCTAGGAAGAATCATCATTTTGTTTGTTATTATTCTTCCTAGCCAAGATGTGTCAGTTTCAGCGAAATTTCTTAGCGTGTTCTGAATTTGTTTAAATATTTCCAAAAGGTTTGTCTCGACTATATGACTCAAAGATTTTGTTATTCTTATACCTAAAAAAGTGATTTTGGACTCCTCCCAAGAAAAAGGGAACTCACCCTTAACCACTTCGCGCCAGAGCCTGTTTTTGCCTTCGTGACCGGGCCAATATTTTCAATTCTGACCACTTGTCACTTTATGAAGTAATTACTCTGGAACGCTTCAACGGATTCCCCTGATTCTGAGACTGTTTTTTCGTGACATATTGTACTTCATGATAGTGGTAAAATTTATTCGATATCACTTGCGTTTATATGTGAAAAAATTGGAAATTTGGCGAAAATTTTGAAAATTTTGCAATTTTCAAACTTTGAATTTTCATGCCCTTAAATCAGAGAGATATGTCACACAAAATAGTTAATAAATAACATTTCCCACATGTCTACTTTACATCAGCACAATTTTGGAACCAACATTTTTTTTGTTAGGAAGCTAAAAGGGTTAAAAGTTGGCCAGCGATTTCTCATTTTTCCAACAAAATTTACAAAAACATTTTTTTAGGGACCACATCTTATTTGAAGTGACTTTGAGGGGCCTTTATGACAGAAAATACCCAAAAGTGACACCATTCTAAAAACTGCACCCCTCAAGGTGCTCAAAGCCACATTCAAGAAGTTTATTAACCCTTCAGGTGTTTCACGGGAATTTTTGGAATGTGGAAGAAAACAATGAACATTTAACTTTTTTTCACAAAAATGTTACTTTAGACCCAATTGTTTTATTTTCACATGGGTAACAGGAAAAAATGGAATACACAATTTATAGTGCAATTTCTCATGAGCGCGCTGATACCCCATATGTGAGGAAAAAACACTGTTTGGGTGCACTGCAGGGTTCGGAAGGGAAGGAGCGCCATTAGACTTTTCGAATGTAAAATTTGTTTGAATAATTAGCAGATGCCATGTTGCGTTTGGAGAGCCCCTGATGTGCCTAAACAGTGGAAACCCCCCACAAGTGACACCATTTTGGAAACTAGACCCCTCCAGGAACTTATCTAGATGTGTGGTGAGCACCTTGAACCCCAAGGTGCTTCACAGAAGTTTATAATATTGAGCTGTAAAAATAAAATGTTCACATTTTTCCCACAAAAACGTTTTTCATCCCTTAATTTTGCATTATCATAAGGGTAATAGGATAAATTTCACCATGAAATTTGTTGTGCAATTTCTCCTGAACACGCCGATACCCCATATGTGGAGGCAAACCACTGTTTGGGCACACGGCAGGTTTGAAAGGGAAGGAGCGCCATTTGACTTTTTCAATGTAAAATTTGCTTGAATAATTAGCAGACGCCATGTTGCATTTGGGGAGCCCCTGATGTGCCTAAACAGTGGAAACCCCCCACAAGTGACACCATTTTGGAAACTAGACCCCTCCAGGAACTTATCTAATTGTGTGGTGAGCACCTTGCACCCCCAGGTGCTTCACAGTAGTTTATAATATTGAGCCGTAAAAATAAAATTTTCACATTTTTCCCACAAAAAATGTTTTTCCTCCCCTAATTTTGCATTATCATAAGGGTAACAGGAGAAATTGCACCATGAAATTTGTTGTGCAATTTCTCCTGAGTATGTCGATACCCCATATGTGGGGGAAAACCACTATTTGGGTACACTGCAGAGTTCGGAAGGAAAGGAGCGCCATTTGACTTTTTGAATGTAAAATTTGCTTGAATAATTAGCAGACGCCATGTTGAATTTGGGGAGCCCCTAAGGTGCCTAAACAGTGGAAACCCCCCACAAGTGCCACCTTTTTGGAAACTAGACCTCTTAGGGAACTTATCTAGATGTGTGATGAGCATCTTGCACCCCCAGGTGCTTCACAGAAGTTTATAATATTGAGCCGTAAAAATAAAATGTTCACATTTTTCCCACAAAAAATGTTTTTCATTCCCTAATTTTGCATTATCATAAGGATAACAGGAGAAATTGCACCATGAAATTTGTTTTGCAATTTCTCCTGAGTACGCCGATACCCCATATGTGGGGGAAAACCACTGCTTTGGTGTACGGCAGGGTTCGGAAGAGAAAGGAGCGCTATGTTGGCTGGGATAGGTTGCAGACACCATGTCACATTTGAAGAGTCGCTGACATGCCGAAACAGCAGAAACTCCCACAAGTGACCCCATTTTGTAAAGTACACCTCTCAAGGAATTCATCTAGGGAAGTAGTGAGTATTTTTTAATTTTTAAATTTATACCATTGGGCAATGAAAAAAACATAATTATATTTTTACCACAAAAAAATGTTTTACCCTCAGATTTTACATTTTCACACAGGGCAATGGGTAAAAATGGTGCCGAAATGAGTCACACAATTTCTTCTAAAAGTGGCAATACCCCATATGTGGCTGTATCGTACCGCTTAGCTATACGGCGAGATCTGGGAGGGACGGAGCGCTATTTGACAATTGGAGAACAAATTATTGTAGAATAGGCATTTGGATTTGGGAGCACAAAATTTTCTGAATTTCTTTTGGGGGGCAAGGGCCATTTCTCTTTTCCAGAGCCTTTCTTCTGCTACCAGTAACTTGGAATATTTTTAACAGATGACGGGGGGGACTAGCTTTTTTTTGAGGACTGAGTTGAAGCTTTTATTGGGAACATTTTACGTAACATTTATCCGGCGCTCAAGGCTGAGCACTAACATCGGGGTTTCTATCTAAATTTCCAAGTGATGTAATTCAGATGAAACCCCTGCGGGATCCATTCACTGTAACGAGGCAGCAGAGTTACTCTGGACTCCGTCTGGCCTCTGTTTAGCGGTGTCCTTTTTTTCAGAAGTGCACAAAACTGTGGCCAACCGCACTTTTATGCACGCCTAAAAAAACTGACACTGTGGGATCACAGGCCAGATGGCATCCACAGTGGCCTATATCTGCCTCATTACAGGGAATCTTCCGTCATGGGTAGAGATGAGCGGTGTTCGACTAGAACTGTTCGCCAATCTCAAATTCGAGCTGTTTTGGGCGGTGTTCGAGTCGTTCGACGAACGCGAATGATTTGCAAAAAATTCGGCTGTTCGAGGTTATGTTCGATAACTGTTCGTGCACCAAAAGCGTGTCCTGCATGTCTGGCGCTATTTAGAGCTCCAATCATGCAGGGATTGTCTGCCACTCACTGTAATGCCACAGCCATGATGGTTGTGGCATTACAGTGGTTGCCCAAATCGATGGGAACAGTGCTCACAGTGAAACATGAAAAGCCGGAAATTCAGCAGGGGCATACACCGGTACCCGACAATTTAGAATAGAAAGAATAGAGTATCACACATAGATTAGATAGATAGAAACATGTCAGTCACATATATAATAAGTACAGTGACAGTGTTGGTTACTGTACTTGTCATTTAGTGTTAAAGGATTTATTTAAAAAAATAATAGTGTTTTCATACACCGTCTCTTTAAAAAAGCCGGCCGGCAATTCAGCAGCGGTACCCGACAATTTATAACAGAAAGTATAGAGCATCACACATAGATTAGATAGATAGAAACATGTCAGTCACATATATAATAAGTACAGTGATAGTGTTGATTACTGTACTTGTCATTTAGTGTTAAAATAAAGGATTTATTTAAAAAAAATTGGCGTGGGGTTCCTGTAATTTTAGTCTCTAGCGGAGGTTAAGCAGACAGCTGGGGCAGATGTTTGAAGCCTGGGAAGGGGGTAACACCCACGGAGCTTCCCAGGCTACTAATATCAGCGCCCAGCTGAATACCTAGCCTTTACTAGCTATTAAAATGGGGGACCCCAAAAAAATGACGTGGGGCCCCCCCTATTTTAATAGCTAGCAAAGGCTAGGCAGACAGCTGGGGGCTGATATTAATAGCCCAGGAAGGGTGCTATGAATATTGGCCCCCTCCCAGGCTACAAACACCAGCTGTCAGCCACCCCAGAAATGGTGCATCCATAGGATGCGCCAATTCTGGCACTTAGCCTCGCTCTTCCCACTGCCCTGTAGCGGTGGCAGTGGGGTAATAGGGCTGGGGTTGATGTCAGCTTATAATGCCAGCTGACATCAAGCCCAGGTTAGTAATGGAGAGGCGTCTATAAGACACCCCCATTACTAACCCCATAGTCAAAGTTAAAAAAAAACACATACACCCAGAATAAAGTCCTTTAATTGAAATAAACACACAATTCTTTATTGTTCTAAATTAAACCATATTTACCATCACGCCCATTCCAGCTGAAGCCAACGATCTCCTGTAATAAAAGTAAAATAATAAAGCAACATCATCCTTACCTTTCCATGGTTCCCACAACAGCTTCATTCACATGACAGGCTGGACCGCAGCAGAACGCTGCCATCCAGCTTGCCATGTGGCAGACACTGAGAAGCGCAGGCATGCTTGCGCTCCTCAGTGTCTCACTGTGACGGCATAAAGATGAGCCGAGGTCATGTCCAAATTCTCCTGCGCATGCGGTGAGTGCAGGAGAATTTTCCCACGCTGTCAGTGACGTGCATGAGGTGAGCTCATGTCCAATGAACTCAGCTCACCTCATGCACGTCACTGACAGTGTGGGAAAATTCTCAGCGCTCAGCGCTTCAGCAGAAGAGTTCTCCCACGCTGGGATGGCATTGAGATGACAGGTTGGATCGCAGCTGAGCGCTGCCATCCAGCATGCCATCCTTCATAGACACTGCAGAGCGCAGGCATGCATTTTTTTGGGGGTCCCCCATTTTAATAGCTAGTAAAGGCTGGGTATTCAGCTGGGGGCTGATATTAGTAGCCTGGGAAACTTTGTGGGTATTACCCCCTTCCCAGGCTTCAAACATCTGCCCCAGCCGTCTGCTTAACCTCCGCTAGAGACTAAAATTACGGGGAACCCCACGCCAATTTTTTTTTTAATAAATCCTTTATTTTAACACTAAATGACAAGTACAGTAATCAACAGTATCACTGTACTTCTTATATATGTGACTGACATGTTTCTATCTATCTAATCTATGTGTGATGCTCTATTCTTTCTGTTTTAAATTGTCGGTTACCGATGCTGAATTGCCGGCCGGCTTTCTTAAAGAGACGGTGCATGAAAACACTAATATTTTTTTTAATAAATCCTTTAACACTAAATGACAAGTACAGTAAGCAACACTGTCACTGTACTTCTTATATATGTGACTGACATGTTTCTATCTATCTAATCTATGTGTGATGCTCTATTCCTTCTTGTCTAAATTGTCGCGTACTGGTGTATGCTGAATTGCCGGCCGGCTTTTTTAAAGAGAGTGTCTTCTGAGCAGTTTGTCAGCTTTTGGACACCTTTGAAGGTGTTTTCTATGTGTTTCTATGCGTTCTTGTTTGCCTGCCATTGGTTTTAACGGTGTTCGGCGGTGTTCTAAGGTGTTCGACGAACAGTTCCACGAACATCCCGGTTAGAGATGAGCGTTGTTCGACTCGAACTATTCGCCAATCTCAAATTCGAGCTGTTTTGGGCGGTGTTCGAGCCGTTTGGCGAACACGAACGATTTGAAAAAAATTTGGCTGTTCGAGGTTATGTTTGATAACTGTTCGTGCACCAAAATCACAACTGGATTTTTTCTCAGTAATGATGAAACTTAATGTTAATACGCAGTCTGAGTGTACAGCAGGGCGGGTGGAGGGGCAGGGGATGGATCTCTGCAGGAATAATGAAGATCTCCATTTGTTTTTCTCTTTCCCGCATTTACAGTGGGGAGGTGCAATCTGTCAGCCTATCAGCAGCGCACACACGGAGCGAAGTGCTTTTTTTCACACATGCAAGGGCATGTGTCATTGGCAGTGTATGTCACATGTCCTTGCCCTATACGACCCAGCCATTTTGCCCGTCGCCACCATTTTCTCACTGCTGCAGCTGCGTGTTAGACGGCACTGCTGTTGCTGTGTGCGCTATACCTTGTTAATTTCAAGCCAATTTTCGCACAAATCTACAGATAGCTTGGGAGTAGGGAATAGTTGTGATTGCAGTCCTTTTAAGGACTAGGTTACAGCATTTCCTACGACTTTTATCAGGCAGGTCTGTGCTCTTAAATAGATAGGTTGGGAGTAAAGACTAATTGTAATTGCAGTCCTTTTCAGGACTAAGTTACATCAGTTCCTATCAGTTTTTGCCAGGCAGGTCTGTGCCAGTGCTGTGCAAGTTTTTTTCACAGCATTTGGCTAAATCTAGCAAAGCTAATCCTTTTTGGTCTTTTGCAGAGTGTGTTAGTCAGTGGAGTAGCCTATCTGTGTTGCAAGCTACACCACCTGTGTATAGAATACCATTATTTTTACTGCACCTAGTGAAGTAAAACCTTTTGGGCATAGCATCATTTTATTAGTCCATCTAAACTGACCTCCATCAGGTTGCAAATTGAATACAATTTTTTTCTGCATCTAGCTCTGAAAAAATATTTGGGCTTCTAGCAGTGTGTGGGACTTGTTCTATTAGTCCATCTATACTGACCTCCACCAGGTTGCAAATTGAATATAATTTTTTTCTGCATCTAGCTCTGAAAAAATATTTGGGCTTCTAGCAGTGTGTGGGACTTGGTCTATTAGTCCATCTATACTGACCTCCATCAGGTTGCAAATTAAAAATAATTTTTTTCTGCATCTAGCTCTGAAAAAATATCTGGGCTTCTAGCAGTGTGTGGGACTTGGTCTATTAGTCCATCTATACTGACCTCCATCAGGTTGCAAATTAAAAATAATTGTTATTAGCATCTAGCTCTGAAAAAATATTTGGGCTTCTAGCAATGTGTGGGACTTGGTCTATTAGTCCATCTATACTGACCTCCATCAGGTTGCAAATTCAATATAATTTTTTTCTGCATCTAGCTCTGAAAAAATATTTGGGCTTCTAGCAGTGTGTGGGACTTGGTCTATTAGTCCATCAATATTGACCTCCATCAGGTTGCAAATTAAAAATAATTTTTATATGCATCTAGCTCTGAAAAAATATTTGGGCTTCTAGCAGTGTGTGGGACTTGGTCTATTAGTCCATCTATACTGACCTCCATCAGGTTGCAAATTAAAAATAATTTTTATCTGCATCTAGCTCTGAAAAAATATTTGGGCTTCTAGCAGTGTGTGGGACTTGGTCTATTAGTCCATCTATACTGACCTCCATCAGGTTGCAAATTGAATATAATTTTTTTCTGCATCTAGCTCTGAAAAAATGTTTGGGCTTCTAGCAGTGTGTGGGACTTGGTCTATTAGTCCATCTATACTGACCTCCATCAGGTTGCAAATTAAAAATAATTTGTATCTGCATCTAGCTCTGAAAAAATATTTGGGCTTCTAGCAGTGTGTGGGACTTGTTCTATTAGTCCATCTATACTGACCTCCACCAGGTTGCAAATTGAATATAATTTTTTTCTACATCTAGCTCTGAAAAAATATTTGGGCTTCTAGTAGTGTGTGGGACTTGTTCTATTAGTCCATCTATACTGACCTCCACCAGGTTGCAAATTGAATATAATTTTTATCTGCATCTAGCTCTGAAAAAATATTTGGGCTTCTAGCAGTGTGTGGGACTTGGTCTATTAGTCCATCTATACTGACCTCCATCAGGTTGCAAATTAAAAATAATTTTTATCTGCATCTAGCTCTGAAAAAATATTTGGGCTTCTAGCAGTGTGTGGGACTTGGTCTATTAGTCCATCTATACTGACCTCCATCAGGTTGCAAATTCAATATAATATTTTTCTGCATCTAGCTCTGACAAAATATTTGGGCTTCTAGCAGTGTGTGGGACTTGGTCTATTAGTCCATCTATACTGACCTCCATCAGGTTGCAAATTAAAAATAATTTTTATCTGCATCTAGCTCTGAAAAAATATTTGGGCTTCTAGCAGTGTGTGGGACTTGGTCTATTAGTCCATCTATACTGACCTCCATCAGGTTGCAAATTAAAAATAATTTTTATCTGCATCTAGCTCTGAAAAAATATTTGGGCTTCTAGCAGTGTGTGGGACTTGGTCTATTAGTTCATCCATACTGACCTCCATCAGGTTGCAAATTAAAAATAATTTTTATCTGCATCTAGCTCAAAAAAATATTTGGGCTTCTAGCAGTGTGTGGGACTTGGTCTATTAGTCCATCTATACTGACCTCCATCAGGTTGTAAATTCAATATAATTTTTTTCTGCATCTAGCTCTGAAAAAATATTTGGGCTTCTAGCAGTGTGTGGGACTTGGTCTATTAGTCCATCTATACTGACCTCCATCAGGTTGCAAATTAAAAATAATTTTTATCTGCATCTAGCTCTGAAAAAATATTTGGGCTTCTAGCAGTGTGTGCGACTTGGTCTATTAGTCCATCTATACTGACCTCCATCAGGTTGCAAATTAAAAATAATTTTTATCTGCATCTAGCTCTGAAAAAAATATTTGGGCTTCTAGCAGTGTGAGGGACTTGGTCTATTAGTCCTTCTATACTGACCTCCATCAGGTTGCAAATTGAATATAATTTTTTTCTGCATCTAGCTCTGAAAAAATATTTGGGCTTCTAGCAGTGTGTGGGACTTGGTCTATTAGTCCATCTATACTGACCTCATTCAGGTTGCAAATTAAAAATAATTTTTATCTGCATCTAGCTCTGAAAAAATATTTGGGCTTCTAGCAGTGTGTGGGACTTGTTCTATTAGTCCATCTATACTGACCTCCACCAGGTTGCAAATTGAATATAATTTTTTTCTGCATCTAGCTCTGAAAAAATATTTGGGCTTCTAGCAGTGTGTGGGACTTGTTCTATTAGTCCATCTATCCTGACCTCCACCAGATTGCAAATTGAATATAATTTTTTTCTGCATCTAGCTCTGAAAAAATATTTGGGCTTCTAGCAGTGTGTGGGACTTGTTCTATAAGTCCATCTATACTGACCTCCATCAGGTTGCAAATTGAATAAAAAAAATTTCTGCATCTAGCTCTGAAAAAATATTTGGGCATCTAGCAGTGTGTGGGACTTCGTCTATTAGTCCATCTATACTGACCTCCATCAGGTTGCACATTCAATATAATATTTTTCTGCATCTAGCTCTGACAAAATATTTGGGCTTCTAGCAGTGTGTGGGACTTGGTCTATTAGTCCATCTATACTGACCTCCATCAGGTTGCAAATTAAAAATAATTTTTTTCTGCATCTAGCTCTGAAAAAATATCTGGGCTTCTAGCAGTGTGTGGGACTTGGTCTATTAGTCCATCTATACTGACCTCCATCAGGTTGCAAATTAAAAATAATTGTTATTAGCATCTAGCTCTGAAAAAATATTTGGGCTTCTAGCAATGTGTGGGACTTGGTCTATTAGTCCATCTATACTGACCTCCATCAGGTTGCAAATTCAATATAATTTTTTTCTGCATCTAGCTCTGAAAAAATATTTGGGCTTCTAGCAGTGTGTGGGACTTGGTCTATTAGTCCATCAATATTGACCTCCATCAGGTTGCAAATTAAAAATAATTTTTATATGCATCTAGCTCTGAAAAAATATTTGGGCTTCTAGCAGTGTGTGGGACTTGGTCTATTAGTCCATCTATACTGACCTCCATCAGGTTGCAAATTAAAAATAATTTTTATCTGCATCTAGCTCTGAAAAAATATTTGGGCTTCTAGCAGTGTGTGGGACTTGGTCTATTAGTCCATCTATACTGACCTCCATCAGGTTGCAAATTGAATATAATTTTTTTCTGCATCTAGCTCTGAAAAAATGTTTGGGCTTCTAGCAGTGTGTGGGACTTGGTCTATTAGTCCATCTATACTGACCTCCATCAGGTTGCAAATTAAAAATAATTTGTATCTGCATCTAGCTCTGAAAAAATATTTGGGCTTCTAGCAGTGTGTGGGACTTGTTCTATTAGTCCATCTATACTGACCTCCACCAGGTTGCAAATTGAATATAATTTTTTTCTACATCTAGCTCTGAAAAAATATTTGGGCTTCTAGTAGTGTGTGGGACTTGTTCTATTAGTCCATCTATACTGACCTCCACCAGGTTGCAAATTGAATATAATTTTTATCTGCATCTAGCTCTGAAAAAATATTTGGGCTTCTAGCAGTGTGTGGGACTTGGTCTATTAGTCCATCTATACTGACCTCCATCAGGTTGCAAATTAAAAATAATTTTTATCTGCATCTAGCTCTGAAAAAATATTTGGGCTTCTAGCAGTGTGTGGGACTTGGTCTATTAGTCCATCTATACTGACCTCCATCAGGTTGCAAATTCAATATAATATTTTTCTGCATCTAGCTCTGACAAAATATTTGGGCTTCTAGCAGTGTGTGGGACTTGGTCTATTAGTCCATCTATACTGACCTCCATCAGGTTGCAAATTAAAAATAATTTTTATCTGCATCTAGCTCTGAAAAAATATTTGGGCTTCTAGCAGTGTGTGGGACTTGGTCTATTAGTCCATCTATACTGACCTCCATCAGGTTGCAAATTAAAAATAATTTTTATCTGCATCTAGCTCTGAAAAAATATTTGGGCTTCTAGCAGTGTGTGGGACTTGGTCTATTAGTTCATCCATACTGACCTCCATCAGGTTGCAAATTAAAAATAATTTTTATCTGCATCTAGCTCAAAAAAATATTTGGGCTTCTAGCAGTGTGTGGGACTTGGTCTATTAGTCCATCTATACTGACCTCCATCAGGTTGTAAATTCAATATAATTTTTTTCTGCATCTAGCTCTGAAAAAATATTTGGGCTTCTAGCAGTGTGTGGTACTTGGTCTATTAGTCCATCTATACTGACCTCCATCAGGTTGCAAATTAAAAATAATTTTTTTCTGCATCTAGCTCTGAAAAAATATTTGGGCTTCTAGCAGTGTGTGCGACTTGGTCTATTAGTCCATCTATACTGACCTCCATCAGGTTGCAAATTAAAAATAATTTTTATCTGCATCTAGCTCTGAAAAAAATATTTGGGCTTCTAGCAGTGTGAGGGACTTGGTCTATTAGTCCTTCTATACTGACCTCCATCAGGTTGCAAATTGAATATAATTTTTTTCTGCATCTAGCTCTGAAAAAATATTTGGGCTTCTAGCAGTGTGTGGGACTTGGTCTATTAGTCCATCTATACTGACCTCATTCAGGTTGCAAATTAAAAATAATTTTTATCTGCATTTAGCTCTGAAAAAATATTTGGGCTTCTAGCAGTGTGTGGGACTTGTTCTATTAGTCCATCTATACTGACCTCCACCAGGTTGCAAATTGAATATAATTTTTTTCTGCATCTAGCTCTGAAAAAATATTTGGGCTTCTAGCAGTGTGTGGGACTTGTTCTATTAGTCCATCTATCCTGACCTCCACCAGATTGCAAATTGAATATAATTTTTTTCTGCATCTAGCTCTGAAAAAATATTTGGGCTTCTAGCAGTGTGTGGGACTTGTTCTATAAGTCCATCTATACTGACCTCCATCAGGTTGCAAATTGAATAAAAAAAATTTCTGCATCTAGCTCTGAAAAAATATTTGGGCATCTAGCAGTGTGTGGGACTTCGTCTATTAGTCCATCTATACTGACCTCCATCAGGTTGCACATTCAATATAATATTTTTCTGCATCTAGCTCTGACAAAATATTTGGGCTTCTAGTAGTGTGTGGGACTTGGTCTATTAGTCCATCTATACTGACCTCCATCAGGTTGCAAATTAAAAATAATTTTTATCTGCATCTAGCTCTGAAAAAATATTTGGGATTCTAGCAGTGTGTGGGACTTGGTCTATTAGTCCATCTATACTGACCTCCATCAGGTTGCAAATTAAAAATAATTTTTATCTGCATCTAGCTCTGAAAAAATATTTGGGCTTCTAGCAGTGTGTGGGACTTGGTCTATTAGTCCATCTTTACTGACCTCCATCAGGTTGCAAATTAAAAATAATTTTTATCTGCATCTAGCTCTGAAAAAATATTTGGGCTTCTAGCAGTGTGTGGGACTTGGTCTATTAGTCCATCAATACTGACCTCCATCAGGATGCAAATTCAATATAATTTTTTTCTGCATCTAGCTCTGAAAAAATATTTGGGCTTCTAGCAGTGTGTGGGACTTGGTCTATTAGTCCATCTATACTGACCTCCATCAGGTTGCAAATTAAAAATAATTTTTATCTGCATCTAGCTCTAAAAAAATATTTGGGCTTCTAGCAGTGTGTGGGACTTGGTCCATTAGTCCATCTATACTGACCTCCATCAGGTTGCAAATTAAAAATAATTTTTATCTGCATCTAGCTCTGAAAAAAATATTTGGGCTTCTAGCAGTGTGTGGGACTTGGTCTATTAGTCCATCTATACTAACCTCCATCAGGTTGCAAATTAAAAATAATTTTTATCTGCATTTAGCTCTGAAAAAATATTTGGGCTTCTAGCAGTGTGTGGGACTTGGTCTATTAGTCCATATATACTGACCTCCATCAGGATGCAAATTAAAAATAATTTTTATCTGCATCTAGCTCTGAAAAAATACTTGGGCTTCTAGCAGTGTGTGGGACTTGGTCTATTAGTCCATCTTTACTGACCTCCATCAGGTTGCAAATTAAAAATAATTTTTATCTGCATCTAGCTCTGAAAAAATATTTGGGCTTCTAGCAGTGTGTGGGACTTGGTCTATTAGTCCATCTATACTGACCTCCATCAGGTTGCAAATTGAATATAATTTTTTTCTGCATCAAGCTCTGAAAAAATATTTGGGCTTCTAGCAGTGTGTGGGACTTGGTCTATTAGTCCATCTATACTGACCTCCATCAGGTTGCAAATTAAAAATAATTTTTATCTGCATCTAGCTCTAAAAAAATATTTGGGCTTCTAGCAGTGTGTGGGACTTGGTCTATTAGTCCATCTATACTGACCTCCATCAGGTTGCAAATTAAAAATAATTTTTATCTGCATCTAGCTCTGAAAAAAATATTTGGGCTTCTAGCAGTGTGAGGGACTTGGTCTATTAGTCCTTCTATACTGACCTCCATCAGGTTGCAAATTGAATATAATTTTTTTCTGCATCTAGCTCTGAAAAAATATTTGGGCTTCTAGCAGTGTGTGGGACTTGGTCTATTAGTCCATCTATACTGACCTCATTCAGGTTGCAAATTAAAAATAATTTTTATCTGCATCTAGCTCTGAAAAAATATTTGGGCTTCTAGCAGTGTGTGGGACTTGTTCTTTTAGTCCATCTATACTGACCTCCACCAGGTTGCAAATTGAATATAATTTTTTTCTGCATCTAGCTCTGAAAAAATATTTGGGCTTCTAGCAGTGTGTGGGACTTGTTCTATTAGTCCATCTATCCTGACCTCCACCAGATTGCAAATTGAATATAATTTTTTTCTGCATCTAGCTCTGAAAAAATATTTGGGCTTCTAGCAGTGTGTGGGACTTGTTCTATAAGTCCATCTATACTGACCTCCATCAGGTTGCAAATTGAATAAAAAAAATTTCTGCATCTAGCTCTGAAAAAATATTTGGGCATCTAGCAGTGTGTGGGACTTGGTCTATTAGTCCATCTATACTGACCTCCATCAGGATGCAAATTAAAAATAATTTTTATCTGCATCTAGCTCTGAAAAAATACTTGGGCTTCTAGCAGTGTGTGGGACTTGGTCTATTAGTCCATCTTTACTGACCTCCATCAGGTTGCAAATTAAAAATAATTTTTATCTGCATCTAGCTCTGAAAAAATATTTGGGCTTCTAGCAGTGTGTGGGACTTGGTCTATTAGTCCATCTATACTGACCTCCATCAGGTTGCAAATTGAATATAATTTTTTTCTGCATCAAGCTCTGAAAAAATATTTGGGCTTCTAGCAGTGTGTGGGACTTGGTCTATTAGTCCATCTATACTGACCTCCATCAGGTTGCAAATTAAAAATAATTTTTATCTGCATCTAGCTCTAAAAAAATATTTGGGCTTCTAGCAGTGTGTGGGACTTGGTCTATTAGTCCATCTATACTGACCTCCATCAGGTTGCAAATTAAAAATAATTTTTATCTGCATCTAGCTCTGAAAAAAATATTTGGGCTTCTAGCAGTGTGAGGGACTTGGTCTATTAGTCCTTCTATACTGACCTCCATCAGGTTGCAAATTGAATATAATTTTTTTCTGCATCTAGCTCTGAAAAAATATTTGGGCTTCTAGCAGTGTGTGGGACTTGGTCTATTAGTCCATCTATACTGACCTCATTCAGGTTGCAAATTAAAAATAATTTTTATCTGCATCTAGCTCTGAAAAAATATTTGGGCTTCTAGCAGTGTGTGGGACTTGTTCTATTAGTCCATCTATACTGACCTCCACCAGGTTGCAAATTGAATATAATTTTTTTCTGCATCTAGCTCTGAAAAAATATTTGGGCTTCTAGCAGTGTGTGGGACTTGTTCTATTAGTCCATCTATCCTGACCTCCACCAGATTGCAAATTGAATATAATTTTTTTCTGCATCTAGCTCTGAAAAAATATTTGGGCTTCTAGCAGTGTGTGGGACTTGTTCTATAAGTCCATCTATACTGACCTCCATCAGGTTGCAAATTGAATAAAAAAAATTTCTGCATCTAGCTCTGAAAAAATATTTGGGCATCTAGCAGTGTGTGGGACTTGGTCTATTAGTCCATCTATACTGACCTCCATCAGGTTGCAAATTCAATATAATATTTTTCTGCATCTAGCTCTGACAAAATATTTGGGCTTCTAGTAGTGTGTGGGACTTGGTCTATTAGTCCATCTATACTGACCTCCATCAGGTTGCAAATTAAAAATAATTTTTATCTGCATCTAGCTCTGAAAAAATATTTGGGATTCTAGCAGTGTGTGGGACTTGGTCTATTAGTCCATCTATACTGACCTCCATCAGGTTGCAAATTAAAAATAATTTTTATCTGCATCTAGCTCTGAAAAAATATTTGGGCTTCTAGCAGTGTGTGGGACTTGGTCTATTAGTCCATCTTTACTGACCTCCATCAGGTTGCAAATTAAAAATAATTTTTATCTGCATCTAGCTCTGAAAAAATATTTGGGCTTCTAGCAGTGTGTGGGACTTGGTCTATTAGTCCATCAATACTGACCTCCATCAGGTTGCAAATTCAATATAATTTTTTTCTGCATCTAGCTCTGAAAAAATATTTGGGCTTCTAGCAGTGTGTGGGACTTGGTCTATTAGTCCATCTATACTGACCTCCATCAGGTTGCAAATTAAAAATAATTTTTATCTGCATCTAGCTCTAAAAAAATATTTGGGCTTCTAGCAGTGTGTGGGACTTGGTCCATTAGTCCATCTATACTGACCTCCATCAGGTTGCAAATTAAAAATAATTTTTATCTGCATCTAGCTCTGAAAAAAATATTTGGGCTTCTAGCAGTGTGTGGGACTTGGTCTATTAGTCCATCTATACTAACCTCCATCAGGTTGCAAATTAAAAATAATTTTTATCTGCATTTAGCTCTGAAAAAATATTTGGGCTTCTAGCAGTGTGTGGGACTTGGTCTATTAGTCCATGTATACTGACCTCCATCAGGATGCAAATTAAAAATAATTTTTATCTGCATCTAGCTCTGAAAAAATACTTGGGCTTCCAGCAGTGTGTGGGACTTGGTCAATTAGTCCATCTTTACTGACCTCCATCAGGTTGCAAATTAAAAATAATTTTTATCTGCATCTAGCTCTGAAAAAATATTTGGGCTTCTAGCAGTGTGTGGGACTTGGTCTATTAGTCCATCTATACTGACCTCCATCAGGTTGCAAATTGAATATAATTTTTTTCTGCATCAAGCTCTGAAAAAATATTTGGGCTTCTAGCAGTGTGTGGGACTTGGTCTATTAGTCCATCTATACTGACCTCCATCAGGTTGCAAATTAAAAATAATTTTTATCTGCATCTAGCTCTAAAAAAATATTTGGGCTTCTAGCAGTGTGTGGGACTTGGTCTATTAGTCCATCTATACTGACCTCCATCAGGTTGCAAATTAAAAATAATTTTTATCTGCATCTAGCTCTGAAAAAAATATTTGGGCTTCTAGCAGTGTGTGGGACTTGGTCTATTAGTCCATCTATACTAACCTCCATCAGGTTGCAAATTAAAAATAATTTTTATCTGCATCTAGCTCTGAAAAAATATTTGGGCTTCTAGCAGTGTGTGGGACTTGGTCTATTAGTCCATATATACTGACCTCCATCAGGATGCAAATTAAAAATAATTTTTATCTGCATCTAGCTCTGAAAAAATACTTGGGCTTCTAGCAGTGTGTGGGACTTGGTCTATTAGTCCATCTTTACTGACCTCCATCAGGTTGCAAATTAAAAATAATTTTTATCTGCATCTAGCTCTGAAAAAATATTTGGGCTTCTAGCAGTGTGTGGGACTTGGTCTATTAGTCCATCTATACTGACCTCCATCAGGTTGCAAATTGAATATAATTTTTTTCTGCATCAAGCTCTGAAAAAATATTTGGGCTTCTAGCAGTGTGTGGGACTTGGTCTATTAGTCCATCTATACTGAACTCCATCAGGTTGCAAATTAAAAATAATTTTTATCTGCATCTAGCTCAAAAAAATATTTGGGCTTCTAGCAGTGTGTGGGACTTGGTCTATTAGTCCATCTATACTGACCTCCATCAGGTTGCAAATTCAATATAATTTTTTTCTGCATCTAGCTCTGAAAAAATACTTGGGCTTCTAGCAGTGTGTGGGACTTGGTCTATTAGTCCATCTATACTGACCTCCATCAGGTTGCAAATTAAAAATAATTTTTATCTGCATCTAGCTCTGAAAAAATATTTGGGCTTCTAGCAGTGTGTGGGACTTGGTCTATTAGTCCATCTATACTGACCTCCATCAGGTTGCAAATTAAAAATCATTTTTATCTGCATCTAGCTCTGAAAAAATATTTGGGCTTCTAGCAGTGTGAGGGACTTGGTCTATTAGTCCATCTATAACGACCTCCATCAGGTTGCAAATTGAATATAATTTTTATCTGCATCTAGCTCTGAAAAAATATTTGGGCTTCTAGCAGTGTGTGGGATTTGGTCTATTAGTCCATCTATACTGACCTCCATCAGGTTGCAAATTAAAAATAATTTTTATCTGCATCTAGCTCTGAAAAAATATTTGAGCTTCTAGCAGAGTGTGGGACTTGGTCTATTAGTGCATCTATACTGACCTCCATCAGGTTGCAAATCGAATATAATTTTTTTCTGCATCTAGCTCTGAAAAAAATATTTGGGCTTCTAGCAGTGTGTGGGACTTGTTCTATTAGTCCATCTATACTGACCTCCATCAGTTTGCAAGTTGAATATATTTTTTTTCTGCATCTAGATCTGAAAAAATATTTGGGCTTCTAGCAGTGTGTGGGACTTGGTCTATTAGTCCATCTATACTGACCTCCATCAGGTTGCAAATTAAAAATAATTTTTATCTGCATCTAGCTCTGAAAAAATATTTGGGCTTCTAGAAGTGTGTGGGACTTGGTCTATTAGTCCATCTATACTGACCTCCATCAGGTTGCAAATTCAATATAATATTTTTCTGCATCTAGCTCTGACAAAATATTTGGGCTTCTAGCAGTGTGTGGGACTTGGTCTATTAGTCCATCTATACTGACCTCCATCAGGTTGCAAATTAAAAATAATTTTTATCTGCATCTAGCTCTGAAAAAATATTTGGGCTTCTAGCAGTGTGTGAGACTTGGTCTATTAGTCCATCTATACTGACCTCCATCAGGTTGCAAATTAAAAATAATTTTTATCTGCATCTAGCTCTGAAAAAATATTTTGGCTTCTAGCAGTGTGTGGGACTTGGTCTATTAGTCCATCTTTACTGACCTCCATCAGGTTGCAAATTAAAAATAATTTTTATCTGCATCTAGCTCTGAAAAAATATTTGGGCTTCTAGCAGTTTGTGGGACTTGGTCTATTAGTCCATCTATACTGACCTCCATCAGGTTGCAAATTCAATATAATTTTTTTCTGCATCTAGCTCTGAAAAAAATATTTGGGCTTCTAGCAGTGTGTTGGACTTGTTCTATTAGTCCATCTATACTGACCTCCATCAGGTTGCAAATTCAATATAATTTTTTTCTGCATCTAGCTCTGAAAAAAATATTTGGGCTTCTAGCAGTGTGTGGGATTTGGTCTATTAGTCCATCTATACTGACCTCCATCAGGTTGCAAATTAAAAATAATTTTTATCTGCATCTAGCTCTGAAAAAATATTTGAGCTTCTAGCAGTGTGTGGGACTTGGTCTATTAGTCCATCTATACTGACCTCCATCAGGTTGCAAATCGAATATAATTTTTTTCTGCATCTAGCTCTGAAAAAAATATTTGGGCTTCTAGCAGTGTGTGGGACTTGTTCTATTAGTCCATCTATACTGACCTCCATCAGTTTGCAAGTTGAATATATTTTTTTTCTGCATCTAGCTCTGAAAAAATATTTGGGCTTCTAGCAGTGTGTGGGACTTGGTCTATTAGTCCATCTATACTGACCTCCATCAGGTTGCAAATTAAAAATAATTTTTATCTGCATCTAGCTCTGAAAAAATATTTGGGCTTCTAGAAGTGTGTGGGACTTGGTCTATTAGTCCATCTATACTGACCTCCATCAGGTTGCAAATTCAATATAATATTTTTCTGCATCTAGCTCTGACAAAATATTTGGGCTTCTAGCAGTGTGTGGGACTTGGTCTATTAGTCCATCTATACTGACCTCCATCAGGTTGCAAATTAAAAATAATTTTTATCTGCATCTAGCTCTGAAAAAATATTTGGGCTTCTAGCAGTGTGTGAGACTTGGTCTATTAGTCCATCTATACTGACCTCCATCAGGTTGCAAATTAAAAATAATTTTTATCTGCATCTAGCTCTGAAAAAATATTTTGGCTTCTAGCAGTGTGTGGGACTTGGTCTATTAGTCCATCTTTACTGACCTCCATCAGGTTGCAAATTAAAAATAATTTTTATCTGCATCTAGCTCTAAAAAAATATTTGGGCTTCTAGCAGTTTGTGGGACTTGGTCTATTAGTCCATCTATACTGACCTCCATCAGGTTGCAAATTCAATATAATTTTTTTCTGCATCTAGCTCTGAAAAAAATATTTGGGCTTCTAGCAGTGTGTTGGACTTGTTCTATTAGTCCATCTATACTGACCTCCATCAGTTTGCAAGTTGAATATATTTTTTTTCTGCATCTAGCTCTGAAAAAATATTTGGGCTTCTAGCAGTGTGTGGGACTTGGTCTATTAGTCCATCTATACTGACCTCCATCAGGTTGCAAATTAAAAATAATTTTTATCTGCATCTAGCTCTGAAAAAAATATTTGGGCTTCTAGCAGTGTGTGGGACTTGGTCTATTAGTACATCTATACTGACCTCCATCAGGTTGCAAATTGAATATAATTTTTTTCTGCATCTAGCTCTGAAAAAATATTTGGGCTTCTAGCAGTGTGTGGGACTTGGTCTATTAGTCCATCTATATTGACCTCCATCAGGTTGCAAATTAAAAATAATTTTTATCTGCATCTAGCTCTGAAAAAATATTTGGGCTTCTAGCAGTGTGTGGGACTTGGTCTATTAGTCCATCTATACTGACCTCCATCAGGTTGCAAATTAAAAATCATTTTTATCTGCATCTAGCTCTGAAAAAATATTTGGGCTTCTAGCAGTGTGAGGGACTTGGTCTATTAGTCCATCTATACTGACCTCCATCAGGTTGCAAATTGAATATAATTTTTTTCTGCATCTAGCTCTGAAAAAATATTTGGGCTTTTAGCAGTGTGTGGGACTTGGTCTATTAGTTCATCTATGCTGACCTCCATCAGGTTGCAAATTAAAAAGAATTTTTATGTGCATCTAGCTCTGAAAAAATATTTGGGCTTCTAGCAGTGTGTGGGACTTCGTCTATTAGTCCATCTTTACTGACCTCCATCAGGTTGCAAATTCAATATAATATTTTTCTGCATCTAGCTCTGACAAAATATTTGGGCTTCTAGCAGTGTGTGGGACTTGGTCTATTAGTCCATCTATACTGACCTCCATCAGGTTGCAAATTAAAAATAATTTTTATCTGCATCTAGCTCTGAAAAAATATTTGGGCTTCTAGCAGTGTGTGGGACTTGGTCTATTAGTCCATCTATACTGACCTCCATCAGGTTGCAAATTAAAAATAATTTTTATCTGCATCTAGCTCTGAAAAAATATTTTGGCTTCTAGCAGTGTGTGGGACTTGGTCTATTAGTCCATCTTTACTGACCTCCATCAGGTTGCAAATTAAAAATAAATTTTATCTGCATCTAGCTCTGAAAAAATATTTGGGCTTCTAGCAGTGTGTGGGACTTGGTCTATTAGTCCATCTATACTGACCTCCATCAGGTTGCAAATTCAATATAATTTTTTTCTGCATCTAGCTCTGAAAAAATATTTGGGCTTCTAGCAGTGTGTGGGACTTGGTCTATTAGTCCATCTATACTGACCTCCATCAGGTTGCAAATTAAAAATAATTTTTATCTGCATCTAGCTCTGAAAAAATATTTGGGCTTCTAGCATTGTGTGGGACTTGCTCTATTAGTCCATCTATACTGACCTCCATCAGGTTGCAAATTAAAAATAATTTTTATCTGCATCTAGCTCTGAAAAAAATATTTGGGCTTCTAGCAGAGTGTGGGACTTGGTCTATTAGTCCATGTATACTGACCTCCATCAGGTTGCAAATTGAATATAATTTTTTTCTGCATCTAGCTCTGAAAAAATATTTGGGCTTCTAGCAATGTGTGGGACTTGGTCTATTAGTCCATCTATACTGACCTCCATCAGGTTGCAAATTAAAAATAATTTTTAGCTGCATCTATCTCTGAAAAAATATTTGGGCTTCTAGCAGTGTGTGTGACTTGTTCTATTAGTCCATCTATACTGACCTCCACCAGGTTGCAAATTGAATATAATTTTTTTCTGCATCTAGCTCTGAAAAAATATTTGGGCTTCTAGCAGTGTGTGGGACTTGTTCTATTAGTCCATCTATACTGACCTCCACCAGGTTGCAAATTGAATATAATTTTTTTCTGCATCTAGCTCTGAGAAAATATTTGGGCTTCTAGCAGTGTGTGGGACTTGTTCTATTAGTCCATCTACACTGACCTCCATCAGGTTGCAAATTGAATATAATTTTTTTCTGCATCTAGCTCTGAAAAAATATTTGGGCTTCTAGCAGTGTGTGGGACTTGGTCTATTAGTCCATCTATACTGACCTCCATCAGGTTGCAAATTAAAAATAATTTTTATCTGCATCTAGCTCTGAAAAAATATTTGTGCTTCTAGCAGTGTGTGGGACTTGGTCTATTAGTCCATCTATACTGACCTCCATCAGATTGCAAATTCAATATAATTTTTTTCTGCATCTAGCTCTGAAAAAATATTTAGGCTTCTAGCAGTGTGTGGGACTTGGTCTATTAGTCCATCTATACTGACCTCCATCAGGTTGCAAATTAAAAATAATTTTCATCTGCATCTAGCTCTGAAAAAATATTTGGGCTTCTAGCAGTGTGTGGGACTTGGTCTATTAGTCCATCTATACTGACCTTCATCAGGTTGCAAATTAAAAATAATTTTTATCTGCATCTAGCTGTGAAAAAATGTTTGGGCTTCTAGCAGTGTGAGGGACTTGGTCTATTAGTCCATCTATACTGACCTCCATCAGGTTGCAAATTAAAAATAATTTTTATCTGCATCTAGCTCTGAAAAAAATATTTGGGCTTCTAGCAGTGTGTGGGACTTGTTCTATTAGTCCATCTATACTGACCTCCATCAGGTTGCAAACTGAATATATTTTTTTTCTGCATCTAGCTCTGAAAAAATATTTGGGCTTCTAGCAGTGTGTGGGACTTGGTCTATTAGTCCATCTATACTGACCTCCATCAGGTTGCAAATTAAAAATAATTTTTATCTGTATCTAGCTCTGAAAAAAATATTTGGGCTTCTAGCAGTGTGTGGGACTTGGTCTATTAGTCCATCTATACTGACCTCCATCAGGTTGCAAATTCAATATAATTTTTTTCTGCATCTAGCTCTGAAAAAATATTTGGGCTTCTAGCAGTGTGTGGGACTTGGTCTATTAGTCCATCTATACTGACCTCCATCAGCTTGCAAATTAAAAATCATTTTTATCTGCATCTAGCTCTGAAAAAATATTTGGGCTTCTAGCAGTGTGTGGGACTTGGTCTATTAGTCCATCTATACTGACCTCCATCAGGTTGCAAATTAAAAATCATTTTTATCTGCATCTAGCTCTGAAAAAATATTTGGGCTTCTAGCAGTGTGTGGGACTTGTTCTATTAGTCCATCTATACTGACCTCCATCAGATTGCAAACTGAATATATTTTTTTTCTGCATCTAGCTCTGAAAAAATATTTGGGCTTCTAGCAGTGTGTGGGACTTGGTCTATTAGTCCATCTATACTGACCTCCATCAGGTTGCAAATTAAAAATAATTTTTATCTGTATCTAGCTCTGAAAAAAATATTTGGGCTTCTAGCAGTGTGTGGGACTTGGTCTATTAGTCCATCTATACTGACCTCCATCAGGTTGCAAATTCAATATAATTTTTTTCTGCATCTAGCTCTGATAAAATATTTGGGCTTCTAGCAGTGTGTGGGACTTGGTCTATTAGTCCATCTATACTGACCTCCATCATTTTGCAAATTAAAAATAATTTTTATCTGCATCTAGCTCTGAAAAAATATTTGGGCTTCTAGCAGTGTGTGGGACTTGGTCTATTAGTCCATCTATACTGACCTCCATCAGGTTGCAAATTAAAAATCATTTTTATCTGCATCTAGCTCTAAAAAAATGTTTGGGCTTCTAGCAGTGTGTGAGACTTGGTCTATTAGTCCATCTTTACTGACCTCCATCAGGTTGCAAATTAAAAATAATTTTTATCTGCATCTAGCTCTGAAAAAATATTTGGGCATCTAGCAGTGTGTGGGACTTGTTCTATTAGTCCATCTATACTGACCTCCACCAGGTTGCAAATTGAATATAATTTTTTTCTGCATCTAGCTCTGAAAAAATATTTGGGCTTCTAGCAGTGTGTGTGAATTGTTCTATTAGTCCATCTATACTGACCTCCATCAGGTTGCAAATTGAATATAATTTTTTTCTGCATCTAGCTCTGAAAAAATATTTAGGCTTCTAGCAGTGTGTGGTACTTGGTCTATTAGTCCATCTATACTGACCTCCATCAGGTTGCAAATTAAAAATAATTTTTATCTGCATCTAGCTCTGAAAAAATATTTGGGCTTCTAGCAGTGTGTGGGACTTGGTCTATTAGTCCATCTATACTGACCTCCATCAGGTTGCAAATTAAAAATAATTTTTATCTGCATCTAGCTGTGAAAAAATATTTGGGCTTCTAGCAGTGTGTGGGACTTGGTCTATTAGTCCATCTATACTGACCTCCATCATGTTGCAAATTGAATATAATTTTTTTCTGCATCTAGCTCTGAAAAAATATTTGGGCTTCTAGCAGTGTGTGGGACTTGGTCTATTAGTCCATCTATACTGACCTCCATCAGGTTGCAAATTAAAAATAATTTTTATCTGCATCTAGCTCTGAAAAAATATTTGTGCTTCTAGCAGTGTGTGGGACTTGGTCTATTAGTCCATCTATACTGACCTCCATCAGATTGCAAATTCAATATAATTTTTTTCTGCATCTAGCTCTGAAAAAATATTTAGGCTTCTAGCAGTGTGTGGGACTTCGTCTATTAGTCCATCTATACTGACCTCCATCAGGTTGCAAATTAAAAATAATTTTCATCTGCATCTAGCTCTGAAAAAATATTTGGGCTTCTAGCAGTGTGTGGGACTTGGTCTATTAGTCCATCTATACTGACCTCCATCAGGTTGCAAATTAAAAATAATTTTTATCTGCATCTAGCTGTGAAAAAATGTTTGGGCTTCTAGCAGTGTGAGGGACTTGGTCTATTAGTCCATCTATACTGACCTCCATCAGGTTGCAAATTAAAAATAATTTTTATCTGCATCTAGCTCTGAAAAAAATATTTGGGCTTCTAGCAGTGTGTGGGACTTGTTCTATTAGTCCATCTATACTGACCTCCATCAGGTTGCAAACTGAATATATTTTTTTTCTGCATCTAGCTCTGAAAAAATATTTGGGCTTCTAGCAGTGTGTGGGACTTGGTCTATTAGTCCATCTATACTGACCTCCATCAGGTTGCAAATTAAAAATAATTTTTATCTGTATCTAGCTCTGAAAAAAATATTTGGGCTTCTAGCAGTGTGTGGGACTTGGTCTATTAGTCCATCTATACTG
The DNA here is from genome assembly GCF_046119375.1 of Phyllobates terribilis. Lineage (NCBI taxonomy): Eukaryota > Metazoa > Chordata > Amphibia > Anura > Dendrobatidae > Phyllobates > Phyllobates terribilis. The sequence continues at coordinate 432,850,863 of NW_027362761.1, forward strand.
ACCTCCATCAGGTTGCAAATTCAATTTAATTTTTTTCTGCATATAGCTCTGAAAAAATATTTGGGCTTCTAGCAGTGTGTGGGGCTTGGTCTATTAGTCCATCTATACTGACCTCCATCAGGTTGCAAATTAAAAATCATTTTTATCTGCATCTAGCTCTGAAAAAATATTTGGGCTTCTAGCAGTGTGTGGGACTTGGTCTATTAGTCCATCTATACTGACCTCCATCAGGTTGCAAATTAAAAATCATTTTTATCTGCATCTAGCTCTGAAAAAATATTTGGGCTTCTAGCAGTGTGTGGGACTTGTTCTATTAGTCCATCTATACTGACCTCCATCAGGTTGCAAACTGAATATATTTTTTTTCTGCATCTAGCTCTGAAAAAATATTTGGGCTTCTAGCAGTGTGTGGGACTTGGTCTATTAGTCCATCTATACTGACCTCCATCAGGTTGCAAATTAAAAATAATTTTTATCTGTATCTAGCTCTGAAAAAAATATTTGGGCTTCTAGCAGTGTGTGGGACTTGGTCTATTAGTCCATCTATACTGACCTCCATCAGGTTGCAAATTCAATATAATTTTTTTCTGCATCTAGCTCTGATAAAATATTTGGGCTTCTAGCAGTGTGTGGGACTTGTTCTATTAGTCCATCTATACTGACCTCCATCAGGTTGAAAATTAAAAATCATTTTTATCTGCATCTAGCTCTAAAAAAATGTTTGGGCTTCTAGCAGTGTGTGGGACTTGGTCTATTAGTCCATCTATACTGACCTCCATCAGGTTGCAAATTGAATATAATTTTTTTCTGCATCTAGCTCTGAAAAAATATTTGGGCTTCTAGCAATGTGTGGGACTTGGTCTATTAGTCCATCTTTACTGACCTCCATCAGTTTGCAAATTAAAAATAATTTTTAGCTGCATCTAGCTCTGAAAAAATATTTGGGCTTCTAGCAGTGTGTGTGACTTGTTCTATTAGTCCATCTATACTGACCTCCACCAGGTTGCAAATTGAATATAATTTTTTTCTGCATCTAGCTCTGAAAAAATATTTGGGCTTCTAGCAGTGTGTGGGACTTGTTCTATTAGTCCATCTATACTGACCTCCACCAGGTTGCAAATTGAATATAATTTTTTTCTGCATCTAGCTCTGAAAAAATATTTGGGCTTCTAGCAGTGTGTGGGACTTGTTCTATTAGTCCATCTATACTGACCTCCATCAGGTTGCAAATTGAATATAATTTTTTTCTGCATCTAGCTCTGAAAAAATATTTGGGCTTCTAGCAGTGTGTGGGACTTGGTCTATTAGTCCATCTATACTGACCTCCATCAGGTTGCAAATTAAAAATAATTTTTATCTGCATCTAGCTCTGAAAAAATATTTGGGCTTCTAGCAGTGTTTGGGACTTGATCTATTAGTCCATCTATACTGACCTCCATCAGATTGCAAATTCAATATAATTTTTTTCTGCATCTAGCTCTGAAAAAATATTTAGGCTTCTAGCAGTGTGTGGGACTTGGTCTATTAGTCCATCTATACTGACCTCCATCAGGTTGCATATTAAAAATAATTTTTATCTGCATCTAGCTCTGAAAAAATATTTTTGCTTCTAGCAGTGTGTGGGACTTGGTGTATTAGTCCATCTATACTGACCTCCATCAGGTTGCAAATTAAAAATAATTTTTATCTGCATCTAGCTGTGAAAAAATATTTGGGCTTCTAGCAGTGTGAGGTACTTGGTCTATTAGTCCATCTATACTGACCTCCATCAGGTTGCAAATTGAATATAATTTTTTCCTGCATCTAGCTCTGAAAAAATATTTGGGCATCTAGCAGTGTGTGGGACTTGGTCTATTAGTCCATCTATACTGACCTCCACCAGGTTGCAAATTGAATATAATTTTTTTCTGCATCTAGCTCTGAAAAAATATTTGGGCTTCTAGCAGTGTGTGGGACTTGTTCTATTAGTCCATCTATACTGACCTCCACCAGGTTGCAAATTGAATATAATTTTTTTCTGCATCTAGCTCTGAAAAAATATTTGGGCTTCTAGCAGTGTGTGGGACTTGTTCTATAAGTCCATCTATACTGACCTCCATCAGGTTGCAAATTGAATAAAAAAAAATTCTGCATCTAGCTCTGAAAAAATATTTGGGCATCTAGCAGTGTGTGGGACTTGTTCTATTAGTCCATCTATACTGACCTCCATCAGGTTGCAAATTAAAAATATTTTTTATCTGCATCTAGCTCTGAAAAAATATTTGGGCTTCTAGCAGTGTGTGTGACTTGTTCTATTAGTCCATCTATACTGACCTCCATCAGGTTGCAAATTCAATATAATTTTTTTCTGCATCTAGCTCTGAAAAAATATTTGGGCTTCTAGCAGTGTGTGGGACTTGGTCTATTAGTCCATCTATATTGACCTCCATCAGGTTGCAAATTAAAAATAATTTTTATCTGCATCTAGCTCTGAAAAAATATTTGGGCATCTAGCAGTGTGTGGGACTTGTTCTATTAGTCCATCTATACTGACCTCCACCAGGTTGCAAATTGAATATAATTTTTTTCTGCATCTAGCTCTGAAAAAATATTTGGGCTTCTAGCAGTGTGTGTGAATTGTTCTATTAGTCCATCTATACTGACCTCCATCAGGTTGCAAATTGAATATAATTTTTTTCTGCATCTAGCTCTGAAAAAATATTTAGGCTTCTAGCAGTGTGTGGTACTTGGTCTATTAGTCCATCTATACTGACCTCCATCAGGTTGCAAATTAAAAATAATTTTTATCTGCATCTAGCTCTGAAAAAATATTTGGGCTTCTAGCAGTGTGTGGGACTTGGTCTATTAGTCCATCTATACTGACCTCCATCAGGTTGCAAATTAAAAATAATTTTTATCTGCATCTAGCTGTGAAAAAATATTTGGGCTTCTAGCAGTGTGTGGGACTTGGTCTATTAGTCCATCTATACTGACCTCCATCATGTTGCAAATTGAATATAATTTTTTTCTGCATCTAGCTCTGAAAAAATATTTGGGCTTCTAGCAGTGTGTGGGACTTGGTCTATTAGTCCATCTATACTGACCTCCATCAGGTTGCAAATTAAAAATAATTTTTATCTGCATCTAGCTCTGAAAAAATATTTGTGCTTCTAGCAGTGTGTGGGACTTGGTCTATTAGTCCATCTATACTGACCTCCATCAGATTGCAAATTCAATATAATTTTTTTCTGCATCTAGCTCTGAAAAAATATTTAGGCTTCTAGCAGTGTGTGGGACTTCGTCTATTAGTCCATCTATACTGACCTCCATCAGGTTGCAAATTAAAAATAATTTTCATCTGCATCTAGCTCTGAAAAAATATTTGGGCTTCTAGCAGTGTGTGGGACTTGGTCTATTAGTCCATCTATACTGACCTCCATCAGGTTGCAAATTAAAAATAATTTTTATCTGCATCTAGCTGTGAAAAAATGTTTGGGCTTCTAGCAGTGTGAGGGACTTGGTCTATTAGTCCATCTATACTGACCTCCATCAGGTTGCAAATTAAAAATAATTTTTATCTGCATCTAGCTCTGAAAAAAATATTTGGGCTTCTAGCAGTGTGTGGGACTTGTTCTATTAGTCCATCTATACTGACCTCCATCAGGTTGCAAACTGAATATATTTTTTTTCTGCATCTAGCTCTGAAAAAATATTTGGGCTTCTAGCAGTGTGTGGGACTTGGTCTATTAGTCCATCTATACTGACCTCCATCAGGTTGCAAATTAAAAATAATTTTTATCTGTATCTAGCTCTGAAAAAAATATTTGGGCTTCTAGCAGTGTGTGGGACTTGGTCTATTAGTCCATCTATACTGACCTCCATCAGGTTGCAAATTCAATTTAATTTTTTTCTGCATATAGCTCTGAAAAAATATTTGGGCTTCTAGCAGTGTGTGGGGCTTGGTCTATTAGTCCATCTATACTGACCTCCATCAGGTTGCAAATTAAAAATCATTTTTATCTGCATCTAGCTCTGAAAAAATATTTGGGCTTCTAGCAGTGTGTGGGACTTGGTCTATTAGTCCATCTATACTGACCTCCATCAGGTTGCAAATTAAAAATCATTTTTATCTGCATCTAGCTCTGAAAAAATATTTGGGCTTCTAGCAGTGTGTGGGACTTGTTCTATTAGTCCATCTATACTGACCTCCATCAGGTTGCAAACTGAATATATTTTTTTTCTGCATCTAGCTCTGAAAAAATATTTGGGCTTCTAGCAGTGTGTGGGACTTGGTCTATTAGTCCATCTATACTGACCTCCATCAGGTTGCAAATTAAAAATAATTTTTATCTGTATCTAGCTCTGAAAAAAATATTTGGGCTTCTAGCAGTGTGTGGGACTTGGTCTATTAGTCCATCTATACTGACCTCCATCAGGTTGCAAATTCAATATAATTTTTTTCTGCATCTAGCTCTGATAAAATATTTGGGCTTCTAGCAGTGTGTGGGACTTGTTCTATTAGTCCATCTATACTGACCTCCATCAGGTTGAAAATTAAAAATCATTTTTATCTGCATCTAGCTCTAAAAAAATGTTTGGGCTTCTAGCAGTGTGTGGGACTTGGTCTATTAGTCCATCTATACTGACCTCCATCAGGTTGCAAATTGAATATAATTTTTTTCTGCATCTAGCTCTGAAAAAATATTTGGGCTTCTAGCAATGTGTGGGACTTGGTCTATTAGTCCATCTTTACTGACCTCCATCAGTTTGCAAATTAAAAATAATTTTTAGCTGCATCTAGCTCTGAAAAAATATTTGGGCTTCTAGCAGTGTGTGTGACTTGTTCTATTAGTCCATCTATACTGACCTCCACCAGGTTGCAAATTGAATATAATTTTTTTCTGCATCTAGCTCTGAAAAAATATTTGGGCTTCTAGCAGTGTGTGGGACTTGTTCTATTAGTCCATCTATACTGACCTCCACCAGGTTGCAAATTGAATATAATTTTTTTCTGCATCTAGCTCTGAAAAAATATTTGGGCTTCTAGCAGTGTGTGGGACTTGTTCTATTAGTCCATCTATACTGACCTCCATCAGGTTGCAAATTGAATATAATTTTTTTCTGCATCTAGCTCTGAAAAAATATTTGGGCTTCTAGCAGTGTGTGGGACTTGGTCTATTAGTCCATCTATACTGACCTCCATCAGGTTGCAAATTAAAAATAATTTTTATCTGCATCTAGCTCTGAAAAAATATTTGGGCTTCTAGCAGTGTTTGGGACTTGATCTATTAGTCCATCTATACTGACCTCCATCAGATTGCAAATTCAATTTAATTTTTTTCTGCATCTAGCTCTGAAAAAATATTTAGGCTTCTAGCAGTGTGTGGGACTTGGTCTATTAGTCCATCTATACTGACCTCCATCAGGTTGCATATTAAAAATAATTTTTATCTGCATCTAGCTCTGAAAAAATATTTGGGCTTCTAGCAGTGTGTGGGACTTGGTGTATTAGTCCATCTATACTGACCTCCATCAGGTTGCAAATTAAAAATAATTTTTATCTGCATCTAGCTGTGAAAAAATATTTGGGCTTCTAGCAGTGTGAGGTACTTGGTCTATTAGTCCATCTATACTGACCTCCATCAGGTTGCAAATTGAATATAATTTTTTTCTGCATCTAGCTCTGAAAAAATATTTGGGCATCTAGCAGTGTGTGGGACTTGGTCTATTAGTCCATCTATACTGACCTCCACCAGGTTGCAAATTGAATATAATTTTTTTCTGCATCTAGCTCTGAAAAAATATTTGGGCTTCTAGCAGTGTGTGGGACTTGTTCTATTAGTCCATCTATACTGACCTCCACCAGGTTGCAAATTGAATATAATTTTTTTCTGCATCTAGCTCTGAAAAAATATTTGGGCTTCTAGCAGTGTGTGGGACTTGTTCTATAAGTCCATCTATACTGACCTCCATCAGGTTGCAAATTGAATAAAAAAAAATTCTGCATCTAGCTCTGAAAAAATATTTGGGCATCTAGCAGTGTGTGGGACTTGTTCTATTAGTCCATCTATACTGACCTCCATCAGGTTGCAAATTAAAAATATTTTTTATCTGCATCTAGCTCTGAAAAAATATTTGGGCTTCTAGCAGTGTGTGTGACTTGTTCTATTAGTCCATCTATACTGACCTCCATCAGGTTGCAAATTCAATATAATTTTTTTCTGCATCTAGCTCTGAAAAAATATTTAGGCTTCTAGCAGTGTGTGGTACTTGGTCTATTAGTCCATCTATACTGACCTCCATCAGGTTGCAAATTAAAAATAATTTTTATCTGCATCTAGCTCTGAAAAAATATTTGGGCTTCTAGCAGTGTGTGGGACTTGGTCTATTAGTCCATCTATACTGACCTCCATCAGGTTGCAAATTAAAAATAATTTTTATCTGCATCTAGCTGTGAAAAAATATTTGGGCTTCTAGCAGTGTGAGGGACTTGGTCTATTAGTCCATCTATACTGACCTCCATCATGTTGCAAATTGAATATAATTTTTTTCTGCATCTAGCTCTGAAAAAATATTTGGGCTTCTAGCAATGTGTGGGACTTGGTCTATTAGTCCATCTATACTGACCTCCATCAGGTTGCAAATTAAAAATAATTTTTAGCTGCAACTAGCTCTGAAAAAATATTTGGGCTTCTAGCAGTGTGTGTGACTTGTTCTATTAGTCCATCTATACTGACCTCCACCAGGTTGCAAATTGAATATAATTTTTTTCTGCATCTAGCTCTGAAAAAATATTTGGGCTTCTAGCAGTGTGTGGGACTTGTTCTATTAGTCCATCTATACTGACCTCCACCAGGTTGCAAACTGAATATAATTTTTTTCTGCATCTAGCTCTGAAAAAATATTTGGGCTTCTAGCAGTGTGTGGGACTTGTTCTATTAGTCCATCTATACTGACCTCCATCAGGTTGCAAATTGAATATAATTTTTTTCTGCATCTAGCTCTGAAAAAAAATTTGGGCTTCTAGCAGTGTGTGGGACTTGTTCTATTAGTCCATCTATACTGACCTCCATCAGGTTGCAAATTAAAAATAATTTTTATCTGCATCTAGCTCTGAAAAAATATTTAGGCTTCTAGCAGTGTGTGGGACTTGGTCTATTAGTCCATCTATACTGACCGCCATCAGGTTGCAAATTAAATATAATTTTTATCTGCATCTAGCTCTGAAAAAATATTTGGGCTTCTAGCAGTGTGTGGGACTTGGTCTATTAGTCCATCTATATTGACCTCCATCAGGTTGCAAATTAAAAATAATTTAAATCTGCATCTAGCTGTGAAAAAATATTTGGGCTTCTAGCAGTGTGAGGGACTTGGTCTATTAGTCCATCTATACTGACCTCCATCAGGTTGCAAATTGAATATAATTTTTTTCTGCATCTAGCTCTGAAAAAATATTTGGGCTTCTAGCAGTGTGTGGGACTTGGTCTATTAGTCCATCTATACTGACCTCCATCAGGTTGCAAATTAAAAATAATTTTTATCTGCATCTAGCTCTGAAAAAATATTTGGGCTTCTAGCAGTGTGTGGGACTTGTTCTATTAGTCCATCTATACTGACCTCCACCAGGTTGCAAATTGAATATAATTTTTTTCTGCATCTAGCTCTGAAAAAATATTTGGGCTTCTAGCAGTGTTTGGGACTTGTTCTTTTAGTCCATCTATACTGACCTCCATCAGGTTGCAAATTAAAAATATTTTTTATCTGCATCTAGCTCTGAAAAAATATTTGGGCTTCTAGCAGTGTGTGGGACTTGGTCTATTAGTCCATCTATACTGACATCCATCAGGTTGCAAATTGAATATAATTTTTTTCTGCATCTAGCTCTGAAAAAATATTTGGGCTTCTAGCAGTGTGTGGGAATTGGTCTATTAGTCCATCTATACTGACCTCCATCAGGTTGCAAATTACAAATAATTTTTATCTGCATCTAGCTCTGAAAAAAATATTTGGGCTTCTAGCAGTGTGTGGGACTTGGTCTATTAGTCCATCTATACTGACCTCCACCAGGTTGCAAACTGAATATAATTTTTTTCTGCATCTAGCTCTGAAAAAATATTTGGGCTTCTAGCAGTGTGTGGGACTTGTTCTTTTAGTCCATCTATACTGACCTCCATCAGGTTGCAAATTAAAAATATTTTTTATCTGCATCTAGCTCTGAAAAAATATTTGGGCTTCTAGCAGTGTGTGGGACTTGGTCTATTAGTCCATCTATACTGACCTCCATCAGGTTGCAAATTGAATATAATTTTTTTCTGCATCTAGCTCTGAAAAAATATTTGGGCTTCTAGCAGTGTTTGGGAATTGGTCTATTAGTCCATCTATACTGACCTCCATCAGGTTGCAAATTAAAAATAATTTTTATCTGCATCTAGATCTGAAAAAAATATTTGGGCTTCTAGCAGTGTGTGGGACTTGGTCTATTAGTCCATCTATACTGACCTCCATCAGGTTGCAAATTGAATATAATTTTTTTCTGCATCTAGCTCTGAAAAAATATTTGGGCTTCTAGCAATGTGTGGGACTTGGTCTATTAGTCCATCTTTACTGACCTCCATCAGGTTGCAAATTAAAAATAATTTTTATCTGCATCTAGCTCTGAAAAAATATTTGGGCTTCTAGCAGTGTGTGTGACTTGTTCTATTAGTCCATCTATACTGACCTCAACCAGGTTGCAAATTGAATATAATTTTTTTCTGCATCTAGGTCTGAAAAAATATTTGGGCTTCTAGCAGTGTGTGGACTAGTTCTATTAGTCCATCTATACTGACGTCCACCAGGTTGCAAATTGAATATAATTTTTTTCTGCATCTAGCTCTGAAAAAATATTTGGGCTTCTAGCAGTGTGTGGGACTTTTTCTATTAGTCCATCTATACTGACCTCCATCAGGTTGCAAATTGAATATAATTTTTTTCTGCATCTAGCTCTGAAAAAATATTTGGGCTTCTAGCAGTGTGTGGGACTTGGTCTATTAGTCCATCTATACTGACATCCATCAGGTTGCAAATTAAAAATAATTTTTTTCTGCATCTAGCTCTGAAAAAATATTTGGGCTTCTAGCAGTGTGTGGGACTTGTTCTATAAGTCCATCTATACTGACCTCCATCAGATTGCAAATTGAATAAAAAAAATTTCTGCATCTAGCTCTGAAAAAATATTTGGGCTTCTAGCAGTGTGTGGGACTTGGTCTATTAGTCCATCTATACTGACCTCCATCAGGTTGCAAATTAAAAATAATTTTTATCTGCATCTAGCTCTGAAAAATATTTGGGCATCTAGCAGTGTGTGGGACTTGTTCTATTAGTCCATCTATACTGACCTCCATCAGGTTGCAAATTGAATATAATTTTTTTCTGCATCTAGCTCTGAAAAAATATTTGGGCTTCTAGCAGTGTGTGGGACTTGTTCTATTAGTCCATCTATACTGACCTCCACCAGGTTGCAAATTGAATATAATTTTTTTCTGCATCTAGCTCTGAAAAAATATTTGGGCTTCTAGCAGTGTGTGACTTGTTCTATTAGTCCATCTATACTGACCTCCATCAGGTTGCAAATTAAAATATTTTTTATCTGCATCTAGCTCTGAAAAAATATTTGGGCTTCTAACAGTGTGTGTGACTCGTTCTATTAGTCCATCTATACTGACCTCCATCAGCTTGCAAATTGAATATAATTTTTTTCTGCATCTAGCTCTGAAAAAATATTTAGGCTTCTAGCAGTGTGTGGGACTTGGTCTATTAGTCCATCTATACTGACCTCCATCAGGTTGCAAATTAAAAATAATTTTTAGCTGCATCTAGCTCTGAAAAAATATTTGGGCTTCTAGCATGGTGTGGGACTTGGTCTATTAGTCCATCTATACTGACCTCCATCAGGTTGCAAATTAAAAATAATTTTTATCTGCATCTAGCTCTGAAAAAATATTTGGGCTTCTAGCAGTGTGAGGGACTTGTTCTATTAGTCCATCTATACTGACCTCCACCAGGTTGCAAATTGAATATAATTTTTTTCTGCATCTAGCTCTGAAAAAATATTTGGGCTTCTAGCAGTGTGTGTTACTTGTTCTATTAGTCCATCTATACTGACCTCCATCAGGTTGCAAATTGAATATAATTTTTTTCTGCATCTAGCTCTGAAAAAATATTTGGACTTCTAGCAGTGTGTGGGACTTGGTCTATTAGTCCATCTATACTGACCTCCATCAGGTTGCAAATTAAAAATAATTTAAATCTGCATCTAGCTGTGAAAAAATATTTGGGCTTCTAGCAGTGTGAGGGACTTGGTCTATTAGTCCATCTATACTGACCTCCATCAGGTTGCAAATTGAATCTAATTTTTTTCTGCATCTAGCTCTGAAAAAATATTTGGGCTTCTAGCAGTGTGTGGGACTTCGTCTATTAGTCCATCTAAACTGACCTCCATCAGGTTGCAAATTAAAAATAATTTTTTTCTGCATCTAGCTCTGAAAAAATATTTGGGCTTCTAGCAGTGTGTGGGACTTGTTCTATTAGTCCATCTATACTGACCTCCACCAGGTTGCAAATTTAATATAATTTTTTTCTGCATCTAGCTCTGAAAAAATATTTGGGCTTCTAGCAGTGTGTGGGACTTGTTCTATTAGTCCATCTATACTGACCTCCACCAGGTTGCAAATTGAATATAATTTTTTTCTGCATCTAGCTCTGAAAAAATATTTGGGCTTCTAGCAGTGTGTGGGACTTGTTCTATTAGTCCATCTATACTGACCTCCATCAGGTTGCAAATTAAAAATATTTTTTATCTGCATCTAGCTCTGAAAAAATATTTGGGCTTCTAGCAGTGTGTGTGACTTGTTCTATAAGTCCATCTATACTGACCTCCATCAGCTTGCAAATTGAATATAATTTTTTTCTGCATCTAGCTCTGAAAAAATATTTAGGCTTCTTGCAGTGTGTGGGACTTGTTCTATTAGTCCATCTATACTGACCTCCATCAGGTTGCAAATTAAAAATAATTTTTATCTGCATCTAGCTCTGAAAAAATATTTGGGCTTCTAGCAGTGTGTGGGACTTGGTCTATTAGTCCATCTATACTGACCTCCATCAGGTTGCAAATTAAAAATAATTTTTATCTGCATCTAGCTGTGAAAAAATATTTGGGCTTATAGCAGTGTGAGGGACTTGGTCTATTAGTCCATCTTTACTGACCTCCATCAGGTTGCAAATTGAATATAATTTTTTTCTGCAACTAGCTCTGAAAAAATATTTGGGCTTCTAGCAGTGTGTGGGACTTGGTCTATTAGTCCATCTATACTGACCTCCATCAGGTTGCAAATTAAAAATAATTTTTATCTGCATCTAGCTCTGAAAAAATATTTGGGCTTCTAGCAGTGTGTGGGACTTGGTCTATTAGTCCATCTATACTGACCTCCATCAGGTTGCAAATTAAAAATAATTTTTATCTGCATCTAGCTGTGAAAAAATATTTGGGCTTCTAGCAGTGTGAGGGACTTGGTCTATTAGTCCATCTATACTGACCTCCATCATGTTGCAAATTGAATATAATTTTTTTCTGCATCTAGCTCTGAAAAAATATTTGGGCTTCTAGCAGTGTGTGGGACTTGGTCTATTAGTCCATCTATACTGACCTCCATCAGGTTGCAAATTAAAAATAATTTTTATCTGCATCTAGCTCTGAAAAAATATTTGTGCTTCTAGCAGTGTGTGGGACTTGGTCTATTAGTCCATCTATACTGACCTCCATCAGATTGCAAATTCAATATAATTTTTTTCTGCATCTAGCTCTGAAAAAATATTTAGGCTTCTAGCAGTGTGTGGGACTTCGCCTATTAGTCCATCTATACTGACCTCCATCAGGTTGCAAATTAAAAATAATTTTCATCTGCATCTAGCTCTGAAAAAATATTTGGGCTTCTAGCAGTGTGTGGGACTTGGTCTATTAGTCCATCTATACTGACCTCCATCAGGTTGCAAATTAAAAATAATTTTTATCTGCATCTAGCTGTGAAAAAATGTTTGGGCTTCTAGCAGTGTGAGGGACTTGGTCTATTAGTCCATCTATACTGACCTCCATCAGGTTGCAAATTAAAAATAATTTTTATCTGCATCTAGCTCTGAAAAAAATATTTGGGCTTCTAGCAGTGTGTGGGACTTGTTCTATTAGTCCATCTATACTGACCTCCATCAGGTTGCAAACTGAATATATTTTTTTTCTGCATCTAGCTCTGAAAAAATATTTGGGCTTCTAGCAGTGTGTGGGACTTGGTCTATTAGTCCATCTATACTGACCTCCATCAGGTTGCAAATTAAAAATAATTTTTATCTGTATCTAGCTCTGAAAAAAATATTTGGGCTTCTAGCAGTGTGTGGGACTTGGTCTATTAGTCCATCTATACTGACCTCCATCAGGTTGCAAATTCAATATAATTTTTTTCTGCATATAGCTCTGAAAAAATATTTGGGCTTCTAGCAGTGTGTGGGACTTGGTCTATTAGTCCATCTATACTGACCTCCATCAGGTTGCAAATTAAAAATCATTTTTATCTGCATCTAGCTCTGAAAAAATATTTGGGCTTCTAGCAGTGTGTGGGACTTGGTCTATTAGTCCATCTATACTGACCTCCATCAGGTTGCAAATTAAAAATCATTTTTATCTGCATCTAGCTCTGAAAAAATATTTGGGCTTCTAGCAGTGTGTGGGACTTGTTCTATTAGTCCATCTATACTGACCTCCATCAGGTTGCAAACTGAATATATTTTTTTTCTGCATCTAGCTCTGAAAAAATATTTGGGCTTCTAGCAGTGTGTGGGACTTGGTCTATTAGTCCATCTATACTGACCTCCATCAGGTTGCAAATTAAAAATAATTTTTATCTGTATCTAGCACTGAAAAAAATATTTGGGCTTCTAGCAGTGTGTGGGACTTGGTCTATTAGTCCATCTATACTGACCTCCATCAGGTTGCAAATTCAATATAATTTTTTTCTGCATCTAGCTCTGATAAAATATTTGGGCTTCTAGCAGTGTGTGGGACTTGGTCTATTAGTCCATCTATACTGACCTCCATCAGGTTGAAAATTAAAAATCATTTTTATCTGCATCTAGCTCTAAAAAAATGTTTGGGCTTCTAGCAGTGTGTGGGACTTGGTCTATTAGTCCATCTATACTGACCTCCATCAGGTTGCAAATTGAATATAATTTTTTTCTGCATCTAGCTCTGAAAAAATATTTGGGCTTCTAGCAATGTGTGGGACTTGGTCTATTAGTGCATCTTTACTGACCTCCATCAGGTTGCAAATTAAAAATAATTTTTAGCTGCATCTAGCTCTGAAAAAATATTTGGGCTTCTAGCAGTGTGTGTGACTTGTTCTATTAGTCCATCTATACTGACCTCCACCAGGTTGCAAATTGAATATAATTTTTTTCTGCATCTAGCTCTGAAAAAATATTTGGGCTTCTAGCAGTGTGTGGGACTTGTTCTATTAGTCCATCTATACTGACCTCCACCAGGTTGCAAATTGAATATAATTTTTTTCTGCATCTAGCTCTGAAAAAATATTTGGGCTTCTAGCAGTGTGTGGGACTTGTTCTATTAGTCCATCTATACTGACCTCCATCAGGTTGCAAATTGAATATAATTTTTTTCTGCATCTAGCTCTGAAAAAATATTTGGGCTTCTAGCAGTGTGTGGGACTTGGTCTATTAGTCCATCTATACTGACCTCCATCAGGTTGCAAATTAAAAATAATTTTTATCTGCATCTAGCTCTGAAAAAATATTTGGGCTTCTAGCAGTGTTTGGGACTTGATCTATTAGTCCATCTATACTGACCTCCATCAGATTGCAAATTCAATATAATTTTTTTCTGCATCTAGCTCTGAAAAAATATTTAGGCTTCTAGCAGTGTGTGGGACTTGGTCTATTAGTCCATCTATACTGACCTCCATCAGGTTGCATATTAAAAATAATTTTTATCTGCATCTAGCTCTGAAAAAATATTTGGGCTTCTAGCAATGTGTGGGACTTGGTGTATTAGTCCATCTATACTGACCTCCATCAGGTTGCAAATTAAAAATAATTTTTATCTGCATCTAGCTGTGAAAAAATATTTGGGCTTCTAGCAGTGTGAGGTACTTAGTCTATTAGTCCATCTATACTGACCTCCATCAGGTTGCAAATTGAATATAATTTTTTTCTGCATCTAGCTCTGAAAAAATATTTGGGCTTCTAGCAGTGTGTGGGACTTGGTCTATTAGTCCATCTATACTGACCTCCATCAGATTGCAAATTAAAAATAATTTTTATCTGCATCTAGCTCTGAAAAAATATTTGGGCATCTAGCAGTGTGTGGGACGTGTTCTATTAGTCCATCTATACTGACCTCCACCAGGTTGCAAATTGAATATAATTTTTTTCTGCATCTAGCTCTGAAAAAATATTTGGGCTTCTAGCAGTGTGTGGGACTTGTTCTATTAGTCCATCTATACTGACCTCCACCAGGTTGCAAATTGAATATAATTTTTTTCTGCATCTAGCTCTGAAAAAATATTTGGGCTTCTAGCAGTGTGTGGGACTTGTTCTATAAGTCCATCTATACTGACCTCCATCAGGTTGCAAATTGAATAAAAAAAAATTCTGCATCTAGCTCTGAAAAAATATTTGGGCATCTAGCAGTGTGTGGGACTAGTTCTATTAGTCCATCTATACTGACCTCCATCAGGTTGCAAATTAAAAATATTTTTTATCTGCATCTAGCTCTGAAAAAATATTTGGGCTTCTAGCAGTGTGTGTGACTTGTTCTATTAGTCCATCTATACTGACCTCCATCAGGTTGCAAATTCAATATAATTTTTTTCTGCATCTAGCTCTGAAAAAATATTTAGGCTTCTAGCAGTGTGTGGTACTTGGTCTATTAGTCCATCTATACTGACCTCCATCAGGTTGCAAATTAAAAATAATTTTTATCTGCATCTAGCTCTGAAAAAATATTTGGGCTTCTAGCAGTGTGTGGGACTTGGTCTATTAGTCCATCTATACTGACCTCCATCAGGTTGCAAATTAAAAATAATTTTTATCTGCATCTAGCTGTGAAAAAATATTTGGGCTTCTAGCAGTGTGAGGGACTTGGTCTATTAGTCCATCTATACTGACCTCCATCATGTTGCAAATTGAATATAATTTTTTTCTGCATCTAGCTCTGAAAAAATATTTGGGCTTCTAGCAATGTGTGGGACTTGGTCTATTAGTCCATCTATACTGACCTCCATCAGGTTGCAAATTAAAAATAATTTTTAGCTGCAACTAGCTCTGAAAAAATATTTGGGCTTCTAGCAGTGTGTGTGACTTGTTCTATTAGTCCATCTATACTGACCTCCACCAGGTTGCAAATTGAATATAATTTTTTTCTGCATCTAGCTCTGAAAAAATATTTGGGCTTCTAGCAGTGTGTGGGACTTGTTCTATTAGTCCATCTATACTGACCTCCACCAGGTTGCAAACTGAATATAATTTTTTTCTGCATCTAGCTCTGAAAAAATATTTGGGCTTCTAGCAGTGTGTGGGACTTGTTCTATTAGTCCATCTATACTGACCTCCATCAGGTTGCAAATTGAATATAATTTTTTTCTGCATCTAGCTCTGAAAAAAAATTTGGGCTTCTAGCAGTGTGTGGGACTTGTTCTATTAGTCCATCTATACTGACCTCCATCAGGTTGCAAATTAAAAATAATTTTTATCTGCATCTAGCTCTGAAAAAATATTTAGGCTTCTAGCAGTGTGTGGGACTTGGTCTATTAGTCCATCTATACTGACCGCCATCAGGTTGCAAATTAAATATAATTTTTATCTGCATCTAGCTCTGAAAAAATATTTGGGCTTCTAGCAGTGTGTGGGACTTGGTCTATTAGTCCATCTATATTGACCTCCATCAGGTTGCAAATTAAAAATAATTTAAATCTGCATCTAGCTGTGAAAAAATATTTGGGCTTCTAGCAGTGTGAGGGACTTGGTCTATTAGTCCATCTATACTGACCTCCATCAGGTTGCAAATTGAATATAATTTTTTTCTGCATCTAGCTCTGAAAAAATATTTGGGCTTCTAGCAGTGTGTGGGACTTGGTCTATTAGTCCATCTATACTGACCTCCATCAGGTTGCAAATTAAAAATAATTTTTATCTGCATCTAGCTCTGAAAAAATATTTGGGCTTCTAGCAGTGTGTGGGACTTGTTCTATTAGTCCATCTATACTGACCTCCACCAGGTTGCAAATTGAATATAATTTTTTTCTTCATCTAGCTCTGAAAAAATATTTGGGCTTCTAGCAGTGTGTGGGACTTGATCTATTAGTCCATCTATACTGACCTCCACCTGGTTGCAAATTGAATATAATTTTTTTCTGCATCTAGCTCTGAAAAAATATTTGGGCTTCTAGCAGTGTTTGGGACTTGTTCTTTTAGTCCATCTATACTGACCTCCATCAGGTTGCAAATTAAAAATATTTTTTATCTGCATCTAGCTCTGAAAAAATATTTGGGCTTCTAGCAGTGTGTGGGACTTGGTCTATTAGTCCATCTATACTGACATCCATCTGGTTGCAAATTGAATATAATTTTTTTCTGCATCTAGCTCTGAAAAAATATTTGGGCTTCTAGCAGTGTGTGGGACTTGGTCTATTAGTCCATCTATACTGACCTCCATCAGGTTGGAAATTACAAATAATTTTTATCTGCATCTAGCTCTGAAAAAAATATTTGGGCTTCTAGCAGTGTGTGGGACTTGGTCTATTAGTCCATCCATACTGACCTCCACCAGGTTGCAAACTGAATATAATTTTTTTCTGCATCTAGCTCTGAAAAAATATTTGGGCTTCTAGCAGTGTGTGGGACTTGTTCTTTTAGTCCATCTATACTGACCTCCATCAGGTTGCAAATTAAAAATATTTTTTATCTGCATCTAGCTCTGAAAAAATATTTGGGCTTCTAGCAGTGTGTGGGACTTGGTCTATTAGTCCATCTATACTGACCTCCATCAGGTTGCAAATTGAATATAATTTTTTTCTGCATCTAGCTCTGAAAAAATATTTGGGCTTCTAGCAGTGTGTGGGAATTGGTCTATTAGTCCATCTATACTGACCTCCATCAGGTTGCAAATTAAAAATAATTTTTATCTACATCTAGATCTGAAAAAAATATTTGGGCTTCTAGCAGTGTGTGGGACTTGGTCTATTAGTCCATCTATACTGACCTCCATCAGGTTGCAAATTGAATATAATTTTTTTCTGCATCTAGCTCTGAAAAAATATTTGGGCTTCTAGCAATGTGTGGGACTTGGTCTATTAGTCCATCTTTACTGACCTCCATCAGGTTGCAAATTAAAAATAATTTTTATCTGCATCTAGCTCTGAAAAAATATTTGGGCTTCTAGCAGTGTGTGTGACTTGTTCTATTAGTCCATGTATACTGACCTCAACCAGGTTGCAAATTGAATATAATTTTTTTCTGCATCTAGGTCTGAAAAAATATTTGGGCTTCTAGCAGTGTGTGGACTAGTTCTATTAGTCCATCTATACTGACGTCCACCAGGTTGCAAATTGAATATAATTTTTTTCTGCATCTAGCTCTGAAAAAATATTTGGGCTTCTAGCAGTGTGTGGGACTTTTTCTATTAGTCCATCTATACTGACCTCCATCAGGTTGCAAATTGAATATAATTTTTTTCTGCATCTAGCTCTGAAAAAATATTTGGGCTTCTAGTAGTGTGTGGGACTTGGTCTATTAGTCCATCTATACTGACTTCCATCAGGTTGCAAATTAAAAATAATTTTTATCTGCATCTAAGTGTGAAAAAATATTTGGGCTTCTAGCAGTGTGAGGGACTTGGTCTATTAGTCCATCTATACTGACCTCCATCAGGTTGCAAATTGAATATAATTTTTTTCTGCATCTAGCTCTGAAAAAATATTTGGGCTTCTAGCAGTGTGTGGGACTTGGTCTATTAGTCCATCTATACTGACCTCCATCAGGTTGCAAATTAAAAATAATTTTTTTCTGCATCTAGCTCTGAAAAAATATTTGGGCTTCTAGCAGTGTGTGGGACTTGTTCTATAAGTCCATCTATACTGACCTCCATCAGATTGCAAATTGAATAAAAAAAATTTCTGCATCTAGCTCTGAAAAAATATTTGGGCTTCTAGCAGTGTGTGGGACTTGTTCTATTAGTCCATCTATACTGACCTCCATCAGGTTGCAAATTGAATATAATTTTTTTCTGCATCTAGCTCTGAAAAAATATTTGGGCTTCTAGCAGTGTGTGGGACTTGTTCTATTAGTCCATCTATACTGACCTCCACCAGGTTGCAAATTGAATATAATTTTTTTCTGCATCTAGCTCTGAAAAAATATTTGGGCTTCTAGCAGTGTGTGACTTGTTCTATTAGTCCATCTATACTGACCTCCATCAGGTTGCAAATTAAAAATATTTTTTATCTGCATCTAGCTCTGAAAAAATATTTGGGCTTCTAACAGTGTGTGTGACTTGTTCTATTAGTCCATCTATACTGACCTCCATCAGCTTGCAAATTGAATATCATTTTTTTCTGCATCTAGCTCTGAAAAAATATTTAGGCTTCTAGCAGTGTGTGGGACTTGGTCTATTAGTCCATCTATACTGACCTCCATCAGGTTGCAAATTAAAAATAATTTTTAGCTGCATCTAGCTCTGAAAAAATATTTGGGCTTCTAGCATGGTGTGGGACTTGGTCTATTAGTCCATCTATACTGACCTCCATCAGGTTGCAAATTAAAAATAATTTTTATCTGCATCTAGCTCTGAAAAAATATTTGGGCTTCTAGCAGTGTGAGGGACTTGTTCTATAAGTCCATCTATACTGACCTCCACCAGGTTGCAAATTGAATATAATTTTTTTCTGCATCTAGCTCTGAAAAAATATTTGGGCTTCTAGCAGTGTGTGGGACTTGTTCTATTAGTCCATCTATACTGACCTCCATCAGGTTGCAAATTGAATATAATTTTTTTCTGCATCTAGCTCTGAAAAAATATTTGGGCTTCTAGCAGTGTGTGGGACTTGGTCTATTAGTCCATCTATACTGACCTCCATCAGGTTGCAAATTAAAAATAATTTAAATCTGCATCTAGCTGTGAAAAAATATTTGGGCTTCTAGCAGTGTGAGGGACTTGGTCTATTAGTCCATCTATACTGACCTCCATCAGGTTGCAAATTGAATATAATTTTTTTCTGCATCTAGCTCTGAAAAAATATTTGGGCTTCTAGCAGTGTGTGGGACTTCGTCTATTAGTCCATCTAAACTGACCTCCATCAGGTTGCAAATTAAAAATAATTTTTTTCTGCATCTAGCTCTGAAAAAATATTTGGGCTTCTAGCAGTGTGTGGGACTTGTTCTATTAGTCCATCTATACTGACCTCCACCAGGTTGCAAATTTAATATAATTTTTTTCTGCATCTAGCTCTGAAAAAATATTTGGGCTTCTAGCAGTGTGTGGGACTTGTTCTATTAGTCCATCTATACTGACCTCCACCAGGTTGCAAATTGAATATAATTTTTTTCTGCATCTAGCTCTGAAAAAATATTTGGGCTTCTAGCAGTGTGTGGGACTTGTTCTATTAGTCCATCTATACTGACCTCCATCAGGTTGCAAATTAAAAATATTTTTTATCTGCATCTAGCTCTGAAAAAATATTTGGGCTTCTAGCAGTGTGTGTGACTTGTTCTATAAGTCCATCTATACTGACCTCCATCAGCTTGCAAATTGAATATAATTTTTTTCTGCATCTAGCTCTGAAAAAATATTTAGGCTTCTAGCAGTGTGTGGGACTTGGTCTATTAGTCCATCTATACTGACCTCCATCAGGTTGCAAATTAAAAATAATTTTTATCTGCATCTAGCTCTGAAAAAATATTTGGGCTTCTATCAGTGTGTGGGACTTGGTCTATTAGTCCATCTATACTGACCTCCATCAGGTTGCAAATTAAAAATAATTTTTATCTGCATCTAGCTGTGAAAAAATATTTGGGCTTATAGCAGTGTGAGGGACTTGGTCTATTAGTCCATCTTTACTGACCTCCATCAGGTTGCAAATTGAATATAATTTTTTTCTGCAACTAGCTCTGAAAAAATATTTGGGCTTCTAGCAGTGTGTGGGACTTGGTCTATTAGTCCATCTATACTGACCTCCATCAGGTTGCAAATTAAAAATAATTTTCATCTGCATCTAGCTCTGAAAAAATATTTGGGCTTCTAGCAGTGTGTGAGACTTGTTCTATTAGTCCATCTATACTGACCTCCACCAGGTTGCAAATTGAATATAATTTTTTTCTGCATCTAGCTCTGAAAAAATATTTGGGCTTCTAGCAGTGTGTGGGACTTGTTCTATTAGTCCATCTATACTGACCTCCACCAGGTTGCAAATTGAATATAATTTTTTTCTGCATCTAGCTCTGAAAAAATATTTGGGCTTCTAGCAGTGTGTGGGACTTGTTCTATAAGTCCATCTATACTGACCTCCATCAGGTTGCAAATTGAATAAAAAAAATTTCTGCATCTAGCTCTGAAAAAATATTGGGCTTCTAGCAGTGTGTGGGACTTGTTCTATTAGTCCATCTATACTGACCTCCATCAGGTTGCAAATTAAAAATATTTTTTATCTGCATCTAGCTCTGAAAAAATATTTGGGCTTCTAGCAGTGTGTGGGACTTGTTCCATTAGTCCATCTATACTGACCTCCATCAGGTTGCAAATTGAATAGAATTTTTTTCTGCATGAAGCTCTGAAAAAATATTTGGGCTTCTAGCAGTGTGTGGGACTTGGTCTATTAGTCCATCTATACTGACCTCCATCAGGTTGCAAATTAAAAATAATTTTTATCTGCATCTAGCTCAAAAAAATATTTGGGCTTCTAGCAGTGTGTGGGACTTGATCTATTAGTCCATCTATACTGACCTCCATCAGGTTGCAAATTAAAAATAATTTTTATCTGCATCTAGCTCTGAAAAAATATTTGAGCTTCTAGCAGTGTGTGGGACTTGGTCTATTAGTCCATCTATACTGACCTCCATCAGGTTGCAAATTCAATATAATTTTTTTCTGCATCTAGCTCTGAAAAAATATTTGGGCTTCTAGCAGTGTATGGGACTTGGTCTATTAGTCCATCTATACTGACCTCCATCAGGTTGCAAATTGAATATAATTTTTTTCTGCATCTAGCTCTGAAAAAATATTTGGGCTTCTAGCAGTGTGTGGGACTTGGTCTATTAGTCCATCTACACTGACCTCCATCAGGTTGCAAATTAAAAATAATTTTTATCTGCATCTAGCTCTGAAAAAATATTTGGGCTTCTAGCAGTGTGTGGGACTTGGTCTATTAGTCCATCTATACTGACCTCCATCAGGTTGCAAATTGAATATAATTTTTTTCTGCCTCTAGCTCTGAAAAAATATTTGGGCTTCTAGCAGTGTGTGGGACTTGTTCTATTAGTCCATCTATACTAACCTCCACCAGGTTGCAAATTGAATATAATTTTTTTCTGCATCTAGCTCTGAAAAAATATTTGGGCTTCTAGCAGTGTGTGGGACTTGTTCTATTAGTCCATCTATACTGACCTCCACCAGGTTGCAAATTGAATATAATTTTTTTCTGCATCTAGCTCTGAAAAAATATTTGGGCTTCTAGCAGTGTGTGGGACTTGTTCTATTAGTCCATCTATACTGACCTCCATCAGGTTGCAAATTGAATATAATTTTTTTCTGCATCTAGCTCTAAAAAAATATTTGGGGTTCTAGCAGTGTGTGGGAGTTGGTCTATTAGTCCATCTATACTGACCTCCATCAGGTTGCAAATTAAAAATATTTTTTATCTGCATCTAGCTCTGAAAAAATATTTGGGCTTCTAGCAGTGTGTGGGACTTGGTCTATTAGTCCATCTTTAGTGACCTCCATCAGGTTGCAAATTAAAAATAATTTTTATCTGCATCTAGCTGTGAAAAAATATTTGGGCTTCTAGCAGTGTGAGGGACTTGGTCTATTAGTCCATCTTTACTGACCTCCATCAGGTTGCAAATTGAATATAATTTTTTTCTGCAACTAGCTCTGAAAAAATATTTGGGCTTCTAGCAGTGTGTGGGACTTGGTCTATTAGTCCATCTATACTGACCTCCATCAGGTTGCAAATTAAAAATAATTTTCATCTGCATCTAGCTCTGAAAAAATATTTGGGCTTCTAGCAGTGTGTGAGACTTGTTCTATTAGTCCATCTATATTGACCTCCACCAGGTTGCAAATTGAATATAATTTTTTTCTGCATCTAGCTCTGAAAAAATATTTGGGCTTCTAGCAGTGTATGGGACTAGTTCTATTAGTCCATCTATACTGACCTCCACCAGGTTGCAAATTGAATATAATTTTTTTCTGCATCTAGCTCTGAAAAAATATTTGGGCTTCTAGCAGTGTGTGGGACTTGTTCTATAAGTCCATCTATACTGACCTCCATCAGGTTGCAAATTGAATAAAAAAAATTTCTGCATCTAGCTCTGAAAAAATATTGGGCTTCTAGCAGTGTGTGGGACTTGTTCTATTAGTCCATCTATACTGACCTCCATCAGGTTGCAAATTAAAAATATTTTTTATCTGCATCTAGCTCTGAAAAAATATTTGGGCTTCTAGCAGTGTGTGGGACTTGTTCCATTAGTCCATCTATACTGACCTCCATCAGGTTGCAAATTGAATATAATTTTTTTCTGCATGAAGCTCTGAAAAAATATTTGGGCTTCTAGGAGTGTGTAGGACTTGGTCTATTAGTCCATCTATACTGACCTCCATCAGGTTGCAAATTAAAAATAATTTTTATCTGCATCTAGCTCAAAAAAATATTTGGGCTTCTAGCAGTGTGTGGGACTTGGTCTATTAGTCCATCTATACTGACCTCCATCAGGTTGCAAATTAAAAATAATTTTTATCTGCATCTAGCTCTGAAAAAATATTTGAGCTTCTAGCAGTGTGTGGGACTTGGTCTATTAGTCCATCTATACTGACCTCCATCAGGTTGCAAATTCAATATAATTTTTTTCTGCATCTAGCTCTGAAAAAATATTTGGGCTTCTAGCAGTGTATGGGACTTGGTCTATTAGTCCATCTATACTGACCTCCATCAGGTTGCAAATTGAATATAATTTTTTTCTGCATCTAGCTCTGAAAAAATATTTGGGCTTCTAGCAGTGTGTGGGACTTGGTCTATTAGTCCATCTACACTGACCTCCATCAGGTTGCAAATTAAAAATAATTTTTATCTACATCTAGCTCTGAAAAAATATTTGGGCTTCTAGCAGTGTGTGTGACTTGTTCTATAAGTCCATCTATACTGACCTCCATCAGCTTGCAAATTGAATATAATTTTTTTCTGCATCTAGCTCTGAAAAAATATTTAGGCTTCTAGCAGTGTGTGGGACTTGGTCTATTAGTCCATCTATACTGACCTCCATCAGGTTGCAAATTAAAAATAATTTTTATCTGCATCTAGCTCTGAAAAAATATTTGGGCTTCTATCAGTGTGTGGGACTTGGTCTATTAGTCCATCTATACTGACCTCCATCAGGTTGCAAATTAAAAATAATTTTTATCTGCATCTAGCTGTGAAAAAATATTTGGGCTTATAGCAGTGTGAGGGACTTGGTCTATTAGTCCATCTTTACTGACCTCCATCAGGTTGCAAATTGAATATAATTTTTTTCTGCAACTAGCTCTGAAAAAATATTTGGGCTTCTAGCAGTGTGTGGGACTTGGTCTATTAGTCCATCTATACTGACCTCCATCAGGTTGCAAATTAAAAATAATTTTCATCTGCATCTAGCTCTGAAAAAATATTTGGGCTTCTAGCAGTGTGTGAGACTTGTTCTATTAGTCCATCTATACTGACCTCCACCAGGTTGCAAATTGAATATAATTTTTTTCTGCATCTAGCTCTGAAAAAATATTTGGGCTTCTAGCAGTGTGTGGGACTTGTTCTATTAGTCCATCTATACTGACCTCCACCAGGTTGCAAATTGAATATAATTTTTTTCTGCATCTAGCTCTGAAAAAATATTTGGGCTTCTAGCAGTGTGTGGGACTTGTTCTATAAGTCCATCTATACTGACCTCCATCAGGTTGCAAATTGAATAAAAAAAATTTCTGCATCTAGCTCTGAAAAAATATTGGGCTTCTAGCAGTGTGTGGGACTTGTTCTATTAGTCCATCTATACTGACCTCCATCAGGTTGCAAATTAAAAATATTTTTTATCTGCATCTAGCTCTGAAAAAATATTTGGGCTTCTAGCAGTGTGTGGGACTTGTTCCATTAGTCCATCTATACTGACCTCCATCAGGTTGCAAATTGAATAGAATTTTTTTCTGCATGAAGCTCTGAAAAAATATTTGGGCTTCTAGCAGTGTGTGGGACTTGGTCTATTAGTCCATCTATACTGACCTCCATCAGGTTGCAAATTAAAAATAATTTTTATCTGCATCTAGCTCAAAAAAATATTTGGGCTTCTAGCAGTGTGTGGGACTTGATCTATTAGTCCATCTATACTGACCTCCATCAGGTTGCAAATTAAAAATAATTTTTATCTGCATCTAGCTCTGAAAAAATATTTGAGCTTCTAGCAGTGTGTGGGACTTGGTCTATTAGTCCATCTATACTGACCTCCATCAGGTTGCAAATTCAATATAATTTTTTTCTGCATCTAGCTCTGAAAAAATATTTGGGCTTCTAGCAGTGTATGGGACTTGGTCTATTAGTCCATCTATACTGACCTCCATCAGGTTGCAAATTGAATATAATTTTTTTCTGCATCTAGCTCTGAAAAAATATTTGGGCTTCTAGCAGTGTGTGGGACTTGGTCTATTAGTCCATCTACACTGACCTCCATCAGGTTGCAAATTAAAAATAATTTTTATCTGCATCTAGCTCTGAAAAAATATTTGGGCTTCTAGCAGTGTGTGGGACTTGGTCTATTAGTCCATCTATACTGACCTCCATCAGGTTGCAAATTGAATATAATTTTTTTCTGCCTCTAGCTCTGAAAAAATATTTGGGCTTCTAGCAGTGTGTGGGACTTGTTCTATTAGTCCATCTATACTAACCTCCACCAGGTTGCAAATTGAATATAATTTTTTTCTGCATCTAGCTCTGAAAAAATATTTGGGCTTCTAGCAGTGTGTGGGACTTGTTCTATTAGTCCATCTATACTGACCTCCACCAGGTTGCAAATTGAATATAATTTTTTTCTGCATCTAGCTCTGAAAAAATATTTGGGCTTCTAGCAGTGTGTGGGACTTGTTCTATTAGTCCATCTATACTGACCTCCATCAGGTTGCAAATTGAATATAATTTTTTTCTGCATCTAGCTCTAAAAAAATATTTGGGGTTCTAGCAGTGTGTGGGAGTTGGTCTATTAGTCCATCTATACTGACCTCCATCAGGTTGCAAATTAAAAATATTTTTTATCTGCATCTAGCTCTGAAAAAATATTTGGGCTTCTAGCAGTGTGTGGGACTTGGTCTATTAGTCCATCTTTAGTGACCTCCATCAGGTTGCAAATTAAAAATAATTTTTATCTGCATCTAGCTGTGAAAAAATATTTGGGCTTCTAGCAGTGTGAGGGACTTGGTCTATTAGTCCATCTTTACTGACCTCCATCAGGTTGCAAATTGAATATAATTTTTTTCTGCAACTAGCTCTGAAAAAATATTTGGGCTTCTAGCAGTGTGTGGGACTTGGTCTATTAGTCCATCTATACTGACCTCCATCAGGTTGCAAATTAAAAATAATTTTCATCTGCATCTAGCTCTGAAAAAATATTTGGGCTTCTAGCAGTGTGTGAGACTTGTTCTATTAGTCCATCTATACTGACCTCCACCAGGTTGCAAATTGAATATAATTTTTTTCTGCATCTAGCTCTGAAAAAATATTTGGGCTTCTAGCAGTGTATGGGACTAGTTCTATTAGTCCATCTATACTGACCTCCACCAGGTTGCAAATTGAATATAATTTTTTTCTGCATCTAGCTCTGAAAAAATATTTGGGCTTCTAGCAGTGTGTGGGACTTGTTCTATAAGTCCATCTATACTGACCTCCATCAGGTTGCAAATTGAATAAAAAAAATTTCTGCATCTAGCTCTGAAAAAATATTGGGCTTCTAGCAGTGTGTGGGACTTGTTCTATTAGTCCATCTATACTGACCTCCATCAGGTTGCAAATTAAAAATATTTTTTATCTGCATCTAGCTCTGAAAAAATATTTGGGCTTCTAGCAGTGTGTGGGACTTGTTCCATTAGTCCATCTATACTGACCTCCATCAGGTTGCAAATTGAATATAATTTTTTTCTGCATGAAGCTCTGAAAAAATATTTGGGCTTCTAGGAGTGTGTAGGACTTGGTCTATTAGTCCATCTATACTGACCTCCATCAGGTTGCAAATTAAAAATAATTTTTATCTGCATCTAGCTCAAAAAAATATTTGGGCTTCTAGCAGTGTGTGGGACTTGGTCTATTAGTCCATCTATACTGACCTCCATCAGGTTGCAAATTAAAAATAATTTTTATCTGCATCTAGCTCTGAAAAAATATTTGAGCTTCTAGCAGTGTGTGGGACTTGGTCTATTAGTCCATCTATACTGACCTCCATCAGGTTGCAAATTCAATATAATTTTTTTCTGCATCTAGCTCTGAAAAAATATTTGGGCTTCTAGCAGTGTATGGGACTTGGTCTATTAGTCCATCTATACTGACCTCCATCAGGTTGCAAATTGAATATAATTTTTTTCTGCATCTAGCTCTGAAAAAATATTTGGGCTTCTAGCAGTGTGTGGGACTTGGTCTATTAGTCCATCTACACTGACCTCCATCAGGTTGCAAATTAAAAATAATTTTTATCTACATCTAGCTCTGAAAAAATATTTGGGCTTCTAGCAGTGTGTGGGACTTGGTCTATTAGTCCATCTATACTGACCTCCATCAGGTTGCAAATTGAATATAATTTTTTTCTGCCTCTAGCTCTGAAAAAATATTTGGGCTTCTAGCAGTGTGTGGGACTTGTTCTATTAGTCCATCTATACTAACCTCCACCAGGTTGCAAATTGAATATAATTTTTTTCTGCATCTAGCTCTGAAAAAATATTTGGGCTTCTAGCAGTGTGTGGGACTTGTTCTATTAGTCCATCTATACTGACCTCCACCAGGTTGCAAATTGAATATAATTTTTTTCTGCATCTAGCTCTGAAAAAATATTTGGGCTTCTAGCAGTGTGTGGGACTTGTTCTATTAGTCCATCTATACTGACCTCCATCAGGTTGCAAATTGAATATAATTTTTTTCTGCATCTAGCTCTAAAAAAATATTTGGGGTTCTAGCAGTGTGTGGGACTTGGTCTATTAGTCCATCTATACTGACCTCCATCAGGTTGCAAATTAAACATATTTTTTATCTGCATCTAGCTCTGAAAAAATATTTGGGCTTCTAGCAGTGTGTGGGACTTGGTCTATTAGTCCATCTTTACTGACCTCCATCAGGTTGCAAATTAAAAATAATTTTTATCTGCATCTAGCTCTGAAAAAATATCTGGGCTTCTAGCAGTGTGTGGGACTTGGTCTATTAGTCCATCTTTACTGACCTCCATCAGGTTGCAAATTAAAAATAATTTTTATCTGCATCTAGCTCTGAAAAAATATTTGGGCTTCTAGCAGTGTGTGGGACTTCGTCTATTAGTCCATCTATACTGACCTCCATCAGGTTGCAAATTGAATATAATTTTTTTCTGCATGAAGCTCTGAAAAAATATTTGGGCTTCTAGGAGTGTGTGGGACTTGGTCTATTAGTCCATCTATACTGACCTCCATCAGGTTGCAAATTAAAAATAATTTTTATCTGCATCTAGCTCAAAAAAATATTTGGGCTTCTAGCAGTGTGTGGGACTTGGTCTATTAGTCCATCTATACTGACCTCCATCAGATTGCAAATTAAAAATAATTTTTATCTGCATCTAGCTCTGAAAAAATATTTGAGCTTCTAGCAGTGTGTGGGACTTGGTCTATTAGTCCATCTATACTGACCTCCATCAGGTTGCAAATTCAATATAATTTTTTTCTGCATCTAGCTCTGAAAAAATATTTGGGCTTCTAGCAGTGTGTGGGACTTGGTCTATTAGTCCATCTATACTGACCTCCATCAGGTTGCAAATTAAAAATAATTTTTAACTGCATCTAGCTCTGAAAAAATATTTGGGCTTCTAGCAGTGTGTGGGACTTGGTCTATTAGTCCATCTATACTGACCTCCATCAGGTTGCAAATTAAAAATCATTTTTATCTGCATCTAGCTCTGAAAAAATATTTGGGCTTCTAGCAGTGTGAGGGACTTGGTCTATTAGTCCATCTATACTGACCTCCATCAGGTTGCAAATTGAATATAATTTTTTTCAGGATCTAGCTCTGAAAAAATATTTGGGCTTCTAGCAGTGTGTGGGACTTGGTCTATTAGTCCATCTATACTGACCTCCATCAGGTTGCAAATTAAAAATAATTTTATCTGCATCTAGCTCTGAAAAAATATTTGGGCTTCTAGCAGTGTGTGGGACTTGTTCTATAAGTCCATCTATACTGACCTCCACCAGGTTGCAAATTGAATATAATTTTTTTCTGCATCTAGCTCTGAAAAAATATTTGGGCTTCTAGCAGTGTGTGGGACTTGTTCTATTAGTCCATCTATCCTGACCTCCACCAGATTGCAAATTGAATATAATTTTTTTCTGCATCTAGCTCTGAAAAAATATTTGGGCTTCTAGCAGTGTGTGGGACTTGTTCTATAAGTACATCTATACTGACCTCCATCAGGTTGCAAATTGAATAAAACATTTTTCTGCATCTAGCTCTGAAAAAATATTTGGGCTTCTAGCAGTGTGTGGGACTTATTCTATTACTCCATCTATACTGACCTCCATCAGGTTGCAAATTAAAAATATTTTTTATCTGCATCTAGCTCTGAAAAAATATTTGGGCTTCTAGCAGTGTGTGTGACTTGTTCTATTAGTCCATCTATACTGACCTCCATTAGGTTGCAAATTGAATATAATTTTTTTCTGCATCTAGCTTTGAAAAAATATTTGGGCTTCTAGCAGTGTGTGGGACTTGGTCTATTAGTCCATCTATGCTGACCTCCATCAGGTTGCAAATTAAAAATAATCTTTATCTGCATCTAGCTCTGAAAAAATATTTGGGCTTCTAGCAGTGTGTGGGACTTGGTCTATTAGTCCATCTATACTGACCTCCATCAGGTTGCAAATTCAATATAATATTTTTCTGCATCTAGCTCTGACAAAATATTTGGGCTTCTAGCAGTGTGTGGGACTTGGTCTATTAGTCCATCTATACTGACCTCCATCAGGTTGCAAATTAAAAATAATTTTTATCTGCATCTAGCTCTGAAAAAATGTTTGGGCTTCTAGCAGTGTGTGGGACTTGGTCTATTAGTCCATCTATACTGACCTCCATCAGGTTGCAAATTAAAAATAATTTTTATCTGCATCTAGCTCTGAAAAAATATTTGGGCTTCTAGCAGTGTGTGGGACTTTGTCTATTAGTCCATCTTTACTGACCGCCATCAGGTTGCAAATTAAAAATAATTTTTATTTGCATCTAGGTCTGAAAAAAATATTTGGGCTTCTAGCAGTGTGTGGGACTTGGTCTATTAGTCCATCTATACTGACCTCCATCAGGTTGCAAATTCAATATAATTTTTTAATGCATCTAGCTCTGAAAAAATATTTGGGCTTCTAGCAGTGTGTGGGACTTGGTCTATTAGTCCATCTATACTGACCTCCATCAGGTTGCAAATTAAAAATAATTTTTATCTGCATCTAGCTCTAAAAAATATTTGGGCTTCTAGCAGTGTGTGGGACTTGGTCTATTAGTCCATCTATACTGACCTCCATCAGGTTGCAAATTAAAAATAATTTTTATCTGCATCTAGCTCTGAAAAAATATTTGGGCTTCTAGCAGTGTGTGGGACTTGTTCTATAAGTCCATCTATACTGACCTCCATCAGGTTGCACATTGAATAAAAACAATTTCTGCATCTAGCTCTGAAAAAATATTGGGCTTCTAGCAGTGTGTGGGACTTGTTCTATTAGTCCATCTATACTGACCTCCATCAGGTTGCAAATTAAAAATATTTTTAATCTGCATCTAGCTCTGAAAAAATATTTGGGCTTCTAGCAGTGTGTGGGACTTGTTCCATTAGTCCATCTATACTGACCTCCATCAGGCTGCAAATTGAATATAATTTTTTTCTGCATGAAGCTCTGAAAAAATATTTGGGCTTCTAGGAGTGTGTGGGACTTGGTCTATTAGTCCATCTATACTGACCTCCATCAGGTTGCAAATTAAAAATAATTTTTATCTGCATCTAGCTCAAAAAAATATTTGGGCTTTTAGCAGTGTGTGGGACTTGGTCTATTAGTCCATCTATACTGACCTCCATCAGGTTGCAAATTAAAAATAATTTTTATCTGCATCTAGCTCTGAAAAAATATTTGAGCTTCTAGCAGTGTGTGGGACTTGGTCTATTAGTCCATCTATACTGACCTCCATCAGGTTGCAAATTCAATATAATTGTTTTCTGCATCTAGCTCTGAAAAAATATTTGGGCTTCTAGCAGTGTATGGGACTTGGTCTATTAGTCCATCTATACTGACCTCCATCAGGTTGCAAATTGAATATAATTTTTTTCTGCATCTAGCTCTGAAAAAATATTTGGGCTTCTAGCAGTGTGTGGGACTTGGTCTATTAGTTCATCTACACTGACCTCCATCAGGTTGCAAATTAAAAATAATTTTTATCTGCATCTAGCTCTGAAAAAATATTTGGGCTTCTAGCAGTGTGTGGGCCTTGGTCTATTAGTCCATCTATACTGACCTCCATCAGGTTGCAAATTGAATATAATTTTTTTCTGCCTCTAGCTCTGAAAAAATATTTGGGCTTCTAGCAGTGTGTGGGACTTGTTCTATTAGTCCATCTATACTAACCTCCACCAGGTTGCAAATTGAATATAATTTTTTTCTGCATCTAGCTCTGAAAAAATATTTGGGCTTCTAGCAGTGTGTGGGACTTGTTCTATTAGTCCATCTATACTGACCTCCACCAGGTTGCAAATTGAATATAATTTTTTTCTGCATCTAGCTCTGAAAAAATATTTGGGCTTCTAGCAGTGTGTGGGACTTGTTCTATTAGTCCATCTATACTGACCTCCACCAGGTTGCAAATTGAATATAATTTTTTTCTGCATCTAGCTCTGAAAAAATATTTGGGCTTCTAGCAGTGTGTGGGACTTGTTCTATTAGTCCATCTATACTGACCTCCATCAGGTTGCAAATTGAATATAATTTTTTTCTGCATCTAGCTCTAAAAAAATATTTGGGGTTCTAGCAGTGTGTGGGACTTCGTCTATTAGTCCATCTATACTGACCTCCATCAGGTTGCAAATTAAACATATTTTTTATCTGCATCTAGCTCTGAAAAAATATTTGGGCTTCTAGCAGTGTGTGGGACTTGGTCTATTAGTCCATCTTTACTGACCTCCATCAGGTTGCAAATTAAAAATAATTTTTATCTGCATCTAGCTCTGAAAAAATATTTGGGCTTCTAGCAGTGTGTGGGACTTGGTCTATTAGTCCATCTTTACTGACCTCCATCAGGTTGCAAATTAAAAATAATTTTTTTCTGCATCTAGCTCTGAAAAAATATTTGGGCTTCTAGCAGTGTGTGGGACTTCGTCTATTAGTCCATCTATACTGACCTCCATCAGGTTGCAAATTGAATATAATTTTTTTCTGCATGAAGCTCTGAAAAAATATTTGGGCTTCTAGGAGTGTGTGGGACTTGGTCTATTAGTCCATCTATACTGACCTCCATCAGGTTGCAAATTAAAAATAATTTTTATCTGCATCTAGCTCAAAAAAATATTTGGGCTTCTAGCAGTGTGTGGGACTTGGTCTATTAGTCCATCTATACTGACCTCCATCAGATTGCAAATTAAAAATAATTTTTATCTGCATCTAGCTCTGAAAAAATATTTGAGCTTCTAGCAGTGTGTGGGACTTGGTCTATTAGTCCATCTATACTGACCTCCATCAGGTTGCAAATTCAATATAATTTTTTCTGCATCTAGCTCTGAAAAAATATTTGGGCTTCTAGCAGTGTGTGGGACTTGGTCTATTAGTCCATCTATACTGACCTCCATCAGGTTGCAAATTAAAAATAATTTTTAACTGCATCTAGCTCTGAAAAAATATTTGGGCTTCTAGCAGTGTGTGGGACTTGGTCTATTAGTCCATCTATACTGACCTCCATCAGGTTGCAAATTAAAAATCATTTTTATCTGCATCTAGCTCTGAAAAAATATTTGGGCTTCTAGCAGTGTGAGGGACTTGGTCTATTAGTCCATCTATACTGACCTCCATCAGGTTGCAAATTGAATATAATTTTTTTCAGGATCTAGCTCTGAAAAAATATTTGGGCTTCTAGCAGTGTGTGGGACTTGGTCTATTAGTCCATCTATACTGACCTCCATCAGGTTGCAAATTAAAAATAATTTTATCTGCATCTAGCTCTGAAAAAATATTTGGGCTTCTAGCAGTGTGTGGGACTTGTTCTATAAGTCCATCTATACTGACCTCCACCAGGTTGCAAATTGAATATAATTTTTTTCTGCATCTAGCTCTGAAAAAATATTTGGGCTTCTAGCAGTGTGTGGGACTTGTTCTATTAGTCCATCTATCCTGACCTCCACCAGATTGCAAATTGAATATAATTTTTTTCTGCATCTAGCTCTGAAAAAATATTTGGGCTTCTAGCAGTGTGTGGGACTTGTTCTATAAGTACATCTATACTGACCTCCATCAGGTTGCAAATTGAATAAAACATTTTTCTGCATCTAGCTCTGAAAAAATATTTGGGCTTCTAGCAGTGTGTGGGACTTATTCTATTACTCCATCTATACTGACCTCCATCAGGTTGCAAATTAAAAATATTTTTTATCTGCATCTAGCTCTGAATAAATATTTGGGCTTCTAGCAGTGTGTGTGACTTGTTCTATTAATCCATCTATACTGACCTCCATTAGGTTGCAAATTGAATATAATTTTTTTCTGCATCTAGCTTTGAAAAAATATTTGGGCTTCTAGCAGTGTGTGGGACTTGGTCTATTAGTCCATCTATGCTGACCTCCATCAGGTTGCAAATTAAAAATAATCTTTATCTGCATCTAGCTCTGAAAAAATATTTGGGCTTCTAGCAGTGTGTGGGACTTGGTCTATTAGTCCATCTATACTGACCTCCATCAGGTTGCAAATTCAATATAATATTTTTCTGCATCTAGCTCTGACAAAATATTTGGGCTTCTAGCAGTGTGTGGGACTTGGTCTATTAGTCCATCTATACTGACCTCCATCAGGTTGCAAATTAAAAATAATTTTTATCTGCATCTAGCTCTGAAAAAATGTTTGGGCTTCTAGCAGTGTGTGGGACTTGGTCTATTAGTCCATCTATACTGACCTCCATCAGGTTGCAAATTAAAAATAATTTTTATCTGCATCTAGCTCTGAAAAAATATTTGGGCTTCTAGCAGTGTGTGGGACTTTGTCTATTAGTCCATCTTTACTGACCGCCATCAGGTTGCAAATTAAAAATAATTTTTATTTGCATCTAGCTCTGAAAAAAATATTTGGGCTTCTAGCAGTGTGTGGGACTTGGTCTATTAGTCCATCTATACTGACCTCCATCAGGTTGCAAATTCAATATAATTTTTTAATGCATCTAGCTCTGAAAAAATATTTGGGCTTCTAGCAGTGTGTGGGACTTGGTCTATTAGTCCATCTATACTGACCTCCATCAGGTTGCAAATTAAAAATAATTTTTATCTGCATCTAGCTCTAAAAAATATTTGGGCTTCTAGCAGTGTGTGGGACTTGGTCTATTAGTCCATCTATACTGACCTCCATCAGGTTGCAAATTAAAAATAATTTTTATCTGCATCTAGCTCTGAAAAAATATTTGGGCTTCTAGCAGTGTGTGGGACTTGTTCTATAAGTCCATCTATACTGACCTCCATCAGGTTGCAAATTGAATAAAAACAATTTCTGCATCTAGCTCTGAAAAAATATTGGGCTTCTAGCAGTGTGTGGGACTTGTTCTATTAGTCCATCTATACTGACCTCCATCAGGTTGCAAATTAAAAATATTTTTTATCTGCATCTAGCTCTGAAAAAATATTTGGGCTTCTAGCAGTGTGTGGGACTTGTTCCATTAGTCCATCTATACTGACCTCCATCAGGCTGCAAATTGAATATAATTTTATTCTGCATGAAGCTCTGAAAAAATATTTGGGCTTCTAGGAGTGTGTGGGACTTGGTCTATTAGTCCATCTATACTGACCTCCATCAGGTTGCAAATTAAAAATAATTTTTATCTGCATCTAGCTCAAAAAAATATTTGGGCTTTTAGCAGTGTGTGGGACTTGGTCTATTAGTCCATCTATACTGACCTCCATCAGGTTGCAAATTAAAAATAATTTTTATCTGCATCTAGCTCTGAAAAAATATTTGAGCTTCTAGCAGTGTGTGGGACTTGGTCTATTAGTCCATCTATACTGACCTCCATCAGGTTGCAAATTCAATATAATTTTTTTCTGCATCTAGCTCTGAAAAAATATTTGGGCTTCTAGCAGTGTGTGGGACTTGGTCTATTAGTCCATCTACACTGACCTCCATCAGGTTGCAAATTAAAAATAATTTTTATCTGCATCTAGCTCTGAAAAAATATTTGGGCTTCTAGCAGTGTGTGGACCTTGGTCTATTAGTCCATCTATACTGACCTCCATCAGGTTGCAAATTGAATATAATTTTTTTCTGCCTCTAGCTCTGAAAAAATATTTGGGCTTCTAGCAGTGTGTGGGACTTGTTCTATTAGTCCATCTATACTAACCTCCACCAGGTTGCAAATTGAATATAATTTTTTTCTGCATCTAGCTCTGAAAAAATATTTGGGCTTCTAGCAGTGTGTGGGACTTGTTCTATTAGTCCATCTATACTGACCTCCACCAGGTTGCAAATTGAATATAATTTTTTTCTGCATCTAGCTCTGAAAAAATATTTGGGCTTCTAGCAGTGTGTGGGACTTGTTCTATTAGTCCATCTATACTGACCTCCATCAGGTTGCAAATTGAATATATTTTTTTTCTGCATCTAGCTCTAAAAAAATATTTGGGGTTCTAGCAGTGTGTGGGACTTGGTCTATTCGTCCATCTATACTGACCTCCATCAGGTTGCAAATTAAAAATATTTTTTATCTGCATCTAGCTCTGAAAAAATATTTGGGCTTCTAGCAGTGTGTGGGACTTGGTCTATTAGTCCATCTTTACTGACCTCCATCAGGTTGCAAATTAAAAATAATTTTTATCTGCATCTAGCTCTGAAAAAATATTTGGGCTTCTAGCAGTGTGTGGGACTTGGTCTATTAGTTCATCTTTACTGACCTCCATCAGGTTGCAAATTAAAAATAATTTTTATCTGCATCTAGCTCTGAAAAAATATTTGGGCTTCTAGCAGTGTGTGGGACTTCGTCTATTAGTCCATCTATACTGACCTCCATCAGGTTGCAAATTGAATATAATTTTTTTCTGCATGAAGCTCTGAAAAAATATTTGGGCTTCTAGGAGTGTGTGGGACTTGGTCTATTAGTCCATCTATACTGACCTCCATCAGGTTGCAAATTAAAAATAATTTTTATCTGCATCTAGCTCAAAAAAACATTTGGGCTTCTAGCAGTGTGTGGGACTTGGTCTATTAGTCCATCTATACTGACCTCCATCAGGTTGCAAATTAAAAATAATTTTTATCTGCATCTAGCTCTGAAAAAATATTTGAGCTTCTAGCAGTGTGTGGGACTTGGTCTATTAGTCCATCTATACTGACCTCCATCAGGTTGCAAATTCAATATAATTTTTTTCTGCATCTAGCTCTGAAAAAATATTTGGGCTTCTAGCAGTGTGTGGGACTTGGTCTATTAGTCCATCTATACTGACCTCCATCAGGTTGCAAATTAAAAATAATTTTTAACTGCATCTAGCTCTGAAAAAATATTTGGGCTTCTAGCAGTGTGTGGGACTTGGTCTATTAGTCCATCTATACTGACCTCCATCAGGTTGCAAATTAAAAATCATTTTTATCTGCATCTAGCTCTGAAAAAATATTTGGGCTTCTAGCAGTGTG
This sequence comes from Phyllobates terribilis, assembly GCF_046119375.1. NCBI lineage: Eukaryota > Metazoa > Chordata > Amphibia > Anura > Dendrobatidae > Phyllobates > Phyllobates terribilis. Next base: position 432,887,227 of record NW_027362761.1, read on the forward strand.
AGGGACTTGGTCTATTAGTCCATCTATACTGACCTCCATCAGGTTGCAAATTGAATATAATTTTTTTCAGGATCTAGCTCTGAAAAAATATTTGGGCTTCTAGCAGTGTGTGGGACTTGGTCTATTAGTCCATCTATACTGACCTCCACCAGGTTGCAAATTGAATATAATTTTTTTCTGCATCTAGCTCTGAAAAAATATTTGGGCTTCTAGCAGTGTGTGGGACTTGTTCTATAAGTCCATCTATGCTGACCTCCATCAGGTTGCAAATTGAATAAAACATTTTTCTGCATCTAGCTCTGAAAAAATATTTGGGCTTCTAGCAGTGTGTGGGACTTATTCTATTACTCCATCTATACTGACCTCCATCAGGTTGCAAATTAAAAATATTTTTTATCTGCATCTAGCTCTGAAAAAATATTTGGGCTTCTAGCAGTGTGTGTGACTTGTTCTATTAGTCCATCTATACTGACCTCCATTAGGTTGCAAATTGAATATAATTTTTTTCTGCATCTAGCTCTGAAAAAATATTTGGGCTTCTAGCAGTGTGTGGGACTTGGTCTATTAGTCCATCTATGCTGACCTCCATCAGGTTGCAAATTAAAAATAATCTTTATCTGCATCTAGCTCTGAAAAAATATTTGGGCTTCTAGCAGTGTGTGGGACTTCGTCTATTAGTCCATCTATACTGACCTCCATCAGGTTGCAAATTCAATATAATATTTTTCTGCATCTAGCTCTGACAAAATATTTGGGCTTCTAGCAGTGTGTGGGACTTGGTCTATTAGTCCATCTATACTGACCTCCATCAGGTTGCAAATTAAAAATAATTTTTATCTGCATCTAGCTCTGAAAAAATGTTTGGGCTTCTAGCAGTGTGTGGGACTGGGTCTATTAGTCCATCTATACTGACCTCCATCAGGTTGCAAATTAAAAATAATTTTTATCTGCATCTAGCTCTGAAAAAATATTTGGGCTTCTAGCAGTGTGTGGGACTTTGTCTATTAGTCCATCTTTACTGACCGCCATCAGGTTGCAAATTAAAAATAATTTTTATTTGCATCTAGCTCTGAAAAAATATTTGGGCTTCTAGCAGTGTGTGGGACTTGGTCTATTAGTCCATCTATACTGACCTCCATCAGGTTGCAAATTCAATATAATTTTTTAATGCATCTAGCTCTGAAATCATATTTGGGCTTCTAGCAGTGTGTGGGACTTGGTCTATTAGTCCATCTATACTGACCTCCATCAGGTTGCAAATTAAAAATAATTTTTATCTGCATCTAGCTCTAAAAAATATTTGGGCTTCTAGCAGTGTGTGGGACTTGGTCTATTAGTCCATCTATACTGACCTCCATCAGGTTGCAAATTAAAAATAATTTTTATCTGCATCTAGCTCTGAAAAAATATTTGGGCTTCTAGCAGTGTGTGGGACTTGTTCTATTAGTCCATCTTTACTGACCTCCATCAGATTGCAAATTCAATATAATTTTTTTCTGCATCTAGCTCTGAAAAAATATTTAGGCTTCTAGCAGTGTGTGGGACTTGGTCTATTAGTCCATCTATACTGACCTCCATCAGGTTGCAAATTAAAAATAATTTTTATCTGCATCTAGCTCTGAAAAAATATTTGAGCTTCTAGCAGTGTGTGGGACTTCGTCTATTAGTCCATCTATACTGACCTCCATCAGGTTGCAAATTAAAAATAATTTTTATCTGCATCTAGCTGTGAAAAAATATTTGGGCTTCTAGCAGTGTGAGGGACTTGGTCTATTAGTCCATCTATACTGACCTCCATCAGGTTGCAAATTGAATATAATTTTTTTCTGCATCTAGCTCTGAAAAAATATTTGGGCTTCTAGCAGTGTGTGGGACGTGGTCTATTAGTCCATCTATACTGACCTCCATCAGGTTGCAAATTAAAAATAATTTTTATCTGCATCTAGCTCTGAAAAAATATTTGGGCTTCTAGCAGTGTGTGGGACTTGTTCTATTAGTCCATCTATACTGACCATCACCAGGATGCAAATTAAATAAAAAAAATTTCTGCATCTAGCTCTGAAAAAATATTTGGGCTTCTAGCAGTGTTTGGGATTTGGTCTATTAGTCCATCTATGCTGACCTCCATCAGTTTGCAAGTTAAAAATAATTTTTATCTGCATCTAGCTCTGAAAAAATATTTGGGCTTCTAGCAGTGTGTGGGACTTGGTCTATTAGTCCATCTATACTGACCTCCATCAGGTTGTAAATTCAATATAACATTTTTCTGCATCTAGCTCTGACAAAATATTTGGGCTTCTAGCAGTGTGTGGGACTTGGTCTATTAGTCCATCTATACTGACCTCCATCAGGTTGCAATTAAAAATAATTTTTATCTGCATCTAGCTCTGAAAAAATATTTGGGCTTCTAGCAGTGTGTGGGACTTGGTCTGTTAGTACATCTATACTGACCTCCATCAGGTTGCAAATTAAAAATAAATTTTATCTTCATCTAGCTCTGAAAAAATATTTGGGCTTCTAGCAATGTGTGTGACTTGGTCTATTAATCCATCTACACTGACCTCCATCAGGTTGCAAATTAAAAATAATTTTTATCTGCATCTAGCTCTGAAAAAATATTTGGGCTTCTAGCAGTGTGTGGGACTTGGTCTATTAGTCCATCTATACTGACCTCCATCAGGTTGCAAATTCAATATAATTTTTTTCTGCATCTAGCTCTGAAAAAATATTTGGGCTTCTAGCAGTGTGTGGGACTTGTTCTATTAGTCCATCTATACTAACCTCCACCAGGTTGCAAATTGAATACAATTTTTTTCTGCATCTAGCTCTGAAAAAATATTTGGGCTTCTAGCAGTGTGTGGGACTTGTTCTATTAGTCCATCTATACTGACCTCCACCAGGTTGCAAATTGAATATAATTTTTTTCTGCATCTAGCTCTGAAAAAATATTACGGCTTCTAGCAGTGTGTGGGACTTGGTCTATTAGTCCATCTATACTGACCTCCATCAGGTTGCAAATTAAAAATCATTTTCATCTGCATCTAGCTCTGAAAAAATATTTGGGCTTCTAGCAGTGTGTGAGACTTGTTCTATTAGTCCATCTATACTGACCTCCACCAGGTTGCAAATTGAATATAATTTTTTTCTGCATCTAGCTGTGAAAAAATATTTGGGCTTCTAGCAGTGTGTGGGACTTGTTCTATTAGTCCATCTATACTGACCTCCACCAGGTTGCAAATTGAATATATTTTTTTTCTGCATCTAGCTCTGAAAAAATATTTGGGCTTCTAGCAGTGTGTGGGACTTGTTCTATAAGTCCAACTATACTGACCTCCATCAGGTTGCAAATTTAATAAAAAAGATTTCTGCATCTAGCTCTGAAAAAATATTGGGCTTCTAGCAGTGTGTGGGACTTGTTCTATTAGTCCATCTATACTGACCTCCATCAGGTTGCAAATTAAAAATATTTTTTATCTGCATCTAGCTCTGAAAAAATATTTGGGCTTCTAGCAGTGTGTGGGACTTGTTCCATTAGTCCATCTATACTGACCTCCATCAGGTTGCAAATTGAATATAATTTTTTTCTGCATGAAGCTCTGAAAAAATATTTGGGCTTCTAGGAGTGTGTGGGACTTGGTCTATTAGTCCATCTATACTGACCTCCATCAGGTTGCGAATTAAAAATAATTTTTATCTGCATCTAGCTCAAAAAAATATTTGGGCTTCTAGCAGTGTGTGGGACTTGGTCTATTAGTCCATCTATACTGACCTCCATCAGGTTGCAAATTCAATATAATTTTTTTCTGCATCTAGCTCTGAAAAAATATTTGGGCTTCTAGCAGTGTGTGGGACTTGGTCTATTAGTCCATCTATACTGACCTCCATCAGGTTGCAAACTGAATATAATTTTTTTCTGCATCTAGCTCTGAAAAAATATTTGGGCTTCTAGCAGTGTGTGGGACTTGGTCTATTAGTCCATCTACACTGACCTCCATCAGGTTGCAAATTAAAAATAATTTTTATCTGCATCTAGCTCTGAAAAAATATTTGGGCTTCTAGCAGTGTGTGGGACTTGTTCTATTAGTCCATCTATACTGACCTCCATCAGGTTGCAAATTGAATATAATTTTTTTCTGCATCTAGGTCTTAAAAAAATATTTGGGCTTCTAGCAGTGTGTGGGACTTGGTCTATTAGTCCATCTATACTGACCTCCATCAGGTTGCAAACTGAATATAATTTTTTTCTGCATCTAGCTCTGAAAAAATATTTGGGCTTCTAGCAGTGTGTGGGACTTGTTCTATTAGTCCATCTATACTAACCTCCACCAGGTTGCAAATTGAATATAATTTTTTTCTGCATCTAGCTCTGAAAAAATATTTGGGCTTCTAGCAGTGTGTGGGACTTGTTCTATTAGTCCATCTATACTGACCTCCATCAGGTTGCAAATTGAATATAATTTTTTTCTGCATCTAGGTCTTAAAAAAATATTTGGGGTTCTAGCAGTGTGTGGGACTTGGTCTATTAGTCCATCTATACTGACCTCCATCAGGTTGCAAATTAAAAATATTTTTTATCTGCATCTAGCTCTGAAAAAATATTTGGGCTTCTAGCAGTGTGTGGGACTTGGTCTATTAGTCCATCTTTACTGACCTCCATCAGGTTGCAAATTAAAAATAATTTTTATCTGCATCTAGCTCTGAAAAAATATTTGGGCTTCTAGCAATGTGTGGGACTTGGTCTATTAGTCCATCTTTACTGACCTCCATCAGGTTGCAAATTAAAAATAATTTTTATCTGCATCTAGCTCTGAAAAAATATTTGGGCTTCTAGCAGTGTGTGGGACTTCGTCTATTAGTCCATCTATACTGACCTCCATCAGGTTGCAAATTGAATATAATTTTTTTCTGCATGAAGCTCTGAAAAAATATTTGGGCTTCTAGGAGTGTGTGGGACTTGGTCTATTAATCCATCTATACTGACCTCCATCAGGTTGCAAATTAAAAATAATTTTTATCTGCATCTAGCTCAAAAAAATATTTGGGCTTCTAGCAGTGTGTGGGACTTGGTCTATTAGTCCATCTATACTGACCTCCATCAGGTTGCAAATTAAAAATAATTTTTATCTGCATCTAGCTCTGAAAAAATATTTGAGCTTCTAGCAGTGTGTGGGACTTGGTCTATTAGTCCATCTATACTGACCTCCATCAGGTTGCAAATTCAATATAATTTTTTTCTGCATCTAGCTCTGAAAAAATATTTGGGCTTCTAGCAGTGTGTGGGACTTGGTCTATTAGTCCATCTATACTGACCTCCATCAGGTTGCAAATTAAAAATCATTTTTATCTACATCTAGCTCTGAAAAAATATTTGGGCTTCTAGCAGTATGAGGTACTTGGTCTATTAGTCCATCTATACTGACCTCCATCAGGTTGCAAATTGAATATAATTTTTTTCAGGATCTAGCTCTGAAAAAATATTTGGGCTTCTAGCAGTGTGTGGGTTTTGTTCTATAAGTCCATCTATACTGACCTCCACCAGGTTGCAAATTGAATATAATTTTTTTCTGCATCTAGCTCTGAAAAAATATTTGGGCTTCTAGCAGTGTGTGGGACTTGTTCTATTAGTCCATCTATCCTGACCTCCACCAGATTGCAAATTGAATATAATTTTTTTCTGCATCTAGCTCTGAAAAAATATTTGGGCTTCTAGCAGTGTGTGGGACTTGTTCTATTAGTCCATCTATACTGACCTCCACCAGGTTGCAAATTGAATATAATTTTTTTCTGCATCTAGCTCTGAAAAAATATTACGGCTTCTAGCAGTGTGTGGGACTTGGTCTATTAGTCCATCTATACTGACCTCCATCAGGTTGCAAATTAAAAATCATTTTCATCTGCATCTAGCTCTGAAAAAATATTTGGGCTTCTAGCAGTGTGTGGGACTTATTCTATTACTCCATCTATACTGACCTCCATCAGGTTGCAAATTAAAAATATTTTTTATCTGCATCTAGCTCTGAAAAAATATTTGGGCTTCTAGCAGTGTGTGTGACTTGTTCTATTAGTCCATCTATACTGACCTCCATTAGGTTGCAAATTGAATATAATTTTTTTCTGCATCTAGCTCTGAAAAAATATTTGGGCTTCTAGCAGTGTGTGGGACTTGGTCTATTAGTCCATCTATACTGACCTCCATCAGGTTGCAAATTAAAAATAATTTTTATCTGCATCTAGCTCTGAAAAAATATTTGAGCTTCTAGCAGTGTGTGGGACTTGGTCTATTAGTCCATCTATACTGACCTCCATCAGGTTGCAAATTCAATATAATTTTTTTCTGCATCTAGCTCTGAAAAAATATTTGGGCTTCTAGCAGTGTGTGGGACTTGGTCTATTAGTCCATCTATACTGACCTCCATCAGGTTGCAAATTAAAAATCATTTTTATCTACATCTAGCTCTGAAAAAATATTTGGGCTTCTAGCAGTATGAGGTACTTGGTCTATTAGTCCATCTATACTGACCTCCATCAGGTTGCAAATTGAATATAATTTTTTTCAGGATCTAGCTCTGAAAAAATATTTGGGCTTCTAGCAGTGTGTGGGACTTGTTCTATAAGTCCATCTATACTGACCTCCACCAGGTTGCAAATTGAATATAATTTTTTTCTGCATCTAGCTCTGAAAAAATATTTGGGCTTCTAGCAGTGTGTGGGACTTGTTCTATTAGTCCATCTATCCTGACCTCCACCAGATTGCAAATTGAATATAATTTTTTTCTGCATCTAGCTCTGAAAAAATATTTGGGCTTCTAGCAGTGTGTGGGACTTGTTCTATAAGTCCATCTATACTGACCTCCATCAGGTTGCAAATTGAATAAAACATTTTTCTGCATCTAGCTCTGAAAAAATATTTGGGCTTCTAGCAGTGTGTGGGACTTATTCTATTACTCCATCTATACTGACCTCCATCAGGTTGCAAATTAAAAATATTTTTTATCTGCATCTAGCTCTGAAAAAATATTTGGGCTTCTAGCAGTGTGTGTGACTTGTTCTATTAGTCCATCTATACTGACCTCCATTAGGTTGCAAATTGAATATAATTTTTTTCTGCATCTAGCTCTGAAAAAATATTTGGGCTTCTAGCAGTGTGTGGGACTTGGTCTATTAGTCCATCTATGCTGACCTCCATCAGGTTGCAAATTAAAAATAATCTTTATCTGCATCTAGCTCTGAAAAAATATTTGGGCTTCTAGCAGTGTGTGGGACTTGGTCTATTAGTCCATCTATACTGACCTCCATCAGGTTGCAAATTCAATATAATATTTTTCTGCATCTAGCTCTGACAAAATATTTGGGCTTCTAGCAGTGTGTGGGACTTGGTCTATTAGTCCATCTATACTGACCTCCATCAGGTTGGAAATTAAAAATAATTTTTATCTGCATCTAGCTCTGAAAAAATGTTTGGGCTTCTAGCAGTGTGTGGGACTTGGTCTATTAGTCCATCTATACTGACCTCCATCAGGTTGCAAATTAAAAATAATTTTTATCTGCATCTAGCTCTGAAAAAATATTTGGGCTTCTAGCAGTGTGTGGGACTTTGTCTATTAGTCCATCTTTACTGACCGCCATCAGGTTGCAAATTAAAAATAATTTTTATTTGCATCTAGCTCTGAAAAAATATTTGGGCTTCTAGCAGTGTGTGGGACTTGGTCTATTAGTCCATCTATACTGACCTCCATCAGGTTGCAAATTCAATATAATTTTTTAATGCATCTAGCTCTGAAAAAATATTTGGGCTTCTAGCAGTGTGTGGGACTTGGTCTATTAGTCCATCTATACTGACCTCCATCAGGTTGCAAATTAAAAATAATTTTTATCTGCATCTAGCTCTAAAAAATATTTGGGCTTCTAGCAGTGTGTGGGACTTGGTCTATTAGTCCATCTATACTGACCTCGATCAGGTTGCAAATTAAAAATAATTTTTATCTGCATCTAGCTCTGAAAAAATATTTGGGCTTCTAGCAGAGTGTGGGACTTGTTCTATTAGTCCATCTTTACTGACCTCCATCAGATTGCAAATTCAATATAATTTTTTTCTGCATCTAGCTCTGAAAAAATATTTAGGCCTCTAGCAGTGTGTGGGACTTGGTCTATTAGTCCATCTATACTGACCTCCATCAGGTTGCAAATTAAAAATAATTTTTATCTGCATCTAGCTCTGAAAAAATATTTGGGCTTCTAGCAGTGTGTGGGACTTGGTCTATTAGTCCATCTATACTGACCTCCATCCGGTTGCAAATTAAAAATAATTTTTATCTGCATCTAGCTGTGAAAAAATATTTGGGCTTCTAGCAGTGTGAGGGACTTGGTCTATTAGTCCATCTATACTGACCTCCATCAGGTTGCAAATTGAATATAATTTTTTTCTGCATCTAGCTCTGAAAAAATATTTGGGCTTCTAGCAGTGTGTGGGACTTGGTCTATTAGTCCATCTATACTGACCTCCATCAGGTTGCAAATTAAAAATAATTTTTATCTGCATCTAGCTCTGAAAAAATATTTGGGCTTCTAGCAGTGTGTGGGACTTGTTCTATTAGTCCATCTATACTGACCTCCACCAGGTTGCAAATTGAATATAATTTTTTTCTGCATCTAGCTCTGAAAAAATATTTGGGCTTCTAGCAGTGTGTGGGACTTGTTCTATTAGTCCATCTATACTGACCATCACCAGGATGCAAATTAAATAAAAAAAATTTCTGCATCTAGCTCTGAAAAAATATTTGGGCTTCTAGCAGTGTGTGGGACTTGGTCTATTAGTCCATCTATGCTGACCTCCATCAGTTTGCCAGTTAAAAATAATTTTTATCTGCATCTAGCACTGAAAAAATATTTGGGCTTCTAGCAGTGTGTGGGACTTGGTCTATTAGTCCATCTATACTGACCTCCATCAGGTTGTAAATTCAATATAACATTTTTCTGCATCTAGCTCTGACAAAATATTTGGGCTTCTAGCAGTGTGTGGGACTTGGTCTATTAGTCCATCTATACTGACCTCCATCAGGTTGCAATTAAAAATAATTTTTATCTGCATCTAGCTCTGAAAAAATATTTGGGCTTCTAGCAGTGTGTGGGACTTGGTCTGTTAGTACATCTATACTGACCTCCATCAGGTTGCAAATTAAAAATAAATTTTATCTTCATCTAGCTCTGAAAAAATATTTGGGCTTCTAGCAATGTGTGTGACTTGGTCTATTAGTCCATCTTTACTGACCTCCGTCAAGTTGCAAATTAAAAATCATTTTTATCTGCATCTAGCTCTGAAAAAATATTTGGGCTTCTAGCAGTGTGTGGGATTTGGTCTATTAGTCCATCTATACTGACCTCCATCAGGTTGCAAATTGAATATCATTTTTTTCTGCATCTTGCTCTGAAAAAATATTTGGGCTTCTAGCAGTGTGTGGGACTTGTTCTATTAGTCTATCTACACTGACCTCCATCTGGTTGCAAATTAAAAATAATTTTTATCTGCATCTAGCTCTGAAAAAATATTTGGGCTTCTAGCAGTGTGTGGGACTTGGTCTATTAGTCCATCTATACTGACCTCCATCAGGTTGCAAATTGAATATAATTTTTTTCTGCATCTAGCTCTGAAAAAATATTTGGGCTTCTAGCAGTGTGTGGGACTTGTTCTATTAGTCCATCTATACTAACCTCCAACAGGTTGCAAATTGAATATAATTTTTTCTGCATCTAGCTCTGAAAAAATATTTGGGCTTCTAGCAGTGTGTGGGACTTGTTCTATTAGTCCATCTATACTGACCTCCACCAGGTTGCAAATTAAATATAATTTTTTTCTGCATCTAGCTCTGAAAAAATATTTGGGCTTCTAGCAGTGGGTGGGACTTGTTCTATTAGTCCATCTATACTGACCTCCATCAGGTTGCAAATTGAATATAATTTTTTTCTGCATCTTGCTCTGAAAAAATATTTGGGCTTCTAGCAGTGTGTGGGACTTGGTCTATTAGTCCATCTATGCTGACCTCCATCAGGTTGCAAATTAAAAATAATTTTTATCTGCATCTAGCTCTGAAAAAATATTTGGGCTTCTAGCAGTGTGTGCGACTTGTTCTATTAGTCCATCTATACTGACCTCCATCAGGTTGCAAATTGAATATAATTTTTTTCTGCATCTAGCTCTGAAAAAATATTTGGGGTTCTAGCAGTGTGTGGGACTTGGTCTATTAGTCCATCTATACTGACCTCCATCAGGTAGCAAATTAAAAATAATTTTTATCTGCATCTAGCTCTGAAAAAATATTTGGGCTTATAGCAGTGTGTGGGACTTGGTCTATTAGTCCATCTATACTGACCTCCATCAGGTTGCAAATTGAATATAATTTTTTTCTGCATCTAACCCAGCCAATAGTTTTGGCCTAATACCACAGTTTGGCCACTCAGATCTGCTCGGTTCCCATCCATTGTTTTTTTGTGCAAACAAATCCAGAGTTGTGAATTAGTTAACCACCAAAATGAGTGGAAAAAGGCCTGCTGCTGGTGGAAAGGGGAATAGGCGTGTTGGGAAGGGGAAAAATGGTTGTGTCCGTGGGATAGGTGTTAAAGCAACAGTAACATCTGCAGAAGAAAGACCATCTTCCAGCCAAACTAAAATGTCTACTTCTTTTAGCGGACAATGTGATAAGATCCCTTTCTTACGGCCACGCCAATCGCTACAAATTCCAGATGAGGCACAGAAACAGCAGGTGCTTCAACGGATATCAAGTGCTCCTTTAAGTGGGCTCTCCTCCACATCAACTTCAACATCACAAATACTCCAGTCCTCAGAGGTGTCACCCCAATCGCACTTGCTTCCTCACAGCTCCCAAATCTCCAGCTGCCCGTCTAAGTATGACGTAGAACAGATGGTTGAGTCTGAAGAGCTGTTTACTCATACTATAGCCTGGGAATCAGAGGTCGGCTCCAGCGCTTCTGTGAATCCAGACGAGGAAATGATCTGCACTGATGCCCAGAATCTTTATGAGTCGGATCCAGGACCAGACGCAGAAGGTTCTGACCATAATGTAGACCCTCATTCCCAAACTGTAACTCCTGTTGGTGGAGACAATGAGGAAGACGATGATGAGACTCAAATACCTGATTGGAGCGACAACTTTAATTTTTTGTCAGGGCAGGAACAGGTTGGCTCTGAGGACGACGGGTGTGATAACACACAGGGTGATGATGATGAGGTTGGAGATCCCACTTACTGTCAACCCACAGTCAGCCAAGAGATGAGGTCAGCAGAGGAGGTGGAGGAGAATGCTAGTGACGACGAGGTCAGGTTGCGCCTTCCTGGACAGAGACGTAGTACTGGAAGCACGTCAACAACTGCATCCTCAAACACAACTCTGCCTCTCACCACAAGTCGTGGTGGCTCTTCAGGTTGCATGGGTGCTAAGCGTTGCATAGCCTGGGCATTTTTTCAGATCGATAAAGATGACCCAACTCGTGTTATCTGTAACATTTGTCAGCAAAAGGTAGGTAGAGGCCAAAAAATTCATAGTTTGAGTACTTCATGCATGAACCGGCACATGGACATGAAGCATAAGTTGCAGTGGGAAGCTCAATGTGCTACAATGCGGCCTAGCCAGCCGGGCCAGCCACCGTCTGCCACATCTTGTGCATCCGCGGCCTCTTCATCCTCTGTGACTGGGGGCACAACAGTCACACCTGTTTTGGGACGCAGACCTGCCACCTCTTTACCTGCAACAGCCAGCGTGATTGGCAGGTCATCATTTTCTTTGGAGGTGGTAACACCAGCTGGTGTTGAGCGCTGTCCGACATCGATAGCACCACCTTTGGATCAAGACAACCTAAAATGTCCGTCTGCATTTTCCTCACAGACCGGCAGTTTGCCGGGGACACCCTTATCAACCCCGTCTAAGCACAACAGCCAGCCCTCGGTCCCTCAGATGTGGACAAGTAAAAGACCATTTCCTCCTAGCCATGAGAAAGCTAAGAGGTTGAATTTCACCATCTGCAAGCTCTTGGCTACAGAAATGCTGCCTTTCCGCCTGGTGGACATAGAGGATTTTCGAGACCTTATGTCCGTCGCAGTGCCCCAGTACCAGATGCCCAGTCGGCACTACTTCTCAAAGAAAGGTGTGCCTGCGCTCCATCAGCATGTCGCACACAACATCACCGCTTCTTTGAGAAACTCTGTGTGTGACAGGGTGCATTTCACCACAGACACTTGGACGAGTAGGCATGGACAGGGGCGTTACATGTCGCTGACTGGGCACTGGGTAACTATGGTGACAGCAGGTCAAGGGGCTGCTGTCCAAGTCTTGCCGTCCCCACCAGTTGTGCGTCATTCCTCTTTATCTCAAAGTTCCTCCATTGCTTCTGCCTCCTCAACGTCCTCTCGGTCCTTCACCTGCACCCAAAGCCTGTCTGGTCATGCCACAAGCTTTCTAACTGCGCAGAAGGGATCCTGCACACCTCCTTACTATGCTGGCAGTAGGGCTCAACGTCATCAGGCGGTTTTTACTTTGAAATGTCTGGGAAATGTGAGTCACACAGCTGAGGAGTTGTGGTCAGCTCTGGAGAACCAATTTCATGAATGGTTGTCTCCACTGGACCTCAAACCAGGGAAGGCCGTGTGAGACAATGCTGCAAACCTGGGTGCGGCCCTTCGCCGGGGCAATGTCACACACGTGCCTTGTATGGCTCACGTGTTGAACCTGGTTGTCCAGCAATTTTTAGCCCACTATCCCGGACTAGATGGCCTTCTGCAGAGGGCACGGTCGCTGTGTGCTCACTTCCGCCGTTCGCATCCCGCAGCTCAGCGACTTACATCTCTACAGAAGTCGTTGGGCCTGCCACTTCACCGGCTAAAATGCGATGTGCCTACCCGGTGGAATTCAACTCTGCACATGTTGCAGCGACTGTGGCAGCACCGACAAGCCCTGGTGCAATAAGTTCTGACGTATAGCCTGGGCCAACGAGATCCAGAGGTGGGGCAAATCACGCTGGAGGAGTGGTCTCAGATCAGGGACCTATGCACCCTTCTGCACAGTTTTGAAATGGCGACGAAGATGTTTAGTGCTGACGATGCCATTATCAGCATGACTATTCCGGTGATTTACATGCTGGAGCACATGTTAAACAGAATTCGGAGTCAGGTGGTGGCACAAGAGGAGGTGGAGGAAGTAGAGGAGGAGGAGTTGTATGCGGAAGGGCTAACATCTGCAAGGTCCAGACGGTCGGCAGCACCAAGGCGGCAGGCATGTGAGGGTGGGGGAGATGGTTTTACCAGGGCGCATGGTAGCAGCCAAACTAGTGAGGAAGGTGCAGGAGCCCAGGAAGAAGTGGAGGACGAACTGATGGAAGACTCATCAGATGAGGGAGACCTTGATCACATTTCTGTTGTGCGAGGTTGGGGGGAGAGGACAGAGGAAGGAAGCATGATTGTTACCTCGCCACCAACACAACAGGGACTTGGTGCTCCTGGATGCGCAAGACACATGAGTGCCTTCTTGCTGCACTACATGACCCTCGAATTGTGAGAATTAGAAATAATCCTGAGTACTGGGTTGCCACACTGTTAGATCCCCGGTACAAAAGTAAATTTGCAGAAATTATTCCTGCCATAGAAAGGGATGCACACATGCAGGAGTATCAGCAGAGACTGTTGCAGAATCTTACATGTGCTTTTCCACAAAATACCAGTGGTGCACGTAGTGAATCTCACAGTTCCAACTTGCCAACCGTGGGACCGTCGAGTGTTCAGCACTCAAACCGTAACAGAAACACAGTAGCTGTTGGTAACATCAATTTTGCGGAATCATTTCACGACTTTTTTAGCCCATCCTTTGCAAGGCCACAGTAGACAAGAAGTCTGACACATAGTCAACACCTAGAGACGATGGTACAGGAGTATCTCCAAGTAAACATTGAAGCCATGACTGTGTCACTGGACCCTTGCTCTTTTTGGGCTTCCAATCTGGATAAATGGCCGGAGCTAGCCACTTACGCCTTGGAGATCTTGTCATGCCCCACAGCCAGCGTTCTGTCTGAACGTGTGTTCAGCGCTGCTGGTGGTGTGCTGACAGATAAGCGCACGTGGCTCTCCACTGATAATGTAGACAGACTCACGTTCATAAAGATGAACAAATCATGGATCCGAAATGACTTTTCTACCCCTGTGTCATCCTGGGGAGAGTAAAAGCTTGATGTTTGGTTAAAATCAACTCAACAACCATTTTAAGCTTTCAAATTACTAATCATGTTTATCTGTAGCAGTGTGCAGTACTGATTCTATTAGGCCATCTATACTAAGCTCCACCAGATTTAAAATTACCAATCATGTTTATCTGTATCTTGGCTGGAAAATAATTTGGGCTTTGTAGCAGTGTGCAGTACTGATTCTATTAGGCCATCCATACTAAGCTCCACCAGATTTAAAATTAATAATAATTTTTAGCTGCATCTAGCCCGGAAAATAATTTTGGGGCTCCGAGATGCGCAAGACACATAAGTGCCTTCTTGCTGCACTACCTGCAACATGACCCTCAGATTGTCAGAATTCGAAGTAATCCTGACTACTGGGTTGCCACACTCTTAGATCCCCCACACTCTTAGATCAACCTTTTCATTTTAATAAAGACCAAAAAAATGGTCATTTTTGAAATTATAAGCATTAGCAGGTTATTAGAAACTGAAATCAAACAGTTTTCAACTCAAAACTTTATTCTAGGTGATGTTACATTTGCACATAGGACCCCTTGTTCAAAAGGAGCTTCTGAACTCTCTCGTCCATTGAATTTGTCAGGTTTTGGATGGTTTCTGCTTCAATTGTTTTGCATGAGGACAGAATACCCTCCCAGAGCTGTTGCTTAGATGTGAACTGCCTCCCGCCATCATAGACCCTCCTTTTGATGATGCTCCAGAGGTTCTGAATGCGGTAGAGGTCAGGGGAGCATGGGGTTCACACCATAAGTTTGTCCCCTTTTATGCCCATATCAGCCAGAGATGCAGATGTGTTATGTGCAGCATGAGACGGTGCATGAAAATGATCTTGCTGTGGAATACATGGTTCTTCTTCTTGAACCATGGCAGGAAGTGCTGTTTGAGAAACTCCACATACATTATAGAGTTCATCTTTACCCCTTCAGGGATCCTAAAGGGGCCGACAATCTCTCTCCCCATGATTCCAGCCCAAAACATTACTCCACCTCCTCCTTGCGCTGTAGCCGTGTTTGCATGGGGTGTCCATCAACCAGCCATCCTCCACTCCATCCATCTGGACCATAGAGCGTTGCACGGCACTCATCCGTGAACAAAACAGTTTTGAAATCAGTCTTCATGTATTGTTTGGCCCACTGGAGCAGTTTCTGCTTGTGTGCAGTTGATAGAGAAGGTCGACAGGATGGCTTACGCACAGCTGCAAACCTCTGAAGGACCCTGCCCTGCATCTTGTTGTTCGGGGGACGTTGGAGGCACCAGCAGCTTCAAAAACTTGTCTGCTGCTTTGACAAGGCTTTTTTGCCGCTGCTCTTTCAACCTGACGTAATTGCCTGTAGGAAAGAGTCCTCAATTTGCCCTTATCAGCACGCACACGTGTGTACTGTGAATCAGCTACATACTTCTTGATTGCCAAGACACTTCATCCTGATCATCGCACAATGTTGATTGTAGTCATGCCTTGACCTAAACACTCCACAATTTGTTGCTTCTCAGCAGCCGACACATCCTTTTTCTTTCCCATTTTGGCAGAAAATGTAGGCTGCTTAATAATGTGGGACAGCCTTCTTAAGTAGTCTTGCCTTTCATTGGACACACCTGCCAAACTAATTAGCACAGGTGTCTGCAATTGCTTACAGTGATATAAAGAGCCCTGACACACATCACCATCAATGAGTTTAACTGACAAATAAACAAATTTTTCCCTTATCACTCCTAAACACTTTTTGCATAATAATTTGGAACACAGTGTACATGTGCTTTTCCACAAAACACCAGTGGTTCACGTAGTGAATCTTACAGTTCTAACTTGCCAACCGTGGTCTGTATGGAGTTGTTCAATAAAGGGCCCAAAATTAAGATAACATAGATGGGAGAGGTCTCTATGAATAGGAATTCCTAAGTATTTGATACCCTGTGAGGGCCAGGCAAAGGGAAAGTTGGACTGGATGGAATCCTGTATGGATTTGGGGAGGGAGACATCGAGGGCCTCAGACTTCGCTGCATTGATTTTAAAATTTGACCATGTAACAAAGTGATCTATTTCAGCCATAACAGCAGGGATGGATATATGTGATTGAGTGATATATGCTAGGACATCATCAGCAAATAGAGAGCACTTGTACTCGGTGCCTCCCACCTCAATCCACCTAATATTGGGGTTATGGCGAATTGATGAGAGCAGGTGCTCCGTCACTAGGATGTATAAGAGAGGGGACAGAGGACATCCCTGCCTTGTCCCATTGGTGATTATGAAAGGTGATGAAAATGTTCTGATGCGCCCCCTGGGCCTTGGGACACTCGGAGCCGGACCCTTTTTGATGGATGCTGGTGGTTGTAGTCTCCGTGGCGGCGACCCGGTTCCGTGGCTCAGGGCGGACAATCCAGTGGCTTAACTATTTATGTGGTTTTGATGTTTAAACGTCCGACTACGCCACCCGTGGATTGCGGTCAGAGTGAACCGCCGCTGCAGGGCAGACCGCTGAGGCTGGTGTTGTGGGTGCAGCAGAGCGTAGCATAACTCCCCACGGGAGGAGTATAGCCTCAGGGCAGTGTATGCGGAGGATGGGGGTGATGGTGCAGGGCAGCAGCAGTAACGACACGGAGTCAGTGATGCAGTCCAGGGCCTTTACTCACAGTTCTTATTATCCAGACCACTTCTGCAGGTAACGGCTGCCCACGTCAAACTGTGCTCACCAGGTGAGGGGCTCAGACAACTCCCAGATAACTTTGGAGCACTTCACAGGACCCCCTTTGTGTGTCCTTTGTCTGGCCTTTCTTACCATCCCTTCTGTCCGGCTGCCTCGGGCCTCCTCTTGGTAAACTTGGCGCCAGTTTCCCTGACCCTATGTGGTGCCGTCCTAGCGGGTCACAGCCTCCGGTTTCTAGCTGAGGGTCATTTCCCGCCTCCACTAGTTTCGGGGACCGGTCTCCCCCTTTGGCCTGACTCCTCCGCGCAGGTGGATTTCGGGCGTGCGTTGGTGACTCGCCCGTCCGCACCCCTGGGATCCCTTCGTTTCATGTTCCTGGAGCCTTCTCCGCTCCTCTTCCTTCCTTCTCCCTCTTCCAGGCCTGGGCCTCTGTTACTAGGCCCGCCTCCGGAGCAGAGCTCATGCAGAGCCCCTGCTCCCTGTCACTTCTGCTCAGACTTCTCTGCACTGAACTAAGATGGTGCCCACCTTTTAAACTCCGTTCTCAATGCACCCAGGAACTGCTTCCTCCCTGCTCCTGCACTACAGGGTTCCCCTTCCTCTGTGTTCCCTCCCCCCACTCCAGCCAGGGACAGGGACTGTCGTGCCCATCTCAGGGGCATATTGGTCGCCCTGCCCCACGGCAATGTGGTGTAATGCATGCAGGTGTCGGGTCCTGATCCACACTCCATCCTTACCTGAGAGTGAGATATCACACCTCTGGGTGAGGTGCAATACCTCTGTTGCAACCGAGCCCTCAGGGTGCTACAGTTCCATTTATCTTCAGCCTAGGTGACGTATTGCGATACAGGGCCGTGATTTTGGCTATAAAAGGGTCCCCTAGACCCCTACCCCAAGCTTTTTAAGAGAATAATATATGGCGTGCCAGGAGGCTCTATGGAATGCTTTCTCAGCATCCAACGAGAGTATCTAATTACAAATTTTTAACTGCATCTAGCCCAGGAAATACTTTGTGCCTAGTAGCAGTGTCTGCTAGTAAGCGGATTATCCCGGCTGTTAAGCAAGCTATACCACCTGTAGTTTGGACACTTAATTTTTTCAAAGGAAATGCTTCGGGACCACGGGATACTCAGTGAAGAGCATCAGGAGGCACCCCAAGGCATAGGGGCTGGGACTGGCGGTAGGATGCCTTGCGGTGGACAGCCGAGCTCGATCCTTATAAAAGCTTTTTAACTGCAGCAGCTTTAGTGGACGCTACTGGAGCTGGAATTACGCGGCTGCTGGCATGAGACTTGCCCTCCAATAGATCCTTGTAAAAGGATTTAAAGTGTATTCATTCAAATTAGAGAGACAATTTAAATTAAAAAGCTTAGAGCTGCCTCCACCACAGGGGGACTCGCTCGACCCACCAGCGGACAGGCACCAGTATTGGGAGAGGGGGGCTGGCCGTCAGGGTCCACCGCGGCTCTGGCACAAACCCGGCGACACGGAGGTGGCACGGGCAGGAACAGACTGGCCGTGTAGGCTTCTCACTTTTTGGATTTTAGAAGGGCATGACATGCCTATATCTGTGTCTCCCCCTCCTTTTACTCCTCCACCTCTTTTCTTTTCGCATGACTATATGTACTTGTCACTTTTCCATGTGTTAGTTATGTCTTCTGAGCAGTTTGTCAGCTTTTGGACACCTTTGAAGGTGTTTTCTATGTGTTTCTATGTGTTTTTGTTTGCCTGCCGTTGGTTTTAACGGTGTTCGAAGGTGTTCGACGAACAGTTCGACAAACAGTTCGGCGAACACACGGGTGTCCGACGAACCGAACCGAACTCAAACACTACGGGGGTGGCTCAACACTAATAGACAGTGAGGTAACTATCACAGGAAGGTGCATGTCGGACCAGGAGGTATGTGCATATGTATTCACCCCTTTTGCTATGAAGTCCCTAAAAAATTCCGGTGCCAGCAATTACCTTCATAAGTCACATGCTTAGTGAAAGCTAGTCCACCTATGTGCAATCTAAGTGTCTCATAGTCTGTCAATTTTCTGAAAGGTCACAGAGGCTGCAACACCATTAACCTCTTAGAGAGCAAGCCACTTTGTAGGGTAATGACCAGGCCTCATTTTTTAAATTTGACCAGTGTCAGTTTATGAGCTAATAACTCCAGAAAGCTTCAACGGATCCAAGTGATTCTGATACTGTTTTTTTGTGACATACTGTACTTCATGATAGTGGTGAAATTTGATTGATAGGACTTCAATTTATTTGTGAAAACATTGGAAATTTGTCGAAAATTCAGAAAATTTCACAGTATTCAAACTTTTAATTCTTGTGCCCTTAAACCATAGAGATATGTCACAAAAAATAGTTAACATTTACCACATGTCTAGATTACATCAGCACAATTTTTCAAACATAATTTTTTTGTTAGAAAGGTTAAAAGTGGATCATCAATTTCTCATTTTTCCAACAAATTTTACAAAACCATTTATTTTAGGGACTGCATCACATTTGAAGTGACTTTGGGTGGCTTTTATGACAGAAAATACAGAAAAAAAGACACCATTCTAAAAACTGAACTCCTCGAACTCCTCCAAACCACATTTAATAAATGTATTAACCATTCACAGGAATTAATGCAATGTGGAAGGAAAAATTAACTTTTTACTTTTTTTCACAAAAAAATTACTTTAGTCCAAAATTTTTTATGTTCACAAGGGTAACAGGAGAAATCACTAGTAGATCAATCTGCCCCCATACAGTATCATGTTATCAGAGTACTTCTGCAGTTCACACCGGGTGATGTGCTGCTGAGAACAATGATTTTTGTTCTGGCATTAACAATCCAATCACTCGAATAATAGGTAGCATTTTGTTTTTTAGTATAATGCACACCCCATAGTCCTCCATATAGTACAATGCACTCCCCATAATATAATGCACCTCATAGTCCTTCATATAGTATAATGCATTCCCCATAGTACTCCATACAGTATAATGTACTCCCCATAGTCCTCCATACACTATAATTCACCCCATAGTCCTTGATAGAGTATAATGCAGCCCCCATACAGTACATATAGTATAATGCACTCCCCATAGTCCTTGATAGAGTATAATGCAGCCCCTATATGGTATAATGCAGCCCCCATATGGTATAATGCAGCCCCATATAGTATAATGCAGCCCCATATGGTATAATGTAGCCCCCATAGAGTATAACGCAGCCCCATATAGTATAATTCAGCCCCCATATAGTATAATGCTGCCCCATATGGTATAATGTAGCCCCCCATATGGTATAATGCAGCCCCCCATATGGTATAAGGCAGCCCCATATAGAATAATGCAGCCCCATATAGTATAATGCAGCCCCCATAGTGGCTGCATGGTCTGCCACTATTAGCGGCACTCTAACTGCTGGGGGCGCCTGTGGAGGCCCTAGGAAAATACCTAGTTAGCCTGCCCTAACGTCGGCCCTGGCAACCTGTATAGGCATGCTACAATAATGGCATAGCTCACCAAGCTCATCATGGTAGAGATTTGTAAAACTGCACATGTATATATAACTACATATGTGTGCAATGTGTATGTATATGTTTCTAGTGTGTTTAATGTGTATGTATGTGTATTGATGTGTGTGATGTGTATGTACGTGTTGTAATGCAGCTACCGGACATATAGTTGATGGGAGGTATGTGTCACAGAGATGGTTGTTGTCATCTGTGATGTATTCCTGGAGTGTTGCCCTAGTGCACATAGCACTAAGAGGATTGTTTGCTGTATCCGGGTCCAGGTTTTACGGGCAGCCTGAGAGACGGGTGGGTCTGGCTGCCCACATACCTCACCTCTGGGTGTGGTTAAGAGGTTATAATGGAGTCTGTTGTTTGACACATGGTCTGTGTGTGTGAAGGGAAAAGGCCTTCTGTGTGATATCCAGACTGAGCCAGTGTACTAGATGCTACCCAGCCTGTGTGCCCACTTGACTGGTTAACCAGAGACTTTGTCTAAAGAACTGTTTTCTTTGTTTTGCCTGCACTGAAGGCCATTTATTTTCCCTTTTGCTTGTGGACGGTTTATGGAGCATTAAACCGACTTGGACATTTAAACGGAAATGCTTCCTGTTTTGCCTCCCGACACACCGAATTGAGTAGAAACTCCACAATTGGTGTTAGAAGTGTGGGCAGTGTTCCCAGCTGCATGTGTGACTGCTACAAGACATACTGCATGTCCTGGGTGAAGTCTGCAATAAGCAAACAATGTTACAGTCATAAATAGTATTGCGCAGGAGCCAGGGGCTGTCACGAGATTTCCGTATTTTATGCTGAGTAGGGAATTATTGTTATGGGTTACGAACGTGAGGGAGGAACTTGTGGAACAATTATTGGTACCAGGGCCCTATAGACGAAAAGTGTTGGACATGGCCCGTTTACATGTCTTTTGTGGCCATCTGGGGTGGAAAAAACTCCGAAATGCAGAGGTTATATTGGCCTGGATGACTTAAAGTATTGCAGGTCCTGTCCCATGTGCCAGATAACCGCCCCCACCTCTCACTTTCGAAGTCCCCTCGAACCATTGCCCATCATTGAAGTGCCGTTTGAGAGAATTGCCATATATTTGGTCGGTCCCCTGGTTAAATCTGCTCGTGGGCATCAATATTTATTGGTCATCCTGGATATGCCACATGCTATCCTGAAGTGATTTCCCTGAGAAACTCTTCGGCAAAGAGTATAGCTCATGAATTGGTCCACTGGGCAGGATTACCAAGGGAGATCCTGACCGACCAAGGAACACCCTTTATGAGTAAGGTGATGAGGGAATTGTGTAAGGCCCTGCAAATCACCCAACTAAAGATATCAGTATACCATCCTCAGACAGATGGCCTTGTGGAAAGCTTCATTAAAACTCTGAAGGGTATGCTGAGGAAGGCCATAGAAAAGGATGGCAGAGACTGGGACTGTCTCCTACCATATCTGTTGTTCTCTATCTGAAAGGCTCCAAAGGCCTCTACTGGGTTCTCGCTAATTTGAACTTCTGTATGGCCATCATCCGAGGGGTCACCTTGATATAGCAAAGGAAACCTGGGAAGCCGAAGTCACACCCCACAGGAGGATCGTTGAGCACATCGCACAGATGCAGGAGAGGATTGCGAAGGTGATGCCCATT
Organism: Phyllobates terribilis; assembly: GCF_046119375.1. Lineage (NCBI taxonomy): Eukaryota > Metazoa > Chordata > Amphibia > Anura > Dendrobatidae > Phyllobates > Phyllobates terribilis. Next base: position 432,909,276 of record NW_027362761.1, read on the forward strand.
GTATAAGGATATATCCAGGCAAAAGAGGCTCAAGCTAGGGTTTGCTGGTCAAGCCAGAAGCTGAGGTTGGAGGAGTCGCAATAGCGGAGATGCTGTCAAAGGCCCAAAAACAGCAGCGTCGGGAATTGCTGCAGAAGAACATGGACCTGTTCTCGGAACTGCCTGGGTGTACAAAGGTCATAGAACATGAGGTTCTGACACAGCCACATGTGCGGGTGACCTTGAAGACCTGTCAAATTTCTGAAGCCCTGCAAAAGTTGATCTCCAAGGAAGTGAGTTTTATGTTGAAACTTGAGGTCATTGAGGAATCCAAGAGCGGATGGTCGAGCCCGATTGTCGTGGTTCCAAAACCCAATGCAAGATTCTGCAAGAATTATAGAAAGTTGAATGAAGTCTCCAAATTTGACGCATATCTGATGCCGCGTGTCGATCAGCTGATTGAGAGACTTGGGCCGGCAAGGTACATAACCACCTTGGATTTAACAAAGGGATATTGGCAAATCCCCATGTCACAGGGAGCCAAGGAGAAGACTGCTTTTTCTACACCTGACGAGTGCTTTCAATATGTCCGGATGCCGTTTGGACTGCAGGGAGCTCTGGCCACCTTCCAGAGAGCCATGGACCGGATCCTCGCACCCCATAAGAAGTTTGCTGCTTCATACCTGGACAATATTGTAATCTTCAGCAGCCCAGACTGGGGAAGTCATCTGGAAAAGGTCCAGGCAGTGTTTGATGCGCTTAGGAAGGCGGGGTTTATGATAAATCCAAAAAAGTGCCATGGGGAAAGAAGAGGCCAAACACCTGGAATATGTAAAAGGTGCAGGCTAGATCTAACCCCGAATCAGTAAAGTGGATGTAATCCAAAACTGGTCAAGACCACTCTCAAAGAAGCAGGCTAGAGCCTTTCTAGTAATCATGGGATACTACAGGAGATTCATCCCAAACTTTGCTATGATGGCCACACCCCTGACAGACCTCCTTAAAGGGACAGAATCAGTTATGGCCAAATGGATTGCGGAGGCAGAGATGGCCTTTCAAGAACTGAAAGTGGTTCTGTGTAAGCAACCGGTCCTGGTTGCCTCCGACGTCAAGAGTGAATTTGTACTCCAGACAGACGCCTCAGAAGTCTGCTTAGGAACAGTCCTTTCTCAGGAAATACACGGGGAGGGTACCCTGTTCTCTACCTGAGTAGGAAGCTATCTGCATGTGAAAATAATTATTCCATTGTAGAAAAGGAATGCTTGGCCATAAAATGGGTGGTAGACACATTACGCTACTATCTGGGAGAAAAATTAAATTAGTTTCAGACCATGCCCCACTACAAGATTTCAGCTTCCATGTGGAACATAGAGCTGGGAAGCTACATGTAAATGCCGATGCCCTCTCGAGAATCCCCTGTCTAGGGGGAAGTATGTAAGGCAGCTACCGGACATTTACTTGATTGGAGGTATGTATCACAGAGATGATTGACATCTGTGATGTAATCCTGAAGTGTTGCTGTAGTGTACATAGCACTAAGAGAATTGTTTAGTGCATCAGGGCCCAAGTTTTACGTGCAGCCTGAGAGACGGGCGGGTCTGGCTGTCCACATACCTCACCTCTGGGTGTGGTTAAGAGGTTATAATTGAGTCTGTTGTTTGACACATGGTGCCACGCAAGGTGAAAGAAAGAATAATTGCAACATGCAGGGAAAAGAGGGAGGAAGCCCAAACACTAGGGAAAGGCAGAGTGGAGACCCCAAGGCAGATCTAATATCACCCTGCCTACCCTATCATCCCTATATAGGTTTCACACCTATCACCAAACAGCAACCTAAGCCCTGAATGTCCCTAGAGCTTGGCCCTATATAGGGAGGGGACAGGGTGAGCACTAGTCAAGCCCCACTACAAACTAAAGACAACAAGATAGACAAACAAAAGGGATACACTTAGCTTGAGCAGACACCAGAGAGTTAATGCCAACTGTCCTCCAAGGGCACCAGAAAAGAAACTAGCCAAATGCTAGTGCTCCAAGCCTACACAGAGGTACATAGAACTATCACCGGCGACTCTATGGAGAAACTGAGACTATTTAACTACCCAGCAAAGGTGTGTCAATCAGCAGCAGAAGGTGGAGGTCGCTGCTGGGTCCTAAAAGAAGAAGGATAAAACTATACTACAGGGATGAGGGAATCAAGAAGGCGTGTGCAATGCCAAGCGCAGTGACCTTCTACAGCCGGATCCAGAGCGACTGTCTGTCACACCTTACACACCTGTGACAGTACCCCCCCTTCTACGAGTGGCCTTCGGACACTCGGGACCAGGTTTCTCAGGATAAGAGGTGTGGATCGAACGAACCATCCTGGGGGGCATTCACCTCTAATGCCGAAACCCACATCCTTTCCTTTGGACCATAGCCCTTCCAGTGCACCAAGTACTGTAGGGAATGACGCAATCTACAATCCTCAAAATCTGAAATTCCAAATTACCATCAACCATGATTTGGGGTGGCGGCAGCGGAGATGACTTAAGAGGTTCTACATATTTCTTGAGCAGAGACACATTGTGGATCTTAAGGGCCTGGGGTAGCTCAAGGCGAAACGCTGCTGAGATAATGATGGCGGTTATTTTATAGGGACCAATAAATCTAGGTCTCAGCTTCCAGGAAGGAACCTTCAACTTGATTTTCCTGGTAGACAACCACACAAAGTCATTCACACTTAGGTCTGGACCTAGCGAGCATTTCCTCTCAGCAATACATTTGTACCTGTCTCCCATGATTTTCAAATTACTCAGAATCCCCAACCACACAGAGGAGAGCGATGAAGCAAAATGTTCCTCTTCAGGAACTCCTGAAGCCCCTCCCCAACTAAGAGTTCCAAACTGTGGATGGAAACCGTATGCACCAAAGAACGGTGACCTGCCGGTTGATTCTTGGCGATGATTATTAATAGCAAATTCTGCCAACGGTAAGTAAGATGCCCAATCCACCTGGTTTTTGGAGACAAAACACCTGAGGTAAGTCTCTAAATTCTGATTAATGCGCTTGGTCTGCCCATTCGACTGAGGGTGGAAGGCAGAGGAAAAGGACAGCTGTACTCCCAGTCGAGAACAGAAAGCTTTCCAGAACTAAGAAATAAACTGGGTTCCCCGATCTGACACCACATCGGAGGGAACCCCGTGAAGCTTCATGATCTCATTTATAAACACCTGAGCAAGAGTCTTGGCATTCTGAAGTGCCGGTAATGTTACGAAGTTAACCATTTTACTGAACCTATCTACCACCACCAAAATCACAGTCTTGCCTGCAGATACCGGTAAGTCAGCCATAAAATCCATGAAGATGTGTGTCCATGGCCTGCTAGGAATAGGTAGTGGAAGAAGAATACCAGACGGATGGGTTTGCGATACTTTCGAACGCGCGCAAATACTACAGACACATGTTCAACCATATCCCAATGCAACTCCGCCCACCAAAAATGACGAGAAAGGTGGTCCGCCGTTGCCTTACCACCTGGATGACCCGTAAGTAGAGAGTTTAGATGTTCTCTAATTACTTTGCGGAGCAGATTAGATGGTAAAAATTACCTCCCCGAAGGGCAGGAGGCAGAGGCGTCTCCCTGAGCCTCCAACACCTCACCCTCCAGTTCAGGGTACAGTGCCGAAGTGACTACCCCCTTCTGCAAAATCAGGGCAGGGTTCTCATGGTCACCACCACCAGGGAAGCTCTGGGACAAAGCATCAGCCTCGACGTTTTTGACCGCTGGACGGAAAGTGACAACAAAATTGAACCTAGTAAAAACGAGGGACCATCTAGCTTGCCTAGGGTTGAGACGTTTAGCCAATTGAAGATATGATAAGTTCTTATGATCTGTGATAACAGTAATAGGATGGACAGCCCCCTCCAACCAATGTCGCCATCCTTAGAATGCCAATTTAATCTCCAAAAGCTCCCTATTACCCACGTCATAATTTCTCTTAGCCGAAGATTATTTCTTGGAAAAGAAAGCGCATGGATGCCATTTACCAGGGGGCAGACCATGAGACAACACCATCCCAACTGCCACCTCTGACACATCAACTACCATGATAAAAGATTGTGAAACATTGGGTTGCCTGAATATAGGTGCAGTGGCAAAACAACTCTTTAGGGAGGAAAAAGCCTGCAGGGCAGCATCAGGCCATTTAGAAAAATCAAACCCCCTCCTTGTCATGTCAGCGAGGGGTTTCACAATTACTGAATAATTTTGGATAGATTTCCGGTAAAAATTAGTAAAGTCCAGAAAACGCTTTAAAGCCTTCAGGTTCTAGGGACGGTCCCAATCAAGTATAGTACGGATCTTCTCCGGATCCATCCGAAAACCCAAAGATGACAACAGGTACCCCAAAAACTTCACCTCCTGGACGGCGAAAACATATTTTTCTAGTTTAGCATAAAGTTTGTTATCCCTTAATATCTGAAGCACCTGTTTAACATGCTCCCGATGTGTCTCAAAATCAGGTGAGTGGACCAAAATATCATCCAGATAGACCACCACAAACCTGCCACCAAATGATGGAAAAAATAATTTATCAAATACTGGAACACAGCAGGTCCATTGATCAGACCGAAAGGCATAACCAGACTCTCGAAATGCCCCTCAGGAGTATTGAACGCTGTTTTCCATTCATCCCCTTCTCTAATTCTAACCAGATTGAAGGCTCCCCTTAAATCCCACTTGGAGAACACCTTAGCTCCCACAACCTGGCTGAACAAATCAGGAATCAGAGGAAGAGGGTACAGATCTCAGATGGTAATTTGATTCAATTCCTGGAAATCTAAACAGGGACATAGACCGCCATCTTTCTTCTTCACGAAGAAGAACCCTGCCACCACGGGCGAAGATGAGGGTCTGATATGTCCCTTCTCCAGACTTTCTCCAATGAAATCCTTCATGGCTTGTCTCTCAGGGCCAGAAAGATTATACAGTCTTGACTTTGGTAGTTACCTCTGGGGGTCAGGTTAATAGGACAGTCATATGCACGCCGAGGAGGCAAATCCTGACACCCCCTCTCAGGAAAAACGTCCTCAAAACCAGACAAAAACGTAGGTAAGATCTCTGTAGAGACTGTAGAAAGGGAAATGTTTAAACAGTTCTCATGACAGTAATTCAATGATCTCTCTGGATTGCCAATCCACTATCAGATTATGCTTCACCATCTAGGGTAGACCCAGTACAATCGGAGTGGGAAAGCCGTCCAGGACATAGCAAGTAATAACCTCACAATGAACAGAGCTTTCTGTGCAAGTGGCGCTGAGTTGATGGCAAAAACAGGAATGTGCTTATCTGAAGTACAGCAAGCAAGCCCATGAGTTCTCACAAACACAACATCAACCATGCTGACTCCAGCTTGACTGTTAACAAACACAGAAATTTTCTCAGTCCTGCTCTCTAGTACCACCTCTGCCATCAGGACAAACCGAGAACTGTAGGTTGATGACAAGCACACCACTGATTATCCAACTCCAGACTACCAAGGGTTAATCGAGTTTAATTTTGCAAAGGAATCAGGGGATAGACCCCAATAAAATGTCCCTTTTTTCACAAAAAAATATACTCCCTTTTTTTTGTGTATCTCAGGGGAAAAGTATCATACAGAGGCACCCCCTAACTGCACTGGTTCTTCCACCTCCCCTGGTACTGGTTCACCCCCAGATCGCTCCCCCGTCAAAGGGACATTACCCCAAAAAGAGGGCTCCGGAGTAGGTGGTCTCACCCACCTATCTCGAAGGCGTCTATCAACATTATTGCCAAAGACATTGCAGCCTCCAAGGACATTGCGGTTTAATAAACTGCCGAGGCATCTTTCAACCTTTTAGTAAGGCCCTGACAAAATTGGCTTCTAAGAGCCGGGTCATTCCGTTTGGTATCAGTTGCCCATCTGTGGAATTTGGAGCTATACATCTCCACTAACCAATTTCCCTGCTGAATGTGACGCAGCCTGGACTCAGCCAAGGAGATTCGGTCAGGGATGATCATAGATGAGGGCTAGAGCCCCGAAAAACCCCTCCACTGACTGGAGCCAAACAGAACCCTGCGTCAAAGAGAAAGTTCAGGATTGAGGAGTAAGGACAAAGTTTAAAATACAATTTACAAGCTTCCTTGAACACAAAAAACTTGTCTCTACCTTCTGAAAACTCATCCGAGAGGGAAACTTTGGGTTCAAGCTGGACCGGCCAACCCGCAGAGACCCCAACATTAGGGACCTGCAGCCGTTGTTGCTACTGCTGAACGACAGAGCGGAGGTCAGTCACCTACAGAGACAGCTTATGCAGCTGCTCTGCCAGCATTGCAACAGGATCCATGAACCAAGGGAGAGAGGGGAAAAAAAAACACACCAAAAAAACCCCCCACAAAAACCATGTGTCAGTTTTTATGCAAGGCCGGTGATAATGTTACGCAAGGTGAGGCAAAGACCAATTTCAACAGGCAGGTAAGAGGGGGAGGAAGCTCAAACACTAGGGAAAGGGGGAGTGGAGACCCCTAGGCAGATCTAATATCACCCTGCCTACCCTATTGTTTCTATATATGTTCCACGCCTATCGTCGAGTAGGAACCTAAGCCCTGAATGTCCCTATTGCTTGGCCCTAGATAGGGTGGGGACAAGCCCCACTACAAACTAAAGACAACAAAGTAGACAAAAAAGGGGATACACTTAACTTGAGGGATAGCGCCAACTGTCCTCCAAGGGCACCACAGAAGAAACTAGCCGATTGCTAGTGCTCCAAGCCTACACAGAGGTAAATAGAATTATCACCGGTGACTCTCTGGAGAAACTGAGACTATTTAACTACCCAGCAAGGGTGTGTCAATCAGCAGCAGAAGTTTGAGTTCGCTGCTTGGCCCTAAAGGAAGAAGGATAAAACTATACTACAGAGATGAGGGAATCAATAAGGCGTCTGCAATACCAAGTGCAGTGACCTTCTACAGTTGGCTCCAGAGCGACTGTCTGTCACAACTGACACACTCTTGACACATCGTCTGTGTATTGAGGGAAAAGGCCTCCTGTGTGATATCCACACTGAGCCAGTGTACTGGATGCTACCCTGCTTGTGTGCCCACAGGACTGGCTAACCAGAGACTTTGTCTAAAGAACTGTTTTTTTTTTGCCTGCACTGAAGGCTGTTTATTTTTCCTTTTGCTTAATGACCGTTTGTGGAGCAATAAACCGACTTGAACATTTAAACAGAAACGCTTTTTGTTTTGCCTCCCGACGCACCAAAGTGATTAGAAACCCCACAGTGTATATATGTGCATATGAAGAGCAGAGCAGGGTCTTACACTTTGGACCCCTTCTATCAGACTAGGCAAAATGGAGAGCTGTTTTGCAAATGCAGCTTCAATGCTAGCTGACTACAGCCATCCTTGTATCCAAAGAACAACCAGTTGTCAAAGCAGCTTCTGAAGGAAAGATGCCTGCCTGTGTCTTCTTTGGCCTAAGTCAGTAATTTTCCAATGGTGCCTGAATCAAGACCTGGTAGCTATGATGAGACAACCCTTTAAAGGGAACCTGTCACCAGAAAAACGCTATTAACCTGCAGATATGAGGTTAATCTGTATGTTAATAGCGTTATGCTGCCCAGCACCTGCATTTAGCCGAATGCTGCCGGTGAGAAAATTAGCTTTATTCTCCCCGGCAGCGTTCGGATGTCAGTCATGGGTGCGGTGCGGGCTCGGATTTTGTCACCGCACTGGGAATACAGAGGAAGATGTAACCGCGTCCCCTACACTGAATGACACTAGCTCTACATTAGGGCTGGCTGTCAGTCAGGGCAGGTGGCGCAGTTACAGCAGCCTCTCTGAATTCTCAGAGTGGGACTTAACCCACGCCAGTGCTGCTTTTGTGACTGAAACTGGAACACTGTCAAGGAGGATAAACTACATTTTCTCCCCGCAGCGTTCTGCTAAGTGCGGGTATCAAGCAGGTTAATAACGCTATTATCCTGCAGATTAACCCCATATCTGCAGGTTAATAGCGTTTTTTCTGGTGACAAGTTCCCTTTAATGTGTATGTATGTGTTTGTAATTCGTGGATGTACAGTATGTCTATACCATGTAACAATATTATGTTAAGTCTGTGTGAAATATAGTGGTACCATATAATGTATGTGAGTGGTATAGCTGCATAATATCTGTACAGTTTAGCTACCCTTTGTATGTCTGTGTGGTATAGCTGTACTTATGTATGTTCTTTATTGTAGTACTATTTATTTTTGAAGTTTATAGCACCATGTTCTGTTTGTAATAAATGTGGATAGAACACAAACATCAGAATGAGGTCTGGAAGTGGCCAGAGGCCAGAGGTCTAGGAGGTGATCATAGGTTCTAGGTGAAGATCGAAGAATTTTAGCACATACTTATGATAGGGATAGCATCCAGGATTAGCTCAGTAAATCTTTTTCCATCTTTCGCATGTACTGGTTACTGTTGCATACAACTGTGATCTCATTGAAAAAATAATTGTACCACACACTGTTTTGTGTTGTGGCAACTTCAGCTGCTTTATTTTGATTCTCATTATTAGTTTTATTATTGTACAACCTTGACATTTCTTCTTGTTTTCTGCTTACAATTTTATGTATTTCAACATGCAATTGCAGAAGAAAGATTTTTAGCATTAAAGAGGCATTGTGTAGCTAATTTTTAAAATTGTATGTTAGTTTATTAATTTAATATTCATTGAAAACATAATTTAAAAAACGTGAAGGTTGTTTTATTCAGGTACAAAAAAAATTAATGTAGAAAATACAGATTTGGAATAAACCAATACAAATGAACAACATATAAATATACATAATAAAGTGAGAGAATAAAAATTAAACATAACTGCATAATTAGCAATACAGCGCAATATGCATGTAATGAAGTTCCCAAGTAATGGCATTCTAACAATAAGAATCCAAAAAAATAATGTGATCTAAATCATGTTTGAGGAGGTGGTAGGGGAAGGGGGGATTGCATGAGGAGACAGCATGGGGAGTGGAGAATGGTTAGAAGACAGTATGGGGCGGGGAAGAATGTGTGAGGAGACAGTACTGGGAGGGGGGAGGAAATGTGTGAGGAGACAGTACTGGGAGGGGGAGGATATGTGTGAGGAGACAGTATGGAGAGGTGCAAATGTGTTAGAAGACAGTATAAGGAGAGGAGACATTAAGGGATGGGGGAAGATGTGTGAAGGGACAGTATGGGTAATGGAGAGGGAATGTTTTAAGAGACAGTACAGGAAAGGGGAAATGTGTGAGGCGACATTATAGGGGAAGAAAAGTGTGTAGGAGCACAACAACGAGACTGGGTAGTGTGGTGGGGCACTATAGAGAGGAGGCAGCATGGAAGACAGTGTGAGGGCACAGTATGGAGGGGACAGTATGTAGAGGGGTCAGAAGTGTGAGGGGTGAGCATAGTATAGAGACTTGGCAGTATAAAGGGAACAGTGTGGAGGTCATGTTCCATAAGAATTACAGTATGAGGGGCATATTTTGTGCAGGGAGCACCTTAAGGGGCAATTATATAGTGGCACAGCGTAGGACAGAAATTTTTATGCAGGAAAATTATAATTACACTGTTATTTTTTAGGGCATTGTGTTGGGATGTGCTGCAAAAGACCATAAGATGGAAATCTTTAGAGACGAGCTGTGGATGTCGAAAGTCAACATGTCATCTGGACTAGATGAAGAAGAAAATAAAGACAATGACTCCAATCAGAGAAGATGTCGCCTGTAAGTACTCATCAGTACTGTGGTTTCTGTATGGTCTGCGGTCTGATGACGGCTGTTAACAATAACTCCCAGTATCTACTTACCATTGTTAAAGTGTTTTCCTACAAACAAAGGGCATTTTAATTAATAGATCTTGGAATAAAAATAAGTTCCAGAATTGGATGTGTTTAAAAAAATGTTCCTGTGCTGAGATAATCTTATAAATGTGCCCCAGCTGTGTACTGTGTAATGACTGTGTCTTACCGTGTACGGAACACGGTCTGATCATACCACAGCTCCTGGGCAGGGGAGGAAGAAAAAGAGTATACAGACATTACAGTACGAGGATCACAGCTGATTCTTTTTGTGAGGTAAAAGATATCACTAGGAGGAACATATGAAGGTGGTAGTGTGAAGCACTCTGCAGCTGCTGATGACCTTTGTTTAGATTAGAAGAATAACTGTTCTATGATGCCAGTAGCCTTGTGCTTTTATATGGTCACAACACTTCTTGCTGACCTCTGACCTTTTTTATATATTACAGTAAAGACGTCATTATCCCATGTATAATTATATCAATTTGCAACCTATGATTTTCTGTAAGAATTAAACCTACTGGCATATTAACCAGTTAAAGACTGGGCAATCTACTCCCCATTCCTGACCAGACATATTTTCAGTTTTTTTCATACATGCAGTTTAAAGAGCTGTAACATTTTTTTTGTTCAAATATTCAAGTAATTTTTGCCTCTTTTATTTGTGATACATGGGGCTTCATTCTTATATCAATGTCATATTCTTATTTTTTTATTTTTGTTGACTTTAAGTGATATCAGTGGGAAAATAAGGGAAATAGTGTCTGTTTTTCCCATTTTTTTATGATCACAAAGGATCAGTAAAATAAATTTAGTAATATGTTCCCCATTCTGTAAGAAATATTTTTATATTTCGGACATGTTTTTTATTGGCGTGCGGCTTGTAACAGCGATTCAAATTGAATTTAGTTATTTCATTTATTAATTTCTTTACCTGCTATTTTTTATTTATTTATTCATTTTATTTTTCATTTACTTTACACATTGTAACCCCCCCCCCCATAAAGTCATAAAAGACCTTTGCAAGGAGAAGGGAGAAAAGTTCATTTCAATATCTAAATATATTATTTTTATCTTATTAGAAAGTAACTGTAAAGTGCGGTCGCAAGCGTTTAAAGTCCACGGGCGGTCCTGAAGTGGTTAAATTCATCTCTGCTACATCTTTTACTATATGCGTTTTGCAAAGATTTATCAAAATATTGATAAAAATGGATGACATATTTAAGATTGTGTGTCGTTTGGGGAAAAAGGACAAAAATATAGTGTTGTATTGGTTCTTATAACACAGAAGCTTACGAAGCAGCATCTCGTTGAAGTCTTTTATGTCACGTTAAGTTTATGCCATATCACTGCACATGTACATCGAAGCAAATTACTCCCCAGAGTTTCTTTTAAGTAATTTGATATTGCCCTGAAGTAATGCAATTATCATACATGGATAGTTCTGCTTTTCTTTTCCAGCATTAGTGATATGGATGTGCAGCAGGTGTCTGTTGTTTTAACAAAAGACCAAAGTCACATAGGTCACAAAATGCATGCTGTGGATTACAGACCACCCACTGATAGCAAGGTGACCATTCATGTGTAATAACGTGATTACATTCCATCATTAGGAGGATGAATAAGCCAAAGGTTATGCATTCAGGACTGATACCAAGGGGTTTCTTGCTGAGGAGGCTTCGCTGTGAAGTTGTTTTGTATCACACGCAGCTGTACTATTGTACGATCATTCTAAAATATTTGGTGTTAAAAATGTCATCGTTCTCCATATAAAATTTTATCAAAAGTTTTCCCAGGCTGATAAGAAAAACATAAACCATTCTGTATCTCAAGGTGAGCACAATGGACGGCTGGGAAAGCGAGATTCCAGGAAAGCACTGATGCATTTTCTGTCCACATAACGTTCCACAACAGTGATTTCTAGAATGATCAACTAGTCAATTATTTGTGGGGCTGCTATATGAAATATTTCTCATATCTATCAGTTAACAAGATGTATAAATAACATTAATTATTCTCCTTAAACATCTATCGTAACTGCCATTCTAGAAAATGATGGTACTTTCTGATCGGGTATGTTTCTTGCTTGCAAGTAACTCTTATAAATTGAATTAATAAATTAATAAAATTCATATAAAATTTATTTTCACAATTAAGTATCTTGTGGAAATGATTTTGAGGACACATCCCCACACAGATAGAGCACATAAATGTCTTCCATTTAATTTCATACTTAGAATGTTGTGGCCCATGAAAATAATATAAATGTATTGTTATTATTATTTACAAGTGCCTTTCATCTATCAGCTTTAAGTTCTGCTAGTTGAATGAAGAAATAGTTAAGCAGAATAAGTCCCGACTGCGCCGTATCACTGAGATATGGTAGTCAAGTACAGATGAGTATAAGATTTTTTTTAACTCCCTCATGGCCCTCTATAATCCCACAAAATGCATGTCAGCCCAAGGCTAATTGCGAAAAAAAGACACTTTACGTAAAGTGTCATACTGCATAAGGCAGTTACATGCTCACGCCTTGTTTTTGGTGGGACGAGTTATACTTTTGAATAACAACATTGATTTTACCACATAGTGTACTGGAAAAAGGGAAAAAAATTCAAAATGCGGTGAAATTACAAAAAAAATTCCAAAATTGTTCTTTGGGTTTTTTATTTACCATGTTGACTATATGATAAAACTGACCTGGAAAAATTATTCTCCAAGTCAGTACGAGTACACAGATACCAAACATGAATATATACAGTACAGACCAAAAGTTTGGACACACCTTCTCATTTAAAGATTTTTCTGTATTTTCATGACTATGAAAATTGTACATTCACACTGAAGGCATCAAAACTATGAATTACCACATGTGGAATGATATACTTAACAAAAAAAGTGTGAAACAACTGAAAATATGTCTTATATTCTAGGTTCTTCAAAGTAGCCACCTTTTGCTTTGATGACTGCTTTGCACACTCTTGGCATTCTCATGATGAGCTTCAAGAGGTAGTCACCGGAAATGGTCTTCCAACAATCTTGAAGGAGTTCCCAGAGATGCTTAGCACTTGTTGGCCCTTTTGCCTTCACTCTGCGGTCCAGCTCACCCCAAACCATCTCGATTGGGTTCAGGTCTGGTGACTATGGAGGCCAGGTCATCTGGCGTAACACCCCATCACTCTCTTTCTTGGTCAAATAGCCCTTACGCAGTCTGGAGGTGTGTTTGAGGTCATTGTCCTGTTGAAAAATAAATGATGGTCCAACTAAACGCAAACCGGATGGAATAGCATGCCGCTGCAAGATGCGGTGGTAGCCATGCTGGTTCAGTATGCCTCCAATTTTGAATAAATCCCCAACAGTGTCACCAGCAAAGCACCCCCACACCATCACACCTCCTCCTCCATGCTTCACGGTGGGAACCAGGCATGTAGAGTCCATCCGTTCACCTTTTCTGCATCGCACAAAGACACGGTGGTTTGAACCAAAGATCTCAAATTTGGACTCATCAGACCAAATCACAGATTTCCACTAGTCTAATGTCCATTCCTTGTGTTCTTTAGCCCAAACAAGTTTCTTCTGCTTGTTGCCTGTCCTTAGCAGTGGTTTCCTAGCAGCTATTTTACCATGAAGGCCTGCTGCACAAAGTCTCCTCTTAACAGTTGTTGAAGAGATGTGTCTGCTGCTAGAACTCTGTGTGGCATTCGCCTGGTCTCTAATCTGAGCTGCTGTTGACCTGCGATTTCTGAGGCTGGTGACTCGGATAAACTTATCCTCAGAAGCAGAGGTAACTCTTGGTCTTCCTTTCCTGGGGCGGTCCTCATGTGAGCCAGTTTCTTTGTAGCGCTTGATGGCTTTTGCAACTGCACTTGGGGACACTTTCAAAGTTTACCCAATTTTTCAGACTGACTGACCTTCATTTCTTAAAGTAATGATGGCCACTCGTTTTTCTTTACTTAGCTGCTTTTTTCTTGCATTAATACAAATTCTAACAGTCTATTCAGTAGGACTATCAGCTGTGTATCCACCAGACTTCTGCACAACACAACTGATGGTCCCAACCCAATTTATAAGGAAAGAAATCCCACTTATTAGACCTGACAGGGCACACCTGTGAAGTGAAAACCATTTCCGGTGACTACCTCTTGATGCTCATCAAGAGAATGCCAAGAGTGTGCAAAGCAGTCATCAAAGCAAAAGGTGGCTACTTTGAAGAACCTAGAATATAAGACATATTTTCAGTTGTTTCACAGTTTTTTGTTAAGTATATAATTCCACATGTGTTAATTCATAGTTTTGATGCCTTCAGTGTGAATGTACAATTTTCATAGTCATGAAAATACAGAAAAATCTTTAAATGAGAAGGTGTGTCCAGACTTTTGGTCTGTACTATATATTATTTATTTAAGTGGTGAAAAACAATTCTGAAATTCTGTATGAAAAAAAGTTTTTGCGTTTGACACCATTTTCCGAGACCCATAGCATTTTCATTTTTCGGGATCTGGGACTGGGTGATGACTCTTTTTTTGCGACTTGATCTGATGTTTTTATTGATACCATTTTGGGGTACAAACTATGTTTTGATCGCCTCTTATTGTATTTTATTGCAATGGTGTGGTCACCAAAAAACGTAATTCTGATGTTCTGATTTTCTCATTACACCGTTTACTGATTGGATTAATTTATAGTTTAATAGATCGGGCATTTCTGAATACAGCGATACCAAATATGTGTATTTTTTTTTTTTTTAATGGGGCAAAGGGGGGTGATTTGAACTTTTTTTAAACTTTTTACTGTGTTCAATAGTCCCCTTAGGAGACTTGAAGCTGGGATCTTTTGATCACCTGTGCTATACATAGCAGGGCTTCAGCCCTGCTATGTACAGCAAAAATCATGATCAATCAGCCATCAAGTACGGGGAACAATGTGGGCTCAGTGCTGGAGTCACATGATTGGGGGGAATGTTCATACTTATCTCACCTGTTGTATGTGTGTGTTGTAAGGTGACTGTCCTACATCTAGTGGATGAGAGATAAACCTGGAGTAATACTTCAGCACATATAGGACTAAAAGGGGTTAATCGGCCATGACAGTTTGATTATGAGCACCTGTTGAGTTGAGTTAGACAGCTGCTCACAATATCTCCACCCCTGGGTGTGGTTCACTTTGTAAAATGAAACCTATTTGACTTTCACAAGTCAGTGTGTGTGGAGGTTACATACCTTCTGGATTGAGTGCCTTTGGTAAAGGACTAAGAAACTGGTCTCTAAGCCAGGTGGGCTAACCTGCACTATTGTATTGACTCTTTGCTTTATGTTTTTCTTTGTGCAGGACAATGGCTGTATTTGAGTTTCCTGTGATGTGGTTTATGAGGACTGTAATAAACCAGCCGGACTTTAAATAAAAAGTGGAGACACACAGCTGGACACAGGAGAGTGAATACCAGCAGATTTTATTATTTATATCACAACAAGCATATATTTGTACAAAAAGTATAAATGGAAAACCACTTTCACTTTGATGAGCCTGGAAACGAGGCAGCAAAGATTTCATTGCACGTCTCCAACTACATCTCACTAATATTTTAAAGGGTAACGATACTTTCAAGTAACTTTTCAGAATAAGTGTTATGCACCAGGTGGCACACGTAGTTCTGGGCCCATTATGACTTACTCTGGAGGGACGTAACTAAGCATCTACCTAGGCATTCACAGGAGCCTTTAGTGGTGACGTCAGGCTTATGCGGCAGGTAATTTGCTTGTGCCAAGGGTCATATATGTTAATTCGGATAGAGAGTCCTAGACAGGGAAGGACGACCACTTGGGACAGGAACAGACTATGGTTCTGGATAGCAGACAGGACGGCCACTGGGACAAGGAAGCTTTTTAAATGTAGTCTCCAGCTCTAGGAAGGGAGGCCACACCCTGGTTTGCACAGAATGCAAAAATACAAAGAAAAAACACAAAATTTGAGCTTGGTTTAAGTTGTTATACATGCAGCACATAAATGCATGTTCACAATGGCCATTAATCTGAAGAAAACCTACAAGAAGCAAAGTTAACATAAACCCTGCTGTAAATAAATAAATTAAAAGCAAAAGTGCATTAAAATAAAATAGGGTTCTTAGTTACTAAATAAAAAGCAAAAGTGCATTTAAATAAAATAGGGTTCTTAAAAACACTGTTTTTGATCAAATATAGCATGAAAGCTATTCCACCATGGCAAGGTGAACCCATTCGGGATAGGGTGTGGCCTCCTTTCCTAGAACGGGTTAATACATTTAAAAAGCTTCCCTTGGCTAGTGTCCACAGTTTGGGATTGGCTCCTTTGTTTGCCCTTATTCACACACAGAGGTCAAATTTGACACATGGTAAGGTCTTCAATATTAGACAGAGTAAGACTATCCCAAATGGGTTCACCTTGCCGTGTGGGATAGCTTTCATGCTATTTTTGATTAAAAACAGTGTTACTAAGAACCCTATTTTATTTAAATGCACTTTTGTTTTTTATTTATTTACAGCAGGGTTTATGTTCATTTTGCTTCTTGTAGGTTTTTCTGATTCATAGCCATTGTGAACATGCATTTATGTACTGTATGTATAACAACTTAAACCAAGCTCAAATTTTGTGTTTTTGTACCGGACTGTCTGCACCAGGACCAGGGAACAATGTTCAGGTACTGGCCGCATTGGAGCCAGGGATTCGGGTTCAGGTACCGCCGAATCAGTCACAGGAACACATACAAACTATACTGGACTAATGAGACACAGGATAGGGGAAAAACTTTAACAGACTAAGTACGAGGGACCTGGCAACATACAGTTGCACACACCAACAAACCTAACACTAAACTATAGGGGTTGCTCAGGCCCATCCTTATTGGGGAGGCAGCCCTTTGTACAACATACCTCCCAGCTATTAGCTGTAATACACCTTGCAGGTGTGGACTTTAACTAAATGCCTCCCAGCTGGTAGCTGGGGACATTTACCATATGAGCGTTGCCCCTTTAAGAACAGGGAAGCGTGCACACTAGGCACACAGTGCGGAACACAGTGCGGCGTGCACAGGAAGACAGGGAGCATGCTCGTGACCATGCTGAGGGCTGGGGCGGTGAGTAAACCGGCGTGCCTGCATGGAGGGAGAAGGGGACATCATGTAGGGGTGCCGGCCATTGCGCTACAATAAGTTATATGTATACAAGACGAATAATACTATTTCTAGCCATAATATGACTTATATGCTGCAGTTTGACCATTTAATCCCCCCATGGCATTTTTATTTAGTAATTGACTCTGAGCTAGAGGAAAGAGGCAACATAGTGTTTTGTATAGACATCACAGCATACAGAGAGGTAATTGTACATAATTTCTAAGAAATCTAGGTTTAAATACATCTCTGTAGTGAAGTAAAAGACTTGTTAGAAAGCTCAGCATGATATTGCTGTGTATCCCTGTGTGTTATTTAACTCTGCTCCTCACTCCTCCTACTCTTTCTTCTCCATAGAGTATAATAGAAGGTATAAACTAACACCCCACTGTGCTAGCAGACCATCTTGCTTGATCCAGGGCTGAGCTGATTTATTTTTTTTCAGAGTGAATGGTAAATTCAGAAGGCAGGGGGGTAGTGAAGAAGTGACAGACAAGATGTGTTACATTTTTTTTCTGTTTGACTATGTTAAATTTGAAAAGTACAGTTCCCATTTAAAAATTCTCACTGTTATGTCACAATGGATATTAATTCATTAGACATCAAATATCACTAAGGAGAAGCAAGGAGATGTATTGTTGAGGCATGAGGAATCGGTAAACAATTGTATTTTAAAAGGTTTTTCACACTTTTGTAAAACAGAGTCCAAACCTTGTCACAAATGTATTCTATTGATGTATTTTCTAATGTATTTGCATTAAAAATTAAAGTTCCATAGCTGAAATGTCAGGAAACACAGCTGTATGACAGTGCTGTTTTTTTAAAATAATTTCCTGTCCACACTGTCACTATATGGATTTGCTATCACAGAGTTGACATTTTATTTGACACGTACTGTCATGTCTAGACCCTTTGCAGCATTCTGCTTTAAATATGCTCCTGAGATCTGAAGAAATCATCATTTGTCACTGAAGACTGAGTCAGATCATAGCATTCTGCAGTTATGATATCTGTTCATCCTGTGTAGGTCATAAATATATATCTTCCAGACCCTTAAAGAGAACCTTTCATCAAATTTTTCATGATGAAATGGACATACAATGTAATAAGTTTAGTTTAAAACAGATGGAATGATGTGCTACTAGGGGCAAATCCAAAGAGCTAGGCACTCATAGATGTGATATGGAAAATGTATTTGTAATCCAAAAGTGAGTGTACAGCATTTCAGTCATTGCCTTTTGACCCTCATCAAGTACATGGATGGTTTTTGCAGAGAGACATGGATCAATTTGTGATAAAGTGCTATAGGAGAAACACAGGATGCCTGCTGTAGAGATATATGTTCACACTTCCTTTCTCATATATTTGAGTCCTGAGTTCTTTTTATTCACACAATGTAATAGTGGTTGCAGAGCTATTAACTAGAGTTAATAGCTCCACGCTTCTATACTGTGTAATACATCTTCAGTCCTTATTTATGCTGCACACTCTGTCTGGCAGAACCTGTGGACTCTGGTCCTGTGACTCTGATGAAATCATCCCAGGTCCTTCTGCACTTATATGTTCCTGCCTACTGTTGATTGGTCAGCATCATACCGGAGGAAGAAGTATAAGCTCCCAGTGAAAACTATTTAATAACACACAAATGGATTTAACTGACGTTAACTATTGAGGTGCCTATTCGACTGCTAATATCTCCACAGTGTAGAGGTGAAGTATACCTACTAGTGATGAGCAAGCATACTTGCAAGTACTCGGTACTCTCCCGAGCATCTCAGTACTCGAGATGCTCGGAGCTCACCGAGTACTTCCAAGATGCTCGGGTGGATGCTCGGTTCCCCTCCCTGCATGTTTAGCGCTCTTTAGACATGCTGGGGTGGTCTGCCACACACTGTAATGCTGCAGCCATGTTGGTTGTGACATTACAGTGATTGGCTGGCCGCACAGCGTCATCAGGTCTACATCAGACCTGGCGCCGCCGTGCTCGTCACAGTCTACTCCGCAATCAGGCAGTGTAGGGAGAGGTGCTGCTGAGCTAGGGAGAGATTTGGTTGTTTATTAGTTAGTGTAGGTATTCTACAAGATTCTCTACATTTCCATCTCGACTAACAGTCCTTTTGGGGACTAATTCAGCTGCAGAGATATCAGTGCTAGGTAGGCAGGCAGGGTATATAGCAGACTGCAGTGCACATAGCAAGAGGCTCCATTCCAGTTCTGTCTGCTGGTGCTTTTACAGATATGTGTAGAAATAGCCCCAGGTATCAGGGGCCAGGAATATTTTTTATTTTTAATTTTAATCCTGATTATTTGCTTAAAAAGCAAATCAGAGAGCACAGTTTTTCTGCGCCATTTGCTTGTTGGCACTGCGGAATACAGCCAGGTCCTTTCCATATTACAGCGCTAAAAATCCAGCTATTTAAAACTGTGGTTTGTCCGTCACACGGATCACATATACTTGCGCTGAAAATTCTGCCATTTCTGGCCTCCATTGAAATTTTGTTGCAGTGTGTCAGCGAAGTTATTGACACGAGGTCGCTGTTAAAAATAGTTACCTACAGGCCAGCTATTTAAAACTGTGGTTTGTCCGTCACACGGATCACATATAGTTACGCTGAAAATTCTGCCATTTCTGGCCTCCATTGAAATTTTGTTGCAGTGCGTCAGCGAAGTTATTGACACGAGGTCGCTGTTAAAATAGTTACCTACAGGTCAGCTATTTAAAACTGTAGTTTGTCCATCACACGGATAACATGTAAGTTCGCTCCAAATTCAGCCATTTGTAGCGAGCGTGGAAGAAATTGTCCTCCATTTAAAATGGGCAAGGCGCGTGGCAAGGGACAGGGAACTGGACATGATGGTGATGGTGATGGTGCATACAGAGGCTGAGGTCGTGGGCAAGCTGAAATTGTGCCACAACAAACACCCACATCTTCTTGCCTGACCTTCCTGTCCCAATTACTAGGGGACCGCAGCACACCACTATTGAACCCAGAGCAGTGTCAAAAGGTTGTTGGTTGGATAGCGGATAATGATTCCAGTCACTTTGCCACCACCACCCTGTCTTCCACGCAGTCAAGTCTCAGTAGCCATGAGTTTGGACCGCATATTCCTCACCCTGATCCTCCTTCCTCCCACCATGCCGAGTGCCCAGAGACAACTGATCCAACACTTGGACACTCTGAAGAGCTGTTCACTTTTCCATTTATAGATTCGGGCCTCTCGCCTGGTCCACTTGAATCAAGGCAAGAGGAGATTGCATGTAGCGATCCCCAAATATTTGAGCAGCCACGGTCATACGAAGGCGACGGTGGGAAAGTGTCACAAGAGGTGGACGATGATGAGACACAATTGCCGGAAAGTCAGGAGGAGGACCAGTGTGCGGAAGTGGAAGACGAGGTGGTGGATGATATAGTAGCTGACCCAACCTGGCAGGAGGACATGCAGAGCGAGGACAGCAGCACACAGGGGGAGGGAGGCAGAGCACCCCAGCAGGCAGGAAGAAGCAGTGTGGTGGCCGCAGACAGAAGGCGGGCAACCGTTCCCCGTAACACCAAGACAACGGAAGTTGCCAGTACAACTGTTAGGCCTTCCCGAGTCTGGTTGTTTTTTAAAGACTCTGCCGATACCCCCAAAAAGGCCATTTGCACCACCTGCCAGGCCAGCATCAGCAGGGGTAGCAAAACTACCAGCCTGACCATCACCAGCATGATCAGGCACATGGCAGCAAAGCACCCGACTTTGTGGTCCGAACCCCAGGGTCCAGGAACAGTGTCTGGGGTGACACCACTGCTTCTTCCGCGGTTGTGCGTGCAAGCCAATCCCCTGTCCAGATCGCAATGCGAAAATGCCTCCTGCCCTGCACTTGTCGTTGCACACTCTCAACTAGCACCATCACCAAGCATGTCCTTGTCCCAGCGCAGCGTTGAGTTGTCCATACCCCAGTCCTTGGAACGCAAGCGCAAATAGTCAGCTAGCGCCTCACAGGCCACACTACTAAATTCCCACATTTCGCGACTGCTTGAGCTCGAAATGTTGCCTTTTAGGCTCACGGAGACGGAAGCTTTCCACAACCTGATGGCGGCAGCCGTCCCTTGGTACTTGGTCCCCAGCCGCCACTATGCCGTCCCTGCATTACACAAGCAGGTGTCCCACAACATTAACTGTGCCCTCAACAATGCAGTTACTAGGAAAGTCCACCTAACCCCGGACACGTGGTCAAGTGCTTGTGGGCAAGGACGGTACATCTCGCTGATGGCACATTGGGTTAACATAGTGGAGCCGGGACTCAGTCGGACCTCGGGACGGAACACAACCTCCCGACGCCGAGGATTGCGGGCCCTAGGTCAATCAGGGTTGCCCCCACAGTCTACAGCTCCTGAACCTTCTCCTCCTCAGCCTCCTTCTCCTCTTCAGCCTCCATCTCCAAAATCACCACATCAGTCACAAGCTGGAAGCACTGCAGCACTGCCTCAGCCAAGCGGCAACAGGCTGTGCTGAAGCTAATATGCTTAGGTGACAAACTGTACATTGCTGAAGAGTTGTGGACAGCTCTGAAAGAGCAGGCAGATCTGTGGCCGACACCTCTGAACCTAAAGCCAGACATGGTCGTGTGTGACAATGGCCAGAGCCTGGTGGCGGCTGAGGCGAGGCAAGCTCACACATGTACCATGCCTGGCCCATGTGCTTAACCTCGTGGTTCAGCGGTTTCTCAAAACCTACCCGGAGCTGCTGGTTCTGCTTGTCAAACTACGATGCCTGTGTGTCCATTTTAGAAAGTCACCTACAGCTTCTGCCGCCCTTGCCGTGCTTCAGCAGCATTTGCTGCTTTCGGCTCACTGACTGGTGTGTGATGTCCCCACACATTGGAACTCTGCACTGCAGATGTTGGGAAGGATTTGTGAGCAGAAGAGGGCAGTTGTTGACTACCAGCATCAACAAGGCCGTCGGTATTCAGTTCAGACTCCACACATAAGACCTCAGGAGTGGACATGGATGTCAGACATATATACCATCCTCCAAAACTTTGAGGACTCCACCAAGATGGTGAGCGGCGATGACGCCATAATTAGCGTCACCATCCCGCTTTTCTATCTTTTGAAACGCTCTCTGCTCACAATAAAAGAGGATGCATTGCAGGAGGAGCATGATGAGATGGAGGAAGGAACCATACAGGGTGATTACACACAGCCAAGCCTCATCTCATCCCAACGTGGATTGGGTGACAATGAGGAGGAGGAGGAAGAACAGGAACTAGTTTCATGCACTGTAGACGGTACTACCTGCACAACTGTCATACCGTCTGTTCAGCGTGGATGGCCTGAGGACAGAGAGGAGGAGGAGACCATGGTCAGTCGTCCTCTTGGTGAGGACATGGAAGCCTTGCCTGTTAGCAGTCTGGTGCGCATGGCTGAGTTTATGTTACGCTGCCTTTCCCGTGACATTCATTTTTGGTTGGTGACACTTCTAGACCCACGCTACAAGGAGAACTTTGCATCTCTTATTCTTTAGGGAGACAGTTCTACAAAAATGGGGCTGTACCAGAAGGCCCTTGTTGCGGAACTATTAAAAAAATTCCCATTTGAAAACACTGGCGGCAGAGGTCACAGTTCGTTGGACAACCAATGAGTACAGGCGAGAGAGACACAACTCCAATCCAGCAGAGGCAGGGGAACACTGTCAAAGTTCTGGGAGAGTTTTCTCAGCCCCTCCCATCGCACAGGCCCTGAGGTGCGGGGTACTCTCACAAGGAGTGCAAAGTTTGGGAAGATGCTGACCATACCAACGTCCTCCGTGATTCCTCTGTGCCTTATAATTATTGGGTATCCAAGCTGGACACGTGGAATGAACTGGCTCTCTATGCCTTAGAGGTCCTGGCCTGCCCTGCCGCTAGCGTTTTATCAGAACGGGATTTTAGTGCCGCTGGTGGAATTATAACTGATAAGCGCATCCGCCTGTCAACTGAAAATGCTGACAGGCTGACTCTTATAAAAATGAACAAGGCCTGGATTGGGCCAGACTTCTCAACACCACTGAATGATAGCAGCGTAACATAAACTCAAATCCAGTGTCTTTTTTTGGGAGGTGTATTCCCATGCACCTCTTCACACCCACACATGGATATACGCTTCGTGATTTTCTCTATTTGCTCTTGTCCTCCTCCTTCTCCTCATCCTCCACCACCATATCACCAGGGTGACCGTGGTCCGTGATGCAACACCCACATAATTTTTTTAAAGGGTTTTTATGATGGCCGTAAAAAATTTTTTTTATACAGTATGTTCATGTATTCCCCCCAGGGGTAAATGTTTGTCAGCCCATACACTTTTTGCATGGGCATTACAAGTATAGGAGACCCGCTCCTTTCTAATGGGAACATTTTTTTTATGAGGTCCTCCTCTATGTCTTTTCCAAGGGGCATTAGAGTGCCTCCCAATTTTTGGCAGCTCTTGCATTCACTTCATAGGCCAACACTATGGGAGACCCACTTCCTAATAATGGGAACATTTTTTCATGAGGCCCTCTACATCTCTTCCAAGGGGCATTGGAGTGCCTCCCAATTTTTGGCAGCCCTTGCATTCACTGCGTAGGCCAACACTATGGGAGACCCACTTTCTAATAATGGGAACATTGGTTTCAGGAGGCCCTCTGACCTCCACGTCTCTTTCAAGGGGCAATGGAGTGCCTCCAAATTTTTGGCAACCCCTGCATTCACTGCATAGGCAAACCCAATGGGAGACCCACTTCCTAATAATGGGAACATTGTTTTCAGGAGGCCCTCCTCTAAGTCTCTTCAAAGGGGTATTGGGGTGCGTCCAAATTTTCAAAGGGGTATTGGGGTGCATTCAAATTTTGGGCAGCCCTGCCACTCACTGCATATACAATAACAGTATAGGAGACCCACTCTTTAGTAATGGGAACAACAAAGCCTAGCCGGCTGATGGCTCTCTAATAATAGTGAGGGCCGACTGCTGGCCCTTTAAGAATAGTAAAGGCCGCCTGAAGGCCCTATAAAAATAAGCTTTGTGACTTTCAGAGTCCCTCCTTCATAAATGAAACAGGACGTGTCTGATCATGTCTCACACACCACATGGCCAGATAAGGTTGTAAAATGTTAAAATGACATTTCCCGGAGAATGCATTTGTCCCGGTTGAAAGCAATGCAAAAGTGCAAAAATGCATCAAAAACGCTACGTGTGAACATAGCCCAAGGTGCGGAGGAGTATTTTTCTTTTTGGTTATTTATTTTGCCTTATATACAAGTCATTACCCTGGAAAGGATGTTCCTTAACATATTTCCCAGGAAAATCCATTTTGGTTTTGTTTTAGTATGTTTTATTGTGAGTCCGTAAAAGTGGCGTAATACCTCTGACAACATTGTTGACAGCAGTGACCTGGGAGTCAGAAATGCTTCCAGGGGTCTTCCCCATGCAGTTCCCATCTCATTTGAACATTGTTCCCACCGATTTGGGCAATTTTTAGACCCTCTGCAGACCGGGGGAGGAGCCGCCTGAAAAATGCTGGAGTTTCCCATAGACTTACATTGGGCTCGTTGCTCGGGTCAAGCACCCGAGTATTCCAAAGTGCTCGGCCCAATCAACGAGCACCCGAGCATTTTAGTGCTCGCCCATCACTAATACCTGCATATAACAGACCGCAGTAGCATCAATACCAATAAGTGGATTCACAGAAATTATATAACTCTACAGTATGGCGTGAACAAAAAAGAAAAACAGTAATAGAGATGATAAAATTGTTTCACTAAATAGGAGAAATATGTATTCAAACCTAGTTAAGTGTGTTCAGCAATGTAACCATGAAGCAATATTAACTCCATAATAACGCAGCCTTTTGGGACATTAGAACTTCTCCCCATTTGTAAATCTAGCATGTGTCACTTTGGAATGTCTTTATGTATCCAAGTGGTTCTAAAAATGTTTTTTTTTTAATAACACATTGTACTTCATTGTAATAGTAATTTTAGGTCAATCAATATATTTTGAATTCACTATAATAAAAATTTAAACTTCCCCCAAAAATTAGAAGATATTTCAGTTTACAAACTTTAAATACATCTGCAATTAAAAAAATGTTATACCGCACAAAATAGTTATTAATTAACATTTACCATATTTATATTTTATGTTAGCATATTTTTTTTTACATGCGTCCATTTATTTTCAGGGGACATTAGGCTCTGGGGCAAATTATAAGTTTAAGAGTAATTTTTCAAATTTACAAGAAACTTCAAAAACATATTTATTCTTAGGGGTTTGATGAGTCTAGGTATTAGAGCCCTCCTTATATAACCCTAATTTAAAAAGTGCAGAAAGAAGAATGGAAAAAATACAAATTTAATTTTTTTCCACTAAAATGTCGTTTTAAACCCAAAATTTGTTGGAAGAAGTAATAGGATAAAACACACCCGCAACTTGTCACTCAGTTGCCAGAACAGTAGAAACTCCCCCAGAATTACCATATATGTAAATTGCAATCCTTAAAGGGAACATGTAGTTTTGAAAATGGTACCAGGTATGATATTATAAATAAGTAAGAGTTGATCAGATTGACATTTTTGTAGGAAAAATTTCAGTAAACTGTACATTTTATATATTGAAATTCCTGGCATTTGCATGCATTTGAGAACAGTGGGTGGTCCTATTCAGTGATTGTCAGTTTTCCAATGTCAATCAATGAATATGACAGTAACTCAGGGATTTTAATGAATAAAATAAATGTTATACTGAATTTTTTAACAACCCTACGTATCATTCTGCTCAGCTTCTCCTTCTCTACACCATGCTGTCCACAGATCAGACCGCATGTACAATGTGACAGGTTTTATTATTCTAGGGGTGTAGTGAGCACTTTGACTTCACAGGTATTTCATAGATATTTATAGCACTGAGCCATGGAAAGCAAAACGTATATACTGTAAAAAAAAATATTTTGTTTTAGTTTTTTTTCTATTTTCCAAAGAGATAATAAGGTAAAATGCACCCTCTCATTTGTTATGCACTTTTTCCCAGGCAGGCTTGGACTGGCCCACCGGGAAACCAAGAGATTTCCCTATGGGCCTCCTAGTTGTGGTGTGACAATCACAGTCACAGAGGATATAACCATGATTGGTCACAGAGCACTCGGGGGGGTCAACTATATCTAATTTTCCAGGTCTCTGATATACTATTACACAGGGGCAGAGATGCATTTAAAGGAGTTCTCTGTTGCTAGTTATAAACTATCCAAAGTATAGGTGATAACTTTTTGATCAGTGGGTGTCTGACTTGTGGGATCCATACTGATACAAAGAACAGGGAAATTTTATACCCATTAGAATAGAGCGGGATGTTCGACCACTGCTCCATTCACTCAAAATGGGGCTGTCAAGTGCTTTGCTCGCCTTTTTCAGGCAGCCCAATGAAGAATGAATGGAGTAGCGGTCAGGCATCCTATCTGCTGCTGCATTTTGTAATGGGGATAAAATTGCGTCGTCTGGGATAAAGGTTCCAACTGTTGTGGTTCCAAAAGGTTGGACCCCCACTGATCAGTAAGTTATCATCTATCCTTTGGATAGGTGATAACTTGTTTTAACAGGAGAACCCCTTTAATGCAAATCACTGTAATTGTACATCACAATTATGCTGTTGGAACAATAGATGTGCAGGGGCTATCTGTATTTTACAGTCCATATTTCTCTCTAATTGGAATAATGCCTAATAGGTATTTGCATGTAGCTGTTGTGTGGGCACCTAGAGTCAATTCCACTCGTGGGCCCCAGACACCCCAGCCCAACACTGCTCCCAGGTATGGCATTAACCTATATTTGGAAAACCAATACTACTGCTCAGGCACATTTGATTTTCGAAGTGCAAATTTTGGTGTAATGTTTTTTTCCGCCATATGGCATTTGCAGAACCATTGAGGGATCAGTACAGTGGAAACCCCTCAAAAGTGACCCCATTTTAGAAACTACACCCCGTAACAAATTCATCCATGAGTGTAGTGACCCTTTCACTGCCATCATTTGTACTCTAAATGAGTATATTCTCATATCAATGAAGCTGAAGGCATGTAAATAAATCGGGGAAAAACAGTAGTTTGGAAGCCACTTACATGACATTTTTTTTACAGGAATGAAGACAAATCGACTAATGAAGTGATGTGCAAAGTTTCATCAAAAAAAGAGAAAGTTTAGTTACCCTTTAAGTATTCTAAGGGATTGCTACATATGCTGGTCCCTAATCTTGAAAATAAGTTTTATCATATGAAGAAAATCTTACCTAAATCTTGTAAACAGAAGGATATTGGAAAGTTTAATTATGGATGGGATGAATACATCTCTCTATCAGTTGGAATAAACAATAGTATAAAAAAGGGAATCTGTTAAGCAGATTTTTAGAGATTTTTTTTTTTACAGGGATGAAGACAAATCCACTAATAAAGTGATTTGTAAACTTTCAGAACTGTTCTTGCAGGACAAACTTTTTATAAAAAAATTGAAAATTTGGTTACTCTTTAAAGATAAAGAATATTTTTAGCTGACATGAAACAGCTGACCAGTGGCATTACAATTATGTTGTAGAAATAGAAAAAATACTTGCTTGTGGTGTAATATCCATGACCTGTCTCTCCTATCTGGGAGGGAAAAAGATGACTAACCAGCAATATGTTAGCATTCAACATACTCACCAGGATTTCAGCAGTGGAGCAATCTGTTATGTTGTCAGTGTATTTTATTTAGAAAATACATTATTTATTTGGAGGCAGCTGAAATGTGCTCCTCCAGTTTTTAGCCAGCTGTATCCTAATGCCGACTTTTCCCATGACTTATGGGCCAATTCCATATTACCAATTACAGCACAGCTTTCCAACATTTTTAAACAGCTATTTCTCAACTTGTGAACAGTGGTAGGTAGCAAATCTGTATATTTCCATATGATTTCAGTCTGAATTGAGAATTTAAAAATACAATTTATAATGAAAAATTCAGAAAATGTAGGAACAGAAATTGATTCATGTACCGTAATATTAGATTCTAATAAAAATATCATCTGACTGGAATACAATGCGCAGTATGGTGAATGGTTGTGTATTCTATTGTTTGGCTGCACGAGACTATATTTTAGTTGAAACTAAAATACAGGGAAGATTGCAGCCCTTGTTTTCTCAGCACAAATCATGTAGACAACATTTTTATTTTTCATATATGGAGCGCTAACATTTTCTGCAGATATACAGTTCAAAATAAATAGGGTACAAAAATGCCAAACTAACAAGAACAGACAGGTACAAAGGCAAAGAAGGTTCTAGCTCAAGAGATTACAGGCTAGGGAAAGGAAAGGAATAAAATTCTTCATTTGATTGGTCTGTGGAGTATTTTTCATTGATTCAAGAAACTGGTTCGGTTTGTATTGGATCAGCTTTAGATCCATAGAGTGTCTATCTGTAAGAGTCCTACATAAACAGAAGCTGAGACAAAAAGGTACAAGTGCACATAAATAGCAATACATTCAGCACACATAAAAAATGTATAAAGCATAAATAAAATATAAATGGATGAACAGGGCAGGAAAATACAACACAAGCAGTATTCTGAGGATATTGGAAAAGATTTATGGCCAAAACCGACCGACTTTAAGACAGACATTTAACTATCATCGGACACCTCCGTGCACTTGGTGCCGCAGAATCTGATCCTTCTTTTTTGAATTCAGTTAAGTACAGTGAATTCCCAGCTGGTTAACAAGGGTGTATATGAGGGTTAAAAATCAATCAGCCACCTCTTACAAAAAAGTAAGATGACATTGACTAGCCCAGAGGAATGGGGATAACTCGGTACCCGGGCCTTTAGCCTGGCCTTTAGGGATGTCGTGGTGGTCGGCTCCTGGGCCCGTACCCTGGACCTCTCCTGTAAAAGGGTTGGTGTTTTTGGTTGAGTTTATAAAAGAGTTTGTGACGCCACCTGTGGCTCCTGGTGAGGAACACCAGCGCTGCGCAGTCCACTGAGGCTGATGATAAGGCAGCTTGATGGTATAGCTCCCCACAGGTGGAGCTGGGCCTCAGGGCAGTATAAGAACGGGGATGCAGGACAAGGAGACTCAGCCGAGTCGGAGCAAGAACAGGGACGGACACAAAAGTCACTTCAGTACCTTTTACTGATGGAAATTCAGGCACTCCCCGGAGCACTGTAGGGTGAATGGTGTATGTCCGGATCCTCCCCAATGAGCAGGTTTTGGGCCTCCTGGTTCTTGCTGCTGCGTAATAAGTTTCTGACCTGCCTGGAGCTAGGCCTAACTTTGTCTCTGTCCTGCACTGGCTGACCTTGTGGTAGGGCCTTCTCTTGGAGTGCACGCTCCCGACCTACGGGGCCTATATGTCTCCTGGCTCTGGTAGGTATCAGCACTTTAGCGATCCTGGGACTTGTAGTTCTCCAGGGATTCCGGTTTATCTTACTGGGTCGCGGAGATCCCGGCAAGCTTCGGACCCGGTGTCCGGTAACTGCTTCTTCGGGGTGAGCTAGTTAAGCTCCTCTGCCCCCTATGAACTAACTCTCTCTACTCTTCTGCCTTCGGCCTACTCGGACCCTCAATAGGCTACTCACACTAACGGCAGCTTGCCGCGCTTCACTGATCTTATGGCGCCGGCACACCTAAAGCTCACTTCACTGAGCTACGACTCAACCGGGCTCAACTCTGTATTCAGGCTTGCACTAACTGAACTCTCCAGAGGAATTTCTGAGTCACGGAGCTCCACTGACCTGTTTCTGCGTCTCACTCTGCTGGAACTCTCACTTAGACTAACTGCTGCCTGGCTCCACCTTCCCTTTTATATCCCTAATGGGCTCCCTCTGGTGGTCTGAGGTGGAAGGTGGAGATGTGTGAATGGTTATGGGGGCCTCTTGTGGAGGAATCCTTCAATACACCCTTCTAGGATCTGTGATACCAAGCACAGCTGGGCTTCACATTCCCCCCTAGTTAAAGTCAGCACTCCCGGGCTGAAGTACATTTTATAAAAACAGTAAAAATAGGAAACATAAGCAATACTAAAACAATCTTCCCTTTAGGGGAGGCACCAATCTTAAAACGTTGCATAACCAAAAACAAATACAAAGCATCTTCAGGATCCAAGTCTCCTATGGTGAGGTTCCCAAGAAGGATGTCCATCTCACAAAGTAGAGTACTTGGTGGGTTTGAGGGACCTGTCCTAAACCCTCTACGTAGGCCCTGGGGTGGCTGCAGGGCATGAAGATCCCGAGTTGGACCTCCAAACGAGCCACTCCAGACAGGTTTTCCTTCTGAGGTCACCTAAAGGGGCACTCCAGGGAGCACAATTATATACATCAAGAGTTTTTGGGCTGCACACAGTCCTCAGCCACGAAGTTCATTATGTAGGCATAAAGAATTAATAGGAAAAAGCACAAATTGATTAGCATGCATGAAAATAGACAATTATGCAGTACATTACCAATTAATACTCAATACCCCATGGGTAACTATCTACATTCTCTGAAATTTTGCTACTTTACTCAGTGTACCTAGCAGGAGGTTTACCTCTTGTACTGCGTACTGATCTGCGTAGTGCAATAGGTGGTGGGGTGTCAGTGTCTATATCCTCAGTTACTCTACCAGTTCTACGTGTAACCATGTTGTAAAACTGCCTTAACCTCTCTCTTGGACTGGCAAGTCTACCATTGGCTGGGCCCTCTTGCTCCACTCCTGCCGGGGATCCTTCATCCGGGGATACTTCTTGAGCTGGGTCTTCTACAGCACTTAGAGGTTCAACTTGCTGTGGAGGGTTTTCTGGCTGTTCATAGAATTGGAGTACTGGAATGATTACTGCACCTCCTATCTGAGGCCAATCAGCTGGGAAGTCTCCAAGGTCAGTGTGTATCACCGCTTCTTCAGGTTCTTCCTGGATTGTGAGAGGCACTTTTTCTTGGGGTTTCAGTAAGTCTGGACACAATATTAAGTGGTCCCTGGACACTGTAGCAGATGTTTTTCCTCCATCACGACTGATTATCCACGTCTTTTTGTTGTCAAATCTTGACGGTAACACAGTGTAAGGGTCTTTTTCCCACTGGTCGTCGAGTTTGTGGTTGCGTCTTTTCCTTTTTAGTACTGTTTCACCAGGTGTGAAAGGTTCTGCTGGTGCGTTTTTGTTGTAATGCATTTCCTGCTTTTCTCTCACCCGAGTAAGACTGTCCTTGACACAAGCTTGTACCCTCCTGTACTGCTCTTGTCTGGTCTTGTCCCAGTCTTCAGTGGTCATATCAGCCTCTGGTTCAACAACACCAAGCTCCAGATCCATGGGCAGCTTTCCTGGCCTTGCCCGCATGAGATATTCCAGAATGCAATTGGTGGAACTGACTGGTATATGATTGTACAGATCCACTAGATCTGGTAGTAGGTCTGGCCACTGGTTTCTCTCTTCAAGTGGTATGGTCTTTAGCAGGTCGATGATGATGTTGTTCATCTTTTCACAGAGACCGTTGGTTTGGGGGTGATATGGTGTAGTTCTTATCTTTTTACACCCGTAGAGATGGCAGAACTCCTTGAACAACTCAGCCTCAAAGGCCGAGCCCTGGTCCGTCAGCACCTGCTCAGGGTAGCCATGGGGTCTGCAGAAATATGCTTGGAACATTTTTGCTGCTGTCTCTGCCGTCAGGTCTTTGACGGGGGCGACCACCAGGAAACGTGAGTAGTGATCTACCATGGTCAGAGCATAGGAGTACCCTGACCTGCTGGGGGACAGCTTGACATGGTCCAGGGCCACGATCTCCAGGGGTCGAGTCATTTTGATGGGTTGCAGGGGTGCCTTCTGGCTGCTGAAGTCTTTCCATCTTAGGCTGCAGGGTCCACAGTCCCGGCACCACCTTTCAATGGAGCTGCGCATTCTTACCCAGTAGAATCGACATTTCAGCAGGGTTTCTACCTTTTTCCAGCCAAAGTGCCCCGCTTGATCGTGGTAAGCCTCTAATACCATCTGGATGTCTGTCTTCTGGACCACTATCTGCCATACCATCTCATGGGTTTTTGGATTGACGTACCTCCAGCACAGCTTCTCACGGTAGATAAACAGCCGGCTTCTCTCGTTCCACAGCTGCTTTGCTTGCAGAGACGCATATTTCTCCAGGGAGGCACCTTCTTGGGTTATCAGCTGTTTGATGCGGCTGACAACCGGGTCGCTGTTCTGGGTCTCTTTCCAGCTGTGGTGAGGAAGGGGGTTTAACGTCTTTCCACGCTGCTTCCTGGAGGCTCGTTGCTCATGGATCATCCCACTCCGGTGAAAGGCAGGTAGCTCTATCTCTTCCAGGTCATCCACTTCTTCTTCTGTTTCTGACTGGTGAGGCATCCTAGACAGAGCATCGGCGTTGGCGTTCTTGCGGCCCGCCCGGTATTTAATTGTAAATTGGTAGTTTGACAGCCAAACCATCCATCGTTGTTCCAGAGCCCCCAACTTAGCCGTTTCAAGATGGGTCAAGGGGTTGTTATCAGTAAAGGCAGTGAACTTGCTGGAAGCCAGATAGTGCTTGAATCTTTCAGTGATGGCCCAGACTAAGGCCAGGAACTCCAACTTGAAGCTGCTATAGTTCTCTGGGTTCCTCTCAGTCGGACGGAGCTTCCTGCTTGCGTATGTGATGACTTTCTCTTGCCCATTCTGCTTCTGACTTAAGACAGCGCCCAGGCCTTCGTTGCTGGCATCCGTATACAGCAGGAATGGTTGGCTGTAGTCAGGGTAGGCTAGGATCTCATCACCTGTCAGGAACTCCTTCATCTCCTGAAACGATTCTGCTTGTTCCTTACCCCAGTGGAATGGAGGGTTTTTGCCTTTGGGGGACTGCCCTACCAGGAGGTCGTGCAGAGGAGCTGCTTTCTTTGTGTAGTCCTTTACGAACCTCGGGTAGTATCCTACTAGTCCCAAGAACTGACGCACCTCCTTGAGGTTCTTCGGCTCCGGCCACTTCTGGATGGCTGTGACTTTCTCCTGGTCTGGTGCTACGCCTTCCGGACTGACAATGTGTCCCAGGTACTGTACCTTCCTCTTGAGCAGGTGGCACTTTGAGGGCATCAACTTCATCCCGTACCGGGACAGTGACTCAAATACCTCTGCCAGGTGCTTCAAGTGGTCCTCGTACGTTCTGGAGTACACAATTACATCATCCAGGTAAAGTAACACATTCTCGAAGTTGCGGTGTCCCAGGCAGCACTCCATCAATCTCTGGAACGTTCCGGGGGCATTGCAGAGTCCAAACGGCATGCTGTTGAACTCGCAGAGTCCCATCGGGGTGGTGAAGGCCGTCTTCTCCCGATCCTCCTCAGCCACAGCGACTTGCCAGTACCCACTAGTGAGGTCAAGGGTAGAAAAGTAATTTGCAGACTTTAAGGCAGCTAGGGACTCCTCTATGCGTGGCAAAGGGTATGCATCTTTATGTGTAATGCGATTTACTTGACGGTAATCTACACACATTCTCATGCTCCCATCCTTTTTCCTAACCAGCACTAGGGGAGCCACCCAGGGACTACTACTATCCCTAATTACTCCCGCCTTCCTCATGTCATGCAGCATTTCTTTTGCATTCTGGTAGTGAGCTGGGGGTATAGGCCTATAACGTTCTTTGATTGGGGAATGGTTGCCTGTGGGGATATGATGTTGAACCTCCTTAACCCTCCCGAAGTCAAGTGGATGTTTACTGAACACCTGCAAGTATTCTTGAACCACCCGGTGTACACCCTGTTTTTGATGGGCAGGAGTGGTGTCTGTCCCAACATGGAGCTGTTGACACCAATCCTCCACCTGGGTTGCAGGGTCATTATCCTCTACTTCATCTGGTGAGGTTAAGGACTCCGCCTCATGGATGCAGTTATTATTGACAGCATGTAATTTGGCAACAGTGGCATAACGTGGCAGTTTGACCTCATCTTCCCCTAAGTTGAGAAGACGGACGGGCACCCTCCCATTACGTACATCTACCACTCCCCTGGCGGTTAAGAGTGTGGGTCTATACTCGGAGCAAAGGGGTTCTACTACCGCCTGATAGCTCTGTCCTCTAAGACCTATGGCAGCTCTACACCAGATGAGTATTTCACTCATTGGGGGGATGACAATGGTTATGGGGTCTGTTACCCTCACGTTACCGATTTCACCGTCTGTTAACTTTACTTGCTGTTGATACATCAGGACGCGGATCTCTCTCTGCAGCACCCTCCTCTGTCTCAGTCTGGCAGTGTCAGCGATCTGTTGGAGCAAGAACACAACCTCTCCCAAACAGTTACCAACAACATTAGTGCCTAGTACCATATATGGGTTGCTGTCATCAGGGTTAGTCTCCACTACAATTAGTCCCTGGTCCTTCAGCTCCACTCTCCCCACCTTTACAGTCACATTCTTAACCCCGAGTAGGTTAAGGGGGAGTCCATTTGAAGCATATACAGACAAATTTGGAGCTGGCGGACGTAGATCGTCCATGGACCAGAACCTCTTGTAGAGGACTTCAGGCATGATGGTTACCTGAGATCCTGTGTCCAGCAGGGCATGCGTCGGGATCCCGTCCAGTACAATGGACAGGAAAGGTCTTCCTCCGACGAACCTGTTGTACCAGTCTGATGGGCCTGGTAAGTCTACTCCTGGGTGTTGGCCCTCGGACCCAGGGTTTTCTCGTTTAAAGGACACTTCTGGGCGAGGTGTCCGGTCTTACGGCATCGGTAGCAGGTTGGTTCCCTCGGTGGGCGGCGCTGGTCACTGGTCCTTGGCGAGGGTGGTGTTGGCCTCCTCCTCCTCCGCATCCAGGGGACATCCTCAGGGCTGTCGGCTAGCAGAATCTTCCCTCCTTCCTCGGGCTCCATCCACAGCTGCAGGGCACTCAGCACGGTGGTCAGGGTTTTGCTCAACTGACGCACCTCAGAGCGCAGACTGTCCAGTTCTTTAGGGGACGTTGCTGGAACCTTAGCTTCAGCAGCCACTGGGGAAAAGGTGGGTGTAGTAAGCTCTGGGGCAACCCCACCCTGGTAACGTTGGATGACATTAGTTTCCAGGGGCTGCAGTCCCTTTATAGCCATGTCCTTAAGATTGTCAAAGGTAGCATCCGGATGATCCAGGGACCACCAACGCACAGTCCTGCTCTCCTCTGGAGACTTCAGGCAGTCCCCAGACAAACTGTTCCTTCAGCATTTTGTTCTCATTCTCAACGCTGGTTGGACTAACCTGGTTCAGAGCCCGCAGGGCCCCTTGGAGACGCCAGGCGTAGTACCGAACATTGTCCTCTGGTTGTTGGGAGCAGCTGTAGAACCTCATCCGGAGGTCCGCCTCAGTAAGGTCCTCAAATACAGTCTGTAGTTTTTGGAATATTGTGGACACTGACTCCTGGTCTGCGGCTGACCATGTTTCCACTTCCCGCTCCGCAGCACCGGTCAGTTGTCCTAATACAACGGCAGCTCTTTGTTTGCCGGTCATAGAGTACATGTCTAAGATACCACATATCTTGCGTTTGAATCCAGACAGGGTATCTGGTTTTCCATTGTACTGGGGGAGCCACTTTGCTCCAGGAATGTACGGTAAAGTCATAGGAATCACAGGCGTTACAGGCGATGCTGGTGGAGCGGCAGGTTCTGCCTGCCCATAATCGGGCGCGGGCTGAACTTCAGGGACGTTGACTGGTAGGTCGGCGTTCTGCTGTTCGACGGACATCTTAGCGCCCCCCTAGTTAACCGTGGCCTACCTTCTAGTTTTTCTTCTGGTAGGCCGCAGCTCCGCAGGTGACGGTTGTCTTCAGGACCTTGCGTCGCTTGCGTCCTACGTCAAGAGCGTTCAGCGATGCTCCTTTCAGGACCTGGCGCTTCCTGCTTTGACGTCGAGGCGTGGGGCGTGTCCGGGACTTCGCGCTCTTTTGCAGGTACGCCCCTTATTTTCCCGCGGTTACGCCCTTCTTCTCGCTCAATGGCCCAACAATGGCGGCTATCTTCACCACAACTTTACGTACACAGTTCAGAATAAAGGCGCACAGTACTCGGTGGCAACGGGCACAACACTCCGCCGTTGCAGCGGGCACGCAATCCTGTTCGTGACGCCAGAAAGAGAGATGACTAGCCCAGAGGAATGGGGATAACTCGGTACCCGGGCCTTTAGCCTGGCCTTTAAGGATGTCGCGGTGGTCGGCTCCTGGGCCCATACCCTGGGCCTCTCCTGTAAAAGGGTTGGTGTTTTTGGTTGAGTTTATAAAAGAGTTTGTGACGCCACCTGTGGGTTCTGGTGAGGATCACCAGCGCTACGCAGTCCACTGAGGCTGATGATAAGGCAGCTTGATGGTATAGTTCCCCACAGGTGGAGCTGGGCCTCACGGCAGTATAAGAACGGGGATGCAGGACAAGGAGACTCAGCCGAGTCGGAGCAAGAACAGGGACGGACACAAAAGTCACTTCAGTACCTTTTACTGATGGAAATTCAGGCACTCCCCGGAGCACTGTAAGGTGAAGGGTGTATATCTGGATCC
The DNA here is from genome assembly GCF_046119375.1 of Phyllobates terribilis. Taxonomy (NCBI): domain Eukaryota; kingdom Metazoa; phylum Chordata; class Amphibia; order Anura; family Dendrobatidae; genus Phyllobates; species Phyllobates terribilis. The sequence continues at coordinate 432,945,712 of NW_027362761.1, forward strand.
TCCCCAATGAGCAGGTTTTGGGCCTCCTGGTTCTTGCTGCTGCGTAATAAGTTTCTAACCTGCCTGGAGCTAGGCCTAACTTTGTCTCTGTCCTGCGCTGGCTGACCTTGTGGAAGGGCCTTCTCTTGGAGTGCAAGCTCCCGACCTACGGGGCCTATGTGTCTCCTGGCTCTGGTACGTATCAGCACTTTAGCGATCCTGGGACTTGTAGTTCTCCAGGGATTCCAGTTTATCTTACTGGGTCGTGGAGATCCCGGCAAGCTTCGGACCCGGTGTCCGGTAACTGCTTCTTCGGGGTGAGCTAGTTAAGCTCCTCTGCCCCCTATGAACTAACTCTCTCTACTCTTCTGCCTTCGGCCTACTCGGACCCTCAATAGGCTACTCACATTAACGGCAGCTTGCCGCGCTTCACCGATCTTATGGCGCCGGAACACCTAAAGCTCACTTCACTGAGCTACGACTCAACCGGGCTCAACTCTGTATTCAGGCTTGCACTAACTGAACTCTCCAGAGGAATTGTTGAGTTACGGAGCTCCACTGCAGACTGACCTGTTTCTGCGTCTCACTCTACAGGAACTCTCACTTAGACTAACTGCTGCCTGGCTACACCTTCCCTTTTATATCCCTAATGGGCTCCCTCTGGTGGTCTGAGGTGGAAGGTGGAGATGTGTGAATGATTATGGGGGCCTTTTGTGGGGGAATCCTTCAATACACCCTTCTAGGATCTGTGATACCAAGCACAGCTGGGCTTCACAACATGGACCCCATTGTTTTGTTCTAGACTGTTATATCATCTAATGCAGAAATCAGCAATTGTAGGTTGCTATCAACAGGTCAGATGCTGACGGGTCCTGCATAGATCATGGATTGAGCACAATTTTCAACTTTTATGCAGCTGTATCAACAGTAAATTAGAATATAGGACCTGGGTAGATCACAAAGCAAGAGATATGTTCAACTTTATTTACACCCTCAGGAATGGAGAAAATTAAAAACTGTGGCAGAATTTGGGAGACAACCCTTCTACATCACCACACCCCGTATCGTTGAATCACACCTCACACTGCACAGCACAAATTCTTTGCGGTCTGCTCTAGTACTAGTTTGAGGACTATCCACACGGGAATAGGCAATGACCTGTAGAATTGTTTTGGTGCAGTCTGCCGGTCGAGATTGTCTGTCATTGGGTGTGATTGGCTAAGAACTTAGTGCTTCTTAAAAAACAAATATTGCAGAGGCATGGTTAAGGACTGTATAATGTGATCCTCTTTCCATTCCATTCCAAGTGCATGAGTCCAAGATGCTCATACCAAGAGGTATGAGTATAAGGCTGTTGGCGTAGTTAATTGTGGAAATTAAGTGTCATTATTAAAGGGATTCTGTTAGCTAGTTTTGCTATGTAATCTGAGGATAACATGAGTTAGGGGTTAAAACACAGATTTCAAGGATGTGTCACATGTCAGGATGTGTGCTGCAGTTTACTTACACTGAAGGTTTTATCACCTGGTGATTATCATTGACCAGACTACAGCAGCTATAGCAGTGTGTGCATGCTAGTCTGACTCTGCCCCCTCCTGTGATAAGCAGCTTACTGACTTTAGACTATATGCACAGAGAACTCTGGTGTGGACGGGGTTAGCTTTCTCAGCTGTGCTACTTTGCTTAAGCGAAAAACTCTAATTATGTTAGAACTCAGTAAACTAAGCGATACATCACTGAATTCAGGGTCTCTTTTCCTACATCATGCTGCTCTCAGATGAGGCAGCAAAAACCTGCTGACCGATTCCCTTTAATGACTCTGAATAACATCTGCAGAGTCCTGGCTGGTAGAAGTGTTGACAGCGGTTTTACTAAATGGAGAAGACAAGGAAAGAGAACATCTACAATCAGAGAAACCGTCACCATTTTATTTCTTAAATCAATAGTACACATGCAAATAAATAATTTTGTAATACATCTTATAAGAAAAATTAGCTTTTTTTCTGCCAGAATAGATGTCATTCTCAAAATTCTCAATTCTGTAGTAAAATCTGTATTCAGTAAAGACTTTCCTATTACTGAGATAGGAGATGGCAGCTGCTAAGAATACAATTCTAAGTAGACTAGAAGAGGGAGGGGCTAGCAGAGCTCCTCCCTCCTCCTCCCCCCTACTATATAGAATCTTTTCCATAGCAGCTGCCATCTCCTATCTTAGTAATGGGAAAGTCTTCACTGAACACAGATTTTACCTCAGAATTGAGATTTTTGATAACGGCTGATGAATTTTGTCAAAGAATGAAGCAATTTTTTTCTGATAAGATATATTACAAAGTTGCTTTTTTACATGTGTACTGTTGATTTATGAAATAAAAATGAAAACAAAGTTGACGCTTTAAATTTAAAAGCAGAACTATTTATACCTAGACATTTTTTGTGGAACCCTGGCTATGCCATAATAAGTTTCACACCATCTTCCCCATAGTCATCTCAGTACTTGGTACAGAGTGGATCTATCTCATCCTTGCTTAGGTGGCCTACCCCTGCTCATGGCATATGGAGACAGTATAGTTGAACATTCATTTGAAAATACATCACCAAAACTCTTGTGCTTTTACAATGCTGTTGCAATTTGTTCCAGTGAAATATGTGAAATTAACCACAACTACATCAAGTATCGCAGCAAATTGTACTAAAACTGATGCAATTTTTAACTTTTATCTGGTTTCAACTGCACCACCAACCTCAACGCCTGAAAACTACTAGTGCATGAAAGTGTGTAGTGGTGAGAAGGATCAGCAAAGGTAAATTAGTGTGTAGGATTGTTGTAACTTTTTAACACATCTGTATATACTTTATTCATCACTTCATTATCATTTACTATATGTCTATTTGCTACCAATAACAGAACTATTCTTGTTTTCGATCAGCATTTTGAAGAGGATGTGTTGCCAGCTTTCCTGAAACATCTGTTTTGGTAACTACATGTATTTTCAATGAAGTACAATTCTAGAGATTCTTTTCTTAGAATTCTTCCATGTGGCTCCTCTGTTATTAGATAAATTAACAACCGGCTATACAGAGGTTGGAATATTTTTTGCTTGAAAAATACATGTAAATAAAGGTTATTTTAGATAATTGTGAGCTCTGTGGTTACGTTTTTCTTCTTTTTGGAATGTATATATATTATCTGTCATAACTGCTGAGCATCATCACATACCAAATCTTAAAAGTGCTCTATGTCTGAAATACTCATGTTAAAGAACGATTTAAAGGCACAGTGCTTCTCTCTTATTCCCAGTATGCACTTTAATTACATCAATTGGAAAGCCATTGTTCCAGAATTTAAAAGGCTATATTGACATCATGTCTGGGGTGCACGGTCAGTGTACGAGTCAGGAGATGCTCCCAGCACATATTCTGCATGCACCCATAGACCTGATAGAGGCCAAAGAATAGTAATTTTTGATATATGCCATGCAGATATACGGTTGCATGCTGACTGAGATTTCCTACATAGTCATCCACTGACTGCGGGCCAATGGACTACAGTTTTATGTTCGTCACAAATTCTGATTTGGTAGCTCCATAGTATAATGCGAACAGAGCCTAACATTTATTATTAACAATCATTTACATTGCTGACTATTAGAGATGGTCGAATCTGCAGAAATTCTAATGCAGCAAATCTCTCAAGTTTATCAGGGAAACTATCTGATGCAAAATAAATGTTCCTTATTATACTCTGGGGTCGTTTTAGACCCCAGAACATAATAGAAGTTGGATATAAAATAAATCTCTTCTCACAGTTCACCTGTCCCGCAGCCCACCTGTCCATTTTCACATTTCCCTGGTAGTTGTATCTTCTTCAGCCTGCTTCATTCCAGGCCGAAGATGAAGAGAAGCATGGAGGACTTGATGGTGGACTGCAAGAGTGCTGGGACAGGTGAGTAGTCAGGTGTATATTCATGTACAGCGCCATGGAATCAATGGCGCTATATAAATTATTAATAATAATAATAATATTCATTTTTATCTTTTTTTTTTAACTTTTTGCCACTCTCTACAGTACAATAAAAGGCCTCCAGCTGACCACTATTTTGCTGACTTCACATGGAGTGAATTGCAAAAAATGTATTCCGAAGAAAAAAATGAATAGAGAATTAATTTCCACTCATATAAATTAATTCATTTCTACTAACTACCTTTTTATAATCGTCTAATAATCTTGCAGGGGTTTATTATCACGCGTAGTCTATTGTCAGCTTTAAGACATTGTCAGCATAGTGTGATCCCATTCTCTAGGATGAGGAGAAGATGGAGAAAAAAATGGCTCCATCTTCTCCATTGTGTTAGTCCATTGAAATCAGACTGCGCTCAGATGTCATCGGAGTGCAGTCCGATAGTTTACACGGACTCATTGACTTGCATGGCTGAGTGCGAACCAAATATCGGATCAAACTTCGCCAAGCAGTAGGAGGAAAAAATCTGACATGTGTATGTCCCACAGATTAACATTGGCCCAGGTGCGATTTGATGTTTCGTCAAGGCGCACTCGGACCGAAAAAACGCTTGTCTTGACAAGCTCTTAGTGAAGCAAATGTCCTTATGATACACTGGATCATATAGTTTATCCTCGGAGAATTGTATGTAATGACATACAGAAGTGCTGGCCTATTGTCTAAAATCTGCTTAAAGTAATGGCTAAACAATTCACAATTAAATCATCTACTAGGCAGACAAATGAAGAAGCCACATTATACAATGTTTTGTAGATTATTGTAATTACTCTAAATCAATTGTGCCCTCATTACTTGTGACTACAATGAGAGAGGAAGAGTGGGGTTTGTTTTCATTATGCAGATAAGCTCTAAAGTTACTTTGATTAATATGCAATTTTCTCATTAACATGAACTGTGGATACATGAATGTTTCTTGTGTGTTTATATTAATCAATGATGACAAACAATACAACAAGACTTAATAGCCCGTAGTCTTTACATAGACATGCTCAATGTACATAGCACCTTGCAGAAACAAGAAAAGATAATGGTTTGTGCATGCTGAAAAAAATTAAGTCATATTGCACAACTCGTTAAGGCTATGTGCCCACGTTGCGGACCTGAAGCATATTTTTTACGCTTCTCCCTGGCGGGAAAATCGCATGCGGATATTACATGCGGTTTTCCCGCCAGGTAGAAGCGTTTGTGAGGCGTCTTTGCATGCATTTCCGCATGCGGGTTATCAAGCACTTCTCCAAGCATCTCTTGGAAAAGTGCTTGACAACTTGTTCAGAATGGTAAAAAATAAAAAAATAAACTTTATACTCACCTTCTGATGCATTCTCTGCCCCGTCCGGAGTCTTGAGCGGCTCACGCTGTTGTGTGCAGGACCTGCGGTGACGTCATTGAGTCATGTGGTGGGTCACATGACTCAATGACGTGGCAGGTCCTTCAGACAACAGCGCGACGGAGGGAAAACATCAGAAGATAAGTATAAACTTTATTTTATTCTTTTTTTTACAGGTTCTTTGGTACCCAGGTCTGGATGAGAGTCTCCTCTCCTCCAGACTTGGGTACCATCCGCACATTGATTCCGCAGCGCTTCCGCAAAATTAATGAACATGCTGTGGATTTTTGACTGCAGCATATACGCTGCGGAAAAATCCGCAGCATGGGCATTGACATTGCGGAATGCCATTGGGGACCATGGGGTGCGGATCTACATGCGTTTTTCAAGCGTTTACGCTGCGGAAATTCCGCAGCATATACGCTTGAAAAATGCTACGTGGGCACACAGCCTAAAGGGTTGATTGTGACTTGTAGGATTGCTGCTTCCAATAGGTGGCGCTATAGAGTTCAAGTCCTCTTTTTCTCTGAAGAGGCAATTTGCATAGAAAAATAAAGAAGACTCTTTTCCTCTCTATTCTCTCTTCTTCCTCTGCATTTTGTTTGCTATAGTATAGTTTCCATAATAATAATAATAATAATTTTTATTTATATAGCGCCAACATATTCTGCATCACTTCACAATTAAGCAGGGACATGTACAAACAATAAAAACAGTACAATGAAACAAATATCTACAGTTACAGGAGGAGTGAGGGCCCTGCTCGTAAGCTTACAATCTATAAGGACATAGGGGACACACATTAGGTAGAATGTCCTTGTTGTGTATGGTCCAGCCATCATTATAATAAATAAGGGTTTTCATAGTAAGCTGCATGATCTTGTCATCAGTCAGTATCTGTCTAAGTGCAGTTGTTGTGTGCTATGTGTTGCATAGAGGATGTGGAGATAAATGAATAGACATGAGAAGATTGTGATTAACATTTTTTAGGAGGAAATGGGAGAGTTAAGGCCCCGTCACACATAACGAGATCGCTAGCGAGATCGTTGATGCGTCACGGTTTTCGTGACGCAATAGCGATCTCGCTAGTGATCTCGTTATGTCTGACAGGTAGCAACGATCAGGCCCCTGCTGTGAGATCGCTGATCGTTACAAAGCTTCCTGGATCATTCCTGGGTCGTTGCGCTCGCAGTGTGCATCACTGTATTTGACACCTTCTCATTTAAAGATTTTTCTGTATTTTCATGACTATGAAAATTGTACATTCACACTGAAAGCATCAAAACTATGAATTAACACATGTGGAATTATATACTTAACAAAAAAGTGTGAAACAACTGAAAATATGTCTTATATTCTAGGTTCTTCAAAGGAGCCACCTTTTGCTTTGATGACTGCTTTGCACACTCTTGGCATTCTCTTGATGAGCTTCAAGAGGTAGTCACCGGAAATGGTCTTCCAACAATCTTGAAGGATTTCCCAGAGATGCATAGCCCTTGTTGGCCCTTTTGCCTTCACTCTGCGGTCCAGCTCACCCCAAACCATCTCGATTGGGTTCAGGTCTGGTGACTGTGGAGGCCAGGTCATCTGGCGTAGCACCTCATCACTCTCCTTCTTGGTCAAATAGCCCTTACACAGCCTGGAGGTGTGTTTGGTGTCATTGTCCTGTTGAAAAATAAATGATCGTCCAACTAAAAGCAAACCGGATGGAATAGCATGCCGCTGCAAGATGCTGTGGTAGCCATGCTGGTTCAGTATGCCTTCAATTTTGAATAAATCCCCAATGGTGTTACCAGCAAAGCACCCCCACACCATCACACCTCCTCCTCCATGCTTCACGGTGGGAAACAGGCATGTAGAGTCCATCCGTTCACCTTTTCTGCATCGCACAAAGACACGGTGGTTGGAACCAAAGATCTCAAATTTGGACTCATCAGACGAAAGCACAGATTTCCACTGGTCTAATGTCCATTCCTTGTGTTCTTTAGCCCAAAAAAGTCTCTTCTGCTTGTTGCCTGTCCTTAACAGTGGTTTCCTAGCAGCTATTTTACCATGAAGGCCTGCTGCACAAAGTCTCCTCTTAATTTCTGAGGCTGCGTGACTCGGATAAACTTATCCTCAGAAGCAGAGGTGACTCTTGGTCTTCCTTTCCTGGGGTGGTCCTCATGTGAGCCAGTTTCTTTGTAGCGCTTGGTGGTTTTTGCAACTGCACTTGGGGACACTTTCAAAGTTTTCCCAATTTTTCGGACTGACTGACCTTCATTTCTTAAAGTAATGATGGCCACTCGTTGTTCTTTACTTAGCTGCTTTTTTCTTCCCATAATACAAATTCTAACAGTCTATTCAGTAGGACTATCAGCTGTGTATCCACCAGACTTCTGCACAACACAACTGATGGTCCCAACCCCATTTATAAGGCAAGAAATCCCACTTATTAAACCTGACAGGGCACACCTGTGAAGTGAAAACCATTTCCGGTGACTACCTCTTGAAGCTCATTGTAACGGGTCTGGGAGGCGGAACCTCAGAGCTACTATACAAGGGGGCGGTCCTTGTAAGGGAGCGGGTGGCGACCAGGGAAGACGGGCAGGCAGTCACAGCAGGTGACCGGGGCAGTCTCTGGAAGAACGGGCTGGAGGTCACGGCAAGTGACCGGGGCAGTCTCTGGAAGAATGGGCTGGAGGTCACGGCAAGTGACCGGGGCAGTCTCTGGGTAAAGGGTAGGTGCGACCTGTGATGGCTGAACCTCCAGGTAGGCTAGCAGGCAGATGGAAGATGTATGCTCCCAGGTGAGCAAGCGAGAGTCTCTGGATGAACGGGTGGTCACAGCATGTGACGACGGATCTTCCAGGTAGGCAAACAGGCAGGTAGCGGAGAAGCGCTCCCAGGTGAGCGGGCAGGAGTCTCTGGAATAGCAGGTGGTCACAGCACGTGACGGTGGAGCCTCCAGGTAGGCTAGCAGGCAGGTAGCAGATGTGCGCTCCCAGGTGAGCGGTCAAGCTGGTCCATAGACAGACTGACAGGAGTAGGAAGGCAGACCGTCGGACCTCAGGCTAGCAAGCAGGTAGCAGGAATATCAGGCAGGAAACAGACAGCAAACTGGCAGGACTCTGGCAGGAATCAGGCAGGTAACTGACAGGTAACTGGCAACGGGACCTGAGGGCTGAAGCAGAGTAGTGAACAGTGCAACAACATTGCTCGGGCACCTCCATTTTGGAGGAGGTGCCTTATATATGGTGAAGTCCTCCGGCCATTGGCCGGGGACTCCTTAGGACGGCGCGCGCGGCCCCTTTAAGAGGGAGGGAGCGCGCGCGCGCGCACCCTAAGCACAGTGGCCGGGAAGGAGCGCGCGCTGCCAGCAGAGCGGGAGGAGGACGCCGGGCTCGGAGCAGAGAGGTGAGGGGAACAGCGTCCCTGCCTAGCAGAGGGCTGGGACGCCGACGCTACAGTACCCCCCCCTTTAGGCCCCCCCTTTTTTAGGCCAGACAGAAATTTAGCAAGGATGAGAGGAGCATGGATGTTCTCCCGGGGCTCCCACGTTCTCTCTTCAGGACCAAACCCCTTCCAATCTACTAGAAAAAAGGTCTTCCCTCTTACCCTTTTGGTGGCCAGAATGTTCTCTACCTCAAATTCGTTTTCAGCGGAAACCGGAGCAGGAGGCGTGCCTGTAGACTTGGAAAAAGAGTTAAGTACCACAGGTTTGAGGAGAGATACATGGAAGGAGTTAGGGATCCGCAAGTTGGCCGGGAGTTTCAATTTATAGGCCACCGGGTTGATCTGACTGATGACCTCCAGAGGACCGATGAACCGAGGCCCTAACTTATAGGAAGGAATCTTGAGCCGGACATACTTGGACGAGAGCCAGACCTTATCCCCTGGACGGAATTGAGGAGGATCCAGACGTTTTTTGGCAGCATGTCTTTTCATACGCTCGGATGACAGAAGGAGTGCGGACCGGGTACTCTCCCATATGGAGGAAAATTTGTTAACAAGAGATTCCGCAGCCGGATTGTCCACCGAGGTGGAGACGGGAAACGGGATCCGAGGATGCTGACCGAAGACTACAAAAAACGGGGATTTGGAGGAAGATTCGCTCTCGTGATTGTTGTACGAGAATTCGGCCCATGGCAGGAGATCCACCCAGTCAGAATGGTGGGCATTAACGAAGTGCCGGAGGTAACTGGTCAGGATCTGATTGATCCGCTCCACTTGACCATTAGACTGTGGGTGGTAAGCGGAGGAGAAGTCCAGGGTGACGTCTAGCAATTTACAAGTGGCTCTCCAGAAACGAGAAGTGAACTGTACCCCACGATCCGACACGATGTGACGGGGCAGGCCATGAAGACGGAAGATGTGGCGGATAAAGTCTTTAGCCAGCTCGGGTGCAGACGGGAGGCCTGGCAGAGGAATGAAGTGAGCCATCTTGGAAAAGCGGTCAGCGACCACCCAAATGACCGTACAACCGTCAGAGACGGGAAGATCAGTTATGAAGTCCATCGCTATATGCTGCCAGGGGGCAGCAGGTACTGGCAGAGGAAGGAGGCGACCGGCTGGCAGGTGTCTCGGAACTTTGTTGCGGGCGCAGGACACACAGGCAGAAACAAAGTCTATTACATCCTTGTGCAGGTTAGGCCACCAGTAGTGCCGGGTAATAAGCTGGAGGGTCTTTTTCTGACCGGCGTGGCCAGCTAGTTTAGACGAATGACCCCAGTGTAGGATCTTCTCCCGATCAGGTACCGATACGAACGTCTTACTGGGAGGGAGACGATTTAGACTCACGGGAGCCACCTGCATTACTCTGGCGGGATCGATGATATGTTTAGGTTCTTCCTCGAGGTCAGATACCAGAAAGGATCGGGACAAGGCGTCCGCTTTGATGTTCTTGTCAGCCGGGCGAAAATGTAGAACAAAATCAAAGCGAGCAAAAAACAAGGACCACCGGGCTTGGCGCGGGTTAAGTCTCTGGGCATGCTGGAGATAAGCCAAGTTCTTGTGGTCAGTGTAAATTATTACCGGATGAAGAGCCCCCTCGAGTAGGTAACGCCACTCCTCCAATGCCAGCTTGATGGCCAATAACTCTCGGTCTCCTATAGAATAATTGCGCTCAGAAGAGGAGAAGAGTTTGGAGAAGAAGCCGCAAGTTACCATCCTCCCGGAAGAAGATTTTTGAGTAAGTACAGCTCCGGCTCCAGAGGAGGAGGCGTCAACCTCCAGAAAGAACTGCTTGTTGCCGTCCGGACGATGCAGCACCGGGGCGGAAGAGAAGGCCTGTTTTAAGGAAAGAAAGGCCTCCTCTGCTTCGGACGGCCATTCCTTGGGATTAGTACCCTTACGGGTGAGCGCGGAGATTGGAGCAGTCCGGGAAGAGAAGTGTGGTATGAAGAGGCGGTAGTAGTTGGCGAAGCCCAGGAACCGCTGAATGGCCTTCAACCCCTCCGGTCGGGGCCATTTCTCGATGGCAGACAGTTTCTCTGGATCCATTCGTAGGCCGGTCTGAGAAATAATGTAGCCCAAAAACGGAAGCGAGGTCTGCTCAAAGAGGCACTTCTCATATTTAGCGAAGAGGTGGTTCTGCCTGAGCCTGAGCAGGACCTGACGAACGTCCCTCCGGTGAGTCTGGAGATCCGGAGAGAAGACCAAGATGTCGTCCAGGTACACCACAACGCAGGAGTAGAGAAGGTCCCGGAAGATGTCATTGACCAACTCTTGAAAGACGGCAGGAGCGTTACAGAGACCAAAGGGCATTACCAGATATTCATAGTGGCCGTCCCGGGTGTTGAATGCAGTCTTCCATTCATCCCCTTGACGGATACGGACCAGGTTGTACACCCCACGGAGGTCCAGTTTGGTGAAGACTCTAGCCCCCCTCAGGCGATCAAATAATTCTGGAATGAGCGGAAGGGGGTACTTATTCTTCACCGTGATCTGGTTAAGGCCTCTATAGTCTATACAGGGACGGAGAGAGCCGTCCTTCTTTTTTACGAAGATGAAGCCTGCTCCCGCCGGGGAGGTAGATTTCCGGATGAATCCCCTGGCCAAATTCTCCTCAATATATTCGGACATCGACCGGGTCTCAGCAGCGGACAATGGGTAAATACGCCCACGGGGAGGAGTAGTACCGGGTAACAGGTCGATAGGACAGTCGTATGGTCTATGAGGGGGTAATGTCTCTGCCTCCTTTTTATTAAAGACATCAGCAAATGACCAATAGGGAATCGGAAGTCCAGGTAGATTAGTTGGGGTAGGAGAAGGACGGACGGGATGAACAGGAACCAAACAAGTCTTATGACAGTCCTGTCCCCAGCGAAGGACTTCTCCGGTCTGCCAGTCAAGCACGGGTGCATGTCTCTGGAGCCAAGGTAGACCTAGTAAGAGGGCGTGAGAGAGTCCAGGCAGAACATGAAAAGAGATGCTCTCAGAATGCAGCATTCCCACCTGCAGAGTTATGGATTCGGTGATGAGTTGGATGGGACGTGGTAAGAGGCCCCCATCCACAGCAGCGACAGATAATGGTACAGCCAGAGGTTTGGTGGGAATGCGGTATTTTTCTACCAGGGACTGTGAAATAAGATTCCCGGCCGCTCCAGAGTCAAGTTGGGCTAGTTCGAAATAACGATTCTCCCCGCAGATAATAGAGACTGACAGTAGCAGAGATGGAGAGGATTTATTCTTGTCTAGGTCGACCTCTCTGAGCGAACCTAGACACAGGCGTTTCCCGACCTCTCCGGGCAGGTACGGATCCGGTGCTCCTTACTGCCACAGTAGAAGAAGCTCCCTTCGGCACGGCGTAAGTCCTGACGGGTTTTGACCATCTTGGTCTGGTCGACCTGCATAGGCTCAGGAGAGTGTACCTGGGGAGAAACAGAGGGAGTGACGGGTTTCTGAAAAGTAGGAGCTAGACGTGGAAACCTCCTCTCACGGGTGACCTCTTTGGCACGCTCCTGGAACCGTAGGTCAATCCGGGTGGCAAGAGTTATTAGGTCATCGAGAGTGGTAGGAATGTCTCGACCGGCAAGTTCATCTTTAATACGGCCGGACAGACCCTCCCAGAAGACAGACACCAGAGCGTCGTTATCCCAAGCCAGCTCCGAGGCAAGGGTACGGAACCGTATGGCATATTGGCCCACGGTGAGATTTCCCTGGTGGAGGCGTAGCAAAGATGATGCGGATGAGGTCTTCCGTCCGGGTTCGTCGAAGACTTTCCGGAAAGCCGTGAGAAAGGCAGGCAAGTCGGACACCAGGGGGTCTCCTCTCTCCCATAGAGGATTTAGCCAGGCCAGGGCCTCCCCGGTGAGATGGGACATGATGAAGGCAATTTTGGCCCGGTCGGAGTTAAACTGGTGGGACAGGAGTTCAAAGTGCAGGGTGCACTGATTTATGAAGCCCCGAGCCTGAGCGGAGTCGCCTCCGAAGCGAGGAGGTGCAGAAAGCCGGGGTCCGGGGTAGGATACCATGGTATTGGTGGGCAGCGGGGCTGCTGGGTTGCGAGTCATGGCACTGGCGGAGGTTGCTGGTGGGGCAGTCAGAGTGTCCAGGCGAGAATTGACATTCCGCAGGTGACCCAGGATGGACTCCTGTTGGGACCTCTGACGGGACAGTTCATGACAGAGGTCCGAGAGCGAGGGAGCTTGGGTGCCACCGGGTTCCATGGCCCGAGCAAACTGTAACGGGTCTGGGAGGCGGAACCTCAGAGCTACTATACAAGGGGGCGGTCCTTGTAAGGGAGCGGGTGGCGACCAGGGAAGACGGGCAGGCAGTCACAGCAGGTGACCGGGACAGTCTCTAGGTGAACGGGCAGGAGGTCACGGTAAATGACCGGGGCAGTCTCTGGATGAACGAGCTGGAGGTCACGGCAAGTGACCGGGGCAGTCTCTGGAAGAACGGGCTGGAGGTCACGGCAAGTGACCGGGGCAGTCTCTGGAAGAACGGGCTGGAGGTCACGGCAAGTGACCGGGGCAGTCTCTGGGTAAAGGGTAGGTACGACCTGTGATGGCTGAACCTCCAGGTAGGCTAGCAGGCAGATGGAAGATGTATGCTCCCAGGTGAGCAAGCGAGAGTCTCTGGATGAATGGGTGGTCACAGCATGTGACGGCGGATCTTCCAGGTAGGCAAACAGGCAGGTAGCGGAGGAGCGCTCCCAGGTGAGCGGGCAAGAGTCTCTGGAATAGCAGGTGGTCACAGCATGTGACGGCGGAGCCTCCAGGTAGGCAAGCAGGCAGGTAGCGGAGAAGCGCTCCCAGGTGAGCGGGCAAGAGTCTCTGGAATAGCAGGTGGTCACAGCACGTGACGGCGGAGCCTCCAGGTAGGCTAGCAGGCAGGTAGCAGATGTGCGCTCCCAGGTGAGTGGCCAAGCTGGTCCATAGACAGACTGACAGGAGTAGGAAGGCAGACCGTCGGACCTCAGGCTAGCAAGCAGGTAGCAGGAATATCAGGCAGGAAACAGACAGCAAACTGGCAGGACTCTGGCAGGAATCAGGCAGGTAACTGACAGGTAACTGGCAACGGGACCTGAGGGCTGAAGCAGAGTAGTGAACAGTGCAACAACATTGCTCGGGCACCTCCATTTTGGAGGAGGTGCCTTATATATGGTGAAGTCCTCCGGCCATTGGCCGGGGACTCCTTAGGACAGCGCGCGCGGCCCCTTTAAGAGGGAGGGAGCGCGCACGCGCGCGCCCTAAGCACAGTGGCCGGGAAGGAGCGCGCGCTGCCAGCAGAGCGGGAGGAGGACGCCGGGCTCGGAGCAGAGAGGTGAGGGGAACAGCGTCCCTGCCTAGCAGAGGGCAGGGACGCCGACGCTACACTCATCAAGAGAATGCCAAGAGTGTGCAAAGCAGTCATCAAAGCAAAAGGTGGCTACTTTGAAGAACCTAGAATATAAGACATATTTTCAGTTGTTTCACACATTTTTGTTAAATATATAATTCCACATGTGTTAATCCATAGTTTTGATGCCTTCAGTGTGAATGTACAATTTTCATAGTTATGAAAATACAAAAAAATCTTGAAATGAGAAGATATGTCCAAACTTTTGGTCTGTACTGTACAGATAACTATATATACACATACATACTCTCAAACATACAGATATGCATACACATAAATGGCCATTTACATCTCTATATATATATTCATATAAATATATGGACATCCATACATCTGTACAGGAACAATGCACACACCAGTGTTCCCGTCTGACCGGAGACGCAGTAACGATCCCTTCTGACCGGAGACGCAGTAGCGATGTTAAACCAAGGCTGCCCAATCAGAACGCAGTAGCGTCCACCAATCGGAGATGAGGGGGCGCGGAAAAGTGATTTTATGCACGCCTTTGTGACACAGTACAGTCCCTATCAAGGTGTGGATTGTTGAAATAGCTGCTGTGTGAAAGCGTCCCAACGACCGCCGAGATTGTTAGTTAGATTGCTGGGGCGGCCGAAATCGTTGGGAAGTTCTGCATGTTTGACAGCTCCCCAGCGATCACGAAACGACTCTCCAGCGATCCCAAAACCATGACGCACTAACGATCTTGCTAGCAATCTCGTTATGTGTGACGGGGCCTTAACACTAACACTAGAGAAGACAGAGAAAGGATTCAGAAGGATCTAGATAAGCTTGAACAATGGGCAACGACTAATAGAATGGTATTTAACAGGGAGAAATGCAAGATTCTACATCTGGGCAAGAAAAAAAGATTACATCTATGGAATAGGAGGAATAGAACTAACAACAGCACGTGAGAAAAAGACTTGGGTATACTAATAGATCACAGACTACACATTAGTCAACAGTGTGATGTAGCAGCAAAAAAGGCAAACACAGTTCTAGGATGTATTAAGAGAAGCATAGTGTTATGATCTGCTACAAGAACTAAGGAAAGAAAGGGAATCTGTCCCTACTAGAGATGAGCGTTGTTCTACTCGAACTGTTCGCCAATCTCAAATTCGAGCTGTTTTGGGCGGTGTTCGAGCCGTTCGGCGAACACGAACAATTTGAGAAAAATTCGGCTGTTCGAGGTTATGTTCGATAATTGTTCGTGCACCAAAATCATAACTGGATTTTTTCTCAGTAATGATGAAAATTAATGTTAATACGCAGTTTGAGTGTACAGCGGGGTGGGGGGAGGGGCAGGGGATGGATCTCTGCAGGAACAATGAAGATCTCCATTTTTTTTTCTCTTTCCCGCATTTACAGTGGGGAGGTGCAATCTGTCAGCCTATCAGCAGCGCACACACGGAGCGAAGTGCTTTTTTTCACACAAGCAAGGGCATGTGTCATTGGCAGTGTATGTCACATGTCCTTGCCCTATAAGACCAAGCCATTTTCCCCGTCGCCACCATTTTCTCACTGCTGCAGCTGCGTGTTAGACGGCACCGCTGTTGCTGTGTGCGCTATACCTTGTTAATTTCAAGCCAATTTTCGCACAAATCTACAGATAGCTTG
Source organism: Phyllobates terribilis (assembly GCF_046119375.1). Taxonomy (NCBI): domain Eukaryota; kingdom Metazoa; phylum Chordata; class Amphibia; order Anura; family Dendrobatidae; genus Phyllobates; species Phyllobates terribilis. Next base: position 432,961,477 of record NW_027362761.1, read on the forward strand.
GGAGTAGGGAATAGTTGTGATTGCAGTCCTTTTAAGGACTAGGTTACAGCATTTCTTACGACTTTTATCAGGCAGGTCTGTGCTCTTAAATAGATAGGTTGTGGGAGTAAAGACTAATTGTAATTGGAGTCCTTTTCAGGACTAGGTTACATCAGTTCCTATCAGTTTTTGCCAGGCAGGTCTGTGCCAGTGCTGTGCAAGTTTTTTTCACAGCATTTGGCTGAATCTAGCAAAGCTAATCCTTTTTGGCCTATTGCAGAGTGTGTTAGTCAGTGGAGTAGCCTATCTGTGTTGCAAGATATACCACCTGTGTATAGAATACCAATTTTTTTACTGCACCTAGTGAAGTAAAATCTTTTGGGCATAGCATCATTCTATTAGTCCATCTATACTGACCTCCATCAGGTTGCAAACTGAATCTAATTTTTTTCTGCATCTAGCTCTGAAAAAATATTGGGCTTCTAGCTGTGTGTGGGTCTTGTTCTATTAATCCATCTATACTGACCTCTATCAGGTTGCAAATTAAAAATAATTTTTATCTGCATCTACAGTACCTCTGAAAAAATATTTGGGCTTCTAGCTGTGTGTGGGACTTGTTGTATTAGTCCATCTATACTGACCTCCATCAGGTTGCAAACTGAATATATTTTTTTCTGCATCTACCTCTGAAAAAATATTGGGCTTCTAGCTGTGTGTGGGTCTTGTTCTATTAATCCATCTATACTGACCTCCATCAGGTTGCAAACTGAATATAATTTTTTTCTGCATCTAGCTCTGAAAAAATATTGGGCTTCTAGCTGTGTGTGGGTCTTGTTCTATTAATCCATCTATACTGACCTCCATCAGGTTGCAAACTGAATATAATTTTTTTCTGCATCTAGCTCTGAAAAAATATTTGGCCTTCTAGCAGTGTGTGGGACTTGTTCTATTAGTCCACCTATACTGACCTCCATCAGGTTGCAAACTGAATATATTTTTTTCTGCATCTACCTCTGAAAAAATATTGGGCTTCTAGCTGTGTGTGGGACTTGTTGTATTAGTCCATCTATACTGACCTCCATCAGGTTGCAAATTGAATATAATTTTTTTCTGCATCTAACCCAGCCAATAGTTTTGGCCTAATACCACAGTTTGGCCACTCAGCTCTGCTCGGTTACCATCCATTGTTTTTTTGTGCAAACAACTCCAGAGTTGTGAATTAGTTAACCACCAAAATGAGTGGAAAAAGGCCTGCTGCTGGTGGAAAGGGGAATAGGCGTGTTGGGAAGGGGAAAAAAGGTTGTGTCCGTGGGGTAGGTGTTAAAGCAACAGTAACATCTGCAGAAGAAAGACCATCTTCCAGCCAAACTAAAATGTCTACTTCTTTTAGCGGACAATGTGATAAGATCCCTTTCTTACGGCCACGCCAATCGCTACGAATTCCAGATGAGGCACAAAAACAGCAGGTGCTTCAACGGATATCAAGTGCTCCTTTAAGTGGGCTCTCCTCCACATCAACTTCAACATCACAAATACTCCAGTCCTCAAAGGTGTCACCCAAATCGCACTTGCTTCCTCACAGCTCCCAAATCTCCAGCTGCCCGTCTGAGTATGAGGTAGAACAGATGGTTGAGTCTGCAGAGCTGTTTACTCATACTATAGCCTGGGAATCAGAGGTCGACTCCAGTGCTTCTGTGAATCCAGACGAGGAAATGATCTGCACTGATGCCCAGAATCTTTATGAGTCGGATCCAGGACCAGACGCAGAAGGTTCTGACCATAATGTAGACCCTCATTCCCAAACTGTAACTCCTGTTGGTGGAGACAATGAGGAAGACGATGATAAGACTCAAATACCTGATTGGAGCGACAACTTTAGTTTTTTGTCAGGGCAGGAACAGGTTGGCTCTGAGGACGACGGCTGTGATAACACACAGGGTGATGATGATGAGGTTGGAGATCCCACTTACTGTCAACCCACAGTCAGCCAAGAGATGAGGTCAGCAGAGGAGGTGGAGGAAGATGCTAGTGACGACGAGGTCAGGTTGCGCCTTCCTGGACAGAGACGTAGTACTGGAAGCACGTCAACAACTGCATCCTCAAACACAACTCTGCCTCTCACCACAAGTCGTGGTGGCTCTTCAGGTCGCATGGGTGCTAAGCCTTGCATAGCCTGGGCATTTTTTCAGTTCGATAAAGATGACCCAACTCGTGTTATCTGTAACATTTGTCAGCAAAAGCTAAGTAGAGGCCAAAAAATACATAGTTTGAGTACTTCATGCATGAACCGGCACATGGACATGAAGCATAAGTTGCAGTGGGAAGCTCAGTGTGCTACAATGCGGCCTAGCCGGCTGGGCCAACCACCGTCTGCCATATCTTGTGCATCCGCGGCCTCTTCATCCTCTGTGACTGGGGGGACAGCAGTCACACCTGTTTTGGGGCGCAGACCTGCCACCTCTTTACCCGCAACAGCCAGCGTGATTGGCAGGTCATCATTTTCTTTGGAGGTGGGAACACCAGCTGGTGTTGAGCGCTGTCCGACATCGATAGCACCACCTTTGGATCAAGGCAACCTAACATGTCCGCCTGCATCTTCCTCACAGACCGGCAGTTTGCCGGGGACACCCTTATCAACCCCGTCTAAGCACAATAGCCAGCCCTCGGTCCCTCAGATGTGGACAAGTAAAAGACCATTTCCTCCTAGCCATGAGAAAGCTAAGAGGTTGAATTTCACCATCTGCAAGCTCTTGGCTACAGAAATGCTGCCTTTCCGCCTGGTGGACACAGAGGATTTTCGAGACCTTATGTCCGTCGCAGTGCCCCAGTACCAGATGCCCAGTCGGCACTACTTCTCAAAGAAAGGTGTGCCTGCGCTCCACCAGCATGTCGCACACAACATCACCGCTTCTTTGAGAAACTCTGTGTGTGACAGGGTGCATTTCACCACAGACACTTGGACGAGTAGGCATGGACAGGGGCGTTACATGTCGCTGACTGGGCACTGGGTAACTATGGTGACAGCAGGACAAGGGGCTGCTGTCCAAGTCTTGCCGTCCCCACGAGTTGTGCGTCAATCCTCTTTATGTCAAAGTTCCTCCACTGCTTCTGCCTCCTCAACCTCCTCTCGGTCTTCCACCTGCACCCAAAGCCTGTCTGGTCATGCCACAAGCTTTCTAACTGCGCAGAAGGGATCCTGCACACCTCCTTACTATTCTGGCAGTAGGGCTCAACGTCATCAGGCGGTTTTTACATTGAAATGTCTGGGAAATGTGAGTCACACAGCTGAGGAGTTGTGGTCAGCTCTGGAGAACCAATTTCATGAATGGTTGTCTCCACTGGACCTGAAACCAGGGAAGGCCGTGTGCGACAATGCTGCAAACCTGGGTGCGGCCCTTCGCCGGGGCAATGTCACACACGTGCCTTGTATGGCTCACGTGTTGAACCTGGTTGTCCAGCAATTTTTAGCCCACTATCCCAGACTAGATGGCCTTCTGCAGAGGGCACGGTCGCTGTGTGCTCACTTCCGCCGTTCGCATCCCGCAGCTCAGCGACTTACATCTCTACAGAAGTCGTTGGGCCTGCCACTTCACCGGCTAAAATGCGATGTGCCTACCCGGTGGAATTCAACTCTGCACATGTTGCAGCGACTGTGGCAGCACCGACAAGCCCTGGTGCAATACGTTCTGACGTATAGCCTGGGCCAACGAGATTCAGAGGTGGGGCAAATCACGCTGGAGGAGTGGTCTCAGATCAGGGACCTATGCACCCTTCTGCACAGTTTTGAAATGGCGACGAAGATGTTTAGTGCTGACGATGCCATTATCAGCATGACTATTCCGGTGATTTACATGCTGGAGCACATGTTAAACAGAATTCGGAGTCAGGTGGTGGCACAAGAGGAGGTGGAGGAAGTAGAGGAGGAGGAGTTGTATGCGGAAGGGCTAACATCTGCAAGGTCCAGACGGTCGGCAGCACCAAGGCGGCAGGCATGTGAGGGTGGGGGAGATGGTTTTACCAGGGCGCATGGTAGCAGCCAAACTAGTGAGGAAGGTGCAGGAGCCCAGGAAGAAGTGGAGGACGAACTGATGGAAGACTCATCAGATGAGGGAGACCTTGATCACATTTCTGTTGTGCGAGGTTGGGGGGAGAGGACAGAGGAAGGAAGCATGATTGTTACCTCGCCACCAACACAACAGGGACTTGGTGCTCCTGGATGCGCAACACACATGAGTGCCTTCTTGCTGCACTACCTGCAACATGACCCTCGAATTGTGAGAATTAGAAATAATCCTGACTACTGGGTTGCCACACTGTTAGATCCCCGGTACAAAAGTAAATTTGCAGAAATTATTCCTGCCATAGAAAGGGATGCACGCATGCAGGAGTATCAGCAGAGACTGTTGCAGAATCTTACATGTGCTTTTCCACAAAATACCAGTGGTGCACGTAGTGAATCTCACAGTTCCAACTTGCCAACCGTGGGACCGTCAAGTGTTCAGCACTCAAACCGTAACAGAACCACAGTATCTGCTGGTAACATCAATTTTGCGGAATCATTTCACCACTTTTTTAGCCCATCCTTTGCAAGGCCACAGGAGACAAGAAGTCTGACACATAGTTAACGCCTAGAGACGATGGTACAGGAGTATCTCCAAGTAAACATTGAAGCCACGACTGTGTCACAGGACCCTTGCTCTTTTTGGGCTTCCAATCTGGATAAATGGCCGGAGCTAGCCACTTACGCCTTGGAGATCTTGTCATGCCCCGCAGCCAGCGTTCTGTCTGAACGTGTGTTCAGCGCTGCTGGTGGTGTGCTGACAGATAAGCGCACGCGGCTCTCCACTGATAATGTAGACAGACTCACGTTCATAAAGATGAACAAATCATGGATCCGAAACGACTTTTCTACCCCTGTGTCATCCTGGGGAGAGTAAAAGCTTGATGATTGGTTAAAATCACCCTACCAACCGTTTTAAGCTTTCAAATTACTAATCATGTTTATCTGTATCTTGACTGGAAAATAATTTGGGCTTTGTAGCAGTGTGCAGCACTGATCCTATTAGGCCATCTATACTAAAGCTTCACCAGATTTAAAATTAAAAATAATTTTTAGCTGCATCTAGCCCGGAAAATAATTTTGGGGCTCCGAGATGCGCAAGGCACATAAGTGCCTTCTTGCTGCACTACCTGCAGCATGACCCTCATATTGTCAGAATTCGAAGTAATCATGACTACTGGGTTGCCACACTCTTAGATCCCCCAAACTTTTCGATCAACCTTTTCATTTTAATAAAGACCAAAAAAATGGTCATTTTTGAAATTATAAGCATTAGCAGGTTGTTAGAAACTGAAATCAAACAGTTTTCAACTCAAAACTTTATTCTAGGTGATGTTACATTTTCACATAGGACCCCTTGTTCGAAAGGAGCTTCTGAACTCTCTCGTCCATTGAATTTGTCAGGTTTTGGATGGTTTCTGCTTCAATTGTTTTGCATGAGGACAGAATACCCTCCCAGAGCTGTTGCTTAGATGTGAACTGCCTCCCGCCATCATAGACACTCCTTTTAATGATGCTCCAAAGGTTCTGAATGGGGTAGAGGTCAGGGGAGCATGGGGGTCACACCATAAGTTTGTCCCCTTTTATGCCCATATCAGCCAGAGATGCAGATGTTTTATGTGCAGCATGAGATGGTGCATTATCATGCAGAAAAATGATCTTGCTGTGAAATACACGGTTCTTCTTCTTGAACCATGGCAGGAAGTGCTGTTTGAGAAAATCCACATACATTATGGAGTTCATCTTTAGCGCCTTCAGGGATCCTAAAGGGGCCGAAAATCTCTCTCCCCATGATTCCAGCCCAAAACATTACTCCACCTCCTTCTTGTTGGCGCTGTAGCCGTGTTTGCGTGGGGTGTCCATCAACCAGCCATCCTCCACTCCATCCATCTGGACGATCGAGCGCTGCACGGCACTCATCCGTGAACAAAACTGTTTTGAAATCAGTCTTCATGTAATGTTTGGCCCACTGGAGCCGTTTCTGCTTGTGTGAAGTGGATAGAGGAGGTCGACAGGATGGCGTATGCACAGCTGCAAACCTCTGAAGGACCCTGCATCTTGTTGTTCGGGGGACGTTGGAGGCACAAGCAGCTTCAAAAACTTGTCTGCTGCTATGACAAGGCTTTTTGGCCGCTGCTCTTTCAACCTGACGTAATTGCCTGTAGGAAAGAGTCCTCAATTTGCCCTTATGAGCACGCACACGTGTGTACTGTGAATCAGCTACATACTTCTTGATTGCCAAGACACTTCATCCTGATCATCGCACAATGTTGATTGTAGTCATGCCTTGACCTAAACACTCCACAATTTGTTGCTTCTCAGCAGCCGACACATCCTTTTTCTTTCCCATTTTGGCAGAAAATGTAGGCTGCTTAATAATGTGAGAGAGCCTTCTTAAGTAGTCTTGCCTTTCATTGGACACACCTGCCAAACTAATTAGCACAGGTGTCTGCAATTGCTTACAGTGATATAAAGAGCCCTGACACACATCACCATCAATGAGTTTAACTGACAAACAAACAAATTCTTCCCTTATCACTCCTAAACACTTTTTGCATAATAATTTGGAACGCAGTGTACATGTGCTTTTCCACAAAACACCAGCGGTTCACGTAGTGAATCTTACAGTTCTAACTTGCCAACCGTGGTCTGTATGGAGTTGTTCAATAAAGGGCCCAAAATTAAGATAACATAGATGGGAGAGGTCTCTATGAATAGGAATTCCTAAGTATTTGATACCCTGTGAGGGACAGGCAAAGGGAAAGTTGGACTGGATGGAATCCTATATGGATTTGGGGAGGGAGACATCGAGGGCCTCAGACTTCGCTGCATTGATTTTAAAATTTGACCATGTAACAAAGTGATCTATTTCAGCCATAACAGCAGGGATGGATATATGTGATTGAGTGATATATACTAGAACATCATCAGCAAATAGAGAGCACTTGTACTCGGTGCCTCCCACCTCAATCCACCTAATATTGGGGTTATGGCGAATTGATGAGAGCAGGTGCTCCGTCACTAGGATGTATAAGAGAGGGGACAGAGGACATCCCTGCCTTGTCCCATTGGTGATTGTGAAAGGTGATGAAAATGTTCTGACGCACCCCCTGGGCCTTGGGACACCCGGAGCCGGACCCTTTTTGGTGGATGCTGGTGGTTGTAGTCTTCGTGGCGGCGACCCGGTTCCGTGGCTCAGGGCGGTCAAACCAGTGGCGGAACTATTTATGTGGTTTTGATGTTTAAATGTCCGACTACGCCACCCGTGGATTGCGGTCAGAGTGAACCGCTGCTTCAGGGCAGACCGCTGAGGCTGGTGTTGTGGGTGCAGCAGAGCGTAGCATAACTCCCCACGGGAGGAGTATAGCCTCAGGGCAGTGTATGCGGAGGATGGGGGTGATGGTGCAGGGCAGCAGCAGTAACGACACGGAGTCAGTGATGCAGTCCAGGGCCTTTACTCACAGTTCTTATTATCCAGACCACGTCTGCAGGTAACGGCTGCCCACGTCGTACTGTGCTCACCAGGTGAGGGGCTCAGACAACTCCCAGATAACTTTGGAGCACTTCACAGGACCCCCTTTGTGTGTCCTTTGTCTGGCCTTTCTTACCAACACTTCTGTCCGGCTGCCTCGGGCCTCCTCTTGGTAAACTTGGCGCCAATTTCCCTGACCCTATGTGGTGCCTTCCTAGCGGGTGTAGCGAGGGGCTGCGCCACATAAAATGTCAGAGCCTCCGGTTTCTAGCTGAGGGTCGTTTCCTGCCTCCACTAGTTCGGGGACCGGTCTCCCCCTTTGGCCTGACCCCTCCACGCAGGTGGATTCGGGCGTGCGGTGGCGACTCGCCCGTCCGCACCCCTGGGATCCCTTCATTCCTCGTTCCTGGAGCCTTCTCCGCTCCTCTTCCTTCCTTCTCCCTCTTCCAGGCCTGGGCCTCTGTTACTAGGCCCGCCTCCTGAGCAGAGCTCATGCAGAGCCCCTGCTCCCTGCCACTTCTGCTCAGACTTCTCTGCACTGAACTAAGATGGTGCCCACCTTTTATACTCCCTTCTCAATGCACCCAGGAACTGCTTCCTCCCTGCTCCTGCACTACAGGGTTCCCCTTCCTCAGTGTTCCCTCCCCCCACTCCAGCCAGGGACAGGGACTGTCGTGCCCATCTCAGGGGCATATTGGTCGCCCTGCCCCACGGCAATGTGGTGTAATGCATGTAGGTGTCGGGTCCTGATCCACACTCCATCCTTACCTGAGAGTGAGATATCACACCTCTGGGTGAGGTGCAATACGTCTGTAGCAACCGAGCCCTCAGGGTGCTACAGTTCCATTTATCTTCAGCCTAGGTGACGTATTGCGATACAGGGCCGTGATTTTGGCTATAAAAGGGTCCCCTAGACCCCTACCCCAAGCTTTTTAAGAGAATCATATATGGCGTGCCAGGAGACTCTATGGAATGCTTTCTCAGCATCCAACGAGAGTATCTAATTACAAATTTTTAACTGCATCTAGCCCAGGAAATACTTTGTGCCTAGTAGCAGTGTCTGCTAGTCAGCGGATTATCCCGGCTGTTAAGCAAGCTACACCACCTGTAGTTTAGACACTTAATTTTTTCAAAGGAAATGATTCGGGACCATGGGATACTTAGTGAAGAGCATCAGGAGGCACCCCAAGGCATAGGGGCTGGGACTGGCAGTAGGATGCCTTGCGGTGGACAGCCGAGCTCGATCCTTATAAAAGCTTTTTAACTGCAGCAGCTTTAGTGGACGCTACTGGAGCTGGAATTACGCGGCTGCTGGCATGAGACTTGCCCTCCAATAGATCCTTGTAAATGGATTTAAAGTGTATTCATTCAAATTAGAGAGACAATTTAAATTAAAAAGCTTAGAGCTGCCTCCACCACAGGGGGGCTCGCTCGACCCACCAGCGGACAGGCACCAGTATTGGGAGAGGGGGGCTGGCCGTCAGGGTTCACCGCGGCTCTGGCACAAACCCGGCGACACGGAGGTGGCACGGGCAGGAGCGGACTGGCCGTCTCGGCTTCTCACTTTTTGGATTTTAGAAGGGCATGACATGCCTATATCTGTGTCTCCCCCTCCTTTTACTCCTCCACCTCTTTTTTTTTCGCATGACTATATGTACTTGTCACTTTTCCATGTGTTAGTTATGTCTTCTGAGCAGTTTGTCAGCTTTTGGACACCTTTGAAGGTGTTTTCTATGTGTTTCTATGTGTTTTTGTTTGCCTGCCATTGTTTTTAACGGTGTTCGAAGGTGTTCGACGAACAGTTCGACGAACAGTTCGGCGAACACACGGGTGTTCGACGAACCGAACCGAACTCGAACACTACGGGGGTGGCTCAACACTAGTCCCTACAATAAGACTAAGCTGATTCTCTACATTGCAGCGGGCAACCTGTTCCCTGTGAACAGACCTGTCTTCATCCTCAGCTAGTCTGAACGCAGACCTATAGAATAATGGGAGGGGACACCTCCTAGCCGAAGTTGTAGCGGAGCAAAAAGACAAACAGACAAAAAGTACTTAGAGGTCCAAAGGACCAAACGAACTAGAGAGATAGGTACAGAAGCACCTGGCTAGATAGAGAGTCAAATAACACTGAAGTCCAGCAAAGCCAGAAGGGCGGAGCTGGAATAAATAGGCAGCAGGTCACGTGACCAAAAATAGAAAAATAACTAACAGGAGAGTTCTAACAGTACCCCCTCTTCTATGAGGATCTTCCGGATCCTCCAGGCCCAGGCCTATCAGGAAACCTCCTGTGGAAGGCTCTGACAAGTCTAGGGGCAGAGACATCATCCGCCCTTACCCAGGAGTTATCCTCGGGACCGAAACCTTTCCAAGCGACGAGATACTGCAATCTCCCTCTATGTCTTCTGGAATTCAGGATACGAGAAATTTCATATTCGCCGTCTTCCACCACCGGAGGAACTGTGACAGTAGCATCCCTATCCGATACATCAGCCTTTTTCAACAAGGAAACATGAAACACAGGATTAATCTTCCAGGAGGTGGGGACCTCCAACCTAACAGCAGACTGATTAACCACCTCAAGCACCTTAAATGGCCCCACAAACTTTGGACCCAATTTTTTAGAGGGAATCCTCAACCGCAGATTCTTTGAGGTCAACCAAACCATATCACCCACTGTAAACAAAACGTCTTTACGTTTCCTGTTAAAATACTTCTTGGACTTTTTGTTAGCCTCTTGAAGGTTACAACGTACGTCAGTCCAAACTCTCTCCAAATCCCCGGAAAAATTCTCCTCTTCCGGCACAGCCGACACCAATTTGGAGAACAAACCAAACAACGGATGTCTCCCAGTACAACAAAAAAAAGGAGAACACCCAGCAGAAGAGGATGTATGGTTGTTAAGAGCAAATTCAGCGAGTGGCAGAAACTCAGACCACCCCTCTTGATTGTCTGCCACAAAACAACGCAAAAACTGTTCAACATCCTGGTTCTTTCTTTCTGTCTGTCCATTAGACTTGGGATGATACCCAAATGAAAATGACAAATGGACTCCCAACCTGTCACAAAAAGCATGCCAAAAGCGAGCCACAAACTGAGGTCCCCTATCAGAAACAATGTCGGTGGGAACGCCATGGAGTCTGACAATTTCCTTAACAAACGCCTTAGCGAGAGTCTTAGTGCAGGGTAGTTTAATGAAAAAGAACCAAATGACACATCTTGCTAAAACGGTCCACGACCACCCAGATGACAGTGAAACACTCGGACACAGGAAGGTCAGTAATAAAATCCATTGCCAAATGCGTCCAAGGCGCACTAGGAACCTCCAGAGGGCAAAGCAACCCCGCAGCAGGGGTATGCGAAGCCTTTGACCTAGCACACACCGAACATTGATGCACCCACTTGATAACTTCCTTCTGCCACCCAGGCCACCAAAAACTGCGACTTATAAGTCTCTTAGTCTCAGAAATTCCGGGATGACCTGCCAACCGAGACTCATGATATTCCACAAACAAATCTTTCCTAAAGGTTCTAGGCACAAACATCCTACCATGGGGAGTGTTAGATGGGGCATCCTCCTGGGCTTTCAGAATCCCTTCTTCCAAAACGGAGTCCAATGCTGCTACCACAACTCCTTCCTGTAAAATGCTCTCTTCCTCCTCGGTACCAACCATGGGAGAAAAACTGCGAGATAAAGCATCGGCTTTAACATTCTTGGTACCAGGGATGTAAGTAACAGATAAATTAAACCGAGAAAAAAAAAGTGCCCACCTAGCCTGACGGGCATTCAAGCGCTTGGCAGCATCCAGATAAATCAAATTTTTATGATCTGTGAAAACCTGAACCGGAAATTTAGCACCTTCCAAGAAATTCCGCCAATGTTCAAACGCGAGTTTAATAGCCAGCAATTCCCGATTACCAACATCGTAATTAAGTTCGGTTTCTGAATTTTTTTTTGAAAAAATAGCACAGGGATGTACGCCATCCTTGTTCTCCTGAGACAAAACCGCACCGACCCCCACCGAAGAAGCATCAACTTCGACCAAAAAAGGCTTGGTCTCATCAGGCTGCATAAGGATAGGGGCAGAACTGAACCTCTCCTTGAGATACACAAAAGCTTCAATGGCCTCAGTAGTCCACTGGACCGTATTCGCACCTTTCCTGGTGAGATCAGTCAGCGGCTTAACAATTATAGAAAAATTCTTAATGAATTTTCTGTAATAATTGGCGAAACCCAAAAATCTCTGTATCGATTTCAAACCAATAGGCCTAGGCCATTCCTGCACAGCCTGAACCTTCACCGAGTCCATCTCAAAGCCCTCGCTGGAGACAATGTAGCCCAAAAAACTAATTCTCTGCACAGCGAACTCACATTTCTCCAGCTTAGCAAAAAGTGAATTGTCACTTAATAACTGCAATACCTCACGTACGCTCTGCCAATGAGACTCCAGATCTGGCGAATAAATCAAAATGTCATCCAAATACACAACCACATTCTAACCAATCAAAGGTCTCAGGATGTCATTAATAAGGTTCTGAAAAAACGCAGGTGCATTGGTAAGACCAAAAGGCATCACCAGATTCTCAAAATGACCTACCGGAATGTTAAAAGCAGCTTTCCATTCATCACCCTCCTTTATTCGTAACAAATTGTATGCCCCCCGGAGATCAATTTTAGAGAAACACTTGGCCCCCACTAACGGGTTAAACAAGTCAGGAATTAACGGCATGGGTAGGAATTGCGTACGGTAATTTTATTAATTTCGCGAAAGTCCAGACATGGACGTAAACCGCCGTCCTTTTTTTTTTACAAGAAAAAATCCAACAGCCACAGGTGACTTAGAAGGTCTAATGTGACCAGCAGCCAAGCTCGTCTGTATGTATTCCTCCAAGGCCTTTCTCTCAGGGATAGTCAGATTAAATTAGCGACTCTTGGGAAGAGTAGCGCCAGGAACAAACTCAATGGTGCAATCATAGTCCCTATGAGGAGGTAAAACTTGCGACTCCTCCTCTGAAAAAAACTTCCAAAAATCCTGAATAGGTACAGGTAATTCCCCTTTTTCCACAGCCGCAATGCAACCGTTACAACACTTATCATAGCACTTAGGACTCCTTGACTTAATCTCATTAGTAGACCAGTCCAGTAAAGGATTGTGCAGCTTTAACCAAGGCAAACCTAAAACTACTAAGGTGGTAAATTATTTAAAACCACCAAATTCAAATTTTCCTGGTGAATACCATTGATAGTGAGGGGAAATTCAGCAACCTTGTGAGTAATACATTTCAAAGGAGTGTTGTCAATAGCAATCACAGAAATAGGTGATAACAAAGGTTTGGATTCCAATATAAATTTTTCCAAAAAACCCTTATCAATCACATTAAGCGTTGAACCACAATCCACAAATACCTGAAATTCAGTCAAATCTTCCTGCAATAAGGTACTCCCTGAAAGAAATACTCCCTTAGAATTCAAACAAGCAATACGGGCTTAACTGACCTTTTTTTTTCTTTGCTTAAACGAAGCTCACAGTTCTTAATTTAATGGTCAGATTTACCACAGTAAAAACACAATCCCTTGGAAAACCTGCAGTCTCTTTCCTGAGAGCGGAGTGACATCGCCCCAACCTCCATCGGTTCTCCGCCGTCCGAGCAGACCCTCTGAGGACTAGGAGCTGCCATTGTAGGAATTTTCTCATCATTAACCCTGGCACGCAATTCCTGCCCACACGTATAGCTAATTGCATGGCCTCTTGCAAGGTCACAGGTGCAGGAAATGCAATCAGCAGATCTTTAACCCTTTCACTTAGACGGGCAAGAAACGAACATTTTAACGCTGAATAATTCCATTTCACTTCTGAAAACCACCTTCTGAAGTGTGTACAATAATTTTCAACATCACCTGACCCCTGCTTCAAACGTCTCAGTTCTGTCTCAGCAGATGAAACTCGATCAGGATCGTCATACAATAACCCCATAGCAGAAAAAAAATCCTCTACTGATCTAAAATACGGATCATTAGGTTGGAGAGAAAAGGCCCACCCCTGTGGTTCCTTGCGCAAAAGTGACATGATAAACCCAATGCGCTGTGATTCATTCCCAGAGGACCTGGGTCTCAAACGAAAATATAATAAACAAGCATTTTTAAAGGAAAAAAAATCTTGTTGTTTACCATCAAAAATATCAGGCAGTCCTACCTTTGGTTCCACAAAATGCGTTCCAGGACAGCTACTCACGTGTTGCTGGAGCTCGGCCACCTCTAGAGACAATCCTTGCAGGTGTTGAGCCAACTCTTGAACAGACACCATACTGATCCCCGGATTTCTTTCCAAGTTTAGTTTGGGCTGAACTTACTGTTATGATCTGCTACAAGAACTAAGGAAAGAAAGGGAATCTGTCCCTACAATAAGACTAAGCTGATTCCCTACGTTGCAGCGGGCGACCTGTTCCTTGTGAACAGACCCGCCTTCGTCCTCAGCTAGTCTGAACGCAGACCTATAGAATAAAGGGAGGGGTCCCTAAAAGAACTAAGGACTTGTAGCGGAGCAAAAAGTACTTAGAGGTCCAAAGGACCAAACAAACTAGAGAGATAGGTACAGAAGCACCTGGCTAGATAGAGAGTCAAATAACACTGAAGTCCAGCAAAGCCAGAAGGGCGGAGCTGGAATAAATAGGCAGCAGGTCACGTGACCAAAAATAGAAAAAAAACTAACAGGAGAGTTCTAACACATAGAGTCTAGATCACATGAAGTAATTATCCCCCTCTACTCCTCCTTGGTAAGGCCTCATCTAGAATACTGTGTCCAGTTCTGGGCGCCACATTTTAAAAAAGACATTAAAAAACTGGAGTAATTTCAGAGAAGAGCTACCAGAATGGTGAGCGGACTTCAAACGATGTCCTACGAGGAACGGTTAAAGGATCTGAGAATGTTTATCGTGCAAAAAAAATGCTAAGAGGAGACTTAATAGTAGTGTTGAGCCACCCCCGTAGTGTTCGAGTTCGGTTCGGTTCGTCGAACACCCGTGTGTTCGCCGAACTGTTCGTCGAACTGTTCGTCGAACACCTTCGAACACCGTTAAAACCAATGGCAGGCAAAGAAAAACACATAGAAACACATAGAAAACACCTTCAAAGGTGTCCAAAAGCTGACAAACTGCTCAGAAGACATAACTAACACATGGAAAAGTGACAAGTACATATAGTCATGCGAAAATAAAAGAGGTGGAGGAGTAAAAGGAGGGGGAGACACAGATATAGGCATGCCCTTCTAAAATCCAAAAAGTGAGAAGCCGACACGGCCAGTCCGCTCCTGACCGTGCCACCTCCGTGTCGCCGGGTTTGTGCCAGAGCCGCGGTGAACCCTGACGGCCAGCCCCCCTCTCCCAATACTGGTGCCTGTCCGCTGGTGGGTCGAGCGAGCCCCCCTGTGGTGGAGGCAGCTCTAAGCTTTTTAATTTAAATTGTCTCTCTAATTTGAATGAATACACTTTAAATCCATTTACAAGGATCTATTGGAGGGCAAGTCTCATGCCAGCAGCCGCGGTAATTCCAGCTCCAGTAGCGTCCACTAAAGCTGCTGCAGTTAAAAAGCTTTTATAAGGATCGAGCTCGGCTGTCCACCGCAAGGCATCCTACTGCCAGTCCCAGCCCCTATGCCTTGGGGTGCCTCCTGATGCTCTTCACTAAGTATCCCATGGTCCCGAAGCATTTCCTTTGAAAAAATTAAGTGTCTAAACTACAGGTGGTGCAGCTTGCTTAACAGCCGGGATAATCCGCTCACTAGCAGACACTGCTACTAGGCACAAAGTATTTCCTGGGCTAGATGCAGTTAAAAATTTGTAATTAGATACTCTCGTTGGATGCTGAGAAAGCATTCCATAGAGTCTCCTGGCACGCCATATATGATTCTCTTAAAAAGCTTGGGGTAGGGGTCTAGGGGACCCTTTTATAGCCAAAATCACGGCCCTGTATCGCAATACGTCACCTAGGCTGAAGATAAATGGAACTGTAGCACCCTGAGGGCTCGGTTGCTACAGACGTATTGCACCTCACCCAGAGGTGTGATATCTCACTCTCAGGTAAGGATGGAGTGTGGATCAGGACCCGACACCTGCATGCATTACACCACATTGCCGTGGGGCAGGGCGACCAATATGCCCCTGAGATGGGCACGACAGTCCCTGTCCCTGGCTGGAGTGGGGGGAGGGAACACTGAGGAAGGGGAACCCTGTAGTGCAGGAGCAGGGAGGAAGCAGTTCCTGGGTGCATTGAGAAGGGAGTATAAAAGGTGGGCACCATCTTAGTTCAGTGCAGAGAAGTCTGAGCAGAAGTGGCAGGGAGCAGGGGCTCTGCATGAGCTCTGCTCCGGAGGCGGGCCTAGTAACAGAGGCCCAGGCCTGGAAGAGGGAGAAGGAAGGAAGAGGAGCGGAGAAGGCTCCAGGAACGAGGAATGAAGGGATCCCAGGGGTGCGGACGGGCGAGTCGCCACCGCACGCCCGAATCCACCTGCGTGGAGGGGTCAGGCCAAAGGGGGAGACCGGTCCCCGAACTAGTGGAGGCAGGAAACGACCCTCAGCTAGAAACCGGAGGCTCTGACATTTTATGTGGTGCAGCCCCTCGCTACACCCGCTAGGAAGGCACCACATAGGGTCAGGGAAACTGGCGCCAAGTTTACCAAGAGGAGGCCCGAGGCAGCCGGACAGAAGTGTTGGTAAGAAAGGCCAGACAAAGGACACACAAAGGGGGTCCTGTGAAGTGCTCCAAAGTTATCTGGGAGTTGTCTGAGCCCCTCACCTGGTGAGCACAGTACGACGTGGGCAGCCGTTACCTGCAGACGTGGTCTGGATAATAAGAACTGTGAGTAAAGGCCCTGAACTGCATCACTGACTCCGTGTCGTTACTGCTGCTGCCCTGCACCATCACCACCATCCTCCGCATACACTGCCCTGAGGCTATACTCCTCCCGTGGGGAGTTATGCTACGCTCTGCTGCACCCACAACACCAGCCTCAGTGGTCTGCCCTGTAGCGGCGGTTCACTCTGACCGCAATCCACGGGTGGCGTAGTCGGACATTTAAACATGAAAACCACATAAATAGTTCCGCCACTGGTTTGACCGCCCTGAGCCACGGAACCGGGTCGCCGCCACGAAGACTACAACCACCAGCATCCACCAAAAAGGGTCCGGCTCCGGGTGTCCCAAGGCCCAGGGGGTGCGTCAGAACATTTTCATCACCTTTCACAATCACCAATGGGACAAGGCAGTGATGTCCTCTGTCCCCTCTCTTATACATCCTAGTGACGGAGCACCTGCTCTCATCAATTCGCCATAACCCCAATATTAGGTGGATTGAGGTGGGAGGCACCGAGTACAAGTGCTCTCTATTTGCTGATGATGTCCTAGTATATATCACTCAATCACATATATCCATCCATGCTGTTATGGCTGAAATAGATCACTTTGTTACATGGTAAAATTTTAAAATCAATGCAGCGAAGTCTGAGGCCCTCGATGTCTCCCTCCCCAAATCCATATAGGATTCCATCCAGTCCAACTTTCCCTTTGCCTGGCCCTCACAGGGTATCAAATACTTAGGAATTCCTATTCATAGAGACCTCTCCATCTATGTTATCTTAATTTTGGGCCCTTTATTGAACAACTCCATACAGACCACGGTTGGCAAGTTAGAACTGTAAGATTCACTACGTGAACCACTGGTGTTTTGTGGAAAAGCACATGTACACTGCGTTCCAAATTATTATACAAAAAGTGTTTAGGAGTGATAAGGGAAGAATTTGTTTGTTTGTCAGTTAAACTCATTGATGGTGATGTGTGTCAGGGCTCTTTATATCACTGTAAGCAATTGCAGACACCTGTGCTAATTAGTTTGGCAGGTGTGTCCAATGAAAGGCAAGACTACTTAAGAAGGCTCTCTCACATTATTAAGCAGCCTACATTTTCTGCCAAAATGGGAAAGAAAAAGGATGTGTCGGCTGCTGAGAAGCAACAAATTGTGGAGTGTTTAGGTCAAGGCATGACTACAATCAACATTGTGCGATGATCAGGATGAAGTGTCTTGGCAATCAAGAAGTATGTAGCTGATTCACAGTACACACGTGTGCGTGCTGATAAGGGCAAATTGAGGACTCTTTCCTACAGGCAATTACGTCAGGTTGAAAGAGCAGCGGCAAAAAAGCCTTGTCATAGCAGCAGACAAGTTTTTGAAGCTGCTTGTGCCTCCAACGTCCCCCGAACAAGATGCAGGATCCTTCAGAGGTTTGCAGCTGTGCATGCGCCATCCTGTCGACCTCCTCTATCCACTTCACACAAGCAGAAACGGCTCCAGTGGGCCAAACATTACATGAAGACTGATTTCAAAACTGTTTTGTTCACGGATGAGTGCCGTGCAGCGCTCGATGGTCCAGATGGATGGAGTGGAGGATGGCTGGTTGATGGACACCCCACGCAAACACGGCTACAGCGCCAACAAGGAGGAGGTGGAGTAATGTTTTGGGCTGGAATCATGGGGAGAGAGATTGTCGGCCCCTTTAGGATCCCTGAAGGCGCTAAAGATGAACTCCATAATGTATGTGGATTTTCTCAAACAGCACTTCCTGCCATGGTTCAAGAAGAAGAACCGTGTATTTCACAGCAAGATCATTTTTCTGCATGATAATGCACCATCTCATGCTGCACATAAAACATCTGCATCTCTGGCTGATATGGGCATAAAAGGGGACAAACTTATGGTGTGACCCCCATGCTCCCCTGACCTCTACCCCATTCAGAACCTTTGGAGCATCATTAAAAGGAGTGTCTATGATGGCGGGAGGCAGTTCACATCTAAGCAACAGCTCTGGGAGGGTATTCTGTCCTCATGCAAAACAATTGAAGCAGAAACCATCCAAAACCTGACAAATTCAATGGACGAGAGAGTTCAGAAGCTCCTTTCGAACAAGGGGTCCTATGTGAAAATGTAACATCACCTAGAATAAAGTTTTGAGTTGAAAACTGTTTGATTTCAGTTTCTAACAACCTGCTAATGCTTATAATTTCAAAAATGACCATTTTTTTGGTCTTTATTAAAATGAAAAGGTTGATCGAAAAGTTTGGGGGATCTAAGAGTGTGGCAACCCAGTAGTCATGATTACTTCGAATTCTGACAATATGAGGGTCATGCTGCAGGTAGTGCAGCAAGAAGGCACTTATGTGCCTTGCGCATCTCGGAGCCCCAAAATTATTTTCCGGGCTAGATGCAGCTAAAAATTATTTTTAATTTTAAATCTGGTGAAGCTTTAGTATAGATGGCCTAATAGGATCAGTGCTGCACACTGCTACAAAGCCCAAATTATTTTCCAGTCAAGATACAGATAAACATGATTAGTAATTTGAAAGCTTAAAACGGTTGGTAGGGTGATTTTAACCAATCATCAAGCTTTTACTCTCCCCAGGATGACACAGGTGTAGAAAAGTCGTTTCGGATCCATGATTTGTTCATCTTTATGAACGTGAGTCTGTCTACATTATCAGTGGAGAGCCGCGTGCGCTTATCTGTCAGCACACCACCAGCAGCGCTGAACACACGTTCAGACAGAACGCTGGCTGCGGGGCATGACAAGATCTCCAAGGCGTAAGTGGCTAGCTCCGGCCATTTATCCAGATTGGAAGCCCAAAAAGAGCAAGGGTCCAGTGACACAGTCGTGGCTTCAATGTTTACTTGGAGATACTCCTGTACCATCGTCTCTAGGCGTTGACTATGTGTCAGACTTCTTGTCTCCTGTGGCCTTGCAAAGGATGGGCTAAAAAAGTGGTGAAATGATTCCGCAAAATTGATGTTACCAGCAGATACTGTGGTTCTGTTACGGTTTGAGTGCTGAACACTTGACGGTCCCACGGTTGGCAAGTTGGAACTGTGAGATTCACTACGTGCACCACTGGTATTTTGTGGAAAAGCACATGTAAGATTCTGCAACAGTCTCTGCTGATACTCCTGCATGCGTGCATCCCTTTCTATGGCAGGAATAATTTCTGCAAATTTACTTTTGTACCGGGGATCTAACAGTGTGGCAACCCAGTAGTCAGGATTATTTCTAATTCTCACAATTCGAGGGTCATGTTGCAGGTAGTGCACTCATGTGTGTTGCGCATCCAGGAGCACCAAGTCCCTGTTGTGTTGGTGGCGAGGTAACAATCATGCTTCCTTCCTCTGTCCTCTCCCCCCAACCTCGCACAACAGAAATGTGATCAAGGTCTCCCTCATCTGATGAGTCTTCCATCAGTTCGTCCTCCACTTCTTCCTGGGCTCCTGCACCTTCCTCACTAGTTTGGCTGCTACCATGCGCCCTGGTAAAACCATCTCCCCCACCCTCACATGCCTGCCGCCTTGGTGCTGCCGACCGTCTGGACCTTGCAGATGTTAGCCCTTCCGCATACAACTCCTCCTCCTCTACTTCCTCCACCTCCTCTTGTGCCACCACCTGACTCCGAATTCTGTTTAACATGTGCTCCAGCATGTAAATCACCGGAATAGTCATGCTGATAATGGCATCGTCAGCACTAAACATCTTCGTCGCCATTTCAAAACTGTGCAGAAGGGTGCATAGGTCCCTGATCTGAGACCACTCCTCCAGCGTGATTTGCCCCACCTCTGAATCTCGTTGGCCCAGGCTATACGTCAGAACGTATTGCACCAGGGCTTGTCGGTGCTGCCACAGTCGCTGCAACATGTGCAGAGTTGAATTCCACCGGGTAGGCACATCGCATTTTAGCCGGTGAAGTGGCAGGCCCAACGACTTCTGTAGAGATGTAAGTCGCTGAGCTGCGGGATGCGAACGGCGGAAGTGAGCACACAGCGACCGTGCCCTCTGCAGAAGGCCATCTAGTCTGGGATAGTGGGCTAAAAATTGCTGGACAACCAGGTTCAACACGTGAGCCATACAAGGCACGTGTGTGACATTGCCCCGGCGAAGGGCCGCACCCAGGTTTGCAGCATTGTCGCACACGGCCTTCCCTGGTTTCAGGTCCAGTGGAGACAACCATTCATGAAATTGGTTCTCCAGAGCTGACCACAACTCCTCAGCTGTGTGACTCACATTTCCCAGACATTTCAATGTAAAAACCGCCTGATGACGTTGAGCCCTACTGCCAGCATAGTAAGGAGGTGTGCAGGATCCCTTCTGTGCAGTTAGAAAGCTTGTGGCATGACCAGACAGGCTTTGGGTGCAGGTGGAAGACCGAGAGGAGGTTGAGGAGGCAGAAGCAGTGGAGGAACTTTGACATAAAGAGGATTGACGCACAACTCGTGGGGACGGCAAGACTTGGACAGCAGCCCCTTGTCCTGCTGTCACCATAGTTACCCAGTGCCCAGTCAGCGACATGTAACGCCCCTGTCCATGCCTACTCGTCCAAGTGTCTGTGGTGAAATGCACCCTGTCACACACAGAGTTTCTCAAAGAAGCGGTGATGTTGTGTGCGACATGCTGGTGGAGCGCAGGCACACCTTTCTTTGAGAAGTAGTGCCGACTGGGCATCTGGTACTGGGGCACTGCGACGGACATAAGGTCTCGAAAATCCTCTGTGTCCACCAGGCGGAAAGGCAGCATTTCTGTAGCCAAGAGCTTGCAGATGGTGAAATTCAACCTCTTAGCTTTCTCATGGCTAGGAGGAAATGGTCTTTTACTTGTCCACATCTGAGGGACCGAGGGCTGGCTATTGTGCTTAGACGGGGTTGATAAGGGTGTCCCCGGCAAACTGCCGGTCTGTGAGGAAGATGCAGGCGGACATGTTAGGTTGCCTTGATCCAAAGGTGGTGCTATCGATGTCGGACAGCGCTCAACACCAGCTGGTGTTACCACCTCCAAAGAAAATGATGACCTGCCAATCACGCTGGCTGTTGCGGGTAAAGAGGTGGCAGGTCTGCGCCCCAAAACAGGTGTGACTGCTGTCCCCCCAGTCACAGAGGATGAAGAGGCCGCGGATGCACAAGATATGGCAGACGGTGATTGGCCCGGCCGGCTAGGCCGCATTGTAGCACACTGAGCTTCCCACTGCAACTTATGCTTCATGTCCATGTGCCGGTTCATGCATGAAGTACTCAAACTATGTATTTTTTGGCCTCTACTTAGCTTTTGCTGACAAATGTTACAGATAACACGAGTTGGGTCATCTTTATCGATCTGAAAAAATGCCCAGGCTATGCAAGGCTTAGCACCCATGCGACCTGAAGAGCCACCACGACTTGTGGTGAGAGGCAGAGTTGTGTTTGAGGATGCAGTTGTTGACATGCTTCCAGTACTATGTCTCTGTCCAGGAAGGCGCAACCTGACCTCGTCGTCACTAGCATCTTCCTCCACCTCCTCTGCTGACCTCATCTCTTGGCTGACTGTGGGTTGACAGTAAGTGGGATCTCCGACCTCATCATCATCACCCTGTGCGTTATCACACCCGTCGTCCTCAGAGCCAACCTGTTCCTGCCCTGACAAAAAACTAAAGTTGTCGCTCCAATCAGGTATTTGAGTCTTATCATCGTCTTCCTCATTGTCTCCACCAACAGGAGTTACAGTTTGGGAATGAGGGTCTACATTATGGTCAGAACCTTCTGCGTCTGGTCCTGGATCCGACTCATAAAGATTCTGGGCATCAGTGCAGATCATTTCCTCGTCTGGATTCACAGAAGCGCTGGAGTCGACCTCTGATTCCCAGGCTATAGTATGAGTAAACAGCTCTGCAGACTCAACCATCTGTTCTACCTCATACTCAGACGGGCAGCTGGAGATTTGGTAGCTGTGAGGAAGCAAGTGCGATTTGGGTGACACCTTTGAGGACTGGAGTATTTGTGATGTTGAAGTTGATGTGGAGGAGAGCCCACTTAAAGGAGCACTTGATATCCGTTGAAGCACCTGCTGTTTTTGTGCCTCATCTGGAATTTGCAGCGATTGGCGTGGCCGTAAGAAAGGGATCTTATCACATTGTCCGCTAAAAGAAGTAGACATTTTAGTTTGGCTGGAAGATGGTCTTTCTTCTGCAGATGTTACTGTTGCTTTAACACCTACCCCACGGACACAACCTTTTTTCCCCTTCCCAACACGCCTATTCCCCTTTCCACCAGCAGCAGGCCTTTTTCCACTCATTTTGGTGGTTAACTAATTCACAACTCTGGAGTTGTTTGCACAAAAAAACAATGGATGGTAACCGAGCAGAGCTGAGTGGCCAAACTGTGGTATTAGGCCAAAACTATTGGCTGGGTTAGATGCAGAAAAAAATTATTTTGAATTTGCAACCTGATGGACGTCAGTATAGATGGACTAATACAAATAGTCCCACACACAGCTAGAAGCCCAAATATTTTTTCAGAGGTACTGTAGATGCAGATAAAAATTAGTTTTAATTTGCAACCTGATGGAGGTCAGTATAGATGGACTAATAGAGAAAGTCCGACACACTACTAGAAGGCCAAATATTTTTTCAGAGGTAGATGCAGAAAAAAATATATTCAGTTTGCAACCTGATGGAGGTCAGTATAGATGGACTAATACAAATAGTCCCACACACAGCTAGAAGCCCAAATATTTTTTCAGAGGTACTGTAGATGCAGATAAAAATTATTTTTAATTTGCAACCTGATGGAGGTCAGTATAGATGGACTAATAGACCAAGTCCCACACACTGCTAGAAGCCCAAATATTTTTTCAGAGCTAGATGCAGAAAAAAATTATTTTTAATTTGCAACCTGATGGAGGTCAGTATAGATGGACTAATAGACCAAGTCCCACACACCGCTAGAAGCCCAACTATTTTTTCAGAGCTAGATGCAGAAAAAAATTATATTCAATTTGCAACCTGCTGGAGGTCAGTATAGAAGGACTAATAGAACAAGTCCCACACACTGCTAGAAGCCCAAATATTTTTTCAGAGCTAAATGAAGAAAAAAATTATTTTTAATTTGCAACCTGATGGAGGTCAGTATAGATGGACTAATAGACCAAGTCCCACACACTGCTAGAAGCCCAAATATTTTTTCAGAGCTAGATGCAGAAAAAAATTATTTTTAATTTGCAACCTGATGGAGGTCAGTATAGATGGACTAATAGACCAAGTCCCACACACCGCTAGAAGCCCAAATATTTTTTCAGAGCTAGATGCAGAAAAAAATTATTTTTAATTTGCAACCTGATGGAGGTCAGTATAGATGGACTAATAGACCAAGTCCCACACACTGCTAGAAGCCCAAATATTTTTTCAGAGCTAGATGCAGAAAAAAATTATTTTTAATTTGCAACCTGATGGAGGTCAGTATAGATGGACTAATAGACCAAGTCCCACACACCGCTAGAAGCCCAACTATTTTTTCAGAGCTAGATGCAGAAAAAAATTATATTCAATTTGCAACCTGCTGGTGGTCAGTATAGAAGGACTAATAGAACAAGTCCCACACACTGCTAGAAGCCCAAATATTTTTTCAGAGCTAAATGAAGAAAAAAATTATTTTTAATTTGCAACCTGATGGAGGTCAGTATAGATGGACTAATAGACCAAGTCCCACACACTGCTAGAAGGCCAAATATTTTTTCAGAGCTAGATGCAGAAAAAAATTATTTTTAATTTGCAACCTGATGGAGGTCAGTATAGATGGACTAATAGACCAAGTCCCACACACAGCTAGAAGCCCAAATATTTTTTCAGAGCTAGATGCAGAAAAAAATTATTTTTAATTTGCAACCTGATGGAGGTCAGTATAGATGGACTAATAGACCAAGTCCCACACACTGCTAGAAGCCCAAATATTTTTTCAGAGCTAGATGCAGAAAAAAATTATTTTTAATTTGCAACCTGATGGAGGTCAGTATAGATGGACTAATAGACCAAGTCCCACACACCGCTAGAAGCCCAACTATTTTTTCAGAGCTAGATGCAGAAAAAAATTATATTCAATTTGCAACCTGCTGGAGGTCAGTATAGAAGGACTAATAGAACAAGTCCCACACACTGCTAGAAGCCCAAATATTTTTTCAGAGCTAAATGAAGAAAAAAATTATTTTTAATTTGCAACCTGATGGAGGTCAGTATAGATGGACTAATAGACCAAGTCCCACACACTGCTAGAAGCCCAAATATTTTTTCAGAGCCAGATGCAGAAAAAAATTATATTCAGTTTGCAACCTGATGGAGGTCAGTATAGATGGACTAATAGAATGATGCTATGCCCAAAAGATTTTACTTCACTAGGTGCAGTAAAAAAATTGGTATTCTATACACAGGTGGTATATCTTGCAACACAGATAGGCTACTCCACTGACTAACACACTCTGCAATAGGCCAAAAAGGATTAGCTTTGCTAGATTCAGCCAAATGCTGTGAAAAAAACTTGCACAGCACTGGCACAGACCTGCCTGGCAAAAACTGATAGGAACTCATGTAACCTAGTCCTGAAAAGGACTCCAATTACAATTAGTCTTTACTCCCACAACCTATCTATTTAAGAGCACAGACCTCCCTGATAAAAGTCGTAGGAAATGCTGTAACCTAGTCCTTAAAAGGACTGCAATCACAACTATTCCCTACTCCCAAGCTATCTGTATATTTGTGCGAAAATTGGCTTGAAATTAACAAGGTATAGCGCACACAGCAACAGCGGTGCCGTCTAACACGCAGCTGCAGCAGTGAGAAAATGGTGGCGACGGGGAAAATGGCTTGGTCTTATAGGGCAAGGACATGTGACATACACTGCCAATGACACATGCCCTTGCTTGTGTGAAAAAAAGCACTTCGCTCCGTGTGTGCGCTGCTGATAGGCTGACAGATTGCACCTCCCCACTGCAAATGCGGGAAAGAGAAAAAAAAATGGAGATCTTCATTGTTCCTGCAGAGATCCATCCCCTGCCTCTCCCCCCACCCCGCTGTACACTCAAACTGCGTATTAACATTAATTTTCATCATTACTGAGAAAAAATCCAGTTATGATTTTGGTGCACGAACAGTTATCGAACATAACCTCGAACAGCCGAATTTTTCTCAAATTGTTCGTGTTCGCCGAACGGCTCGAACACCGCCCAAAACAGCTCGAATTTGAGATTGGCGAACAGTTCGAGTAGAACAACGCTCATCTCTACTTAATAGCTATCTACAAATATCTGAAGGGATGTCACAGTGTAAAGGGATCATCCTTATTGTCATTTGCACATGGAAACACGAGAAGCAATGGAATGAAACTGAAAGGTAGAAGATACAGATTAGATATTATAAAAACTTTTTGACAATGAGGGTGATCAATGAGTGGAACAGGTTGCCACGAGACATGGTGAGTTCTCCTTCAATGGAAGTCTTCGAACAAAGGCTGGACAGACATCTGTCAGAGATGGTTTAGTGAACCCTGCATTGAGCAGGGGGTTGGCCACAATGACCCTGGAGGTCCCTTCCAACTCTAACATTCTATGATTCGATAAAGTTGCAAAACTTCCCAATAAACAAGCACCTTTTCAATTTTCCTGTTATTAAAAATTCTCTTCATTCTTAAGAACTGAATAATTTTTAATTCTATTGTTGAATGCTCATTCACTACTGCAGTATATCAGTGGTGGTCTGCTCTTAGGCAAGGAGCACAGTGCTTACCAGCTCTTATGTGCAGAGCTTGTAAGCACTGCTCTGAAGCTGGTCAGCTCCAGTGCCACTGTGCTCCTCTAGTGCTGCAGAAGTAATGGCACCATATAATATACTTCCAAAATCCCACCATCCCACCACACAAAAAATGGTTAACAAATAATACCACTATACAGGCGCAAATAACACCACCACCATGACCACTGCATAATTAATTAATAATATTACCTCTATGTTATTGATTAAAATACAAAGAACAACATTACTGCCATGAATTAAAATAGAGGGTCTAGTTTTCCTTCCTATTATAAGTCATGTGGCAAGGCCCGTTAAAAGGTCGATATTGACTTTTAGAATTGCTATTTCTGATAGCTGGCACTAGAGTTTAACCCCTTAACAACATTTGACGTACTAATACGCGTCTGTGCCCTGGGACTTAAGAGCCAGGCCCGTATTAGTACGTCATGGCGATCGCGCGCGCACACAGGCTGTGCGGGCGCGATCGCCGCCGGGTGTCAGCTGATTGTCACAGCTGACACCCGGTACTATGTGCAGGGAGTGGTCCTGCTCCGCTCCCAGCACATTAACCCCCGCAATGCTGCGATCAAAGTCGATCGCAGCATTGCAGTGGCAAGGGGAGGTGATCGCAGATACTCACCTCCTCTTCCGGCTTCCAGCGCTGACTGCCGTGGCTTCCAGGATGTTGCCATGGCGACCCGATGTCGTCATGACAACATCTGGGTCACCAGACAGCAGGAAGATTTTTTGGACATGCGCAGTGCATCTCCAAACAATCTTCTCCCTGTCCAGCGCTGACAGCTTGCATGGCACAGGGATGGTGCTGCATTCCTGTGCCATGCATGCGATCAGAGAAAAAAAAGTGAAAGTCCTACAGTGGGACAAAGTACTATAATAATAAAGTGAAAAAAAAAAAATAAATAAATTGTAAGAATATAAAAAAAAAATCCACCAAAAATAAAAATATAATGTACCCATCAATAAATATTATTATAAAAAAAAACAAAAAAAAACAATAAAAGTACACATATTTGGTATCGCTGCGTCCAGAACAACCTGACCTATAAAACTGTCCCACTAGTTAACCCTTTCAGTGAACACGGTAAAAAAAAAAAAAAAAACGAAGCAAAAAACAATGCTTTATCACCAAACAAAAAATGGAATAACACGCGATCAAAAAGACAAATATAAATAAAAATGGTACAGCTGAAGAATAAAGCTACCCTATCAATTTTACCACACGCGGAACAGAATAAAAAAAAAAACAATTCCTGAATTGTTGGTTTTTGTTTATTCTGGCTCCCAAAAATCGGAATAGAAAGCGATCAAAAAATGTCACGTGCCTGAAAATGGCACCAATAACAACGTCAACTCATCCCGCAAAAAACAAGCCGTCAAATGACTGTCTGCCAAAATCTGGAAAAATTATAGCTCTTAAAATATGGCGATGCAAAAACTAGATTTTACAAAAAATGCGTCTTTTAGTGTGTGACAGCTGTCAGTCATAAAAACCCCATATGATTCTGGTATCGCTGTAGTCTCACCGACCCGAAGAATAAGGTCGTATAATCACTTATACCGCATGAGGAACGGCGTAAAAAATAAACTCTCAGGTTAGGGTTGTGCTAGGGTTAGGGTTGTGCTAGGGTTAGGGTTGTGCTACAGTTAGGGTTGTGCTACGGTTAGGGTTGTGCTACGGTTAGGGTTGTGCTACGGTTAGGGTTGTGTTAGGGTTAGGGCTGGGGTTGGGGTTGTGATGGGGTTGGGATTTTTTTCAAAAGTAAGAAAAAAAGATGACGATATGGCGACTAGTGTTGAGCGCAAGTGCTCGCTACTTGAGTTTGCATCGGGTGTTCTGGTATGCATTGAGTATCGTGGGTATTTGAGTGACATGCTCGAGTCTCCGCCCCATATGCTTCACGGCCCAAAAAACTTTGCGGGGACTTTTTCATTTTTACGAATCAATTTGTGAAGCACATGGGGGTTCCAAGTGCTCACTATGCATCTAGATAGGTGCCTTGGGGGGTCTAGTTTCCAAAATGGGGTCACTTGTGGGGGAGCTCCAATGTTTGGGCACACAGGGGCTCTCCAAACGCAACATGGCGTCCGCTAATTATTCAAGCAAATTTTACAATCAAAAAGTCAAATGGTGCTTCTTCCCTTCCGAGCCCTGCCGTGCGCCCAAACAGTGTTTTTTCCCCACATATGGGGTATCTGCATGCCCAGGGGAAATTGCACAACACATTTTGCGGTCCATTTTTTCTTGTTACCCCTGTGAAAATAAAAAAAATTGGGTCTAAAGTAACATTTTTGTGAAAAAAGTAAAATGTTCATTTTTTTCTTACACATTCCAAAAATTCCTGTGAAGCACCTGAAGGGTTAATAAACTTATTGAATGTGGTTTTGAGCACCTTGAGGGGTGCAGCTTTTAGAATGGTGTCACTTTTGGGTATTTTCTGTCATAAAGACCCCTCAAAGTGACTTCAAATGTGATGTGGTCCCTAAAAAAATGGTTTTGTAAATTTTGTTGGAAAAATGAGAAATCGCTGGTCAACTTTTAACCCTTATAGCTCCCTAACAAAAAAAAATTTTGGTTCCAAAATTGTGCTGATGTAAAGTAGACATGTGGGAAATGTTATTTATTAACTCTTTCTCTGATTTAAGGGCATAAAAATTAAAATTTTGAAAATTGCTAAATTTTCTAAATTTTCGCCAAATTTCCGTTTTTTTCACAAATAAACGCAAGTGATATCGAAGAAATTTTACCACAATCATGAAGTAAAATATGTCACGAAAAAACAATCTCAGAATCAGGGGGATCCGTTGAAGCGTTCCAGAGTAATTACCTCATAAAGTGACAGTGGTCAGAGTTGTAAAAATTGGCCTGGTCATTAACGTGCAAACCACCCTCGGGGGTTAAGGGGTTAAGTTCCCTTCTTCTTTGAAGAGGCATTTTGCATACTACTAAAGTAGCACAATGTGAATAGATGGCAGGTACATACAGTTGTGTTCAAAAGTTTACATACCCCGGCAGAATTTTTGCTTTCTTGGCCTTGTTTCAGAGAATATGAATGATAACAAAAAAACTTTTTCTCCACTCATGGTTATTGGTTGGGTGAAGCCATTTATTGTCAAACTACAGTATTTTCTCGTTTTAAATCTTAATGACAACCAAAAGCATCCAAATGACCCTGATTAAAAGTTCACATACACTGGTGATCTTGGCCTGATAACCTGTACAGAATTTGACATAAATTGGTTTGAATGGCTACTAAAGGTAACATCTTCACATGTGACCTGTTTGCTTGTAATCAGTGTGTGTGCATTAAAGCTGAGTTAGTTTCTGGGATCCAGACAGACTGTTGCATCTTTCATCCAGCCACTGACGTTTCTGGATTGTGAGTCATGGGGAAAGCAAAAGAATTGTCAACGGATCTACGGGTAAAGGTAGTTGAACTGTATAACACAGGAAAGGGTACAAAAAGATATCCAAGGAATTGATAATGCCAGTCAGCAGTGTTCAAACTGTGATTAACAAAAGGAAAATTAGGGTCTCTGTAAAAACCAAACCATGGTCAGGTAGACCAACAGAAATTTCATCCACAACTGCCAGGAAAATTGTTCAGGATGCAAAGAGAAACCCACAAAAAACATCAGCTGAAATTCAGGACTCTCTGAAAACTAGCGGTGTGGCTGTTTCAAGATGTACAATAAGGAGGCACTTGAAGAAAAATGGGCTGCATGGTCGAGATGCCAGAAGAAAGCCATTACTGCGCAAATGCCACAAAGTATCTCGCCTACAATACGCCAAACAGTACAGAGACAAGCCTCAAAACTTCTGGAACAAGGTAATTTGGAGTGATGAGACCAAAATTGAACTTTTTGGCCACAACCATAAACGTTACATTTAGAGAGAGGTCAACAAGGCCTATGATGACATGACAGTGCATGTTATCAGGCCAAAATCACCAGGGTATGTGAACTTTTGATCAGGGTCATTTGGATGTTTTTGGTTGTCATTAAGATATAAAAAGAGAAAACACAGTAGTTTGACAATAAATGGCTTCACCCAACCAATAACCATGAGTAGAGAAAAAGTTTTTTTGTTATCATTCATATTCTCTGAAACAAGGCCAAGAACGCAAAAATTCTGCCGGGGTATGTAAACTTTTGAGCACAACTATATGTATGCCCTACTGTCTGCATGAATGAACACTGTACAATGTTCAGTGTCTCACATGTCACTTCACCACTGTAGTACTTTTTCCTGTCTTTTCTATCCCTCCAAGAGCAAGACTTCTTGCAGACACAACTTTGGCGCTCTAGTTTTTAATAACTTATCTTACAATTTACTATCCTACACAAACACTACTACCCAAATAATTTACTTCAGTTACTGTACCTATAACATTATATAGCAGAAATAATGGCGTCATAACTATCGTTAAAGGAAACCTGTCAGAAACTTTAACCATCCCCAAACTATTAATAAGACTGTGGGACCCTTTAAAAGATAAGCCAGTCAATTTCTTTATGACCCCAAAGTGCTACTTCAGCAGCAAGAAATCACATATTGAAGTCTGTATGCAAGTGCATTAAGGCATGATGATGCACTTACAGCTCCTTAACCACTGCTGTATTCACGAGCTAGCAGCACCCTTCCCTGGTTGATTGACAGGTCAGTGACCAGAGTACCTGAGCAAATGACCTATTAATCAGCCAGCAGAGGGGGCTGCTAGTTTGGCTATACAGCAGAGACTGAGAAGCTGTAAGTGCATCGCCATGCCCCAGTGCACTTCCAGTCTGAATTTCTAATCATGATTTATCGCTGCTGAAGCAGAACTTTGGAGTCATTCAGGGATCGACTGTTTTTTCTTTGAAAAGGCTAGACAATAATATAAATGATTTGGAGGGCGAGGAGGCAAACGTTTCTGACAGGTGCCTTTAACCCTGCCAAAAATGGACCAGACTGACAGTGTCTCTGAAATCAATTGTTCAAGATAGATAGATAGCTTCTTATTCTAAAAGAGGAAAGCTGTCCCTGCAATATTAGTTTATGCAGGGATTTATACAAGGGTTTGGTGGAAAGCTTTCAACATGGATAAGTCAATTCTACAGGAGCTATAACACTTGATGTCATTGCTTCTTTGTAACATCGTTGTAAGTTGTATGGCTTAACAACTTTATTGATTTATCTCAGAAATATGGGCAGACCATGTAAAGTTCTATTTTTGTTCTGATAATATTTGTGTAAATGGACGAGACACACAACTCTAATGTGCTTATTGATTTGTATGGGATTAAAGTTCCTTTGAATGATATGGTCTATGGCCTGCAGCAAGACTTTAATGACAGGATTAACAGTTTACAAGCTTCTTTTAGGATAAAAGAATAAACAGATTTTCCCCTCTCTGATGTATAGCATATGTATGATTGCAATTAGTGTTGAGCGAGCATGCTCGACACTGCTCGGTACTCGCCCGAGCATCTCACTACACGGGATGTTCGGTGAGCACCGAGCATTTCCGGGTTACTCGGGCGGGAGCTCGGGTCTCCGCCCTGCATGTTTGGCGCTCTTTACAGAGCCAATGAACATGCAGGGATTGCCAGCCAGTCACTGTAATGCCGCAGCCATGTTGGTTGTGGGCATTACAGTGATTGGCTGGCCGCACAGCATCACCTCGAGCATTTAATACCGGGCGCCGCCATCTTGGACACAGTCGCTCCGGATCAGACAGTGTAGGGAGAGTGCTGCTGAGCTAGGGAAAGATTTATACTGCGAAATAGGTAGTGTAGGGTCTCTAAAGTCTGCAAAATCAAGCAAACAGTCCTTCTGAGGACTAATATCCATCCCAGATATCAGGCAGGCAGGCTGTATAGGAGACGCAGTGGTTATACCAACAAACACTGCATTACAGTCCTGTGTGCTGCTGCTGCTCAAATTGCTAGACTTATCCCAAGGTCTCTGGGGCCAGGAAAAATCCTTTTTTTTCATCTAAATCCTCTTTTTTTTTTTCCTCAGTCAGACTGTACAAATACCCGTCTTATTAACCTTTTGGTATTTTTTCCCCCAGGAAAAAAAAAAAAATTAGTGTGTCTGTGAGTGTTCAGACACAAATATATCTGTTTAAAAGAATCTGGTTTTGGCCAGATATCTAGAACTGTGGTTTTGCAGTTCCACGGTTCAAATCTCTGTATTATCCACTTTTTTGCCTTTTTTCCATAAAAAAAACAGTTTGAGTGTTTTGCTGACTGTTCAGACACAAATATATCTATTTAAAAAAGTCTGTTATACGCCAGGAAATTAGAACTGTGGTTTTCCTCTTCCACGGTTCAAATCTGGGTGTTATCCACCTTTTTGCCTTTTTTCCATAAAAAAAAGCAGTTTGGGTGTCTCGCTGACTGTTCAGACACAAATATATCTGTTTAAAAGATTCTGGTGCAGGCCAGAGAACTAGAACTGTGGTTTTCCTCTTCCACGGTTCAAATCTGGGTGTAATCCACCTTTTTGTCTTTTTTCCATAAAAAAAACAATTTGAGTGTCTCGCTGACTGTTCAGACACAAATATATCTGTTTAAAAGATTCTAGTGTAGGCCAGAGAACTAGAACTGTGGTTTTCCTCTTCCACGGTTCAAATCTGGGTGTAATCCACCTTTTTGCCTTTTTTCCATAAAAAAAACAGTTTGAGTGTCTCGCTGACTGTTCAGACCCAAATATATCTGTTTAAAAGATTCTGGTGTAGGCCAGAGAACTAGAACTGTGGTTTAACTCTTCCACGGTTCTAATCTCCTTTTTATTACCCTTTTGCCATTGATAGTGCGAGTGTAAGCTATTTTACTTCATTTACAATGGGCAAGGCGCGTGGCAAGGGATGTGGAACTGGACATTCTGGTGATGGTGTGTGCAGAGGACGGGGCCGTGGCCAAGGTGAAAATGTGCCACAACCAACAGCCACATTTTCTCACACCCAGTTCTTGACTGAATTACTAGGGAAGCACACAACACCACTATTGCGAACTGATCAGTGTGAACAGGTTATTAATTGGATAGCAGATAATACTTCCAGTCACCTGAGCACCACCACCTCCGGTCTGTCTTCCACACGGTCAAGTGTTAGTTGCCGTGAGTCTCGACCGCATACTCCTCCGCACCCTGATGCTCCTTCCTCCCACCATGCCGAGTGTCGTCAGACAGCAACTGATCCCACAGTTGGACACTCTGAAGAGCTGTTCACTCGTCCATTTCCATATTTGTGCCCCTAGCCTGCTCCGCTTGAAGTGGTGGAAGAGGAGATCCCATGTAGCTATGCACAAATATTTGAACAGCCACGGCCACAGGAAGTCGACGCTGGTAATTTGTCACAAGAGGTGGATGATGACTAGACACAATTGCCACGAAGTGAGGAGGAGGACCGTGGTGTGGAAGTGGAAGAGGAGGAGGTGGTGGATGATCTAGTAACTGAACCAACGTGGCAGGAGGACACGCAGTGCGAGGCCAGCAGCACACAGGGGGAGGGAGGCAGAGTACCCCAACAGGCAGGAAGAGGGAGTGTGGTGGCCGCAGACAGAAGGCGGGCAACAGTTCCCCGTAACACCAAACACCAACACGAGGGACGTTGCCAGTACAACCGGTAGGTCTTCCAGAGTCTGGAATTTTTTTAAAGACCCTGCTGATAACCCTAAAAAGGCCATTTGTACCACCTGCCATGCCAGCATCAGCAGGGGTGACAAAACTACCAGCCTGACCACCACCAGCATGATCAGGCACATGTCAGCAAAGCACCCGACTTTGTGGGGCGAACCCCTGGGTCCATGACCAGTGTCAGCGGGCGTCACCACTGCTTCTTCCGCTGTTGTGCGTGTAAGAGAACCCCCTGTTGTGCGTGCAAGGCAATCCCCTGTCCATACTGCATGCAAAGATGCCCCCTCCTCTCAGTCTTCACTTGTTATGGCAGTTTCTCAAGAAACAGCATCAACGTCCACGTCCACGCCCCACCGCAGTGTTCAATTGTCCATATCCCAGACCTTTGAACGAAAGCGCAAATTTGCAGCCAACGCCCCTCAGGCCACAGTCCTAAATTCACACATTTCATGACTGCTTGCGTTGGAAATGCTGCCTTTTAGGCTGGTGGAGACGGAATTCTTCCGCAACCTTATGGCGGTGGCCGTCCCTCTGTACTCGGTACCCAGCCGACACTATTTTGCCCGGTGTGCCATTCCTGCACTACACAAGCACGTGTCCCAAAACATCTGCCGTGCCCTCAACAACGCAGTTAGTGGGAGAGTCCACCTGATAACGGACACGTGGACAAGTGCTTGTGGCCAGGGACGGTACATCTCCCTGACGGCACACTGGGTAAGCATAGTGGAAGCCGGGACCCAGTCGGACCTTGGGACAGAACACATCCTCCCCACACCGAGGATTGCGGGCCCTATGTCAGTCAGAGTTGCCCCCACAGTGTACAGCTCCTGTGCATCATCCTCCTCCTCCTCATGTTCAGCCTCCATCTCAGATATCACCACATCAGTTACAAGCTGGAAGCACTGCAGTACTGTCTCAGCCAAGCGGTAACAGGCTGTGCTGAAACTCATGAGCTTAAGTGATAAACCTCACACTGCTTGTGAGTTGTGGACAGCTGTGAAAGAGCAGGCAGATCTGTGTCTGAGACCGCTGAACCTACATCCAGGCATGGCTGTGTGTGACAATGGCCGTAACCTGGTGGCGGCTCTGAGGCAAGGCGAGATCACACACGTACCATGCCTGGCTCATGTGCTTAACCTCGTGGTCCAGCGGTTTCTTAAATCGTACCCCGAGTTGCCAGATCTGCTCGTCAAAGTACGCCACCTGTCAGCTCATTTTTGAAAGTCGGCTACAGCTTCCGCCGCCCTTACTGTGTTGCAGCAGCGTTTGCAGCTTCCGGCACACCGACTGGTGTGTGATGTCCCCACACGCTGGATCTCTACCCTCCACATGTTGCAAAGGATTTGTGAGCAGAAGAGAGCAGTTGTGGAGTACCAGCTGCAACAAGGCCGTCGATATTCAAGTGAGACTCCACACATAAGACCTCAGGAGTGGACCTGGATGTCTGACATATGTACCATCCTGACAAACTTTGAGGAGTCCACCAAGATGGTGAGTGGCGATGACGCCATCATTAGCGTCAGCATCCCACTTGTCTGTCTTTTGCAATGCTCTCTGCAGAGAATTAAAGTGGAGGCATAGCAGCCAGAGTATGATGAGATGGATCAAGAAACCATAGCGAGCGATTACACACAGCCCAGCCTCATCTCATCCCAACGTGCATTGGGGGACAATGAGGGAGAGGAGGAGGAGGAACAGGAGCTGGTATCATGCGCTGTAGACGGTAGTACCTGTACAACTGTCATACCGCCGGTTCAGCGTGGGTGGCCTGAGGACAGGGGGGAGGAGGAGGAGGAGAGCATGGTCAGTCATCATCTTGGTGAGGACACGGAAGTCTTGCCCTTTACCAGTCTGGCACGCATGGCTGACT
The DNA here is from genome assembly GCF_046119375.1 of Phyllobates terribilis. Lineage (NCBI taxonomy): Eukaryota > Metazoa > Chordata > Amphibia > Anura > Dendrobatidae > Phyllobates > Phyllobates terribilis. The sequence goes on from NW_027362761.1 coordinate 432,997,110, forward strand.
TTATGTTACGCTGCCTTAACCGTGACCCTCGCGTTGTCAAAATGTTGGGTGACAGTCATTACTGGTTGGTGACACTTTTAGACCCCTGCTACAAGGAGAACTTTCACTCTCTTATTCCTGAGGTGGAGAGGTCTACAAAAATGGGGCAGTACCAGAAGGCCCTTGCTGCAGAACTGTTAAAATAATTCCCATCTGAACACGCTAGCAAGGCGTACAGGAGAGAGAGATGCAACTCCAATCCAGCAGAGGCAGGGGAACACTGTCAACGTTCTGGGACAGTTTTCTGAGACCCGCTCAGCTTAAAGGCCCTGAGGCGCGGGGTACTCTCACAAGGAGTGGAAAGTTTCAAAAGATGGTGAGGGAGTACCTTGCCGACCGTACCAGCATCCTCTGTGATCCCTCTGTGCCTTTTAATTATTGGGTATCCAAGCTGGACACTTGGAATGAACTCGCTCTGTATGCCTTGGAGGTGCTGGCCTGGCCTGCCGCTAGCGTGTTATCGGAGCGTTTTTTTAGTGCCACTGGGGGAATTATAACTGATAACTGCACTTGCCTGTCAACTGACAATGCTGACCCTTATCAAAATGAACAAGAGCTGGATTGGGCCAGACTTCTCATCACCACCAATTGACAGCAGAGTAACATAAAGTCAAATCCACTGTGTTATTTCGGGAGGTGTATTCCCATGCACCGCTTCACACACGCACATGGGTATACGCTTCCCAATTTTGGCTGTTTTTTGCTCTTCTCCTTATCCTCAGCCTCCACCACCACTATACCACCAGGGTGACCGTGGTCCATGTTGCCAGCATTGCAAGTTCCTCCACCCTAATTTTTGGCAGCTTTTGCTTGGAAGGCATAGGCAAAGACTATGGGAGACCCGCTCCCCAATAATGGGAATAATGTTTTAATATGCTGTACTGCATGGCTCTTGTAAGGGGCATTGCAAGTTCCTCCGTCCTAATTTTTGGCAGCTTTTGCTTGGAAGGTATAGGCAAAGACTATGGGAGACCCACTCCCCAATAATGGAAATAATGTTTTTAATATGCTGTACTGTATGGCTTTTGTAAGGGGCATTAAAACCGTCTTGTTAAGCTACTGTGACCTCCACGTCTCTTCCAAGGGTCATTGATATTGTATTTTTATTCCACTGGGACCTCCACCACTCTTTCAAGGGGCATTGATATTGTCTTTTTATTCCACTGCAACCTCCACCACTCTTCCAAGGGGCATTGATATTGTCTTGTTATTCCACTGCGACCTCAACCACTCTTCCAAGGGGCATTGATATTGTCTTTTTATTCCACTGTAACCTCCACCACTCTTCCAAGGGGCATTGATATTGTCTTTTTATTCCACTGGGGCCTCCACCACTCTTCAAGGGGCATTGATATTGTCTTTTTTTTCCACTGGGACCTCCACGTCTCTTCCAAGGGGCATTAAAATTGTCTTGTTAAACCACTCTGAACTCCACGTCTCTTCCAAGGGGAATTAAAACCGTCTTGTTAAACCACTCTGAACTCCACAGCTCTTCCAAGGGGCATTGAAATGTTGTTTTTAATTACTTCTAACCTCCACGACTCTTCCAACAGGCATTGCATTTCCCCCTAATTTTAGTCAGCTTTTGCTTTTCAATGCATAGACGAACACTAAGGGAGACCCACTAGCCAATAAAGGGTAGAAGGTTTTTAGTACGTTGCAATCAACGTCTGTTTCAAGGGCATTGCAGTTCCTCATAATTTTTGGAAAGCCTTCCATTCACTGCTTAGGCCAACAGTGTACAGGAGACCCAGTTGCTATAAATGGAAAAAACGGTTTAGTTAAGGCCCTCTGACCTCCATGTCACTTCCAAGGGGCATTGGAGTGCCTCTAAATTTTTGTAGGCATTGCACTCAATGTATGCCCTATAACTGTGTAGCCGAACCGCTCCTTTTGGTGCAGAAACATATCCTACAAGACATGTGTGGTTGACTGGCCTGATATTGATGAGAATGGTCCCTGTTCCTCCTGCTCTTTCTCCTTTGCCACCACCTCATCCATCATTCATCACCTGAAGCTGTGTTTTAACGGGAGTCATAGAACTGGGATAGTAGCAGGAAAACATCCAGCAATCCTCAGAGGAGGTAGGATATGCGCCAAAACGATGACCACTTCAGGCCTAGCCGCTACTACATACATGCGCTTGCATTCCAAGGAACAGAAAGCTAAGGAGATGGATGGCCTCATGATCATGAATAATTTACTTGTTGTGCAAGAGGCCGACCACTGCTGCTGTCTACCTTCTGAACTTTGTGTTGAAGCCTGATTGACCCAGAACCCGCAATCCTCTATGTCTGGAGGATGTGTTGCATCCCAGTGTCCAACTGTGTCCCGGCTTCCACAATATTAGCCCAGTGTGAAGGCGTCAGTGAGATGGACCATCCCTGGCCACATTCACTTGTCCACGTGTTTGTGGTTAGGCTGTCCTTCCCACTAAATGCACTGGGGAGGGCACAGGTAATGTTTTGGTATGCACGCTTGTGTATAAGGCGCACCGGGACAAATAGGGGCGGCTGGGAACCGTTTATGGACACCCGGCCGCCCCCAGGCGGCTGAGGACCGTGTGTGGGCACCCGGCCGCGGGGCGGCTGGGGACTGAGTATGGACACCCGGCCACCCCCTGGCGGCTGGGGACCAAGCGTGGACACCCGGCCGCCGGGCGGCTGGGGACTGAGTATGGATACCAGGCCACCGACACAGCCATGACGTGGTGGCCAGATTCCGCCTCCACATGCCTAAAAGGCCCAATTTCAAGTGCAAGCAAGCAAGCAGTATGGTATTGCAGCCTGGGGGTGGGTGGGAGGCAGGCTGCATACTTGAGCTTGCATTGCAAGTAATGGGGGAGGTACAATTGAACACTGCCCTGGGACAAGGACTTGAACGGGGATAGTTGCAAGTCTGCAATGACAGGTGCAGGGCGGTAAGCCAATGAACTCAGCTCACCTCATGCACGTCCCTGACAGCGTGGGAGAATTCTCCTGCGCATGCGGTGCCGGCAAATGACGTCACCGCTTGAGCAGGAGAATTCTCCCAGGCTGGAATGGCATTGAGATGGCAGGCTGGATAGTAGCAGAACGCTGCCATCCAGCATGCCATCCTTCAGAGACTTTGCATGAGCTCCTCAGTGTCTCTGAAGGATGGCATGCTGGATGGCAGCGTTCTGCTGCGATCCAGCCTGCCATCTCAATGCCGTCCCAGATTTCTCCTGCTCAAGCGGTGACGTCATTTGCCGGCACCGCTTGAGCAGGAGAATTCTCCCACGGTGTCAGTGATGTGCATGAGGTAAGCTGAGTTCATTGGACATGAACTCGGCTCATCTGGATGCCGTCACAGCCAGACACAGAGGAGCTTCACCGAGGAGCTTCTCAGTGTCTCTGCGGCATGGCAAGATGGATGGCAGCGTTCTGCTGCGATCCAGCCTGTCATGTCAATGTAGCAGAGCTGAAGCCGTCTTGGGAACCATGGAAAGATAAGGATGAGGTTGGTTTATTATTTTACTTTTATTGCAGGAGATCGTTGGCTTCAGCTGGAATGGGTGTGACGGTAAGCAGAGTTTAATTTACAACATTAAAGAATTGTGTCTTTATTTCAATTAAAGGACTTTATTCTGGGTGTTTGTGTTTTTTTTTAACTTTCAGTATGGGGTTAGTAATGGGGGTGTCTTATAGACGCCTCTCCATTACTAACCTGGGCTTGATGTCAGCTGGCATTATAAGCTGACATCAACCCTAACCCTATTACCCCACTGCCTCTGCTACAGCGCTACAGGGCAGTGGGAAGAGTGAGGCTAAGTGCCAGAATTGGCACATCCTATGGATGCGCCATTTCTGGGGCAGCTGATGGCTGGTGTTTCTAGCCTGGGAGGGGGCCAATATTCATGGCACCCTTCCTGGGCTATTAATATCAGCCCCCAGATGTCTGCCTAGCATTTGCTAGCTATTAAAGTAGGGGGGACCCCACGTCATTTTTTTTTGGGGTCCCCCATTTTAATAGCTAGTAAAGGCTAGGTATTCAGCTGGGGGCTGATATTAGTAGCATGGGAAGCTCCGTGGGTATTACCCCCTTCCCACGCTTCAAACATCTGCCCCAGCCGTCTGCTTAACCTCCGCTAGAGACTAAAATTACGGGGAACCCCATGCCAATTTTTTTTTTAATAAATCCTTTATTTTAACACTAGATGACAAGTACAGTAACCAACACTGTAACTGAACTTATTATATAGTGACTGACATGTTTCTATCTATCTAATCTATATGTGATGCTCTATTCTTTCTGTTCTAAATTGTCAGGTACCAATGTATGCCGCTGATGAATTGCCGGTCGGCTTTTTTAAAGAGACAAAAACACTATTTTTTTTTTAAAATAAATCCTTTATTTTAACGCTAAATAACAAGTACAGTAACCAACACTGTCACTGTACTTATTATATATGTGACTGACATGTTTCTATCTATCTAATCTATGTGTGATGCTCTATTCTTTCTGTTCTAAATTGTCAGGTACCGGTGTATGCCGCTGATGAATTGCCAGCCGGCTTTTTTAAAGAGAGGGGTGCATGAAAATCGGAGGGCACTAGTGTGTTCCAAGTGCCCTGCTATGTTTTTCATGCACCCTCCTATATACCCTGTCTGCCTATATATTCTGCCTGCCTGACGTTTAATTGAGCACTGTTCCCATCGATTTGGGCAATTTTTGACCTTCTGCAGACCACCGGGGGGGACCGCCAGAAAAATGCTCGAGTTTCCCATAGACTTACATTGGGCTCGTTGCTCGGGTCGAGCACCCGAGTATTCCAATGTGCTCGACCCGAGCTTCGAGCACCCGAGCATTTTAGTGCTCGCTCATCACTAATTGCAATATAATTGTGATATACACATAACGGTGCAGCCAAAAATAAGAGCATAAGGATGTATTAAAATGACACCTTAGAAAATTTGCTTCCAATATGAAATGAACATAAACATTTTCCAATGTCTAGAAATTTTATGTTCATTTATGAAGGTCTTGAAGGATTAGGCTATGTTCACACTTTGCGTTTTTTGCTGCTTTTTTTCTGCAGACAAAATCTGCTCTCTTGTCAGAAAAGAAGCAGCGTCAAAAAGCAGGTTTTCCTGTGTCCTGTGTGTGCTGGGTATTTGCTGCGTTTTTGCTGTGTTGTTTTCCTACATTTTTATTGTCTCTTGTGCATGCTGATAAAGTTTAGTGCCCCCCCCCCCCCCAAAAAAAAAAAATGATGCAACTTCCATAGGATTTTGCACCAAAAAGGCAGCAAAACCTGATACCTGCATTTTTGCTGCCTTTTGGACTTACCCATTGCTTTCTATAGGTGAAAAAAACACTTGAAAAAACACTGCAAAAACACTGAAAAAATGCTGAAAGAAGTGACATGCTGCAGTTTGCAAAAACGCAGCAGTTTTCCAAATCAGTAAGGAAAAAAAACAATGTAGGTGCACGAGATTTCTGAAATCTCATAGCTTTTGCTGATACTGTAAAACGCAGCTTAAATGCAATGTGTGAACCTAGCCTTACTCTTTATTTTGGTATTTCCAGTTGGTAATAATTACAGAATGACATCATAGTGAAGAGACAATCTTTCAATGTCCCAGGTATGAAAATATAATAACACAATAAGGGGGAACATATTTTAAGAGGAATTTTTAAAGTCAGTTTTGTATGTGGCTGCTTTGTTGTACTTAATCTAAATGTATCAAAGTGTTGCAGAATATTTGTTTAACATTAACATTTAGCACATCTTTAGATGTTCAGTAACATGTCTGTCTGTCTATGGCTGTTTTTTCATTTTTTTATGCCACCTCCACTTGAGTGGAGCAATAATTATGACTTAATAAATTCCTCTCAATGGATCCAATTGAATTACAAACAAAAAAGTATATGGGTAAAAGACCCCATTAAAAGCTAAAAAAAAAGCAGTACGTAGACTTGAATGTAATAATCAGTTCATGAAAGAATGGGGGAATGTTCTAAACATTTAGTTTAAAAGAAGCCAAATTCACCACAGAGATTTTAAAGCACCACTCCAGCATTTTTTTAAATTGCAGCGCTGGAGTGGTGCTTCTAATCTAAGGTCCTTGACTCTAGTTTTATACCTACCAGCCAACGTCTTCAGCTGTTACTGACACTGCTTCAGTCAATATCCAGCAGATAGTGACCTGCCAGATTGGTCCAGTGTTCGCTGGACGAGCCGGATGTCACTACTCAATGTAAGTCTATGAGATCCAGAACGAGGCCAGAACCAGGCTCTCATAGACTTACACCGAGAGCTTGTGAACCTTACCTTTGGTTCTAGTCAGTCAGAAGTTGATGTCACAATGTGACGGCGCGGGACTGGAGCAGCACAGTAAAGATCTGAAGATGGCGGCCAGTAAATAAAATACTAGAATCAGGAAACCACTCCAGCGGTGAAATTAAAAAAAAATGCTGGAGTGGTGCTTTAAGGGAATAATCCGAATGATGATTACCCACTAAATGCCATAATACCAGACCGTTTCTGCCTGAGCAGAATCCTAATATGAATTTCACACATGCTTGATCATCAAAAATGTTTCATGGAAAAAAAGTTATTTGTGTTGATGTATTCTGAAAGCCACATATATTTCTGCCAACGTAGCTTTATTTTTTGTAGGATTATATGCATAATAATATATTAAGTAATTTTTATTAATTGTTTTTAGAATTCATTTTTTTAGGGGGGTTTAGAAAAGAACAGCAAATCTATTATAGATTTCATTATACCATATATGCAATAAAATAATAAAGGGCTGAAGGATTTTGTTCCAAAAATCAAGTTATCCTCTAACCATAGGATAGGAGATAACTTGTTTGCTGTCGCCCCTTCCCCCCCTCAGAGATCCTGACATTTGGGCTTTGGAACTCAAGAACAGAGCTCTGCAATCCCATTCTGAGTGAAGCATAGGTGTGCATACTCAGCCTCCACTCCATTTGCTGATTACGGGATTGTCATGTACAGCGCTTTGGCAGTCGCATAAATGATGAGTGGAGCGGAGGTAATGCATAGGCACCACGGTTCCACTCAGTACAAGACTGCAGACCCCTGTTCTCAGGATAGCGTTTAGACCCTCAGTGATTAGCAAATTGTCTCCTCCCTCAATGAATAACTTGTGTTAACATACATACAACAAGCTATAGACTTATTATACGTTGGAGGAGTTACATTGCATTATCAGCAGATGGCGCTGTTGTATCTGTTGATTCTTAATTGTAGTGTATCAAACTGTTTCTCTTGTTCAAACTGTCAGTCTCTTGTATAGCCGCCATCTTAGGATAAGTGTAGTTTTTTCCTCTCCGTTGATGACTTGTATAGTTCCTGTATGTCAAAAGTAAACTATGGTTCTCCCACAAATGTCACCTATCTCATGGATGAGGGATAACTTGATTATTTGGGAATACCTTTTTAATTAACTTTATTTTGTACATTGTTATTTTTTCAATACAAAATAATCATTTGTTTTTATAGTAAACTATGCTTAACAAATGCATTTTTGTTAAGAGAAAAAGGTTTATTTTATTTATTTGCTTCCGCCATCTCTTACATAATGCTTTGTAATACATTTTATTCATGGGCGTTATTGAATGTCAGTGCTACAGTGACAAGCAGCCTGGGAGGCCAATAACAGGCATTCTCTCATGGCAGATATGGGAGCTACCCAGCTATGATGGTCATCGATTGGTGTCTGTTGTTTGTAGCACGAAATACCCAGTGGACGACAGTAGGAGCCTATTTCCTCTGTCAAATAACTGCACAGTTGCTATTGACCGTTGCAATAGCAAGAAGTTAAAATGCAAGGATTAGCGTTATCTCTGATCCCAGGGGTTGCAGTAAGGGCAAGGTTTGATCTCAGTGTTGATGTTATGGGTGCTGTCACCATGACCTGCTGGACCTAGAACCTCACTGTCATGTACATTTTCTTCTTCGGTCATGAAGGGGTTGAGTTTTACCTATACCTACATCTATACTAGATCAATAATTTATTTGTATTAGTTTTGACAAATAGATACCAACAATCTATATGGATATCTAGCATATTTATCGATTTCTATGTACAGTTAGCACTATTTACACTGTGTGATATGTGTGTGGGGGGGCATGATACCCTGATTTAGTTAATAGGCCAGGCCTGCAAACTGAAAATTTGTCCTTCGAGAAGAAAAGCCTAGCTCTGCCTGTGATATTAGGTACAGAGAGTTCCAGGAGTGATGCTGATGTGTAATAATAATAATTTTTATTTTTATAGTGCCAACATATTCCGCAGCACTTTACATTTTAGAGGGGACTTTACAGACAATAAAAGACATTACAGAATAACGATAATCACAAAAATCAACAGATACCAGGAGGAGAGAGGGCTCTGCTCACAAGCTTACAATCTATGTGTATAATAAATGTAATGTACTTAACCATTTCACTGAACTGAAAAAAGTGAATTTAAGCAGCGATAAATATTTTATTTGGCTACGTATTGGTAAAGACAAGTCATGGCGCTCAGTGTGGCGTTACCGTACAAGTGAAGGTTTATTAATTATTGGAAAACCCATCTCCGCATCTTGTTTTCTACAGAAATAATTGAAAATGAAAAAAGTAAGTTCTGTGCTCTGAAACCCCCATCCCCATGACTCAGATATTTGTGTCACAAGAGCCATCAAGGTTATAAATTGTAGACGATTTTATGGAATTATTTAACTTTTATTACAGAGGAGATTCTTTTCTTTGAAAGGTTTTTCTTATACTCCTGAGAGATCTCTGCAGTATATAGTACAGTATTCCCAGACTGTTTTATGATAAGAATATTATGGGTTCTTCACACGTTTATACTTTGTGTCTGCGCCATTTAGACATTGTGCCACTTCTTAGTCATTCGCTTTCTCGTTTGGGATGAGTTTACAGTTTGTGGATGCACAGCTCAGCATTATTACATGCTTCAAAATGGCAGATTTTAGACTCATAAAAAAAGGAAATCAATTTAGAGCAGTTAAGAAAAAGAGGCAAAACACAGTCAAATTACCTTGCAGATGGATCTCAAGCTTGTCTGTTAGAATTTATCTCAATTATTCTGATGTGCTGCTGCTATTTCTCTCTTCTGTGACTTATTTGCTCAAATTTGTTACCTTTAGAATTATTAAATTTTATACTGTATATTTAATAATAACTGTTATTATATTTACATAGCGTCAACATATTTTGCAATACTTTACAATTCAGGGGGTCCATGTGCAAACAATATCAGACATTAGAGAGTAAATAGAATCTAACAATTTAAACAAGAGGAATGAGAGCCGAGCTCGCAAGGAGATAGAGATGACACAAAAGGGAAAAAGCCCTTGTATTGTATGGACCAGACATCTATGTAATAAATAAAGGTATTCATTAGAGATGAGCGGTGTTCGATTAGAACTGTTCGCCAATCTCAAAATCGAGCTGTTTTGGGTGGTGTTCGAGTTGTTAGACGAACCCGAACGATTTGCAAAAATTCGGCTGTTCGAGGTTATGTTCGATAACTGTTCGTGCACCAAAAGCGTGTCCTGCATGTCTGGCGCTATTTAGAGCACCAATCATGCAGGGATTGTCTGCCACTCACTGTAATGCCACAGCCATGGTGGTTGTGGCATTAGAGTGATTGCCCAAATCGATGGGAACAGTGCTCACAGTGAAACATGAAAAGCCGGCAATTCTGCAGCGGCATACACCGGTACCCGACAATTTAGAACCGAAAGAATAGAGCATCGCACATAGATTAGATAGATAGAAACATGTCAGTCACATATATAAGAAGTACAGTGGCAGTGTTGATTACTGTACTTGCCATTTAGTGTAAAGGATTTATTAAAAAAAATATTAGTGTTTTCATGCACCGTCTCTTTAAAAAAGCCGGCCGGCAATTCAGCAGCGGTACCCGACAATTTATAACAGACAGAATAGAGCTTCACACATAGATTAGATTGATAGAAACATGTCAGTCACATATATAAGAAGTACAGTGATAGTGTTGATTACTGTACTTGTCATTTAGTGTTAAAATAAAGGATTTATTTAAAAAAAAATTGGTGTGGGGTTCCCCATAATGTTAGGCTCTAGCAGAGGTTAAGCAGACAGCTGGGGCAGATGTTTGAAGCCTGGGAAGGGGTAATACCCACGGAGCTTCCCAGGCTACTAATATCAGCCCCCAGCTGAATGCCTAGCCTTTACTAGCTATTAAAATGGGGGACCCCCCAAAAAATTGACGTGGGGTCCCCCCTATTTTAATAGCTAGCAAAGGCTAGGCTGACAGCTGGGGGCTGATACTAATAGCCCAGGAAGGGTGCCATGAATATTGGTCCCCTCCCAGGCTAGAAACACCAGCCGTCAGCCGTCCCAGAAATGCCGCATCCATAGGATGCGCCAATTCTGGCACTTAGCCTCGCTCTTCCCACTGCCCTGTAGCGGTGGCAGTGGGGTAATAGGGCTGGGGTTAATGTCAGCTTATAATGCCAGCTGACATCAAGCCCAGGTTAGTAATGGAGAGGCGTCTATAAGACACCCCCATTACTAACCCCATAGTCAAAGTTAAAAAAAAACACAAACACCCAGAATAAAGTCCTTTAATTGAAATAAAGACACAATTCTTTATTGTTCTAAATTAAACCATACTTACAATCATGCCCATTCCAGCTGAAGCTAACGATCCCCTGCAATAAAAGAAAAATAATAAAGCAACATAATCCTTACCTTTCCATGGTTCCCACGACAGCTTCAGCTCTGCTACATCGAGATGACAGGCTGGACCGCAGCAGAAAGCTGCCATCCAGCCTGTCATCCCGCAGACACTGAGAAGCGCAGGCATGCTTGTGCTCCTCAGCGTCTCTCTGTGACGGCATCCAGATGAGCCGAGTTCATGTCCAATGAACTCGGCTCACCTCATGCACGTCACTGACAGCGTGGGAAAATTCTCACGCTGAAGCGCTGAGTGCAGGAGAATTCTCCAACGCTGTCAGTGACGTGCATGAGGTGAGCTCATGTCCAATGAACTCAGCTCACCTCATGCACGTCACTGACAGCGTGGGAAAATTCTCCTGCACTCAGCGCTTCAGCGTGAGAATTCTCCCACGCTGAAGCGCTGAGTGCATGAGAATTTTCCCACACTGTCAGTGACGTGCATGAGGTGAGCCGAGTTCATTGGACATTAACTCGGCTCATCTGGATGCCCTCACAGAGAGACACTGTGGAGCGCAAGCAAGCCTGCGCTTCTCAGTGTCTGCGGGATGACAGGCTGGATGGCAGCTTTCTGCTGCGGTCCTGCCTGTCATCTCGATGTAGCAGAGCTGAAGCTGTCATGGGAACCATGGAAAGGTAAGGATGATGTTGCTTTATTATTTTTCTTTTATTTCAGGAGATCGTTGGCTTCAGCTGGAATGGGCGCGACGGTAAGTATGGTTTAATTTAGAACAATAAAGAATTGTGTGTTTATTTCAATTAAAGGACTTTTTTCTGGGTGTTGTGTTTTTTTTAAATACTTTACTAGAAATTCATGGTGGTCATGTCTAATATTGGCGTGACCCTATGAATTTCGGGCTTAGGGCCAGCTGATAATGCCAAGCTGGCCCTAACCCCTTTATTACCCAGTGAGCCACCGCATCAGGGCCCTGGATGAGTTGGGTACAGCGCCAGAAGATGGCGCTTCTATGAACGCGCCATTTTCCGGGGTGGCTGCGGACTGCAATTTGCAGCGGAGGTGGCCCAGAAAGCTTGGGCCTCCCTGCGCTGCAGATTCCAGCCCCCAGCTGCCTAGTTGTACCCGGCTGGACACAAAAACAGGGCGAAGCCCCACGTCAATTTTCTTTAAATTATTTCATGAAATAATTAAGAAAAAAAGGGCTTCCCTATATTGTTGTGTCCGGCCAGGTACAAATAGGCAGCTGGTGGTTGGGGGCAGCCCGTTCCTGCCTGCTGTACCTGACTGGACACAAATATAGTGCGAAGCCCCATGTCAATTTTTTTTTAATTATTTCATGAATTTCCTGAAATAATTAAAAAAAATTAACGTGGGGCTTCGCACTATATTTGTGTCCGGCCAGGTACAGCAGGCAGGAACGGGCTGCCCCCAACCACCAGCTGCCTATTTGTACCTGGCCGGACACAACAATATAGGGAAGCCCTTTTTTTTAAAAATTATTTCATGAAATAATTAAAAAAAAATTGACGTGGGGCTTCGCACTATATTTGTGTCCAGCCAGGTACAGCAGGCAGGAACGGGCTGCCCCCAACCAACAGCTGCCTATTTGTACCTGGCCGGACACAACAATATAGGGAAGGCCTTTTTTTCTTAATTATTTCATGAATTTCATGAAATAATTAAAAAAAAAATACGTGGGGCTTCGCCCTATTTTTGTGTCCAGCCAGGTACAACTAGGCAGCTGGGTGCTGGAATCTGCAGCGCAGGGAGGCCCAAGCTTTCAGGGCCCACCCCGCTGCAAATTGCAGTCCGCAGCCACCCCGGAAAATGGCGCGTTCATAGAAGCGCCATCTTCTGGCGCTGTACCCAACTCATCCAGGGCCCTGGTGTGGTGGCTCACTGGGTAATAAAGGGGTTAGGGCCAGCTTGGTATTATCAGCTGGCCCTAAGCCCAAAATTCATGGGGTCACGCCAGTATTAGACATGACCGCCATGAATTTCTAGTAAAGTATTTAAAAAAAACACAACACCCAGAATAAAGTCCTTTAATTGAAATAAACACACAATTCTTTATTGTTCTAAATTAAACCATACTTACAATCACGCCCATTCCAGCTGAAGCCAACGATCTCCTGCAATAAAAGAAAAATAATAAACCAACATCATCCTTACCTTTCCATGGTTCCCAGGACAGCTCCTGCTCTGCTACATTCACATGACAGGCTGGACCGCAGCAGAACGCTGCCATCCAGCCTGTCATCCCGCAGACACTGAGAAGAGCCGGCATGCTTGCGCTCCTCAGTGTCTCACTGTGACGGCATCCAGATGAGCCGAGGTCATGTCCAATGAACTCGGCTTACCTCATGCACGTCACTGACAGCGTGGGAAAATTCTCACGCTGAAGCGCTGAGTGCAGGAGAATTTTCCCACGCTGTCAGTGACGTGCATGAGGTGAGCCGAGTTCATTGGACATGACCTCGGCTCATCTGGATGCCGTCACAGCGAGACACTGAGGAGCGCAAGCATGCCTGCTCTTCTCAGTGTCTGCGGGTTGACAGGCTGGATGGCAGCTTTCTGCTGCGGTCCAGCCTGTCATCTCGATGTAGCAGAGCTGGAGCTGTCCTGGGAACCATCGAAAGGTAAGGATGATGTTGGTTTATTATTTTATTTTTATTGCAGGAGATCGTTGGCTTCAGCTGGAATGGGCGTGACGGTAAGTATGGTTTAATTTAGAACAATAAAGAATTGTGTGTTTATTTCAATTAAAGGACTTTATTCTGGGTGTTTGTGTTTTTTTTAACTTTCACTATGGGGTTAGTAATGGGGGCGTCTCATAGATGCCTCTCCATTACTAACCTGGGCTTGATGTCAGCTGGCATTATAAGCTCACATCAACCCCAGCCCTATTACCCCACTGCCACCGCTACAGGGCAGTGGGAAGAGCGAGTCTAAGTGCCAGAATTGGCGCATCCTATGGATGCGCCATTTCTGGGGCGGCTGACGGCTGGTGTTTCTAGCCTGGGAGGGGGCCAATATTCATGGCACCCTTCCTGAGCTATTAATATCAGCCCCCAGCTGTCTGCCTAGCCTTTGCTAGCTATTAAAATAGGGGGGACCCCACGTCATTTTTTTGGGGGGGTCCCCCATTTTAATAGCTAGAAAAGGCTAGGTATTTTGCTGGGGGCTGATATTAGTAGCCTGGGAAGCTCCATGGGTATTACCCCCTTCCCAGGCTTCAAACATCTGCCCCAGCCGTCTGCTTAACCTCCGCTAGAGACTAAAATTACGGGGAACCCCACGCTAATTTTTTTTTTAATAAATCCTTTATTTTAACACTAAATGACAAGTACAGTAACCAACACTATCACTGTACTTATTATATATCTGACTGACATGTTTCTATCTATCTAATCTATGTGTGATGCTCTATCTTTCTGTTCTAAATTGTCGGGTACAGATGCTGAATTGCCGGCCGGCTTTTTTAAAGAGACGGTGCATGAAAACACTAATATTTTTTTAAATAAATCCTTTACACTAAATGACAAGTACAGTAAGCAACACTGTCACTGTACTTATTATATATGTGACTGACATGTTTCTATCTATCTAATCTATGTGTGAAGCTCTATTCTTTCTGTTCTAAATTGTCGGGTACCTCTGCTGAATTGCAGGCCGGCTTTTTTAAAGAGACGGTGCATGAAAACACTAATATTTTTTTAAAGAAATCCTTTACACTAAATGACAAGTGCAGTAACCAACACTGTCACTGTGCTTCTTATATGTGTGACTGACATGTTTCTATCTATCTAATCTATGTGTGATGCTCTATTCCTTCTTGTCTAAATTGTCGGGTACCGGTGTATGCCGCTGCTAAATTTGCCGGCCGGCTTTTTTAAAGAGAGTGTCTTCTGAGCAGTTTGACAGCTTTTGGACACCTTTGAAGGTGTATTCTATGTGTTTCTATGTGTTTTTGTTTGCCTGCCATTGGTTTTAACGGTGTTCGACGGTGTTCTAAGGTGTTCGACAAACAGTTCGACGAACAGTTCCTCGAACATCCCGGTGTTCGACGAACCGAACCGAACCCGAACACTATGGGGGTGGCTCAACACTAGTATTCATTTAAGGCTGAATGTACAAATCATCAGCCAGTATCTGTATACCTCCAGATACAAAGTGCTAAAGAATGCATGGATTGTGTGGGAGACAGATAAAGGGACCAGGTTCTGAAGAGAAATGTCAGAAGGTAGGATAAGTTAAATTACTGAGGTTATGTGAAAGCCTTGCCTAAAATGATCTGTTTAAGGGCACACATAAACTTTGGATACTGGTGTGAATGGATAAGCTCGCAGTTATTCACACTCTAATTATGAGGACCTTGTGTCTATGATTTATTCTCAGTGCCCTCACTGCCTATTTTTTTCCTTCCTGATATTATATTAACAATTATGGCAAATCTGTAGTTATTTGTTCTACTGCCTTTTTGTCATTTTATGACAGTGACATTTAGTGTAGTCTAGGGTGAGTCGCCACTGAGCGAGGGCGCCATATCCGTCAATCATATAGGGAGCCAACCTCTCTGTTCAGACAATAATAATCTTAGTGTTGTTGGTAGGGTATTGTTAGTGCCCATGTTTGTTGGCTGATATCAAATATGACAGTATTATATCAGTGCCCTTTGTTTGTGCTCTTTATAGGGCCATTTTCCTGCGTATTGTCTGTTTTTCACAGTTTTTTGGGGTTTAGTTTTTAATGTACATCTAATAAAAATCATTTATAGGGAATTAATATGTTAAAAATTTTCGATGATCTTCAGTGTACCACATTTAATGTTAGAGATGATGGGAATTTCCCTGATTGTCTGGAGTTGTGCATTCCAAAGAGCTGGTGCAGCATGAGAAAAATGTTGGAGATAGGAGTGGGTGGTTTGGTTTATGAAGAATGATTGTCTTAAATCATCAGCAGAACAGAGGGCATGGATAGGTTGCTAGACAGATGAAGGAGGAGATATAAAGTGGTGCAGCACTGTGGAGAGCTTTGTGAGTGACAATGATAAGTTTATGGCACAGAGTGGAGGCATAGATGCAATGGCTAGACAGAAAAATGAGAATGGCTGCTGCATTGAAGACAGATACATATCTGTCATTAGGTAGATGTCCTTTCTAAGAAATTGGAAAGATAATAAGTGGAATAAATTGGCTGTTCATAAATATCTTCAGGAATAGATTAACATTGTCCATACAGATCCATCATCTTCTTCCACCTTTCTAGAGAAATCCACTAACCAGAAAAAAAAAGGAAGAAAAAGATGTTCAAAAGAAGCAATCAACTATCCATTGCATGTTTCCCTACTGAATTTTAAGTTTCCCTAATATCCCTCCTATATCAAGAACCAGGTCATTTAAGAGAAAGTTTGAACTACATGTTTTACTTAATCAGGGGACAAATAGTTGCCAATAAAGGACAGTCATTTGTTAACAAACCTTTTTTTGTTTGTGATTCTTTATGCTTAAATATCTCCAGAAATAGGACTTCTGAGCTTTGAGTGTTAACCTGGCCTACCCCAGGTGAGTCTGATTGTCGCAACTTCTATAGGAGACATCTTGACCACCAAAGTCTCTGTAAGAAGTAGTATTGTAGAGAAAAGGGGGGTCAGTGGTTGCTCTTGTCCGCTGACTCGAGACCGCATGGACCATTGCTCATCCCACTGAATGCACGCTCTCCTTTCCCGTGGGCATAATACTACTCAGACAACACAGGTTGAGGGTAAAACAGTGTGGCAATACTTTATTGAACCACCAAACAGACAATAAAACATATATAACAGTCCCAGCAAATACTCAAACAAATTACAGAGTCTCACCCTTTCGCTGACTCGCCGGGATTAGAGCAGCTGTGACTTTGTGGATTCCATGGCCGACTACCCCCGCCAGTGGCACCCTGCTTTGGCAGCCACCCACAAAGAGGAGGAAACGATAAGCTTAGGAAGCCAACAGTCCTTGAGGTACATGGCCAGGCAACCGTCGGGTCCCAACCTGGCTTCTCCGAACATCTCCATGGAGCCAGGTGACCGGCAGGTCTGAATCCTTGCTTCCCGAACATATTCATAGGACCAGTTGACTGGAGGGTCACAACCTGGCTACTCCGAACATCTCCATTGGGCCAGATGACCGGAGAGTCCCAACCTCACTTCCCCAAACGTCTCCATGGGGCAAGGTGATCGGAGGGTCCCAAGCAGGCTTGTTCAAATGTCTCCATGGGTTCAATGATGGTCAATGGAGCAGATTTGTATTCTTCCAGCTAAGGCCGTGGTCCTTAAGGCTGGCATCCTGTACAATGTATGTCATATCTGTGTCCCTCTTGATGGAGCCATGGTGTCCTGGGAGTCATCCTGTCGCGTGTTCCTGGCTGTGATTTTGTAAAGTCCCTCTCTACTAGCACTGTGGTTCAGGTCATCATTCACAGGTCAGAGGGAAGGTGGGATGAGATTAACTTGCATTGTTTGAGTATTTAATTAATCTGCTTAGTTTGTCCTCTTCTGTTTTGCAAGTCCACAAGCTACATGGACTCATACAATGGATAATCAACATATTAGCAAACATTGTTGTTCAATGACCCTGCATCAATGTCTTGTAAAGATAACAATACAATAAACTGTAGGAGCTGATATAAGAGGTAAATTATAGCCATTTATCAATTTACAAATATCAACTCAGCCAACAAGAAGAGTTAACATCCAGACTCATGAATAATACTTATGTCTGTGGGCCTACTGAATTTATGTCTGGCATAATTATGAAGTGTCATCACAAGTACCATCTCATATGAGTTTCTGCCAGCACCTTACCCATGTTAAAGATCTGTGTTCTTTACTGGAAATGAGTGAACCTTTCAAGGTTCGGTTCGGATCGGCGAATGTCCCGATGTTCACCAAACAGTTCGCCGAACATATCTGAACCCCATTGGATTCAATCGGAAAGCAAAACCAAACACATAGACAACACCTTCAGGGGGGCCCAAAAGCTACCAAAACAGCTCAAATTAGGGGCAGGCACCAGGAAATGTGGCATCAATTGACCCAGAGTACAAATAGTATAATTGCACAGCATTTTGCAACTTCTGTTACTGGATGGGCTAATCGACTCCCCTTCTTTGGCAGCCACAGAGCGGTACGCCTTGTACATGATGGCCAGAAAGAGCATGTGCTCCAGTGGATGGCAAGCACTGCACTAACTGGCCTCTCCTCCTCTTCCTCCACCTTAACATCACACACAGTACAGTCCTCAGAGGTGGCACACCAATTACTCTTGTTTCACCACTGACACCTGGACGAGCAAGCATGGCCAGGGGAGTTATATCTCGTTGACTGGCCACTGGGTGACTCTGGTGGCTGTGGGGTCAGACAGGGAAGGGACAGCTCCACAAGTCTTGGAGTCCCCAAGGCTTGCAGGGCGCTTGGGGATGGAGAACCAAACCACTACACACCAGAGGATGTAGAGCTAAACTCCTGCACACCAGGGGATGGAGAACTAAACCAGTAGACAACAGGGGATGGGGAACTAAACCCTTAGACACTAGTTGATGTAGTAGTAAACCACTACACACCAGGGGATGGACAAATAAACTTCAAAACACCAACGGGTACAGAACTAAACTATTACACACCAGGGGGTGGAGAAATAAACCTCTAGACTCCGGGGGATGGAGTATTAAACCACCACACACCAGAAGATGGAGAACTAAACTACTAGACAACAGGGGTTGGAGAACTAAACTACTAAACACCTAGGGTTGGAGAACTAAACCAATACACACTAGGAGATGGAGACCTAAACCACTAGACACCAAAGTGTCACTAGACACCAAGCCTTGGAATCCCCAAGGCTTGCAGGACAAATCTCTGTATCTAAAACTTCCTCCACTGCTTCTGCCTCCTTGACGTCTTCTAGGGCCTCCAACTGTACCCTCAACCTCTCCCTTAATGAGAAATGTGTTCCAACAGTGCAGAGAGAATCTCCCCACCTCTGTACTGTGCAGCCAGGGCTCACCGCAATCAGGTAGTGCTTAAATTAAGACTCCTTGGAGATTGCAGTCACACAGCTCAAGAGTTGTGGACAGGTAGCCAGGCCGAGTTTGAGCAATGGCGGTCTCCACTGAACCTGAAGCCAGGGAAGGCCATGTGTGATAACGGTACGAACCTGGTGGCAACCCTACGACGGGGAAAGCTCACACACGTGCCTTGCATACAACAATTTCTCCACCACTATCCTGGCCTGGATGCGCTGCTACAGAAAGCACGGTCACTGTGTGCTCACTTCTGCCATTCGCAACTCTGCAGGTCATTGACTTGCATCGCTACAGAGGTCTTTCGGCCTACCAGTTAACAGGTTGATATGCAATTTGCAAACATGGTGGAATTAAACTCTGCACATGTTGCAGTGACTGTGGTAGCAGCGACAAGCCCTGGTGCAGTATGTTATTTTGCATAGCCTGGGCCAACGCAGTATGGACGTGGTGCAAATCATGCTTGTGGAGTGGGCACAGATGAAGGACGTCTGCACCCTTCTGCACAGTTTCGAAATGGCTACTAAGATGGTTAGCGCTGTTGATGCCATCATCAGCATCACTATTCTGGTCATCCACATGCTGGAACACACTTTGAATAGTCTGTGGGAGGAGGTGGTGGTGCCAGAGGGAGAGGAAGAAGCACAGGAGGATGCGGAGTTCCGCACTGTCCTAGCACAGGCGGATGTCAAGGTAGGGTGGATTACAGCGATGGAGTGGGGCTCATAGTACCAGACAAACTTTTAGTGAAGGTGCAGGAGCCAAGGAACAAATGGAGGAGGATGAGGAGGAATAGCTGATGGGTGCGCAACAATCAGGAGATGAAGAGGATAATGATCACCTCTCTGCTGTCCATGGTTGACGGGAGGGGACGGAGGAAGTAAGCTTGAGTGTTAACTCGCCACCTACACACCAAAGACACATGAGAGCCTTCTTGCTACACTATCTGCCACATGATGCCCGTATTGATAGAATTAAAAATAGTGCTTACTACTGGGTTGCCACTCTGTTAGATCCACGGTACAAGAGTACATTTTGCCAAAAGCTTCCTCCTCTGGAAAGGGACTTGTGCATGCTGGAGTATCAAAACATGCCTGTAGACAATCTTAAGAGTGGTTTTCCCCAAGATAACAGTGAGGCACACAGTGTGCATCACAGTTCTAGACTTCCAAACCCAGGAACTTTGAGTCGTTAAAGCAAAAACATTAGCAGCAGCAGCAGTGTAAGTGGCAGAAGCAATTTCTGGGAGTCGTTTCATACAATTTTTAGACCAGCCCATACACCAGCAGAACAGAGTACAAAGTCTGACACATGGTGAACGACTGTAGAGAGATGGTGCAGGAGTATCTCAAGCTCAATGTCAATGCCATCAGAGGGGTTTGGACCCTTTTTCCATTTTGGTCTTCAAAAATGGAAGAGTGGCCTGAGCTCGCCTGTCACGCCTTAGATCTTTTGTCATGCCCAGCAGCCAGCATTATCTCAGAATGTGTCTTCAGTGCTACTGGTGGTGTCCTGATGGATAAGCGCATCCGGCTGTTACCTGAAAGTATAGACTGCCTAACTTTCATCAAGATGAACAAGTCATGTATCTCTAATGACTTTTCCACCCCAGTCACAGATTGGACCGTCTAGGTGATGGTGTAGTTTTTAGTATGCCGCATTGATCTTGCGTTATTGCAGTGTGTGACACCCTTGATGTGACTTCTGTGCCTGCTGTTGCTACTGCTGCTGATGTTACTAACAATTTTTTGAAATGTAGAGACTCCAAGTTGGGTCTCCATCTGGTGGGTTGCCTGTAGTGGAAGGGGTGTCAGAGCCCCATTATACTATTTCTACTTTGGCGAAATTGATGCCACTTAAGTAGTGTCTACCCCTAATTTTTGGAAATGTTTGGAATCCAAGTTGGGTCTCCTTCATGTGTGTTGCCTGAATTTGGCTGGGCTCTCAGAGCACCAGGCCTACACCTTTCACTCATCCACCTGTTACTGATCAATGTTTAAGCCAGAAATGCTGGTCCAAGCCCTGTCCCAGGCCCTGTCCCATGCATCCATGCTGCGTAATTATACTATTTGTACTCTGGGTCAGTTGGGTGGGTGGAGAGTTGAGATGTGGGGGGAAACAAGGGTAATTGGGGTGCCACCTATGAGTACTATACTGTGTGTGATGTTAAGGTGGAGGAAGAGGAGGAGAGGCCATCCACTTGCCATGCACTGGAGCACATACTCTTTCTGGCCTTCATCTACAAGGCGTACCTTTGTGCGGCTGCCAGAGAAAGGGTGTCGAGTAACCCGTCCAGTAACAGAAGTCGTCAGTTGTCTTTGGATAGTATGAGCCCATGTTTATTCAATAGAGCTTTTAGTAACATTACCACCTACCCCACATACACCTCGAACACCAAGCCTATTCCCCCTTCCACCACGACCTCGCTTTTTCCCAATCATGTTGGATGTACCATTTACCTCTTTTAACCAGCTGTTTCACAGCCATAGGCCCAGACCTGTCAGTCAGTCACCTGTCACTAAATTAACAATCTGTATTTATTTGCTGAGATAGAGTGGCTGGACCACAGAATTAGCACAAAGGATTTAGATGCTGAAATGTTGACTGCTGGCTGGACCACACAATTAGCACAAAGGATTCAGATGCTCAAATGTATACTGCTGGCTGGAACACACAATTAGCACAAATGATTTAGATGATGAAATGTGGACTCCTGGCTGGACCACACAATTAGCACAAAGGCTTTAGATGCTGAAATGTATACTGCTGGCTAGACCACATAATTAACACAAAGGATTTAGATGCTGAAATTTGGACTGCTGGCTGGACCACACAATTAGCACAAAGGCAAGGCTTTAGATGCTGAAATGTATACTGCTGCTTGGATCACACAATTAGCACAAAGGATTTAGATGCTGAAATGTATGCTGCTGGCTGTGCCTCACAATTAGCACAAAGGATTTAGATGCTGAAATGTGGACTGTTGTCTGGACCACACAATTAGCACAAAGGATTTAGATGCTGAAATTTGGACTGCTGGCTGGACCACACAATTAGCACAAAGGATTTAGATGCTGAAATATATACTGCTGGCTGGACCACACAATTAGCACATAGGATTTAGATGCTGAAATTTGGACTGCTGGCTGGACCACACAATTAGCACATAGGATTTAGATGCTGAAATGTGGACTGGTGTCTGGACCACACAATTCGCCCAAAGGATTTAGATGCTGAAATATGTACTGGTGTCTGGCCAAAACAACATGTCCGCTTTTTATATGGAGAGGGACATGTAAATTCTGAAGCCAATTACACAAGCCCTTGTGTCTGGACATTGTGGCTGTGGCTGCGCCCTGATTGGCTGCCGGAATCTCCACGCATTAAGTTAATAAAAAGAAAAGAATAACAGTCTGATGCTCCTCTGACCTCTCCCCACCTCCTCCCTTCATCAAAAACAACCCTCCTGCTCATCATACAGCACCACTATCCTAGCCAAAGTCCTAACAAAAGCATTAGTGGAAACTCGATCATTTACTGAAGTTTGGCTGAATTTTGCAGATTTTGAGGAAAATGCTCCGGAATCCGAACACGAACCCAAATGTGCAATGCTCGTGCCGACTTTGAGATTGGCAAACGTTTTCCGAACAAGTTCGCTCATCTCTATTCTTTGCATTTAGCAAATTCCAGAAGTCCATCTAGCTTTAATGGATTTCAGGGAAGTCAAATGCATGAATAGAGTGATGTAAATGTTTTTTTAGATGAATCTTCCTCTTCATTATGTTTTCCAGCATATACGATACTCAAAGTGAATAGGTTCCTAAAACATAGGTTTTGGAAATTCCATTGAAAATATGAAAAATTGCTGCAAAACTTTTAATCCATCTAACATTGTAAAATAAAATCAAAAATATGTTTTAAAAATTATGCTTATATAAAGTAGATATATGATAAACTATATTTATGAACTTTTTTGTGTGGTATGGCAATCTTGTTTATGGGCACAAAAATTCTAAGTTTCAAAATTTCAAATTTTACAAAATTTTTAGAAAGTTTAAGATATTTTCATAAATAAATGCAAAACATGTTGAGCTAAATTTACTACTATCATAAAGTGCAATGTGTGGCAAAAAACAATCCACGAATCACTGGGATATGTAGAAGCTTTCCAAAAGTATTACAACATAAAATGGCAGGTGAGAGTTGAAAAATGGGGCTTGGTCACATAGGCCAAAATATTATTTTAACCCTTTAGCACTCCATTATGTAATATTATGTTATGGAGCATGCCAGGATGTTTGGAATGGACTCAGCAGCTGAGCCCGCTTCACACAGGATATATGCTAGCTATATTAAACTGATGGCATCTTCCTTTAAGGCCATGTTCACACGTTCAGTATTCGGTCAGTATTTTACATCAGTATTTGTAAGCCAAAACCAGCAGTGTGTGATATATGCAGAAGTGTTGACATGTTTCTATTATACTTTTCCTATGCTTGTTCCACTCCTGGCTTTGGCTTACAAATACTGATGTAAAATACTGAACAAATACTGAACGTGTGAAGTTGGCCTAACAACTGCTATCATCACTACCACTGATCACTGACTTAACCTCCTAAATTCTAGTATCAATCACTGACAGTGATATTTAAGCATCATGATCTGGCCCTGGTGTCCATTTGCCCTGATAGAATGCTATGACTGCTGGGGGCCTGATCAAAGGCCACCATGCCTGTCATGTTATGTCTCCTGTGAATTCCAGCCACATCCTGGGCATCATAGAAGACAATGATTTTTACTTTATACAGCAATGCAATGGTATTTCTGTATATAGTGCAAGTAATCAGACAAGGGGATTTGCAAACAAAATGAAAAGCAATAACAGAAGTTTTTAAAAAGAATAAAACATATAACAATTTGAAAAAAAAACACCTTTTCACCAGTTAAAAATAAAGTATTGGAAAAAATAAAAATATTTGGTATCAACCTGTCCGTAAAAGTCTAATGTATTAAAATATCAAATTAAGTAACTTAGTAAACGCCGTATGTGGACTGGTGTTTGGACCACACAATTAGCACAAAAGATTTAGATGCTGAAATGTGGACTGGTGTCTGGACCGCACAATTAGCACAAAGGATTGATATGCTGGAAGGTCGATTTCACACATGATCCTACCTATCTGAACTAGCTGACAATAAACCGCCTAGATAACTATCTGACTACTAAAATATAAACGTTATGGGTCTAAGAAAATGACACAAGCCAATTTTTTTTTTCCACAGTTCAGAATTTTTTAATCCACTAAAATACTAAAAAACAAAACATGTTTGATATCACCATAATGTACTGTCCTGTAGAATTATGTTATCAAATACTTTTACTGCACAATTAAAGTTGTAAAACTAAAACCCAAAATACAATGGCGGAATTGTGTTTTTTTCATCAATTCACCATCCTTGGATTTTTTTTGCTGTTTTTACTTACTCTAAATGGTAAAATGAATATTATCATTCGCAAATAAAACTTCTGCTAAAAACAAGCCCTCATATATCATGTTGGTAGAAAAATAAAAAAAGGTTATGGTTATTTGAAAAAGGAGAGGAAAAAATTGAAAAACAAAAACAAAAATTGGCTCCATTTTTAAATGGGTTGTCTGGTCTTAAGCTACAAGTCTGCAGTCACAAAACGTGCTGTGAGGATTCTCCAATGCCGGCGCGAGGAGTGGTTTGCATAATTCCTGCCACATTACAATTAGACTGTATCTGGCCTCGCTCAATACATTTGCATTGAGCGAGGCGCACTAATTCAGTCAGCTCCGGCACCGGAAAATCCTCACTGCATGCAGTGCGAGCGATGTGAGGATTCACTAGTCTGCAGCCACATAAACTACATGTCTGAAGTCATTCGAAGACCAGACAATCCCCTTAAGTGGTTAAATAAAACATTTATTTGCATTTATTAATATTATTAAACCAGTTTAACACCAAATAAACATTTTAAAAATGTCTGTGTCTACCGCCGCATTGGGCCGCAAGGCTCATAAGATCAGTCTTATCCACTTACTGCAATGATAATCCAGAATATGACTATTGTTTTAAGTCAGTTTATTGGGATTTCTGGATTTATAGATTATATGAATGCACAATCTATAATCTCCATATGATAGATATAGTATTACATCCACTTCTTAATTATTTAATAACAGAAACCCATGAGTGAACAAACTGAGTTTCCAATGAATTATTCTGTTTGCTAGTTTGAAAGAAGGGTCTTCATTACTTTATCTCTGGATATACCTATAACTAGGAGAACATATATACACACAAGGAAGGTCCCCTGCAGCGCTGGTCCTAACTTTTAATAGATTCAATATTAACAATTGAGGGCGCTACAGGGGACTACTAGAGACTAATCTACCAATAGTTTTACTAATCATCCAGAGGTTGTTGCTACACTTAACTGCAATCAGTATATTACTCTTTAATCTCTTGCATCCACAGTTTAATATTCTTCTTTCCTTATAGTGGACTTATTAGCAAACACTTCATTCCAGAATCCTGGAGAGGTTTCCACATTAATTTTAATGATTATCACCTCTTTTCTCTCCTGGGATGTTGTACATTTAGTTTTCTTAGAGTTGCTTTTTAGCATTACAGCTCATGAATGAAGACATGACATAATAAGTAAGGGTATAGGGAAAATGAGCCCTTGGCCATACTAATATATCAAAGAATTTTTTTATGTTTTCTGGTCTGCCCATCTACTATAAAGGTCTTGTCTCCTTTATGAGAAATGTGTATCTACAGGAGACAGACTGGGTAAACAGTTACTCTATATTCATGTTCAGTATGGAGTAGAATTGTTAAAATGGATTTGTATGACTTGGGTCCAGTAGTTAGTAGTCCAAAGTTCCTTGTGTAAATGAAGCAGTGATGAGCATGTGTGACTACTACTCCTATAGTTGCACATGCTCACTACTGCTCTATTTTATTTATTGTTTCATTGTAACAACACCCTGGATAAAAGCCCAGGAGGTTTCGAAACAATGTGAAATTTTGACAAAATGTTACATAATGTCGACATAATCATGTACTCAATGTTGACCTTTGTATTTGAATAAAGAGCTATCTGCACTCAATTGGAGTGTTCAGTGAACACCCTCTATCTCTTGTGTGAATACATCAGTAGTAAGTACTTGCATACATTGCTCCTTTTTCTATAGGACCAGTGGTTGCTTATTCTCATTGCCTCTTTATATTTACTAGGAACTTTTTGGTTAGCGGGGGTTTTTGCAGCCAGACCCTAGAAATCAGACATTTTCTATCCTGTGGATAGGTGACAAACATTGTTTATGAGAATCTTTCAAGCCCCTACTAGCACTTTTATCCTCCACTGTTTAAATCTAGTGTGCACAATATTTATTTTTCACTATTCACAGAGGGAACTTTAAGACCCTCATTCTCATTATATCTCCAGCAACTATGCATTTATTGGCTATGCTGTGCATAGGTGATTTATGATATGAGACAATTCATTTAAGAAAAAATTGTCACCTGTTTAGATGCAAAAATCTCCCTCTTTTCTACAATGAGGTAGTGACTCAACAGCTAACAACAGTCTAAAAAATATAATTTATTTTTGATTGTCCCTCTTGTGTAATTGAACAAGCAATATTGTGGGTTGTCATTCGCAGATGTTTGCGCAATGTAAAAGTGAGAAAATGTTCTACAAGGATATGACCAACTGCATATCTTGTGCAGTTTCCAATTTAGGCACAGTTCACATCTATGTTGGAGGCATCCTATTTTCACCGACTCATCCTTTTTATATAAGCTTTTGTGTTGTTTGTTCTCATCTGCAGATTTGTACATTTATTCTACATCTGTAATTTTATTATCATACTGAAAAAATTAAAATGTTTCTTTCCCACAATAGACATCTTTCATCAATCTGCAGGATAGATGATAAATGTCTGATCCGTGTGAATCTCGCTAAAGGTTTGCCAAATCTCATGTTCCTGCTCATTATATGACCCTATTTTGAAAGCTTTCAATGAATCAGTAGTTTTGACTTTATTAAAGTCAATGGGATGGGTGAAAATAGACAAGAACCTCTGTACATATATTGCATGCATTTGAAAAATGTGACACTGGAGTTAGTTACTGGTGGGCCCTTGGTACCTCAGTCTGACATTGGTTCTAGTGATCAGTGGGGCCCCCACCGATCAGACATTTATCACCTATGCTGTAGATAAGTGATACATGTCCATTCTGGAAAAAACTGTGAATAACTAAGAAGAATCTCAGGATATCTCAGAAGAAAGTCTCGCTTTGTGCCCGTTTAGGACAATAATGAGAATAATAAAAAATAAAGTGATTTCTGAGGACAATACAACAATAGAAATGGATAAATGAATAATGCAGAGTTTTTTTTAAGCACGATATTGTATTTTTCCCCTCTTCCCTTTCGGATCTACTCCCACTAATATATATTCAAACTCTGCATTCAAAAACAAACATAGGTGTTTGTGCAGATAGTTGATGAAAAGAGGTTTCTTTAGTTTGGAGTCTTCTTGGCTAGTATGAGGTGGAGTCTAAAAATTCCTGTGATTCGGGATTATGTTTGGACGCATGCTGTAAGGCTGAATGGCTTGTTTAATTTTAGAAAGGTAAGGCTATGTTCACACTAGACATTTTTTCAGCATTTTTTTTTCTGCAGCAAAACCTGCTCTCTTTGCAGGAAAGAAGCTGCATAAAAAATGCAGGTTTTGGTGCATTTTTGGTTCTCTTTTGCTGAGTTTTTGGTGCGTTTTTCAGGATCCCAAAGTTCAGCTTTGCTTCCACCACAGAAGCATGAGCACAGGTCACCAATACAAGACATATGTGAAACCATATTAATCAGAATTACAAATGTAACAGTGGGGGGAGGTGAATTGCTCAGGAATAATTTACCTAAGACACTGGCAGTGCATTAAGTTTGTAGGACACTATTTATTTTCACACTACCACTGAGTTGCTTAGAGATTGTTCAATTTCACACCTCCGTGGGCCACAGGTATTGTTCAATCTCACACCTAGCTCAGCCAAGGTTTACACTGTACACATAAGTAATTTAATTAATCTGTCCTAATCGAAACTACCATCTCAGGTGACAAAGATGGTAAAATCACAAAAATAAATGAGTTTCACACACTGCTATACTTTTTTTTTCACTAAAAATGCAGCAAAACCTGATAGCTATGTTCACACTAGGCGTTTTTTCAGCATTTTTTCACCACCCATTACTTTCAATGGGTGAAAAACGCTGAAAAAAATGCAGAAAAAATGCTGAAAGACGTGACATGCTCTGTTGTGCAAAAAACTATGCAAAGCACAAAATACTGATAACACAAAAACCAATGTGTGTCCATGAGATTTCTGAAATCTCATAGACCTTGCTGGTACTGTAAAACGCAGCTGAAAATTTGCATAAAAAACGCTGAAAAAATGCCTAGTGTGAACATAGCCTAACAGGCAGATGTTACTTTAGTGTGAATATATAGGCAGAAAATGACCTATTGTTTATATAATTCTTTTTGTGTTTACATGTCTTTTTTATAATTTTTTGAAATACCAAAGAAATGAGCTGGAACAAATGTTGATGTAAGTGCAATGTGTAGGTGCACATTCACACTGTGGCCATTAGCAAACATAATCTAGGATAAAAACAAAATGAATAAATACCCTGCAGTAAGTAAATAATAATAGTACATGTAAATAATATAGGTACTTAGTTGACTCTATTTTGATCAAGAAAGCGTATAAGCTGTCCCACCACGACAAGTTGCACCCACTCAGGATGGTCCTCTCCCTAAAGTAAAACCTCTCTAGGTGCCATTGGCCTCAATAGATGCGGGCAGAGCCTCAATAGATGCGGGCAGAGCTGGACACAGGTCTGACTGTTTAAACATTTACCCATAGAAAGCTATATAAACTAGATGCACAGTTCAAAAAGGAGGGGGGCATTCCCTTATTTGTACAAAGTACAAAAAACTAAGGTATTTGCATTGTATTTACTCATTTTCTTTTTATCCTAGGTTATATTTTTATTTTTTGGCAATTTTTTTTTTGGACATGCTTGAGTTGATATCACGAGTAATTTACCCGGAAGTGCAAATTTGATACAATCTTTCAGCTACCGAAATCCAAGCTTTCAGCAACATTTTGCCACTTTTTGGAATGACAAATTCTCCCATTGTGTTTTTTTACATGCATTTAGAAAAGCTGACAAAATAGTGTGTGAAAGACTCCAGGTTGAGTGCAATTTTTTGTATAAGTAAATGTAGGTGATTCAAAGACTCCCGACTGTTCTTGATATCAACTAAAATTGGCATAGGATTACCAATCTTCATATCAATGTATTCAAGCTCAACCAAGGGATCACCAAATAATAAGCCCTAAGATATCCCTGGATAGTGATTTGGTTTTTACGGTATATTGTATAAAATGTGGAAAATTAACAATTCAATAAGCAATAGATGGAGAAAAAAACAAAGATGTCTATATATCTTCCATTCTTTTTCCCGGTTTAATTAAACCGCAGGTTTAATTTTCGAGCCTTCATTTCCTCGGTCTCTTTACTTGTCATCATTCTGTATCTATGTTCTGTAGAAACTGTGCACATCAGCACCTTTCTAAAAACAGTACTTTAAATATATGATAATAAAATCTCATTTATTGAGGGGGCCGTAGAGAAAAGCAGCGGAATTGTATTCAATCTTCTGATCTCTTCTGGGATGTTTTTTTCCCAGAGAACGGTGAGCTGTAAATCCCACAAAGCACCGTCTACTTGTAATAGCTATGGGAGGCTGCTCTATAATAGCAAAACAAGAGGAATTAGCATTCTGAAATATTACTGCTTAGCTATTCACTACGTGGCATTTAGGAGCTTCACATTGATTGGGGCGCTAGGTTATGAGAAAAGATTGGAAATAGATCTGAACCTTTTATCAAGTGGCTGTTACTGCTGTTTACTTAATGAAGGTTTAAAGACTTATAGAAAATAGATACATGCTTTCTTTGGACTTTTTTTGTTTCACTTTTAGTGAGTGAGACAGATTGCACATTATTGCAAGACAGCTCTCGTTCTGGTCAATATATCTAGTAGAAGATTCTTGCGTATTTCTTATATGAAGCTGAGAAGAAGTTAATTGGGTTCATGGTCAAGAACACTCATTAGAATAAAATGTGCTTCTTTACATAGTAAGTGTTTAGAGGAAATAAGGGAAAGGAGCCACATAAGAAACTTATAACACCAGTGAGTACTGTAAAAAGTAGAGCTAATCAGAAAGCGCTTGCCATATGATGCACAAGGAAAATTAATCTTGTTAATTATTTCCCTGGTGTTATAGGATGTGATATTAGGTTGCTTAATAAGCTTCACCATCCTATGTAAAAGCAGCTGAGTTACAGTGCAAGTTTAAATGTCACTGTACTTTTAAATATCGCAATCTTATTTGATCTTGTACTAAATAGACTGCAATTTACTTTATTTGAATATTTGTTTCTTACCCCTTAAAAAACCCTCCACATTTCTGGCCACTAAAGCCCCGATTTATCAAGACCGGCGTTGTTCATGCCGGTCTTGATGAGGAGGAATGCTGGAGTCAGATGCTCCTGATCCAGGAACATGCCTCTCTCTTAATGATTCAGGATCGTAGGACAAATGATGCGCGCCTCCTTGTGCACATCAGCACAAATTCTACTCCAGTCTCTGCTGGAGTAAGATTTGTGGTGTAGTGAACGCTGCCACTCATCATGAATTTGACAAATGGTGGTCGCCACCCGCCCATGTCCTAATTTCACCCACTTTATCAGAGCTTAGTAAAAATGTTGTGAGAATGGCAAAAAAAAATTGCACATCCTTGAGTTGCGCCAAAATTTGGTGACTTTCAAAGCTTTTCATTGCAGGTTTCTGGCATAAAAGCTTTGATTAATCTAGCCCATGTGTCTCTGTCTAACATGCTGTCCGCTGCCTGTTGCCAAGTATAACCTGTCTCTAGCAGCAGAGATGCCAAGAATGATTTATAGAAAGTGAGGATGAACCTTTGTCTCTCTATCCCTAATCTCCTGTCTGTCAATCTTCATACAGGCATAACAAAAAAGACATAGATAGGCACGGCATAATGTCAGAAGCAATTACTGATGAGTGGATCAGCCAAATTTAGAATTCGCCTGTTCACCCGATCTTCCTGGGAAATTTGATCGTAGAGAATTTATTTTCTGTGAATTGAATGTCCCATATTATGTTCTCGAGTTTCTCTAGGCCCCAGAAAATAATGAAAGTAGGATGTAAAAAATGAAATAAATACTTATACTTACCTCACCAATCACCTCTCTGTCCCCTCCAATCCTCACCATCACCCATCCGATTGCATCTTAACACTGCCCCTCATGTTGAATCTCCAGTCCCTTTCACTCAGGGCCCCAAGCAGTTCTGTGCAAGCGTGTGTAAGGCCATAATGTCACGATGTGCACCATAACCTTGTGGGTGACACATTACAGAGCAGGGGAATCTAAATAATTGTGGAACATGTGCATCAAAGTGCAGCTTGCCAGGCTTATGAATCCTTTTAGCAATGCCCTATTATGAGTTATTAATGGGGTCCACATCTCTTAGCCAAAGCGAGTAGCTATCACAAATATTTTCTGTAGAACTGGAAGACCAAACATGCATATCCATTAAATTGATCGTTTAGTTAAAGGAAATCTGTCAGCAGGTTTTGCTATGTAATCTGACAGCAATTTCGAAAGAGTCATAGTTTTCTC
Source organism: Phyllobates terribilis (assembly GCF_046119375.1). Lineage (NCBI taxonomy): Eukaryota > Metazoa > Chordata > Amphibia > Anura > Dendrobatidae > Phyllobates > Phyllobates terribilis. The sequence goes on from NW_027362761.1 coordinate 433,028,702, forward strand.
TGCTGCAGATCTAGCAGTTGTTGAAATGTGTATAACCTTGTCTACACCACAGCTTTGTGTGTACATTGTATAGTGACAGAGAGCTGCTAATCAGTGCTTGGGGTGGGGTTGGACTACCAGGCCAGTTGTCCTCTAGTGATAATCTTCTGCTGATACAACACTGATTGTGTTGAAACAGCAAAACACAGCCAGTAACTGAAACATCATTGTAATCAGATTCTCTGACCCTACATTATGCTGCTCTTAGATTAAATAGCAAATACCTGCTGACAGATTCCCTTTATTCAATGGGATTTGTGTTATGCTTCAATCTCTCTCTGGTGGTACTGCATGGGAACTAATATTGCTTCCTGCTTACCCTTCAGATTACAGCTGATTGCTAGGGTCTGAGCTGCAGGAGAAATACTTGTTTCTAATTGTCAAACATTGCAGATTTGTTATTTTTATAAAGAAACAAAAAAATTGCTGTCCTTAAAACGCCACAAACTAAAAAATTTTGTATGTAGAGATGAGCAAAAATAATTTTGATACCAAATTTAGACTTCTGGCCTGATCCTCAGTCAGACTTCACTTTTTCGGTTGGCATCCTGGGAACTCCTTGGTTCCCCTATTGCGTCTTAGACCCTGCAATATGATGATGTCACTGTGCGACACATGATATGACTAGGCCTCAAGTGGTGCCAAATAAACTTCAATCCTAGGAAATGGCAGAGGTGTCCAGGAGATGCCGGGCTGAGGATGCTGGATGCAGAAGTGAAGTCTATCTGCAACAGCAAATAGGACAAGAGGTCGGAATTAGGTATCGTAAATATTTTTGCTTATTCTATTTGTATGTAGACATTTGCTATAGACTTTACATAACATCTGACAGCAATTGAACATCGCCACAAGAACACCTCAAGAAATTCTGCAAAATGGTGTGTGAATCCAAAAAAAGGCATTTTATGTAATGATGAATGATGTAAAGAGCTGCACAGGCTGATTTCACACTCTTACACTTGTTTGTTAAGTTTTTGCTTTTGACAAAAAATGTATTTCAAATATATTTTATCTAAGTGATTAAGTATTCATTCCTATTCCTATTTATCACATAATGTTTGACCATGGAAATCTCTTTTGGTCAATAGACCTCCCTATTGGTGAAAACATAATTAATAGGGAGTGAGCTGTTTACATAGTCTTAGGAAAGACAGTCAATGCCTGACTGTGGGAGCCTTCAGGATAACTGCTATTGACAGCTCTGTGTTTTAAAGTGCTATTCTGTGGGCCTAGAACCTCATAACGAAGGACCCTGTATGTGTTTTGCTAATGGCCAGATGGCCTAGATTTTATTTTAAGACGATGATGTGAAAATTGCTTTCATTCTCTGTTTGGGAGTGACCTTCTTTGTGTGCCAACCATTTTTTTTTTGTTAAATATCTTTTTATTGATTTTTATTATGTTTATCATGTCCTAGAAACGAAAAACACATTTTTCTTGCCAACAATCTGATGCTTAGATATAAATGTGTAATAGTAAATCTCCATTGTTATGGGTATGTGCCCTTTCTAACAAATCAGAGAGGTATGAAATGTAATAACTTGGCAGTTCAGTCTGGCGCTCCAGTCTATCTAGAAATAGGACTCCTTTGGTTTGAGTGATAACCTGGTCCTCCCCAAGTAAGTCTTATGCAGCCGCTTCTGAAGAAGACATCTTTTGGCCACCATAAGTGGTATATTACCAAAGGCTGGAATAGAACTGGAGATATCAGTAGCCTCCAAAGTCCCTGCATAGTAACTATTAGGTATTTTGTATATGTGTGCTTTTTACGCATAGTGTTTCTATTGATAGCACAGAAATATATCAGAGGGTAGCGATACAAAAAAGGATCCAATCCATAACCTAATCTATACACCGCGTGCAGAATTATTAGGCAAATTAGTATTTTGATCACATGATACTTTTTATACATGTTGTCCTGCTCCAAGCTGCATAGGCTTGAGAGCCAACTACCAATTAAGTAAATCTGGTGATGTGCATCTCTGTAATGAGGAGGTGTTGACTAATGACATCAACACCCTATATAAGGTGTGCTTAATTATTAGGCAACTTCCTTTCCTTTGGCAAAATGTGTCAGAAGAGAGATTTGACGGGCTCTGAAAAGTCCAAAATTGTGAGATGTCTTGCAGAGTGATGCAGCAGTCTTGAAATTTCCAAACTTTTGAAGCGCGATCACCGAACAATCAAGCGTTTCATGGCAAATAGCCAACAGGGTCGCAAGAAGCGTGTTGGCCAAAAAAGGCGCAAAATAACTGCCCATGAATTGAGGAAATTCAAGCGTGAAGCTGCCAAGATGCCATTCACCCCCAGTTTTGCCATATTTCAGAGCTGCAACGTTACTGGAGTATCAAAAAGCACAAGGTGTGCGATACTCAGGGACATGGCCAAGGTAAGGTAGGCTGAAAAACTACCACCGTTGAACAAGAAACATAAGATAAAACATCAAGAATGGGCCAAGAAATATCTTAAGACTGATTTTTCAAAGGTTTTATGGACTGATGAAATGAGAGTGACTCTTGATGGACCAGATGGATGGGCCAGAGGCTGGATCAGTAAAGGGCAGAGAGCTCCACTCCGACTCAGACGCCAGCAAGGTGGAGGTGGGGTACTGGTATGGGCTGGTATCATCAAAGATGAACTTGTGGGACCTTTTCGGGTTGAGGATGGAGTGAAGCTCAACTCCCAGACCTACTGCCAGTTTCTGAAAGACAACTTCTTCAAGCAGTGGTACAGGAAGAAGTCGGTATCGTTCAAGAAAAACATGATTTTCATGCAGGACAATGCTCCATCACATGCATCCAACTACTCCACAGTGTGGCTGGCCAGTAAAGGTCTAAAAGAAGAAAAAATAATGGCATGGCCCCCTTGTTCACCTGATCTGAACCCCTTAGAGAACCTGTGGTCCATCATAAAATGTGAGATCTACAGGGAGGGAAAACAGTACACCTCTGGGAACAGTGTCTGGGAGGCTGTGGTGGCTGCTGCACGCAATGTTGATCGAAAACAGATCAAGCAACTGACAGAATCTATGGATGGAGGCTGCTGAGTGTCATCATAAAGAAAGGTGGCTATACTGATCACCAATATTTTTGGTTTTTGTTTTTGCATGTCAGAAATGTTTATTTCTAAATTTTGTGCACTGATATTGGTTTACCTGGTGAAAATAAACAAGTGAGATGGGATTATATTTGGTTTTTATTAAGTTGCCTAATAATTCTGCACAGTAATAGTTACCTGCACAAACAGATATCCTCCTAAGATAGACAAATCTAAAAAAAACCCACTCCAACTTCCAAAAATATTAAGCTTGGATATTTATGAGTCTTTTGGGTTGATTGAGAACATAGTTGTTGATCAATAATAAAAATAATTCTCTAAAATACAACTTGCCTAATAATTCTGCACACAGTGTAAAGTATGTGATTGAATAAAACCATTCATGTTGATACTAAGTATTGAGAGCCCATTTGTGCATAGATATGGTATAGTGTTTCAGGGTAGACAACCAAACATTAATTTTTTTTTTTTGCTTTATTGACGAGTAACCTTAATAATTCCCCAAATTTTAAGCGCCTCAAAGATAGCAATTACTTCCCAAATGCTTTTTTCTGTGTCCAGGCTCAAGAGAGCCGACAGCACCTTTCAAGGGTTGATTTTGGACTCTATCTAGCATTTCTAACCTATTCTTAGGCTAAGTGCCCACGATGCAGAAATGCTGCAGATTTTTTCTGCATCTCCCTGGCAGGAAAAATGAATGCTGATTTTACATGCGTTTTTCCCGCCAGTTAGAAGCGTTTGTAAAGCGTTTTTGCATGCATTTCTGCATGCGGGTTATCAAGCGCTTTTCCAAGCGATTTTAGCATCACTTGGAAAAGTGCTTGACAACTTGGTCACACTATATAAATCCGTGCAACCGAAAAAAAGAATAAAAATGCTAAAAAATAAAAAATAAACATTACACTCACCTTCCGATGGCCCCCGGTCTTTTCTCTGGTGCGTCCGGTCTCTTGTACGGCTCGCGGTGGTCTAAAAGGACCTTTCACATGACTAAATGATGTCATGGAAGGTCCTTTTAGACCATTGCGAGATGCCAGGGAGCCAGGACACATCATACAGGAGACCGGGGGAAATCGGAAGGTGAGTATAATGTTTATTTTTTATTTTAAATTCTTTTTTTAACAGGTACTATGGTACCCGGGTCTGGAGGAGAGTCTCCTCTTCTCCAGACCCGAATACCATCCGCACATTGAATCACTTAATATCCGCATGTGCACATGTAGTCATGCGGATATTAAGCGATTCAATGAAAGTCAATGGCGGCAATTACGCTGAGTGTCCGCAAAATTAATGGACATGCTGCGTATTTTTCTGCAATTGTAACACAGGTACTTCAGATGCAGTGACACAGAAACACAGAGCAGCCAGTACAGGGTTAAATAACAAGGGGGATTTACTGTAACAGGGTCAATCTCCACGCAGGGAGTAACAGGGAATATAGGGGGACAACAAGGAAGTAGCAGGTAATATGCTATAACTGACAATCCACAGTTGGGCTAGATGTAGCAGAGTCGACACGGTTGTAATCGGCAGTTTTTTCACTTAGCTGACTCTTGCTCCTCACAAGGCAGTTGTCGGCTGGTGCTGGTGTTGCTTTCTTCCGGCTTCCCCGCCTAAACAATGCTCCGTCTTCTGGTGGCAGCGGGCGGTCTCCGGTTTGACCCGCTGAGCCCCTAGTCCATAACAGTACACCTCATGCACAAAACTCCTTTTCCACCCTCTTCCTAGACACGAGCTCAACTCCCTGGTCACCTGACTCCTCAGCTCTCTCTCTGGACACACCCCCAGCTTCCCGGTCACCTGACTCCTGTCTCGCAGTCTGTCTTCCCCCTGCAACAAGAGGCATGGCCCCGGCAGTTCTGGATCCCTTGTTTTGAAAGTACTTACACCCCGGTCTTCCCCCTTACACAATGATAAGGGGCACATATTACCAAGCGTTTTTTAAGCGTTTTCGCTGCGGCAAAAACACTTGAAAAACGCATAGTGGGCACGCAGCCTTACATTAGTAACAGCAGCTCTACCCTGGACAAAGCCCACCTTGGTGGAAGCTAATCATTCTGGGAGGAAGCTTACTAGCCTAACTGCAAATATTGTGGATAAAATCTTTGTACTCACATTGATTAGTGAAATAGGGAGATATAATCCAGGGAGCAGTAAATTGTTCCCTGATTTTGGTAGTAGCCTCATGTAAGAGGTGTTTGGACAATGAGGCACCTCTAGATCCTGTAAACAGCATTTATATAGGGCTAGGCAAGGGTGGGCATACCATTTGTGCAATCTATGCAGCAACACATGGGCCCAAGAGATACGGGGGCCCACTTCCACCTCCAAAGCAGGTGGAATTGTGCATTATGATGAATTATTGGATTACAAAGGGTCTATATATTGTTATTGCACAGGGACTGCCTCTGCTCCGAGGGCCGGGAAAACCAGATAGTATAATGCTTTGTAATACTCCCGCCTTTATCCATCAGGGCTTTGGGCTTTTGGGTTGCCCAGTTTTTAAGTGGTGCCTCTGGGCTTTACCTCTTTGAACATTAACCCCTTCACGCCGTGGCCATTTTCCATTTTTTTGTTTTCTTTTCGTCCTCCCCTTCTTCCAAGAGCCATAACTTTTTAAATTTTCCGTCAATACAGACTTATGAGGACTTGTTTTTTACGGAACAAGTTGTAATTTTGAATAACACCATTCATTCTACTACATAGTGTACTGGAAAATGGGAAAAAAATTCCAAGTGCTTTGAAATTGCCAAATAAGTGCAATTTCACAGTTGTTTTTTAGAAGTTTTTATTTACCATGTTCACTATATGGTAAAACTGACTTGGCAATATGATTCGCCAAGTCTGTATGAATACGAATATACAAAACATGAAAAAAAATATTTTTATTTAAGTGGTGAAAAAAAATTCGGAAATGTGTAAAAAATTTTTTTTAGCTTTTGTCCTTTTGTTGCCATTTTCCGAGTCCCATAAGGTTTTTATTTTACAGAATCAGGGGCTGTGTGAGGGCTTATTTTTTGAGCCCTGACCTGATGTTTTTACTGATAACATGTTGATATAGATACAATGTTTTGATCACCTCTTATTGTATTTTATTGCAATGTTTGGGCGGCCAAAAAAATTTAATTCTGGCGTTTTTAATTTTTTTTCATTAAAACCGTTTACCGATCGGATTAATTTATTTTATATTTTGCTAAATTTGGGCTTTTAATAACACAACAATACAAAATATGTGTATTTTTTATTGTTTTATTTTTAATGGGGCAAAAGGGGAGTGATTTGAACTTTTGTGTTTCTTTTTTCATATTTTTAAAAACTTTTTTTTTCACTTTTTACTGGATTTAATAGTCCCCTTAGGGAACTTAAAGCTGCAATTGCCTGATCGCTTGTACTATACATAGCAGTGCATTAGCTCTGCTATGTATAGCTAAAATCGCAATCTCCTATGAACGCAAGCCAAGGGATGACGTTCACAGTAGGATCATAATGAGCAAACTCCTGGCTGTCATGACCACCAATTAACGCCCTGTGATCATGTCACGAGTAGTGTTGAGCCACCCCCGTAGTGTTCGAGTTCGGTTCGGTTCGTCGAACACCCGTGTGTTCGCCGAACTGTTCGTCGAACACCTTCGAACAACGTTAAAACCAATGGCAGGCAAACAAAAACACATAGAAACACATAGAAAACACCTTCAAAGGTGTCCAAAAGCTAACAAACTGCTCAGAAGACACAACTAACACATGGAAAAGTGACAAGTACATATAGTCATGCGAAAAGAAAAGAGGTGGAGGAGTAAAAGGAGGGGGAGACACAGATATAGGCATGTCATGCCCTTCTAAAATCCAAAAAGTGAGAAGCCGAGACGGCCAGTCCGCTCCTGCCCGTGCCACCTCCGTGTCGCCGGGTTTGTGCCAGAGCCGCGGTGAACCCTGACGGCCAGCCCCCCTCTCCCAATACTGGTGCCTGTCCGCTGGTGGGTCGAGAGAGCCCCCCTGTGGTGGAGGCAGCTCTAAGCTTTTTAATTTAAATTGTCCCTCTAATTTGAATGAATACACTTTAAATCCATTTACAAGGATCTATTGGAGGGCAAGTCTCATGCCAGCAGCCGCGTAATTCCAGCTCCAGTAGCGTCCACTAAAGCTGCTGCAGTTAAAAAGCTTTTATAAGGATCGAGCTCGGCTGTCCACCGCAAGGCATCCTAGTGCCAGTCCCAGCCCCTATGCCTTGGGGTGCCTCCTGATGCTCTTCACTAAGTATCCCGTGGTCCCGAAGCATTTCCTTTGAAAAAATTAAGTGTCCAAACTACAGGTGGTGTAGCTTGCTTAACAGCCGGGATAATCTGCTGACTAGCAGACACTGCTACTAGGCACAAAGTATTTCCTGGACTAGATGCAGTTAAAAATTTGTAAGTAGATACTCTCGTTGGATGCTGAGAAAGCATTCCATAGAGTCTCCTGGCACGCCATATATGATTCTCTTAAAAAGCTTGGGGTAGGGGTCTAGGGGACCCTTTTATAGCCAAAATCACGGCCCTGTATCACAATACGTCACCTAGGCTGAAGATAAATGGAACTGTAGCACCGAGGGCTCGGTTGCTACAGACGTATTGCACCTCACCCAGAGGTGTGATATCTCACTCTCAGATAAGGATGGAGTGTGGATCAGGACCCGACACCTGCATGCATTACACCACATTGCCGTGGGGCAGGGCGACCAATATGCCCCTGAGATGGGCACGACAGTCCCTGTCCCTGGCTGGAGTGGGGGGAGGGAACACTGAGGAAGGGGAACCCTGCAGTGCAGGAGCAGGGAGGAAGCAGTTCCTGGGTGCATTGAGAAGGGAGTATAAAAGGTGGGCACCATCTTAGTTCAGTGCAGAGAAGTCTGAGCAGAAGTGGCAGGGAGCAGGGGCTCTGCATGAGCTCTGCTCCGGAGGCGGGCCTAGTAACAGAGGCCCAGGCCTGCAAGAGGGAGAAGGAAGGAAGAGGAGCGGAGAAGGCTCCAGGAACGAGGAATGAAGGGATCCCAGGGGTGCGGACGGGCGAGTCGCCACCGCACGCCCGAATCCACCTGCGTGGAGGGGTCAGGCCAAAGGGGGAGACCGGTCCCCGAACTAGTGGAGGCAGGAAACGACCCTCAGCTAGAAACCGGAGGCTCTGACATTTTATGTGGCGCAGCCCCTTGCTCCACCCGCTAGGAAGGCACCACATAGGGTCAGGGAAACTGGCGCCAAGTTTACCAAGAGGAGGCCCGAGGCAGCCGGACAGAAGTGTTGGTAAGAAAGGCCAGACAAAGGACACACAAAGGGGGTCCTGTGAAGCGCTCCAAAGTTATCTGGGAGTTGTCTGAGCCCCTCACCTGGTGAGCACAGTACGACGTGGGCAGCCGTTACCTGCAGACGTGGTCTGGATAATAAGAACTGTGAGTAAAGGCCCTGAACTGCATCACTGACTCCGTGTCGTTACTGCTGCTGCCCTGCACCATCACCCCCATCCTCCGCATACACTGCCCTGAGGCTATACTCCTCCCGTGGGGAGTTATGCTACGCTCTGCTGCACCCACAACACCAGCCTTAGCGGTCTGCCCTGTAGCGGCGGTTCACTCTGACCGCAATCCACGGGTGGCGTAGTCGGACATTTAAACATCAAAACCACATAAATAGTTCCGCCACTGGTTTGACCGCCCTGAGCCACGGAACCGGATCGCCGCCACGAAGACTACAACCACCAGCATCCACCAAAAAGGGTCCGGCTCCGGGTGTCCCAAGGCCCAGGGGGTGCGTCAGAACATTTTCATCACCTTTCACAATCACCAATGGGACAAGGCAGGGATGTCCTCTGTCCCCTCTCTTATACATCCTAGTGACGGAGCACCTGCTCTCATCAATTCGCCATAACCCCAATATTAGGTGGATTGAGGTGGGAGGCACCGAGTACAAGTGCTCTCTATTTGCTGATGATGTCCTAGTATATATCACTCAATCACATATATCCATCCCTGCTGTTATGGCTGAAATAGATCACTTTGTTACATGGTAAAATTTTAAAATCAATGCAGCGAAGTCTGAGGCCCTCGATGTCTCCCTCCCTAAATCCATATAGGATTCCATCCAGTCCAACTTTCCCTTTGCCTGGCCCTCACAGGGTATCAAATACTTAGGAATTCCTATTCATAGAGACCTCTCCCATCTATGTTATCTTAATTTTGGGCCCTTTATTGAACAATTCCATACAGACCACGGTTGGCAAGTTAGAACTGTAAGATTCACTACGTGAACCACTGGTGTTTTGTGGAAAAGCACATGTACACCGCGTTCCAAATTATTATGCAAAAAGTGTTTAGGAGTGATAAGGGAAGAATTTGTTTGTTTGTCAGTTAAACTCATTGATGGTGATGTGTGTCAGGGCTCTTTATATCACTGTAAGCAATTGCAGACACCTTTGCTAATTAGTTTGGCAGGTGTGTCCAATGAAAGGCAAGACTACTTAAGAAGGCTCTCTCACATTATTAAGCAGCCTACATTTTCTGCCAAAATGGGAAAGAAAAAGGATGTGTCGGCTGCTGAGAAGCAACAAATTGTGGAGTGTTTAGGTCAAGGCATGACTACAATCAACATTGTGCGATGATCAGGATGAAGTGTCTTGGCAATCAAGAAGTATGTAGCTGATTCACAGTACACACGTGTGCGTGCTGATAAGGGCAAATTGAGGACTCTTTCCTACAGGCAATTACGTCAGGTTGAAACAGCAGCGGCAAAAAAGCCTTGTCATAGCAGCAGACAAGTTTTTGAAGCTGCTTGTGCCTCCAACGTCCCCCGAACAACAAGATGCAGGGTCCTTCAGAGGTTTGCAGCTGTGCATATGCCATCCTGTTGACCTCCTCTATCCACTTCACACAAGCAGAAACGGCTCCAGTGGGCCAAACATTACATGAAGACTGATTTCAAAACTGTTTTGTTCACGGATGAGTGCCGTGCAGCGCTCGATGGTCCAGATGAATGGAGTGGAGGATGGCTGGTTGATGGACACCCCACGCAAACACGGCTACAGCGCCAACAAGGAGGAGGTGGAGTAATGTTTTGGGCTGGAATCATGGGGAGAGAGATTGTCGGCCCCTTTAGGATCCCTGAAGGCGCTAAAGATGAACTCCATAATGTATGTGGATTTTCTCAAACAGCACTTCCTGCCATGGTTCAAGAAGAAGAACCGTGTATTTCACAGCAAGATCATTTTTCTGCATGATAATGCACCATCTCATGCTGCACATAAAACATCTGCATCTCTGGCTGATATGGGCATAAAAGGGGACAAACTTATGGTGTGACCCCCATGCTCCCCTGACCTCTACCCCATTCAGAACCTTTGGAGCATCATTAAAAGGAGTGTCTATGATGGCGGGAGGCAGTTCACATCTAAGCAACAGCTCTGGGAGGGTATTCTGTCCTCATGCAAAACAATTGAAGCAGAAACCATCCAAAACCTGACAAATTCAATGGACGAGAGAGTTCAGAAGCTCCTTTCGAACAAGGGGTCCTATGTGAAAATGTAACATCACCTAGAATAAAGTTTTGAGTTGAAAACTGTTTGATTTCAGTTTCTAACAACCTGCTAATGCTTATAATTTCAAAAATGACCATTTTTTTGGTCTTTATTAAAATGAAAAGGTTGATCGAAAAGTTTGGGGGATCTAAGAGTGTGGCAACCCAGTAGTCATGATTACTTCGAATTCTGACAATATGAGGGTCATGCTGCAGGTAGTGCAGCAAGAAGGCACTTATGTGTCTTGCGCATCTCGGAGCCCCAAAATTATTTTCCGGGCTAGATGCAGCTAAAAATTATTTTTAATTTTAAATCTGGTGAAGCTTATTATAGATGGCCTAATAGGATCAGTGCTGCACACTGCTACAAAGCCCAAATTATTTTCCAGTCAAGATACAGATAAACATGATTAGTAATTTGAAAGCTTAAAACGGTTGGTAGGGTGATTTTAACCAATCATCAAGCTTTTACTCTCCCCAGGATGACACAGGGGTAGAAAATTCGTTTCGGATCCATGATTTGTTCATCTTTATGAACGTGAGTCTGTCTACATTATCAGTGGAGAGCCGCGTGCGCTTATCTGTCAGCACACCACCAGCAGCGCTGAACACACGTTCAGACAGAACGCTGGCTGCGGGGCATGACAAGATCTCCAAGGCGTAAGTGGCTAGCTCCGGCCATTTATCCAGATTGGAAGCCCAAAAAGAGCAAGGGTCCAGTGACACAGTCGTGGCTTCAATGTTTACTTGGAGATACTCCTGTACCATCGTCTCTAGGCGTTGACTATGTGTCAGACTTCTTGTCTCCTGTGGCCTTGCAAAGGATGGGCTAAAAAAGTGGTGAAATGATTCCGCAAAATTGATGTTACCAGCAGATACTGTGGTTCTGTTACGGTTTGAGTGCTGAACACTTGACGGTCCCACGGTTGGCAAGTTGGAACTGTGAGATTCACTACGTGCACCACTGGTATTTTGTGGAAAAGCACATGTAAGATTCTGCAACAGTCTCTGCTGATACTCCTGCATGCGTGCATCCCTTTCTATGGCAGGAATAATTTCTGCAAATTTACTTTTGTACCGGGGATCTAACAGTGTGGCAACCCAGTAGTCAGGATTATTTCTAATTCTCACAATTCGAGGGTCATGTTGCAGGTAGTGCAGCAAGAAGGCACTCATGTGTGTTGCGCATCCAGGAGCACCAAGTCCCTGTTGTGTTGGTGGCGAGGTAACAATCATACTTCCTTCCTCTGTCCTCTCCCCCAACCTCGCACAACAGAAATGTGATCAAGGTCTCCCTCATCTGATGAGTCTTCCATCAGTTCGTCCTCCACTTCTTCCTGGGCTCCTGCACCTTCCTCACTAGTTTGGCTGCTACCATGCGCCCTGGTAAAATCATCTCCCCCACCCTCACATGCCTGCCGCCTTGGTGCTGCCGACCGTCTGGACCTTGCAGATGTTAGCCCTTCCGCATACAACTCCTCCTCCTCTACTTCCTCCACCTCCTCTTGTGCCACCACCTGACTCCGAATTCTGTTTAACATGTGCTCCAGCATGTAAATCACCGGAATAGTCATGCTGATAATGGCATCGTCAGCACTAAACATCTTCGTCGCCATTTCAAAACTGTGCAGAAGGGTGCATAGGTCCTTGATCTGAGACCACTCCTCCAGCGTGATTTGCCCCACCTCTGAATCTCGTTGGCCCAGGCTATACGTCAGAACGTATTGCACCAGGGCTTGTCGGTGCTGCCACAGTCGCTGCAACATGTGCAGAGTTGAATTCCACCGGGTAGGCACATCGCATTTTAGCCGGTGAAGTGGCAGGCCCAACGACTTCTGTAGAGATGTAAGTCGCTGAGCTGCGGGATGCGAACGGCGGAAGTGAGCACACAGCGACCGTGCCCTCTGCAGAAGGCCATCTAGTCTGGGATAGTGGGCTAAAAATTGCTGGACAACCAGGTTCAACACGTGAGCCATACAAGGCACGTGTGTGACATTGCCCCGGCGAAGGGCCGCACCCAGGTTTGCAGCATTGTCGCACACGGCCTTCCCTGGTTTCAGGTCCAGTGGAGACAACCATTCATGAAATTGGTTCTCCAGAGCTGACCACAACTCCTCAGCTGTGTGACTCACATTTCCCAGACATTTCAATGTAAAAACCGCCTGATGACGTTGAGCCCTACTGCCAGCATAGTAAGGAGGTGTGCAGGATCCCTTCTGCGCAGTTAGAAAGCTTGTGGCATGACCAGACAGCCTTTGGGTGCAGGTGGAAGACCGAGAGGAGGTTGAGGAGGCAGAAGCAGTGGAGGAAAAATGACATAAAGAGGATTGACGCACAACTCGTGGGGACGGCAAGACTTGGACAGCAGCCCCTTGTCCTGCTGTCACCATAGTTACCCAGTGCCCAGTCAGCGACATGTAACGCCCCTGTCCATGCCTACTCGTCCAAGTGTCTGTGGTGAAATGCACCCTGTCACACACAGAGTTTCTCAAAGAAGCGGTGATGTTGTGTGCGACATGCTGGTGGAGCGCAGGCACACCTTTCTTTGAGAAGTAGTGCATCTGGGCATCTGGTACTGGGGCACTGCGACGGACATAAGGTCTCGAAAATCCTCTGTGTCCACCAGGCGGAAAGGCAGCATTTCTGTAGCCAAGAGCTTGCAGATGGTGAAATTCAACCTCTTAGCTTTCTCATGGCTAGGAGGAAATGGTCTTTTACTTGTCCACATCTGAGGGACCGAGGGCTGGCTATTGTGCTTAGACGGGGTTGATAAGGGTGTCCCCGGCAAACTGCCGGTCTGTGAGGAAGATGCAGGCGGACATGTTAGGTTGCCTTGATCCAAAGGTGGTGCTATCGATGTCGGACAGCGCTCAAGACCAGCTGGTGTTACCACCTCCAAAGAAAATGATGACCTGCCAATCACGCTGGCTGTTGCGGGTAAAGAGGTGGCAGGTCTGCGCCCCAAAACAGGTGTGACTGCTGTCCCCCCAGTCACAGAGGATGAAGAGGCCGCGGATGCACAAGATATGGCAGACGGTGGTTGGCCCGGCCGGCTAGACCGCATTGTAGCACACTGAGCTTCCCACTGCAACTTATGCTTCATGTCCATGTGCCGGTTCATGCATGAAGTACTCAAACTATGTATTTTTTGGCCTCTACTTAGCTTTTGCTGACAAATGTTACAGATAACACGAGTTGGGTCATCTTTATCGATCTGAAAAAATGCCCAGGCTATGCAAGGCTTAGCACCCATGCGACCTGAAGAGCCACCACGACTTGTGGTGAGAGGCAGAGTTGTGTTTGAGGATGCAGTTGTTGACGTGCTTCCAGTACTACGTCTCTGTCCAGGAAGGCGCAACCTGACCTCGTCGTCACTAGCATCTTCCTCCACCTCCTCTGCTGACCTCATCTCTTGGCTGACTGTGGGTTGACAGTAAGTGGGATCTCCGACCTCATCATCATCACCCTGTGCGTTATCACACCCGTCATCCTCAGAGCCAACCTGTTCCTGCCCTGACAAAAAACTAAAGTTGTCGCTCCAATCAGGTATTTGAGTCTTATCATCGTCTTCCTCATTGTCTCCACCAACAGGAGTTACAGTTTGGGAATGAGGGTCTACATTATGGTCAGAACCTTCTGCGTCTGGTCCTGGATCCGACTCATAAAGATTCTGGGCATCAGTGCAGATCATTTCCTCGTCTGGATTCACAGAAGCGCTGGAGTCGACCTCTGATTCCCAGGCTATAGTATGAGTAAACAGCTCTGCAGACTCAACCATCTGTTCTACCTCATACTCAGACGGGCAGCTGGAGATTTGGGAGCTGTGAGGAAGCAAGTGCGATTTGGGTGACACCTTTGAGGACTGGAGTATTTGTGATGTTGAAGTTGATGTGGAGGAGAGCCCACTTAAAGGAGCACTTGATATCCGTTGAAGCACCTGCTGTTTTTGTGCCTCATCTGGAATTTGTAGCGATTGGCGTGGCCGTAAGAAAGGGATCTTATCACATTGTCCGCTAAAAGAAGTAGACATTTTAGTTTGGCTGGAAGATGGTCTTTCTTCTGCACCTACCCCACGGACACAACCTTTTTTCCCCTTCCCAACACGCCTATTCCCCTTTCCACCAGCAGCAGGCCTTTTTCCACTCATTTTGGTGGTTAACTAATTCACAACTCTGGAGTTGTTTGCACAAAAAAACAATGGATGGTAACCGAGCAGAGCTGAGTGGCCAAACTGTGGTATTAGGCCAAAACTATTGGCTGGGTTAGATGCAGAAAAAAATTATTTTTAATTTGCAACCTGATGGAGGTCAGTATAGATGGACTAATAGACCAAGTCCCACACACCGCTAGAAGCCCAAATATTTTTTCAGAGCTAGATGCAGAAATTTTTTTTATTCAATTTGCAACCTGATGGAGGTCAGTATAGATGGACTAATAGACCAAGTCCCACACACTGCTAGAAGCACAAATATTTTTTCAGAGCTAGATGCAGAAAAAAATTATTTTTAATTTGCAACCTGATGGAGGTCAGTATAGATGGACTAATAGACCAAGTCCCACACACCGCTAGAAGCCCAAATATTTTTTCAGAGCTAGATGCAGAAAAAAATTATTTTTAATTTGCAACCTGATGGAGGTCAGTATATATGGACTAATAGACCAAGTCCCACACACCGCTAGAAGCCCAAATATTTTTTCAGAGCTAGATGCAGAAAATTTTTTTATTCAATTTGCAACCTGATGGAGGTCAGTATAGATGGACTAATAGACCAAGTCCCACACACTGCTAGAAGCCCAAATATTTTTTCAGAGCTAGATGCAGAAAAAAATTATTTTTAATTTGCAACCTGATGGAGGTCAGTATAGATGGACTAATAGACCAAGTCCCACACACCGCTAGAAGCCCAAATATTTTTTCAGAGCTAGATGCAGAAAAAAATTATTTTTAATTTGCAACCTGATGGAGGTCAGTATAGATGGACTAATAGACCAAGTCCCACACACCGCTAGAAGCCCAAATATTTTTTCAGAGCTAGATGCAGAAAAAAATTATTTTTAATTTGCAACCTGATGGAGGTCAGTATAGATGGACTAATAGACCAAGTCCCACACACCGCTAGAAGCCCAAATATTTTTTCAGAGCTAGATGCAGAAAAAAATTATATTCAATTTGCAACCTGCTGGAGGTCAGTATAGAAGGACTAATAGAACAAGTCCCACACACTGCTAGAAGCCCAAATATTTTTTCAGAGCTAAATGAAGAAAAAAATTATTTTTAATTTGCAACCTGATGGAGGTCAGTATAGATGGACTAATAGACCAAGTCCCTCACACTGCTAGAAGCCCAAATATTTTTTCAGAGCTAGATGCAGAAAAAAATTATTTTTAATTTGCAACCTGATGGAGGTCAGTATAGATGGACTAATAGACCAAGTCCCACACACTGCTAGAAGCCCAAATATTTTTTCAGAGCTAGATGCAGAAAAAAATTATTTTTAATTTGCAACCTGATGGAGGTCAGTATAGATGGACTAATAGAACAAGTCCCACACACTGCTAGAAGCCCAAATATTTTTTCAGAGCTAAATGAAGAAAAAAATTATTTTTAATTTGCAACCTGATGGAGGTCAGTATAGATGGACTAATAGACCAAGTCCCACACACTGCTAGAAGCCCAAATATTTTTTCAGAGCTAGATGCAGAAAAAAATTATATTCAATTTGCAACCTGCTGGACGTCAGTATAGAAGGACTAATAGAACAAGTCCCACACACTGCTAGAAGCCCAAATATTTTTTCAGAGCTAAATGAAGAAAAAAATTATTTTTAATTTGCAACCTGATGGAGGTCAGTATAGATGGACTAATAGACCAAGTCCCACACACTGCTAGAAGCCCAAATATTTTTTCTGAGCTAGATGCAGAAAAAAATTATTTTTAATTTGCAACCTGATGGAGGTCAGTATAGATGGACTAATAGACCAAGTCCCACACACCGCTAGAAGCCCAAATATTTTTTCAGAGCTAGATGCAGAAAATTTTTTTATTCAATTTGCAACCTGATGGAGGTCAGTATAGATGGACTAATAGACCAAGTCCCACACACTGCTAGAAGCCCAAATATTTTTTCAGAGCTAGATGCAGAAAAAAATTATTTTTAATTTGCAACCTGATGGAGGTCAGTATAGATGGACTAATAGACCAAGTCCCACACACTGCTAGAAGCCCAAATATTTTTTCAGAGCTAGATGCAGAAAAAAATTATTTTTAATTTGCAACCTGATGGAGGTCAGTATAGATGGACTAATAGAACAAGTCCCACACGCTGCTAGAAGCCCAAATATTTTTTCAGAGATAAATGAAGAAAAAAATTATTTTTAATTTGCAACCTGATGGAGGTCAGTATAGATGGACTAATAGACCAAGTCCCACACACTGCTAGAAGCCCAAATATTTTTTCAGAGCTAGATGCAGAAAAAAATTATTTTTAATTTGCAACCTGATGGAGGTCAGTATAGATGGACTAATAGACCAAGTCCCACACACTGCTAGAAGCCCAAATATTTTTTCAGAGCTAGATGCAGAAAAAAATTATATTCAGTTTGCAACCTGATGGAGGTCAGTATAGATGGACTAATAGAATGATGCTATGCCCAAAAGATTTTACTTCACTAGGTGCAGTAAAAAAATTGGTATTCTATACACAGGTGGTATATCTTGCAACATAGATAGGCTACTCCACTGACTAACACACTCTGCAATTGGCCAAAAAGGATTAGCTTTGCTAGATTCAGCCAAATGCTGTGAAAAAAACTTGCACAGCACTGGCACAGACCTGCCTGGCAAAAACTGATAGGAACTGATGTAACCTAGTCCTGAAAAGGACTCCAATTACAATTAGTCTTTACTCCCACAATCTATCTATTTAAGAGCACAGACCTCCCTGATAAAAGTCGTAGGAAATGCTGTAACCTAGTCCTTAAAAGGACTGCAATCACAACTATTCCCTACTCCCAAGCTATCTGTATATTTGTGCGAAAATTGGCTTGAAATTAACAAGGTATAGCGCACACAGCAACAGCGGTGCCGTCTAACACGCAGCTGCAGCAGTGAGAAAATGGTGGCGACGGGGAAAATGGCTTGGTCTTATAGGGCAAGGACATGTGACATACACTGCCAATCACACATGCCCTTGCTTGTGTGAAAAAAAGCACTTCGCTCCGTGTGTGCGCTGCTGATAGGCTGACAGATTGCACCTCCCCACTGCAAATGCGGGAAAGAGAAAAAAAAATGGAGATCTTCATTGTTCCTGCAGAGATCCATCCCCTGCCCCTCCCCCCGCCCCGCTGTACACTCAAACTGCGTATTAACATTAATTTTCATCATTACTGAGAAAAAATCCAGTTATGATTTTGGTGCACGAACAGTTATCGAACATAACCTCGAACAGCCGAATTTTTCTCAAATTGTTCGTGTTCACCGACCGGCTCGAACACCGCCCAAAACAGCTCGAATTTGAGATTGGCGAACAGTTCGAGTAGAACAACGCTCATCTCTAGTCACGAGCGTGCCACTAGGAGTGTGGAACAACGCACACCTTTGTTGGTGCTCATTAAATGCCTCCGTTAGAGATTAACAGTGGGATTTAACAGGTTAACAGTCAGGAGTGGAGCATCACTCCACCCGCGGCTGTTAGACGCACATGAGTACTGATTAAATTAGCCATCAAGTGTGGAGAAAGATGCAGGCTTTCATGGGACAGCGACTTGACATATGGCGTAAGTTTATGTCATATGTCGTGAAGGCGTTAAGCATCTCTGCTTGCTCTGCTTTTATTTTTAGCAGTTTAACTTTATCAAAAAAAGTGTTGCTGTGCTGTACTTGGGCTTGTTCTTTATAAAAATTTGTATAATAGATCCCCAGCTGTGAGTTAATGACCATAGGGTCACTTATGATCCCACCCTGTTCAGAGTGAAGCTTTAAGGAATAAGCACACGTTAAGTATTTGGTGAAGAAATTTCTGCACCATTTCTCAATCTCTTGGCAGGAAAAACGCATCTGCATAAATACATGTTTTTGCTGCGTTTGTTTACCTGCAATTTGGTGCAGATTTTTCCCCGCTCATTAGTATGGGTGAAATCTGTAGCAAAAACAGTAAAAGAATTGACATACTGCAGATTTAAATCTGCACCAAATCTGCAAGTTACAAATAAGCAACGTATGCATGAGACTTGAGGATTCTCATTCACTTTGCTGGCGTCAGGAAACCCTTAAAACAAACCTGTCTGCAGGATTTAGTCCTATAAACTAAAGGCATGGCTATAATGGAGCTGTGATGCTAATTAATATGATGCCTGATGTGAAGGGATCCGCTCAGTGGTTGTTTATTACTCATCTCATGAAGTTTTCAGAAAATGACGTCTTGTGTGCTTTGGGGTGGGGCGTGGGGGCAGTATCTTCTTCTCCTTCTCCATCCCCCCACCAGCCTGCTTTGTTTCTTGTGCAGGTCACTGATTATTCAGTAAAAGGCCTCCTTTTTAAAATTCAACTCCGCCTCTGTCATCATTGTGTGGGCGATGCATGCACAGTGGGAGCCGACATCCTGTGTGCAGGACTTCAATACAATGGCACCGGAGGAGGCGCATGCACAGATCAAGATTTCAGCACTGAAGGGAGCTGAAATCTTGATCTGTGCATGTGCTGCCTCCAGCGCCATTTTATTGAGGTCGTGGACTCAGAACACCGGCTCCCACTGCGCACGTGCTGCTCACACAGTGACCAGACTCGAAGCAACTTCTATGGCATTTTTTGTGGCCATATTTTTTATAATGGAACAAAGTGGATTAAAACTTTAGTGGTGAGTGTCGTATTTTCTATACAGTTGTGTTCAAAATAATAGCAGTGTGTTCAAAACGTTAAGCACAAAATCTTTCTACTACTTTTTATTTCCATGCATTGGGAACATTGCACACAGTTTTCTAATTCAAAACATGAAGATAAATGTATATAATTTTTAATTACTTTACAGAAAATAACAAAAAATGAACATTGGGCTGTTCTAAAAAATAGCAGTGTCTGCATTTGTCTTTACAAACTCATCATATGTACTCTGTTTTTGAGGATTTCCTGTGATTCACTAATTTAATATTTAATTGTATACCCACAGTTTTTTAGAACTGCTTCACTTCATCTATGTTGCATATGATCATCTTCATCTATGTTGCATAGAGTCAACCAACTTCTGGCACCTGTCAACTGTTGTTCCAGCCCAGGATGCTTTGATGACATCCCACATTTTTTTGGCATTTGTTGGCTTTGCCTCAGAAACTGCATTTTTGATGTCACCCCACAAGTATTCTATTGGATTAAGGTCTGGGGATTGGGCTGGCCACTCCATAACCTCAATTTTGTTGTACAATAAAAAATATTTTGCTCATTTACTGGTGTGTTCAGGGTCGTTATCTTGTTGAAACACCCACTTCAAGGGCATATCCTCTTCAGCATAAGGCAATATTACCTCTTCAAGTATTTTAATATATGCAAACTGGTCCATGATCCCTGGTATGCGGTAAATAGGTCCGGCACCATAGTAAGAGAAATATGCCCATATCATCATGCTTGAAACGTCATGCTTCACTGTATTCAGAGTGTACTGTGGCTTGAATGCAGAGTTTGGGGTCGTCTGACAAACTCTCTGCGGCCCTTGGACCTAAAAAGAACAATTTTACTTTCATCAGTCCACAAAATGTTTCTCCATTTCTCTTTACGCCAGTTGATGCGTTCTTTGGCAAATTGTATCCACTTCAGTACATGTCTTTTTTTTAACAGTGGGACTTTGCGAGGACTTCTTGCGAAGAGATTAGCTTCACACAGGCGTCTTCTAACTATCACAGTACTAACTTGAGACTGTCTTTGATCATCCTGGAGCTGATCATTGGTTGAGCCTTTGTCATTCTGGCTATTCTTTGATCCATTCGAATGGTAGTCTTCCATTTTCTTCCATGTCTCTCTGGTTTTCCTTTCCATTTTAAAGAATTGGAGATCATTTTGGCTGAAAAGCATATCATTGTCTGCTTTTTACTCTCTCCAATCAACTTTTTAATCCAAGTACACTTTTCTTCTAAGGGCTACCTCATTCACACCTGTTTCTTCAGAGAATGATTGACCTCACTAATTGAACTCCACACTGCTATTATTTTGAACTCACCGCCTTTCAATTAATTATTCAAATACACAGACTCAAAAACATGCAGATGATGAATGCTGAGTCTGTTGGTTTTCTTACAATCTACTGCACCAACTCGTAAATTGTTTGATATGTGGCAATAACATTTACACCAAAAATAGTGATTAACCTGGTTAGTCATATTGGACTGCAATTATTTTGAACACTACTGTATCTGCTAGGACTGAAGGTTTAGAAGTATCTACATATTGCAGTGCACCACCATGTCTGACATAAAGCTTCTGAACACCTGCTGGGGTTAATTGCTTTGTAATTGTATAATGGCTATGCCAGCGGCTTCTCTTCAAATGGATGGATTATGCTAATTAATATAAGATTATGGTCGGGGCATTCCCCACCTAGCTTCAGCTTAAGTTTCAGTTTAAAAGAAACATACTTCTTTGTAAAATGTGCAATCTATATAGCAATACAGTTAGGTTCAATTAGTTTAAATTGGTCTTCCTACAATAAAGACCAACATTGTCCTAGAACAGATCGTCCTGGACCCAGTTGCTGAACAAGAATGTTCATATCCTTATCTTTCTATGTAATCCTATCTACCCCTCAACATGCAAACCAGTAATACTTATCAGTCTGGTTGAGAGACCGAGGACTTTCCTTATCGTATTTTGTAACGTTCACATTTTCAGTTAGAGATCTCTGAGCGACCGTTGACCACAACTGGCTAGAAAAGGGTAAGCGTGGCTTGATGGTGACCTTCAACGCTGTTTCCATTTTTTTCCAAGTTCTCATCTGTTATTTTGTGGTAATAGGTCTCTGCTACTTCTGGTTCTCGGAACATGACACCATCTCCATCTTTGTGAGTCAACCTCAGTATTGCAGGTTTCTGGAGCTGGAAACAGATCTGCTTCTTACTCTATATAGAATGGTATATATGTTGCTAAATGCCTTCTTTTTTGTGACTGCCACTGAACAATCTGCAAACAGCACAACTTTAAAGCCTTGAATAAGAAAAGACATTTTTTATGTGAACAAAAGGCTTCCAGGATCTCTTCCCGGTATGCGCAGTCTAAAAATCTTATAATGACCTGCCTGGTTCTGATATTACGCACTTCTCTGATGGGTCTTTTAACATGGGGTGCTGTTGCAGGTCATATTTTGATGAATGATGAATGTCCCAGAGCTTCTGGTAATTCTGTTTTGCATAGGTCCATCAAGCTTTGGGGTTTTATGTATTCAGCAAGGCCCATTAGACTAAGATTGTCCTACCGCAAACTATTTTCCAGGTCTACCATACAGTCTTGCAATATAATGTTTGCTTTTAGCAGGTCACTAATCTGTGTCTGGGAAATTTAACTTTCAGTCACTAGTAGAAAGAAACTTTTCTCTTACTTCTCTATGCTGGCCAGCTTTTGCCTTTAGCTGCTGCAGGAAACAGAAATTTCTGCTACCTAAATCTTCTTTACCTCAGGATCCAAAATTTTGTCCACGTCAATGGAAAATTTTTATAGTTTATGTTTCCTTCTTGACTGTCCCTTGCTTGTTAAGGAGAGAGACGAAGTGATCTGCTGCGGGAAATGGAGGCAAAGTTGGAGGGCGCCATCTTGCCTGTTTCACTCTCTGACCCTGCAAATTTGTGGCTGATAGTGGAGCATTCAATCCTTTTTGATAGTGAAGCATCCACTGGATTGACTTCATGTGTTAGTATCACCGCCATTATTATTGCAATGTATACTGTGTGCAGCACTTAAGTGCCAGTGATCTGGGAAGTCAGTGCCAACAATCTCATCCAATCAGTGATTCTGTGAGCTAATTTACTCCCAAGTTGTTCCATTATGTAAACAGTTTCTTAATACAGGTTTACCTTATAAAAAACATTTATGTATTTTTGTCGTCAGGTTGGGTTCAGTTTATGGTGTACCAATGAACTTATCAATGGACTTACCATAGTTTAATGTAGGAAAAATATGTTTATTTGTACCATGTTAGCCAGTAGATAAAAAATATTAACATTTGAGAGTCCTCAGTGGTTGATACCTTTTATTGGCTAACTGAAAAGATGGTAACAAATTGCAAGCTTTCGAGACTACTCAGGTCTCTTCATCAGGCATAGAATATCACAAATAACACAGATTTTGTGTAATACTATGTCTGATGAAGAGACCAGAGTAGCTTGCAATTTCTTACCATCTTTTCAGTTAGTTATTAAAAGATATAAACCACTGAGGACTCTCAAATCTAAATATTTTTATAGTTTAATGGACAAATTGATTCACTTTTGTTATGACCAATAACAATTACAATTTTTTATACAAGTTATAATATACAATAAGTGCACACGAATTTCCCATCATATTTCTTTTTCCAGTTGTGAGGTTCTCACTAGTACAAAGAAATTACAAATATTTTATTATCAACTACATTTACCCCTTGTCGTGGGTTACGAGCTTACGTATTTTGGCCAAAATATCAAGTAATACTTCATATATTATATAGCGTATTTTTCGGACTATAAGACGCACTTTTTTCCTCCAAAATTTTGGAAGAAAGTGGGGGGTGCGTCTTATAGTCTGAATACTATCTCCCTGTATATATTGTGGCTCTGCGTGGTAGGAGGTCTGGAGGAGCAGCAGCGGGGGATCAGCGGGGTACAGGAGGCAGAAGCCGACTGCTGCAGCCTGCGCTGTGCCCGCTACTAAAGAAAATGAATATTCCCTGCTCCCCACACCCATGGGCGTGGGGAGCAGGGAATATTCATTTTCCTTAATAGCCGTCACACTGTACCGCAGCGTGGCTCCTGCTGCGCTCTGTGTGCCCGCCATTAAAGCTCATGAATATTCACTACAACCCACTCCCATGGGTTGCAGTGAATATCCATGTTTTTTAATAGCAGGCACACTGACCGCAGAGTGGCAGCAGGAGCCACGCCGCGGTACAGTGTGCACGCTCTCACACTGTGTGAGGGCGCATGGCAGGGATGGGGGTGCCATGCATACCGGGATGGGGGCTCAAGGGGTGCCATACATACCAGGATGGGGGCTATAGGGGTGCCATACATACCAGGATGGGTGATCAAGGGGTGCCATGCATACCAGGATGGGAGCTCAAGGGGTGCCATACATACCAGGATGGGTGATCAAGGGGTGTCATACATACCAGGATGGGGATCAGGGGGGTGCCATGCATACCATGATGGGGTATCAAGGGGTGCCATGCATACCAGGATGGGGGAATCAAGGGGTGCCATGCATTCCTGGATGGGGGCTCAAGGGGTGCCATACATACCAGAATGGGGGATCAAGGGGTGCCATGCATACCAGGATGCAGTGGCATTCCGCCAATGGCGGCAGGCCACGGGACTGCTATGGGGCCCGTGAGCTGGGGGGGCCCCATAGCAGTCGCCTGCACTGTGTACCCCTGCATTGAGTCCCCCTCCTGCACCCAGGCAAATGGCAGGGCCCTGAGCAGGCGGGGGGGGCTTACTCGCCTGCTCAGGGCCCCGGCCGGCACAATGCTTACCTCTTCCCATGCCCTAGACGCTAGAATGTATGGGCTCCTTCCAGGTATGATGTCATTTCCGGGGGCGTGTTCTAGTTCAGCACCAGATGCCAGAGTCTCATGCAGAGACAGAGCTGCCGGTGAAGCTGCAGGAGGAGGTCAGTATGCTAAGCTGAGACACAGGAGATTGTTCTATTAATTGCTGGTCTGATGTCTTTTCTTCTTGTTGTTTTTGGGGTGAGGGGGCTTGATACTTGGGAGTAAGGGATTTGGGGGGGTTAATGCTGGAGGGCATTCTGGTGGGGTTAATTAATGCTTGTGGAGATCTTAGGGGGCTCTGGGGAATAATGCAGGGATAATGCGGGCATGTGGGGACCCTAAGGGGATGCTGCGGGCTTGTGAGGGCTCTGGGGGGATGCTGCGTGCTTGTGGGGACCCTAAGGGGGATTCTGTGGGCTTGTGGGGGCTCTGGGCGGGATGCTGTGAGCTTGTGGGGCCCTGGGGGGGATGCTGTGGGCCTGTGGGTGCTCTGGAGGGGATGCTGCGGGCTTGTGGGGCCCTGGGTGGATGCTGTGGGCTTGTGGGGCCCTGGGGGGGATTCTGCATGCTTGTGGGGGCCCTCGAGGGGATTCTGCGGGCTTGTGGGGCCCTGGGGGGGATTCTGCGGGCTTGTGGGGGCCCTTGGGGGGGATGCTGCGGGCTTGTGGGTGTTCTGGGGGGGATGCTGCGGGCTTGTGGGGCCCTGGGGGGATGCTGCAGGCCTGTAGGGCCCTGGTGGGGATGCTGTGGGCTTGTGGGGGCCCTTGTGGGGATGCTGCAGGCTTGTGGGTGCTCTGGGGGGATGCTGCGGGCTTGTGGGGGCTCTGGGGGGGTGCAGCAGGCTTGTGGGGGCCCCGGGGGGATGCAGCAGGCTTGTGGGGGCCCCAGGGGGGATGCAGTGGGCTTGTGGGGGCCCTGGGGGGATGCAGCGGGCTTGTGGGGATCTGTCTGGGGCCCAGTAGGCATGGAGCATTACATGGGGTCCAGCCTGCATATGGCATTACATGGGGCCCAGCTTGCATGGGGCATTACATGGGGACCAGGCAGTATTCTCTATGGTGCATTATATGGGATCCTGTATTTTGTATGGAGCATTATATGGGGCTCATAATACTGTATGGAGGACTATGTGGTGCCCATAATATTCTATGGAGGACTTAGTGGTGCCATAACACTGTATGGAGGACTATACTGTCCGGTCTGCACTGTGCGCTGTGAGGATTCACCGGTTTCTGAGCTATTGTAGAATTTACAATAGATATCACTCATGAAATGTAAGAAGTCAGTGAAATTTTTGGCATTGTACTATACCTATATCTATAATTTCTCTGCTGCATCTGTGCATCATGAATGGTTGGATGTGTTAAAGGGGCCACTGAGACTCTTTCTCCCAGGGCCCACGAAAACCTGTAGGAGGGAGCATCATGTGACACTCCCTCTCCCATCATTCCTCCTCTGCGTCTGACGCAGCAGCATGATGATGCGCCACGCTGTGTCAGACAGTGGAGCTGGCAGCTGCTGAGGTGATGAGCTGCAGAGACTGAAGCAGTGGGGAACGAGGAGCGGTAAGTATGTATTTATTTTTAAATCAATAATACTGGAGGACTGGGGCTGCATTTTACCCTACGGGTGGGGGGGCTGCATTTTACTGCGTACAGGACCATGGGGGAATGCATTATACTGAGTGGAGGACCATGGCGAGTGTCTTATACTGTGTGGAGGACCATGGGGGAGTGCATTGTACTGTGTGGAGGACCATGGGGGAGTGCATTATACTGTGTGGAGGACCACGGGGAGTGCATTGTACTGCGTGGAGGACCACGAGGGAGTGCATTATCCTGCATGGAGGACCACAAGGGAGTGCATTATACTGCGTGGAGGACCCCAAGGGAGTGCATTATACTGCGTGGAGGACCACGAGAGAGTGCATTATGCTGCGCGGAGGACCATGGGGAGTGCCTTATACTGTGTGGAGGACCATGGCGAGAGTCTTATACTGTGTGGAGGACCATGGCGAGTGCATTATACTCTATGGAGTGAGGGGCAGTTGGGGGATCATACTGTGATGGTGTCATCATACTTTACCCTGGGAGTTGAGGTGGGGTACATACTGCGCATGTGGAGAAATTCACCATTGGGGTATCATACCGTGTTTAGGGGGCACTTTTGTTGGCACCACACTTTATGGGCAATGAAAAAGGGATCTAGGACTTCAGCAGGAGGAAAATTACTATGTAAAGGCTGGAAGGTTGTGAGATCTGCTCTTCTGTGACCCCGACAATTATTTACATTTTTACATTTTTTTTGGGTGGGGGGCCCAATTACAACTTCTGCTATGGGGCCCCAAGATTCCTATGTACGCCCCTGCCAGGATGGGTGATCAAGGGGTGCTATGCATACTAGGATGGGGGCTCAAAGGGTGCCAAACATACCAGGATGGGGGCTCAAGGGGTGCCATGAATACCAGGATGGGGGATAAAGGGGTGCCATGCATATCAGGATGGGTTATCAAGGGGTGCCATGCATACCAGGATGGGGGCTCAAGGGGTGCCATGCATACCAGGATGGGGGCTCAAGGGGTGCCATGCATACCAGGATGGGGGTTCAAGGGGTGCCATGCATACCAGGATGGGGGCTCAAGGGGTGCCATGCATACCAGGATGGGGGCTCAAGGGGTGCCATGCATACCAGGATGGGGGCTCAAGGGGTGCCATACATACCAGAATGGGGGATAAATAAGGGTGCCATACATACCAGGATGGGTGATCAATGGGTGCCATGCATACCAGGATGGGAGCTCAAGGGGTGCCATACATACCAGGATGGGTGATCAAGGGGTGTCATACATACCAGGATGGGGATCAGGGGGGTGCCATGCATACCATGATGGGGTATCAAGGGGTGCCATGCATACCAGGATGGGAGAATCAAGGGGTGCCATGCAAACCAGGATGGGGATGAGGGGGGCCATACATACCTGGATGGGGGCTCAAGGGGTGCCATGCATACCAGGATGGGTGATCAAGGGGTGCCATGCATACCTGGATGTCGGCTCAAGGGGTGCCATGCATACCAGGATGGGTGATCAAGGGGTGCCATGCATATCAGGATGGGGGATCAAGGGGTGTCATGCATACCAGGATGTGTGATCAAGGGGTGCCATGAAAACTAGGATGGGGATCAGGGTGTGTCATGCATTCCAGGATGGGGATGAGGGCCACGTATACCAAGATGGGATGGGGGCCACGTATACCAGGATCGAGGGGCCAAACATACTAGGATGGAGGATATTAACAGAATTGGGGGACATTACCCCAATACCAGTGTCAGCAGCAGACTCCCTCCCCTATAACAGGGCATCATGACCACATTTTTTGCTTAAATATTTTTTTTCCTATTTTCCTCCTCTAAAACCTAGGTGCATCCTATGGTCCGGTGCGTCTTATAGTCCGAAAAATACGGTATATGTATTTTTGCACTTTTTTATTCCAGGGTGCAGCCAGGCCCATCAGTGCGGGCATTGTTAACTGGGGTGTTTATTCCCATGGGGTGCACTTGGATGGTACCGGGCAGCCCGCCTAGTCTAATAGTATGGGCGTAACTAATAGGCTGTAAGCCGGATACTGTGCACTACCCAAGTGTGAACAGCACCCTATACAAGCCTTTTTGTGTGCAATTCAAATACTAAGCAGTCACCCCCTCGATGAAATGGTAGGTTGTGAGTGGTTGTTTCATCAGTATTTTGCACCTGTGTAGCCGCCATCTTTATATGGGTTTGCTGCACCCTGGTAGTGCATTTGGTTTTGAAGATCTGGGCAGGTAAACACTGCTGCCCTTTTTTGCTGTGTTTTTTCTTGAATTTTTGGGCGAATTTTAATTCTTCTTAGTGTGGCTTTGCTGTTTGTATCAAATCCGTTTACTTTTATTGTATAGACATAAGTCCAATGAACAGAAAGCCATTTAAAGTAAGTCTAATATATCATCTACAGTGCCTACAAGTAGTATTCAACCCCCTGCAGATTTAGCTGGTTTGATAAGATGCAAATAAGTTAGAGCCTTCAAACTGCAAACGAGAGTAGGTTTTATGAACAGAAGCATAAATCTTACAAACCAAAAAGTTATGTTGCTCAGTTGAATTTTATTAAATTTTAAACATAAAAGTGTGGGTCAATTATTATACAACCCCTATGTTTAATATTTTGTGGAATAACCCTTGTTTGCAATTACAGCTAATAATCGTCTTTTATAAGACCTGATCAGGCCGGCACAGGTCTGTGGAGTTATCTTGGCCCACTCCTCCATGCAGATCTTCTCCAAATTATCTAGGTTCTTTGGGTGTCTCATGTGGACTTTATTCTTGAGCTCCTTCCACAAGTTTTCAATTGGGTTAAGGTCAGGAGACTGACTAGGCCACTCCAACACCTTGACTTTTTCCCTCTTGAACCAGGCCTTGGTTTTCTTGGCTGTGTGCTTTGGGTCGTTGTCTTGTTGGAAGATGAAATTACGACCCATCTTAAGATCCTTGATGGAGGAGCGGAGGTTCTTGGCCAAAATCTCCAGGTAGGCCGTGTTATCCATCTTCCCATGGATGCGGACCAGATGGCCAGGCCCCTTGGCTGAGAAACAGCCCCACAGCATGATGCTGCCACCACCATGCTTGACAGTGGGGATGGTATTCTTGGGGTCGTATGCAGTGCCATCCAGTCTCCAAACGTCACGTGTGTGGTTGGCACCAAAGATCTCGATCTTGGTCTCATCAGACCATAGAACCTTGAACCAGTCTGTCTCAGAGTCTTCCAAGTGATCATGAGCAAACTGTAGACGAGCCTTGACATGACGCTTTGAAAGTAAAGGTACCATACAGGCTCGTCTGGAACGGAGACCATTGCGGTGGAGTATGTTACTTATGGTATTGACTGAAACCAATGTCCCCACTGCCATGAGATCTTCCCGGAGCTCCTTCCTTGTTGTCCTTGGGTTAGCCTTGACTCTTCGGACAAGCCTGGCCTCGGCACGGGAGGACACTTTCAAAGGCTGTCCAGGCCGTGGAAGGCAAACAGTAGTTCCATAAGCCTTCCACTTACGGATGATGCTCCCAACAGTGGAGACAGGTAGGCCCAACTCCTTGGAAAGGATTTTGTACCCCTTGCCAGCCTTGTGACCCTCCACGATCTTGTCTCTGATGGCCTTGGAATGCTCCTTTGTCTTTCCCATGTTGACCATGTCTGAGTGCTGTTCACAAGTTTGGGGAGGGTCTTAAATAGTTAGAAAAGGCTGGCAAAAGAGATCTTTAATCCACACATGTGAAGCTCATTATTCTTGGTGCCTGAACTACTTCTTAATACTTTAGGGGGACCAAACAGAATTATTGTGGTTTGAGGGGTTGAATAATAAATGACACTCTGAATTAACTTTTAACGTTTTTAAAAAAAAAAAAAAAAAAAAATTTGCTGCAGTGCATTTCCCACTTCCAGGCTGATCTACAGTACAAATGTCACAATGCCAAGTTAATTCCGCATGTGTCAACCAGCTAAATCTGCAGGCGGTTGAATACTACTTGTAGGCACTGTACAAGATATTGAACTCTTAAATCTCTACAACTGAGCATAGACAATTTGATGATTTTCTATAGCGCAAAGGCAAGTAGAATCATTAGTACTTTGTACCTTATGTCATGTTTAGTGACATTTACTTTGAATTATTTTAACCCAATGCCCCAAGAAATTACTACTTTAGCTTTAGCCTGTAGGTAAACCTATACTATTACTTGTCTAGACTGCTGCTACAAATAAGGAAGCTGCTGATGGGTACACCATAGGTGCACAATTACAGATGATTTGGAGTTTAATTCTTCCCAGCAGGCCCTGATTGAATTTCTTACCATAGAACTAAGACCTTTCAGGGAAGAAGTGTCCTACTGAGAGCCACTGTCAGTCAGACCATTCCATTGATCAATATCCAAAAACAGATCTTTACAGAATTCAGGGAAATATAAGCTTTCATAACAATCTAAAACCCATGACGTGTCCAACTTCTGGTAGCAATGCTAGAAAGCTTACATATCCTTATATAATGTTCCATGATTCATAATACTTCTGAATTCTTCCTAGTTAAAGCTAACAGAAAGGACTTTCTGTTTTTTCATTATCTGCAATACTGAGCATAGTGGATGCATCCCATAGAAAATATTTACTAGTAAAACAATTTACTAAAAGGTCAATGGAGCTTTTGCATTTAAACCCACTACAGATTTACTGTGACACATCAGATGAATCTGATGCAGCTTATATAATAAATTAGCAACACAAATATAGTTATAGGGGTTTTCTGGTGAAAGCAGCCATTGTCCATATGCTCTATTAAATGTATACTTAGTACTTGGGTGATAAATTGATTATCACCCTAAGAACCATATTTTAAAAGAGTTTGTCTGTGATGAGACATCCTCTTTAAAGCCTTCATATAACTTCTGATAGCGGAAATTTGGTAAATTACTAAATAGAACAAGGTCAGAACTGGTAAATTACAAGTTTCACACTTTATTCTCCTTTGCCACTTGCAGTGTTATTAGACTTTCATATTAAGGCTGTGTGCCCACTATGCGGTTTTTAAGTGTTTCCGCAGCGGCAATTCCACCACAGAAACGCTTAAAAAACGCATGGTAGAAGGTCTTCCATGTTCCCCAATGATAATCCGCATGTGCTGTGCCCATGCTGTGGAAATTTCCGCTGCGGATTATCATTGCGGAAAAATCTGCAGCACTACCAATTATTTTGCGGAAGCGCTGCGTTTCTGCCGCCATTGACTTGCATTGAATCGCTTAATATCCGCATGACTACATGTGCACATGCGGATATTAAGCGATTCAATGTGCGGATGGTACCCAGGTCTGGAGAAGAGGAGACTCTCCTCCAGACCCGGGTACCATAGTACCAGTAAAAAAAAAGAATTAAAATAAAAAATAAACATTATACTTACCTTCTGATGACCCCCGGTCTCCTTAGCGATGCGTCCTGGCTCCCCGGCAGCTCGCGATGGTCTAAAAAGACCTTCCATGACGTCATTTAGTCATGTGACAGGTCACGCGACTGCTGACGTCAGTTGTTGCGTGACCTGTCACATGACTAAATGACGTCATGGAAGGTCCTTTTAGACTATCGCGAGCTGCCGGGGAGCCAGGACGCGTCGCTAAGGAGACCGGGGGCCATCAGAAGGTGAGTATAATGTTTATTTTTTATTTTTTATCATTCTTTTTAACTATTAACTTGGTCACACTATATAAATCCATGCCGGTTGCATGGATTTATATAGTGTGACCAAGTTGTGAAGCACTTTCCAAGTGATGCTAAAATCGCTTGGAAAAGCGCTTGACAACCCGCATGCGAAATCGCATGTGAAAAACGCGGGACATATGCTTGTCCCTGACAGAAAAACGCATGTACAATCCGCATGTACAATCCGCATGCGTTTTTTCTGCCAGAGAGATGCAGAAACGCTCAGGAAAAAATCCGGAGCATTTGTGCATCGTGGGCACATAGCCTTAAGGAGGGTTATTTCTTCCAGTTGCCATATGAAGAAAATTAAATTGTGCTAGAGATATGCCATATAAGAAATAGTGTATACACAGTATAAAATGCTGCAAAGCAAGACCGCTTTAAAACTAGAAGTGTTAATAGTTTATTTTCATTCATTAACTAAACGCAAAGTGAATGAACAAAAGAGAAAATGAAATCAAATCAATATCTGCTGTGACTGCCCTCTGCCTTCAAAACCAAATCAAAGCTTAATTTCTTCTAGGTACACTTGAACACAGTTTTTGAAAGAAGTCAGCAGGGAGGTAGTTCCAAATATTTTGAGGAACTAACCATAGATTTTCTATAGATGTAAGCTTGTGTAAATTCCTCTGTGTATTCATGCAATCCCAAGCTAACTCGATGATGTTGAGATCAGGGCTCTGTGGGAGCCATATCATCACATTTAGGACTATTTGTTCTTCTTTACACTGAAGATAGTTCATAATGACATTGGCTGTGTGTTTGGGTTGTTGTCCTGCCAAAAATACGTTTGGAGCCAATCAGATGCTAACCTGAAGGTATTGCATGATGGATAAGTATCTTCTTGGATTTTCAAGTATCTAGGACACCAAAACATGGGCAAGGTTGAGGACCATAGATGCAGTGGTTCGCCAAGGAAACTTAGTGCAGCAGATGAAAGAAACATAACGCTTTTGGAAGTGCATTGAGGTGAAGGGTACATTGCTGGAAAAGGAAAAAAAAAAAAAAAAAAACTCTTTTAATCTCTTAGTTTGCGAGTGTGAACGAGCTGCGTGTGTCCGGAGCGTAAGTGCGAACGAAAGTAAGTGTGTGACTTGTTTTTCAGTGAAAAGGTATTGGGAATCCTGCAGAAAATACCTGTGTGAATTGCGGTGAGTGCTGCATTGTGACCTGCTGAGTGCTTTTCTACCTGTTTAGATTTATTGGGCTTTTTGAAACCTATTTTCTCACTACAGTTTTAGTTTCTTAGTTTACTACCTGTGTATTTAAGGGTTAACTACATTGCACTAAAATCCTGAGGTGTAGATTTACTCACAATGGGTTAATTAAGGGGAAGGGGTCATAATTAAGGGTTTATAAGGGGCAGCTGGTTGGGCATCAAGTCCTTTGGAAGTGCATTGAGGTGAAGGGTACATTGCTGGAAAAGGAAAAAAAAAACAAAAAAAAACTCTTTAAATCTCTTAGTTTGCGAGTGTGAACGAGCTGCGTATGTCCGGAGCATAAGTGCGAACGAAAGTAAGTGTGTGACTTGTTTTTCAGTGACTTTGGATTCAGGGAGTTTGGAAGGGAGGACTTAGGACTGAATTGCTGACTGTATTTCATTCTTTCTTTACTTTACTTTTTACTTAATTAATCCACCTGACCTACTTATCTGATTCCCCCATCCATACTTGATACTTAATTGATCCCCCGTCCATACTTAACTGATCCCCCGCCGATATCTAATTGATACACTTGCACATCCCTAATTGATCCCCGTCCATACACCTATATATAAATAATTGCGTTTTGTACTTGTATATATATACTGACTGTATCCCCATATTTAGAATGACGTCCATGTTGGCCGGAGCCGTGCAGTGTACATCTTGCGCAATGTATGCATTCCGTGAGCAACCGCTCGAGGATCCATACTGCTGCGAGAGATGTGAGCACTTGGAAGCCCAAATTCTGGATCTAAGTGCTCAGATAGCGATACTGAGGAGCATCGACAACATGGAACGGAGTTTGCTGCTCACCGAGCAGACACTCAATGGGTCAATACTGGGGGTGGAGCATAGAGGGGAAGTGCAGGCTGAACAGGCAGGGAGCTGGATAACAGTTAGGAGGGATAGAGGGAAGAAGTATAGGAAGGCTGGTTCCGAACCGGCATTATTGGAGCACGACAGATCCTCTGACCGCCGGGGGAGTGTATGCTCCAGTAATGAGGGGGAGGGGGGAAGCGTAGGGCAGGCAAGACAGGTTCCGGTAGTGGGTGACTCTATTATTATGGGGACAGACAGGGCAATCTGTCACAAAGACCGGGATCGCCGAACAGTGTGCTGCCTCCCTGGCGCTCGAGTCCGGCACATCGCGGATCGGGTTGACAGGTTACTGGGTGGGGCTGGCGAAGACCCAGCGGTCATGGTCCACATCGGCACCAATGACAAAGTGAGTGGTAGATGGAGGGTCCTTAAAAATGATTTCAGGGACCTAGGTAGGAAGCTTAGGGCAAGGACCTCCAAGGTAGTTTTCTCAGATATACTACTAATCCCGCGAGCCACACAGGAGCGCCAACGGGAAGTTAGGGAGGTGAATAAGTGGCTAAAGAGTTGGTGCAAGGCAGAAGGGTTTGGGTTCATGGAGAACTGGGCCGACTTCACGGTCGGCTACAGGCTCTACCGTAGGGATGGGCTGCACATCAATGGGGAGGGTGCAGCGGTGCTGGGGAAGAAGATGGCTAATAGGTTGGAGGAGTTTTTAAACTAGAGACGGGGGGGGAACCAAGGAAATAGGTGGGATGTGAGGCAAGCAAGGGGGAAGGGGAGAAGTGAATATAATGAGGGTGGAGAGGGGGGTGGGGATAGTACAGTTAGATCGTTAGAGAAGAATAGGATGCTAAATAACCCCAAAGTTTTATCTTGCATGCTGACCAATGCAAGAAGCCTGACCAATAAGGCGGATGAGCTGCGGGCGCTTATATCGGAGGAGAGGTATGACATCGTAGGTATAACAGAGACTTGGCTAGACGATAGCTACGACTGGGTGGTAAATTTATTAGATTATAGTTTATTTAGAAGGGACCGGAAACAGGGGAAAGGCGGAGGAGTCTGCTTATATGTAAAGTCATGTCTAAAACCCAGACTAAGGGAAGATATAGGAGAGGGAGAAGAGGGGGTCGAGTCCATGTGGGTAGAGATAGAGGGGGCAAAAAATAATAATAAAATATTACTGGGGGTCTGCTATAAGCCACCAAATATAACAGAGGAGAATGAGAATCTGCTATTAGGACAAATAGACAAAGTAGCAAAACATAATGAAGTGATTGTAATGGGGGATTTCAACTACCCGGATATTGACTGGGAAACAGAAACCTGTAGATCTCAGAAAGGAAATAGGTTCTTGACAAATATTAAGGATAATTATCTCTCCCAACTAGTGCAGGAACCAACGAGAGGGAAGGCCGTGTTGGACTTAATATTGACTAGTAGGCCTGATAGAATAACTGAGGTACAGATAGGGGGGCACCTAGGTAATAGCGATCATAATATTATCGACTTCAAAATGCCCTTCAGTAGGGTTATCAATAAGGGAACAACAAAAATATTAAACTTTAGGAGGGCGAAGTTTGATCAGCTGATAGAAAACCTTCAACTTATTGACTGGGACAAAGTACTTAATCAATGGAATACGAATAGTAAATGGGAAACCTTCAAAAGAATTCTGAATACTCAGTGCGAGAGGTATATACCGTATGGGAATAAAAGGGCCAGAAATAAGAGGAAACCAATATGGTTGAACAAGAACGTAAAAGGGGCGTTAAATAGCAAAAAAGAGGCATTCAAGAGATTAAAACAGGAAAACAGTAAGGAGGCACTAATGTGTTACAAGGAAAAAACGAGAACCTGTAAAAAACAAATAAAAATAGCGAAGGAGGAAACAGAGAAACGTATTGCTAGGGAAAGTAGATCAAATCCCAAACTGTTCTTTACGTATATAAATAGTAAAAGGATTAAATCGGATAATATTGGACCGATAAAAAGTGAGGAAGGCAAAATCATAGAGAAAGATGAGGATAAAGCTAATCTATTAAATAATTTTTTTTTACAACTTTCACAAAGGAAATAGAACTAACAGGAGAAATGAGAAGTGACAAGCTTAATCCTCCACTAAGTATGACTAATCTAACCCAAGTTGAGGTACAGAAACGCCTCAGTAACATTAAAATAAACAAATCACCAGGACCTGATGGCATACACCCACGGGTACTAAGGGAACTAAGTAATGTGATAGACAGACCGTTATATCTTATATTTAAGGACTCTGTTGAGACTGGGTCTGTACCACTTGATTGGCGACAGGCGAATGTAGTGCCAATATTCAAAAAGGGAGCGAAAAGTGACGCCGGAAACTATCGGCCGGTGAGTCTGACGTCCGTTGTGGGCAAAATTTTTGAAAGCTTCATTAAAGAGGCAATTACGGAGCATCTTGATGCTAATAATCTTTTAATCCCGAACCAACATGGATTCATGAGGAATCGCTCCTGCCAAACAAACCTGATTGACTTCTACGAGGAGGTTAGCTCTCGAGTAGATCAGGGGGAACCAGTGGATGTCGTGTATCTCGACTTCTCAAAAGCGTTCGATAGCGTGCCACATAATAGGTTGGTATACAAAATGAGAATGATGGGGCTGGGGGAAAATGGCTGCAAATGGGTAGCTAACTGGCTAAAGGATAGAAGGCAGAGGGTGGTTATAAATGGAATATTCTCAGATTGGGTAAGCGTCACTAGTGGGGTACCACAGGGGTCTGTACTAGGCCCAATGTTATTTAATATCTTTATTAACGACATAGTCAACGGGATAAATAGTAAAATATCAATATTTGCAGATGACACAAAGTTATGTAAAACAATTAATACAAAAGAGGACAGTGCAGACCTACAGAGGGATTTGGATAAGCTGGGTAGGTGGAGCATTAAATGGCAAATGAGGTTTAACGAGGAGAAATGTAAGGTCATACATATGGGAAGGAAAAATTGAAGTCACCAGTACTCACTGAATGGGAAATCATTGGGGAATTCAGAGATGGAGAAGGACTTGGGCATCTTGATTGATAGCAAACTAAATTGGAGTGCCCAAAGTCAGGCCGCTGCTGTAAGGGCAAACAGGGTAATGGGATGTATCAGAAGAGGTATAGCTGCAAAGGATGAGAACATTGTTCTTCCACTGTACAAAGCACTGGTCAGACCACACTTGGAATACTGTGCTCAGTTATGGGCCCCAATATATAGAAAGGATATAAATGAGCTTGAAAAGGTACAAAGGAGGGCAACAAAATTAATAAAGGGAATGGAGGGACTGCAATACCCAGAGAGGTTGGCAAAACTAGGACTATTCAGCCTGGAAAAGAGAAGGTTGAGGGGGGACATAATAAATGTGTACAAATAAGTTAGGGGACAGTATAGAGATCTTGCCCGGGATTTGTTCAAAAGGAGGGATATTACGGTAACAAGAGGGCATTCACTAAGACTGGAAAAGAAAAGGTTTCAGCACCAGCATAGGAAGGGGTTCTTTACGGTAAGAGCAGTGAGAATATGGAATTCACTGAGTGAGGAGACGGTAATGTCAGATTCACTACACCAGTTCAAGCGGGGACTGGATGCATTTCTAGATACCAGGCAGATTTCAGCATATGCTTAAAAATAAAATAAAATAGTAGGTTGATACAGGGATTTATTCTGACTGCTGGTTTCAGAGTCGGGAGGGAATTTTTCCTCAGGTGAAGATTGGCTAAATCATTTGGGGTTTTTGCCCTCCTCTGGATCAACTTTAGCAATTACAGAACTAACAGGTTGAACTTGATGGACGCAAGTCTTTATTCGGCTTTACAAACTATGTTACTATGTTATTTCCCTTTGAAATTGGAAGATTTCCCGCAGTGCCATCAACTCA
Organism: Phyllobates terribilis; assembly: GCF_046119375.1. NCBI lineage: Eukaryota > Metazoa > Chordata > Amphibia > Anura > Dendrobatidae > Phyllobates > Phyllobates terribilis. Next base: position 433,066,264 of record NW_027362761.1, read on the forward strand.
GAATTGGCAGCAACCAGTTGGACCCAGCTACACCCATCTACTGTTTGGAAAAGTCCAGCTAAAAGTGGTTTTCATGGCAGAATTGTGCCCAAAAAGCCATACTTTCGACATGGAAACAAGGCCCAGTGACTGAACTATGCATGAAACACAGGAACTGAGGAGCAGGAAAATGGCAGCAGATGCTCTGGACTTATGAGTCAAAATGTGAAATATTTGGCTATAACAGAAGGCAGTTTATTCTCTGACATGCTGGGGAGTGTAACAATAATGAGTCTTTAGGCAACAGTGAAGCAAGGTGAAGGTTCCTTGCAAGTTTGGATCTGCATTTCAGAAAATGGATTTTGGGATTTGATTATGACTAATGGTGCCCTCAATGCTGAGAAATACAGGCAGATACTTACCCATCATGCAGTAGTATCTTATTGAATCCAAATTTGTTCTGCAGCAGGATAAAGACCCCAAACTTACAGCCAATGTGATTAAGAACTATCTTCATTATAATGAACAAGGAGTCCTGGAAGTGATGATATAGCCCCACAGAGCCCTGATCTCATCACCCAGTCTGTCTGGGATTACATGAAAAGACAGAGGGATTTGTGCAAACTTACATTCACAGAAGATATATGGTTAATTCTCCAAGATATTTGGAACAATCTCCCTGCCGAATTCCTTCAAAAATTATGTGCAAGCACGTAGAAGAATTGATGATGTTTTGAAAGCAAAGGACGATCACAGCAAATATTGATCTGATTTAGATTTCTCTTCTGTTCATTCACTTTGCATTTTATTAATTGATAAAAATAAATTATTAACACTTCTATTTTTGAAAGCATTCTTACTTTACGTCATATTTTCCATACCTGCCTGAAACTTTTGCACAGTACTGTATAAGGGTACGTTCATACGGCAGTATTTTGGTCAGTATTTCACATCAGTATTTGTAAGCCAAAACCAGGAGCGGGTGATAAATACAGAAGTGGTGAAATGTTTCTATTATACTTTTCCTCTGATTATTCCTCTCCTGGTTTTGGCTTAGAAATACTGATGTGAAATACTGACCAAATACGGAACGTGTGAATGTGGCCTAACACATATTCTTTGGTGTTACCAGACATAGTTCAATGTAACAAGTGCCAAAATAATAAAAAAAAAAAAAATTATTCCTTTTCTGTCCTGTTGGAGGATTAGCCTGGTTGCCTGTTTCTAACCTTTAATATGCTCTAATAAACAGCTTGCTTTACTTAGCTCTACGAGACAAGCTTTACGATGGAACATAGTCTATGTAGCTAATGGATAAATGAAAAACATCTTGGACGAAGGATGCAGAACTACTTCAGTCTGTAACAGACATTAGTTATGCTGTATTACAATTAACTAATATAACATTACTGACAATAAAACAGAATGGGACTTTGCTATTATATCTCTGTCCCTCCCGAAATGTATGACTCTGCATTTAAAGTGTGTAAGCAGCGGCAGGAAACGTGAAATGTGTTTACAAGGACATTGATGCTGTCAGCCTGCTCTAATTTCACAATGGAAAATGTATTCAGCAGTATATAGTCAATTCTATTCTTGCTGCTGGTATAACTGCTTTTTGAGAAATCGAGTGTGTCAATATAGTACATATTCTGAGCGAGAGGAACCCTAAACCATCAATACATTTTAGTGCTTAGTAATTCCTTGTTCATAGTCCAGTCTGAACAAGCTTGAGGAATTAGGTTTGACTACAAAATGAAAAACTATTCTTTTTTAGCTTGAAGTATTTGCTTTAGTGTGCCTAGATAGTGTAATTCTTATTTGCTTTCTTACTGTTTGAAAACATTTCATTTGTTGAAATAACATGGTTAGATATGAAATGCCCATCGCCCTGAGTGCTTTCAGAGTGATTTTATTTTTCTCACTGCATAATTTAGCATTTTTAAACTGTCAGAACATTAAAGCATAGCAAAACCCCAGACTTATGTATAAATAATGCATTCATGGAATTGTTCGCCTTTCTTGCAGATTGCTTTTATTTTTACTACTAATTTATAATGTTGTCCTTACCAATCATGTTTGCTGTAATCGGGTACCAAAACTTATTTTGCAGCCACTAAAGTGCAAAGCAGTCTGAATTCAATAGGACTAAATTACAAAACTGATTATTCCTCAATCCACAGTTATATGTCACTTTAGCATTAACATTTAAAGGAACATTAAACATGCAAATAATATATGAGGATAAAAGTAAATCAATATAGGAGACAAAATATATGATGAGACAGAAAATCTTCACCTCATTCTACAATCCACATTACATGCAATTTCTGGAGTTTGTCAGAGTTGTCAATTGTCTTTAAATTCCTGAAATTCCTGAAAAGTTTTATTGTCATTATATCAGTATTTTGAGCAATAGACATTTATCACTTTTTGGATCTCGATCACACGAGCATATAACTCGGACGAGTGCTATCTGATGTTTTAGCACTTGGACTGATGTTATTCTATGGTTCAGTGCAGATCTGTGCTTCTTTTCTCATACTTATTCGGCATAAGAAAAAAATATCAGCATGCTGTGAGTGGCTACGCAAATTGGATTACGTGCACCCATTCAAGTTTATGGGTGAGTGTAAAACATCAGACTGCACTCGGATATCATTCGAGCGCAGTCCGATTTACACGGACACAGACTGTAGAGAAGATGGAGAAATTATGTTCTCCATCCTCTCCGCACCTGTTATACGATTCTCTCATATTAGAGAATCTGATCACATTAACGACACTGATACTCTCGTTAGAGACAGTCATCGCTTGTGTGAGTGAGTCCTTAATCTATATAGTCCAATAAAAAAAAATAGAAACTATTGTCTGTCACTTTTTTTTGGAATGAGAAATCAGGTGCCATCCATGGACCTTGTGTGACTCTACTGTATCGAAATATCATATAAAGGTGAGATGTTCAGTTTTTCAGAACCTCAAATGGTCCTGGTTGTGAGGCAGTTACGGGAATCATTTGCGAGGAACGGTATGTTTCTCCTAGGATCCTGTCCATAGAGGCATATTAAACCCGCTGGAGTGCATTACAATCACAGACATAGGTGTGGTGGCAGTGCAGAATAAAAGTAAATTTGGACTTGGTCAAACTAGTTGTCCAAGGCAGATTTGGAAAAACCCAACATGAGCTTTTATTCTTGGAGTGACTACAGGATAGCAGTGGGGAGGTCCACTCCCTTTAGCCCGGGTCTTATAGGTGGCTCATGGCCACAGATTCCTGTTTAAAATCTGCAGCAAAGGTTTGGGTGTGTCAGTCTTTGGTTTTGCAGACTGCAGAGCAGGAGGCTCTGAGCTGTAGAGGCCTGTGTGAAGGGAACAGAGCCCAGGACGGCCAAGCTTCTGACACACCTTGGAGTGAAACAGCGGTGCAGTCGCCCCCGGCAATGGTTATTGTTGTATAGACTATTGTGGACAACCCGGCTGCAATCCGGAGGATAATGCTGCCTTCACTGTGTGAGTTTTTGCTGAATAAAGCCATTTAAGTTGGACTTTCCTTGGGTCAGTGCCTCATTACTAGAGATGAGCGTTGTTCTACTCGAACTGTTCGCCAATCTCAAATTCGAGCTGTTTTGGGCGGTGTTCGAGCCGTTCGGCGAACACGAACAATTTGAGAAAAATTCGGCTGTTCGAGGTTATGTTCGATAACTGTTCGTGCACCAAAATCATAACTGGATTTTTTCTCAGTAATGATGAAAATTAATGTTAATACGCAGTTTGAGTGTACAGCGGGGTGGGGGGAGGGGCAGGGGATGGATCTCTGCAGGAACAATGAAGATCTCCATTTTTTTTTCTCTTTCCCGCATTTGCAGTGGGGAGGTGCAATCTGTCAGCCTATCAGCAGCGCACACATGGAGCGAAGTGCTTTTTTTCACACAAGCAAGGGCATGTGTCATTGGCAGTGTATGTCACATGTCCTTGCCCTATAAGACCAAGCCATTTTCCCCGTCGCCACCATTTTCTCACTGCTGCAGCTGCGTGTTAGACGGCACCGCTGTTGCTGTGTGCGCTATACCTTGTTAATTTCAAGCCAATTTTCGCACAAATATACAGATAGCTTGGGAGTAGGGAATAGTTGTGATTGCAGTCCTTTTAAGGACTAGGTTACAGCATTTCCTACGACTTTTATCAGGGAGGTCTGTGCTCTTAAATAGATAGGTTGTGGGAGTAAAGACTAATTGTAATTGGAGTCCTTTTCAGGACTAGGTTACATGAGTTCCTATCAGTTTTTGCCAGGCAGGTCTGTGCCAGTGCTGTGCAAGTTTTTTTCACAGCATTTGGCTGAATCTAGCAAAGCTAATCCTTTTTGGCCTATTGCAGAGTGTGTTAGTCAGTGGAGTAGCCTATCTGTGTTGCAAGATATAGCACCTGTGTATAGAATACCAATTTTTTTACTGCACCTAGTGAAGTAAAATCTTTTGGGCATAGCATCATTCTATTAGTCCATCTATACTGACCTCCATCAGGTTGCAAATTAAAACTAATTTTTATCTGCATCTACAGTACCTCTGAAAAAATATTTGGGCTTCTAGCAGTGTGTGGGACTTGTTCTATTAGTCCATCTATACTGACCTCCATCAGGTTGCAAACTGAATATATTTTTTTCTGCATCTACCTCTGAAAAAATATTGGGCTTCTAGCTGTGTGTGGGTCTTGTTCTATTAATCCATCTATACTGACCTCCATCAGGTTGCAAACTGAATATAATTTTTTTCTGCATCTAGCTCTGAAAAAATATTTGGCCTTCTAGTAGTGTGTCGGACTTTCTCTATTAGTCCATCTATACTGACCTCCATCAGGTTGCAAATTAAAAATAATTTTTATCTGCATCTACAGTACCTCTGAAAAAATATTTGGGCTTCTAGCTGTGTGCGGGACTTGTTGTATTAGTCCATCTATACTGACCTCCATCAGGTTGCAAACTGAATATATTTTTTTCTGCATCTACCTCTGAAAAAATATTTGGCCTTCTAGTAGTGTGTCGGACTTTCTCTATTAGTCCATCTATACTGACCTCCATCAGGTTGCAAACTGAATATAATTTTTTTCTGCATCTAGCTCTGAAAAAATATTTGGCCTTCTAGTAGTGTGTCGGACTTTCTCTATTAGTCCATCTATACTGACCTCCATCAGGTTGCAAATTAAAACTAATTTTTATCTGCATCTACAGTACCTCTGAAAAAATATTTGGGCTTCTAGCAGTGTGTGGGACTTGTTCTATTAGTCCATCTATACTGACCTCCATCAGGTTGCAAACTGAATATATTTTTTTCTGCATCTACCTCTGAAAAAATATTGGGCTTCTAGCTGTGTGTGGGTCTTGTTCTATTAATCCATCTATACTGACCTCCATCAGGTTGCAAACTGAATATATTTTTTTCTGCATCTACCTCTGAAAAAATATTTGGCCTTCTAGTAGTGTGTCGGACTTTCTCTATTAGTCCATGTATACTGACCTCCATCAGGTTGCAAACTGAATATATTTTTTTCTGCATCTACCTCTGAAAAAATATTGGGCTTCTAGCTGTGTGTGGGTCTTGTTCTATTAATCCATCTATACTGACCTCCATCAGGTTGCAAACTGAATATATTTTTTTCTGCATCTACCTCTGAAAAAATATTTGGCCTTCTAGTAGTGTGTCGGACTTTCTCTATTAGTCCATCTATACTGACCTCCATCAGGTTGCAAACTGAATATATTTTTTTCTGCATCAACCTCTGAAAAAATATTGGGCTTCTAGCTGTGTGTGGGTCTTGTTCCATTAATCCATCTATACTGACCTCCATCAGGTTGCAAACTGAATATATTTTTTTCTGCATCTACCTCTGAAAAAATATTTGGCCTTCTAGTAGTGTGTCGGACTTTCTCTATTAGTCCATCTATACTGACCTCCATCAGGTTGCAAATTAAAACTAATTTTTATCTGCATCTACAGTACCTCTGAAAAAATATTTGGGCTTCTAGCAGTGTGTGGGACTTGTTCTATTAGTCCATCTATACTGACCTCCATCAGGTTGCAAACTGAATATATTTTTTTCTGCATCTACCTCTGAAAAAATATTTGGCCTTCTAGTAGTGTGTCGGACTTTCTCTATTAGTCCATCTATACTGACCTCCATCAGGTTGCAAACTGAATATAATTTTTTTCTGCATCTAGCTCTGAAAAAATATTTGGCCTTCTAGTAGTGTGTCGGACTTTCTCTATTAGTCCATCTATACTGACCTCCATCAGGTTGCAAATTAAAACTAATTTTTATCTGCATCTACAGTACCTCTGAAAAAATATTTGGGCTTCTAGCAGTGTGTGGGACTTGTTCTATTAGTCCATCTATACTGACCTCCATCAGGTTGCAAACTGAATATAGTTTTTTCTGCATCTACCTCTGAAAAAATATTGGGCTTCTAGCTGTGTGTGGGTCTTGTTCTATTAATCCATCTATACTGACCTCCATCAGGTTGCAAACTGAATATATTTTTTTCTGCATCTACCTCTGAAAAAATATTGGGCTTCTAGCTGTGTGTGGGTCTTGTTCTATTAATCCATCTATACTGACCTCCATCAGGTTGCAAACTGAATATATTTTTTTCTGCATCTACCTCTGAAAAAATATTGGGCTTCTAACTGTGTGTGGGTCTTGTTCTATTAATCCATCTATACTGACCTCCATCAGGTTGCAAACTGAATATATTTTTTTCTGCATCTACCTCTGAAAAAATATTGGGCTTCTAGCTGTGTGTGGGTCTTGTTCTATTAATCCATCTATACTGACCTCCATCAGGTTGCAAACTGAATATATTTTTTTCTGCGTCTACCTCTGAAAAAATATTTGGCCTTCTAGTAGTGTGTCGGACTTTCTCTATTAGTCCATCTATACTGACCTCCATCAGGTTGCAAACTGAATATATTTTTTTCTGCATCTACCTCTGAAAAAATATTGGGCTTCTAGCTGTGTGTGGGTCTTGTTCTATTAATCCATCTATACTGACCTCCATCAGGTTGCAAACTGAATATATTTTTTTCTGCATCTACCTCTGAAAAAATATTTGGCCTTCTACTAGTGTGTCGGACTTTCTCTATTAGGCCATCTATACTGACCTCCATTAGGTTGCAAATTAAAACTAATTTTTATCTGCATCTACAGTACCTCTGAAAAAATATTTGGGCTTCTAGCAGTGTGTGGGACTTGTTCTATTAGTCCATCTATACTGACCTCCATCAGGTTGCAAACTGAATATATTTTTTTCTGCATCTAGCTCTGAAAAAATATTTGGCCTTCTAGTAGTGTGTCGGACTTTCTCTATTAGTCCATCTATACTGACCTCCATCAGGTTGCAAATTAAAAATAATTTTTATCTGCATCTACAGTACCTCTGAAAAAATATTTGAGCTTCTAGCAGTGTGTGGGACTTGTTCTATTAGTCCATCTATACTGACCTTCATCAGGTTGCAAACTGAATATAGTTTTTTCTGCATCTACCTCTGAAAAAATATTGGGCTTCTAGCTGTGTGTGGGTCTTGTTCTATTAATCCATCTATACTGACCTCCATCAGGTTGCAAACTGAATATATTTTTTTCTGCATCTACCTCTGAAAAAATATTTGGCCTTCTAGTAGTGTGTCGGACTTTCTCTATTAGTCCATCTATACTGACCTCCATCAGGTTGCAAACTGAATATAATTTTTTTCTGCATCTAGCTCTGAAAAAATATTTGGCCTTCTAGTAGTGTGTCGGACTTTCTCTATTAGTCCATCTATACTGACCTCCATCAGGTTGTAAATTAAAACTAATTTTTATCTGCATCTACAGTACCTCTGAAAAAATATTTGGGCTTCTAGCTGTGTGTGGGACTTGTTGTATTAGTCCATCTATACTGACCTCCATCAGGTTGCAAATTCAAAATAATTTTTTTCTGCATCTAACCCAGCCAATAGTTTTGGCCTAATACCACAGTTTGGCCACTCAGCTCTGCTCGGTTACCATCCATTGTTTTTTTGTGCAAACAACTCCAGAGTTGTGAATTAGTTAACCACCAAAATGAGTGGAAAAAGGCCTGCTGCTGGTGGAAAGGGGAATAGGCGTGTTGGGAAGGGGAAAAAAGGTTGTGTCCGTGGGGTAGGTGTTAAAGCAACAGTAACATCTGCAGAAGAAAGACCATCTTCCAGCCAAACTAAAATGTCTGCTTCTTTTAGCGGACAATGTGATAAGATCCCTTTCTTACGGCCACGCCAATCGCTACAAATTCCAGATGAGGCACAAAAACAGCAGGTGCTTCAACGGATATCAAGTGCTCCTTTAAGTGGGCTCTCCTCCACATCAACTTCAACATCACAAATACTCCAGTCCTCAAAGGTGTCACCCAAATCGCACTTGCTTCCTCACAGCTCCCAAATCTCCAGCTGCCCGTCTGAGTATGAGGTAGAACAGATGGTTGAGTCTGCAGAGCTGTTTACTCATACTATAGCCTGGGAATCAGAGGTCGACTCCAGCGCTTCTGTGAATCCAGACGAGGAAATGATCTGCACTGATTCCCAGAATCTTTATGAGTCGGATCCAGGACCAGACGCAGAAGGTTCTGACCATAATGTAGACCCTCATTCCCAAACTGTAACTCCTGTTGGTGGAGACAATGAGGAAGACGATGATAAGACTCAAATACCTGATTGGAGCGACAACTTTAGTTTTTTGTCAGGGCAGGAACAGGTTGGCTCTGAGGACGACGGGTGTGATAACGCACAGGGTGATGATGATGAGGTCGGAGATCCGACTTACTGTCCACCCACAGTCAGCCAAGAGATGAGGTCAGCAGAGGAGGTGGAGGAAGATGCTAGTGACGACGAGGTCAGGTTGCGCCTTCCTGGACAGAGACGTAGTACTGGAAGCACGTCAACAACTGCATCCTCAAACACAACTCTGCCTCTCACCACAAGTCGTGGTGGCTCTTCAAGTCGCATGGGTGCTAAGCCTTGCATAGCCTGGGCATTTTTTCAGATCGATAAAGATGACCCAACTCGTGTTATCTGTAACATTTGTCAGGAAAAGCTAAGTAGAGGCCAAAAAATACATAGTTTGAGTACTTCATGCATGAACCGGCACATGGACATGAAGCATAAGTTGCAGTGGGAAGCTCAGTGTGCTACAATGCGGCCTAGCCGGCCGGGCCAACCACCGTCTGCCATATCTTGTGCATCCGCGGCCTCTTCATCCTCTGTGACTGGGGGGACAGCAGTCACACCTGTTTTGGGGCGCAGACCTGCCACCTCTTTACCCGCAACAGCCAGCGTGATTGGCAGGTCATCATTTTCTTTGGAGGTGGTAACACCAGCTGGTGTTGAGCGCTGTCCGACATCGATAGCACCACCTTTGGATGAAGGCAACCTAACATGTCCGCCTGCATCTTCCTCACAGACCGGCAGTTTGCCGGGGACACCCTTATCAACCCCGTCTAAGCACAATAGCCAGCCCTCGGTCCCTCAGATGTGGACAAGTAAAAGACCATTTCCTCCTAGCCATGAGAAAGCTAAGAGGTTGAATTTCACCATCTGCAAGCTCTTGGCTTCCAGCCTTTCCGCCTGGTGGACACAGAGGATTTTCGAGACCTTATGTCCGTCGCAGTGCCCCAGTACCAGATGCCCAGTCGGCACTACTTCTCAAAGAAAGGTGTGCCTGTGCTCCACCAGCATGTCGCACACAACATCACCGCTTCTTTGTGAAACTCTGTGTGTGACAGGGTGCATTTCACCACAGACACTTGGACGAGTAGGCATGGACAGGGGCGTTACATGTCGCTGACTGGGCACTGGGTAACTATGGTGACAGCAGGACAAGGGGCTGCTGTCCAAGTCTTGCCGTCCCCACGAGTTGTGCGTCAATCCTCTTTATGTCAAAGTTCCTCCACTGCTTCTGCCTCCTCAACCTCCTCTCGGTCTTCCACCTGCACCCAAAGCCTGTCTGGTCATGCCACAAGCTTTCTAACTGCGCAGAAGGGATCCTGCACACCTCCTTACTATGCTGGCAGTAGGGCTCAACGTCATCAGGCGGTTTTTACATTGAAATGTCTGGGAAATGTGAGTCACACAGCTGAGGAGTTGTGGTCAGCTCTGGAGAACCAATTTCATGAATGGTTGTCTCCACTGGACCTGAAACCAGGGAAGGCCGTGTGCGACAATGCTGCAAACCTGGGTGCGGCCCTTCGCCGGGGCAATGTCACACACGTGCCTTGTATGGCTCACGTGTTGAACCTGGTTGTCCAGCAATTTTTAGCCCACTATCCCAGACTAGATGGCCTTCTGCAGAGGGCACGGTCGCTGTGTGCTCACTTCTGCCGTTCGCATCCCACAGCTCAGCGACTTACATCTCTACAGAAGTCGTTGGGCCTGCCACTTCACCGGCTAAAATGCGATGTGCCTACCCGGTGGAATTCAACTCTGCACATGTTGCAGCGACTGTGGCAGCACCGACAAGCCCTGGTGCAATACGTTCTGACGTATAGCCTGGGCCAACGAGATTCAGAGGTGGGGCAAATCACGCTGGAGGAGTGGTCTCAGATCAGGGACCTATGCACCCTTCTGCACAGTTTTGAAATGGCGACGAAGATGTTTAGTGCTGACGATGGCATTATCAGCATGACTATTCCGGTGATTTACATGCTGGAGCACATGTTAAACAGAATTCGGAGTCAGGTGGTGGCACAAGAGGAGGTGGAGGAAGTAGAGGAGGAGGAGTTGTATGCGGAAGGGCTAACATCTGCAAGGTCCAGAAGGTCGGCAGCACCAAGGCGGCAGGCATGTGAGGGTGGGGGAGATGGTTTTACCAGGGCGCATGGTAGCAGCCAAACTAGTGAGGAAGGTGCAGGAGCCCAGGAAGAAGTGGAGGACGAACTGATGGAAGACTCATCAGATGAGGAAGACCTTGATCACATTTCTGTTGTGCGAGGTTGGGGGGAGAGGACAGAGGAAGGAAGCATGATTGTTACCTCGCCACCAACACAACAGGGACTTGGTGCTCCTGGATGCGCAACACACATGAGTGCCTTCTTGCTGCACTACCTGCAACATGACCCTCGAATTGTGAGAATTAGAAATAATCCTGACTACTGGGTTGCCACACTGTTAGATCCCCGGTACAAAAGTAAATTTGCAGAAATTATTCCTGCCATAGAAAGGGATGCACGCATGCAGGAGTATCAGCAGAGACTGTTGCAGAATCTTACATGTGCTTTTCCACAAAATACCAGTGGTGCACGTAGTGAATCTCACAGTTCCAACTTGCCAACCGTGGGACCGTCAAGTGTTCAGCACTCAAACCGTAACAGAACCACAGTATCTGCTGGTAACATCAATTTTGCGGAATCATTTCACCACTTTTTTAGCCCATCCTTTGCAAGGCCACAGGAGACAAGAAGTCTGACACATAGTCAACGCCTAGAGACGATGGTACAGGAGTATCTCCAAGTAAACATTGAAGCCACGACTGTGTCACTGGACCCTTGCTCTTTTTGGGCTTCCAATCTGGATAAATGGCCAGAGCTAGCCACTTACGCCTTGGAGATCTTGTCATGCCCCGCAGCCAGCGTTCTGTCTGAACGTGTGTTCAGCGCTGCTGGTGGTGTGCTGACAGATAAGCGCACGCGGCTCTCCACTGATAATGTAGACAGACTCACGTTCATAAAGATGAACAAATCATGGATCCGAAACGACTTTTCTACCCCTGTGTCATCCTGGGGAGAGTAAAAGCTTGATGATTGGTTAAAATCACCCTACCAAACGTTTTAAGCTTTCAAATTACTAATCATGTTTATCTGTATCTTGACTGGAAAATAATTTGGGCTTTGTAGCAGTGTGCAGCACTGATCCTATTAGGCCATCTATAATAAGCTCCACCAGATTTAAAATTAAAAATAATTTTTAGCTGCATCTAGCCCGGAAAATAATTTTGGGGCTCCGAGATGCGCAAGACACATAAGTACCTTCATGCTGCACTACCTGCAGCATGACCCTCATATTGTCAGAATTCGAAGTAATCATGACTACTGGGTTGCCACACTCTTAGATCCCCCAAACTTTTCGATCAACCTTTTCATTTTAATAAAGACCAAAAAAATGGTCATTTTTGAAATTATAAGCATTAGCAGGTTGTTAGAAACTGAAATCAAACAGTTTTCAACTCAAAACTTTATTCTAGGTGATGTTACATTTTCACATAGGACCCCTTGTTCGAAAGGAGCTTCTGAACTCTCTCGTCCATTGAATTTGTCAGGTTTTGGATGGTTTCTGCTTCAATTGTTTTGCGTGAGGACAGAATACCCTCCCAGAGCTGTTGCTTAGATGTGAACTGCCTCCCGCCATCATAGACACTCCTTTTAATGATGCTCCAAAGGTTCTGAATGGGGTAGAGGTCAGGGGAGCATGGGGGTCACACCATAAGTTTGTCCCCTTTTATGCCCATATCAGCCAGAGATGCAGATGTTTTATGTGCAGCATGAGATGGTGCATTATCATGCAGAAAAATGATCTTGCTGTGAAATACACGGTTCTTCTTCTTGAACCATGGCAGGAAGTGCTGTTTGAGAAAATCCACATACATTATGGAGTTCATCTTTAGCGCCTTCAGGGATCCTAAAGGGGCCGACAATCTCTCTCCCCATGATTCCAGCCCAAAACATTACTCCACCTCCTCCTTGTTGGCGCTGTAGCCGTGTTTGCGTGGGGTGTCCATCAACCAGCCATCCTCCACTCCATCCATCTGGACCATCGAGCGCTGCACGGCACTCATCCGTGAACAAAACAGTTTTGAAATCAGTCTTCATGTAATGTTTGGCCCACTGGAGCCGTTTCTGCTTGTGTGAAGTGGATAGAGGAGGTCGACAGGATGGCGTATGCACAGCTGCAAACCTCTGAAGGACCCTGCATCTTGTTGTTCGGGGGACGTTGGAGGCACAAGCAGCTTCAAAAACTTGTCTGCTGCTATGACAAGGCTTTTTTGCCGCTGCTCTTTCAACCTGACGTAATTGCCTGTAGGAAAGAGTCCTCAATTTGCCCTTATCAGCACGCACACGTGTGTACTGTGAATCAGCTACATACTTCTTGATTGCCAAGACACTTCATCCTGATCATCGCACAATGTTGATTGTAGTCATGCCTTGACCTAAACACTCCACAATTTGTTGCTTCTCAGCAGCCGACACATCCTTTTTCTTTCCCATTTTGGCAGAAAATGTAGGCTGCTTAATAATGTGAGAGAGCCTTCTTAAGTAGTCTTGCCTTTCATTGGACACACCTGCCAAACTAATTAGCAAAGGTGTCTGCAATTGCTTACAGTGATATAAAGAGCCCTGACACACATCACCATCAATGAGTTTAACTGACAAACAAACAAATTCTTCCCTTATCACTCCTAAACACTTTTTGCATAATAATTTGGAACGCGGTGTACATGTGCTTTTCCACAAAACACCAGCGGTTCACGTAGTGTATCTTACAGTTCTAACTTGCCAACCGTGGTCTGTATGGAAGTGTTCAATAAAGGGCCCAAAATTAAGATAACATAGATGGGAGAGGTCTCTATGAATAGGAATTCCTAAGTATTTGATACCCTGTGAGGGCCAGGCAAAGGGAAAGTTGGACTGGATGGAATCCTATATGGATTTGGGGAGGGAGACATCGAGGGCCTCAGACTTCGCTGCATTGATTTTAAAATTTTACCATGTAACAAAGTGATCTATTTCAGCCATAACAGCATGGATGGATATATGTGATTGAGTGATATATACTAGGACATCATCAGCAAATAGAGAGCACTTGTACTCAGTGCCTCCCACCTCAATCCACCTAATATTGGGGTTATGGCGAATTGATGAGAGCAGGTGCTCCGTCACTAGGATGTATAAGAGAGGGGACAGAGGACATCCCTGCCTTGTCCCATTGGTGATTGTGAAAGGTGATGAAAATGTTCTGACGCACCCCCTGGGCCTTGGGACACCCGGAGCCGGACCCTTTTTGGTGGATGCTGGTGGTTGTAGTCTTCGTGGCGGCGACCCGGTTCCATGGCTCAGGGCGGTCAAACCAGTGGCGGAACTATTTATGTGGTTTTGATGTTTAAATGTCCGACTACGCCACCCGTGGATTGCGGTCAGAGTGAACCGCTGCTACAGGGCAGACCGCTGAGGCTGGTGTTGTGGGTGCAGCAGAGCGTAGCATAACTCCCCACGGGAGGAGTATAGTCTCAGGGCAGTGTATGCGGAGGATGGGGGTGATGGTGCAGGGCAGCAGCAGTAACGACACGGAGTCAGTGATGCAGTCCAGGGCCTTTACTCACAGTTCTTATTATCCAGACCACGTCTGCAGGTAACGGCTGCCCACGTCGTACTGTGCTCACCAGGTGAGGGGCTCAGACAACTCCCAGATAACTTTGGAGCACTTCACAGGACCCCCTTTGTGTGTCCTTTGTCTGGCCTTTCTTACCAACACTTCTGTCCGGCTGCCTCGGGCCTCCTCTTGGTAAACTTGGCGCCAGTTTCCCTGACCCTATGTGGTGCCTTCCTAGCGGGTGTAGCGAGGGGCTGCGCCACATAAAATGTCAGAGCCTCCGGTTTCTAGCTGAGGGTCGTTTCCTGCCTCCACTAGTTCGGGGACCGGTCTCCCCCTTTGGCCTGACCCCTCCACGCAGGTGGATTCGGGCGTGCGGTGGCGACTCGCCCGTCCGCACCCCTGGGATCCCTTCATTCCTCGTTCCTGGAGCCTTCTCCGCTCCTCTTCCTTCCTTCTCCCTCTTCCAGGCCTGGGCCTCTGTTACTAGGCCCGCCTCCGGAGCAGAGCTCATGCAGAGCCCCTGCTCCCTGCCACTTCTGCTCAGACTTCTCTGCACTGAACTAAGATGGTGCCCACCTTTTATACTCCCTTCTCAATGCACCCAGGAACTGCTTCCTCCCTGCTCCTGCACTACAGGGTTCCCCTTCCTCAGTGTTCCCTCCCCCCACTCCAGCCAGGGACAGGGACTGTCGTGCCCATCTCAGGGGCATATTGGTCGCCCTGCCCCACGGCAATGTGGTGTAATGCATGCAGGTGTCGGGTCCTGATCCACACTCCATCCTTACCTGAGAGTGAGATATCACACCTCTGGGTGAGGTGCAATACGTCTGTAGCAACCGAGCCCTCAGGGTGCTACAGTTCCATTTATCTTCAGCCTAGGTGACGTATTGCGATACAGGGCCGTGATTTTGGCTATAAAAGGGTCCCCTAGACCCCTACCCCAAGCTTTTTAAGAGAATCATATATGGCGTGCCAGGAGACTCTATGGAATGCTTTCTCAGCATCCAACGAGAGTATCTAATTACAAATTTTTAACTGCATCTAGCCCAGGAAATACTTTGTGCCTAGTAGCAGTGTCTGCTAGTCAGCGGATTATCCCGGCTGTTAAGCAAGCTACACCACCTGTAGTTTAGACACTTAATTTTTTCAAAGGAAATGCTTCGGGACCATGGGATACTCAGTGAAGAGAATCAGGAGGCACCCCAAGGCATAGGGGCTGGGACTGGCAGTAGGATGCCTTGCGGTGGACAGCCGAGCTCGATCCTTATAAAAGCTTTTTAACTGCAGCAGCTTTAGTGGACGCTACTGGAGCTGGAATTACGCGGCTGCTGGCATGAGACTTGCCCTCCAATAGATCCTTGTAAATGGATTTAAAGTGTATTCATTCAAATTAGAGAGACAATTTAAATTAAAAAGCTTAGAGCTGCCTCCACCACAGGGGGGCTCGCTCGACCCACCAGCGGACAGGCACCAGTATTGGGAGAGGGGGGCTGGCCATCAGGGTTCACCGTGGCTCTGGCACAAACCCGGCGACACGGAGGTGGCACGGGCAGGAGCGGACTGGCCGTGTCGGCTTCTCACTCTTTGGATTTTAGAAGGGCATGACATGCCTATATCTGTGTCTCCCCCTCCTTTTACTCCTCCACCTCTTTTATTTTCGCATGACTATATGTACTTGTCCCTTTTCCATGTGTTAGTTGTGTCTTCTGAGCAGTTTGTCAGCTTTTGGACACCTTTGAAGGTGTGTTCTATGTGTTTCTATGTGTTTTTGTTTGCCTGCCATTGGTTTTAACGGTGTTCGAAGGTGTTCGACGAACAGTTCGACGAACAGTTCGGCGAACACACGGGTGTTCGACGAACCGAACCGAACTCGAACACTACGGGGGTGGCTCAACACTACTCATTACTGCACAGTATGAACACCGCCGCACTACATGGTGTTGTAGTGTAAAACCTGAATTGCAGCAGTACAGTATTTTTGCCATCTGAAAAAGGTACACGTAACTTATATAGAGTTCTGTATAACCTCTATCTCTTATGAGGTCCTACTGTAAAGCTGTATGCTTAAATTTAATTTGACTTTTTATTCCCACCTAGAAGCACTGCATTTGGAGAAGGTGGATAATAGCTCAATACAATAGCACATGGTGTGCATTTGACTTTGGAGTATGTAGGCTCCCCACAAATGCCTCTGTCTTGTACATGAGACCTGGTCTGCATGATTTTTTTTTGCGGAGGATCCAAGGGGTAATGTTTCTCCTTGCGGAGAGTGACATGTTAAGCATGCTTCTCTGGGAAATATGCAAATTGACTCTTCAGAGGGAAGAGGACTAGAACTCTAGTACCACCTATAGGAAGTAGCAATTCTAAAAGTCAATATCGACTCTCTGACGAGCCTTGTCACATGACTTAGGATAAAAACCAGAATCTCACTTTGCAGACACCGTGTTTCTTTTTTTTTTTTTTTTAAGCTATTCAGGTTAGTCATAAACAACTCAATATAAGCTCATCAACTTAGTTGTCATTGTTTCAAACTCTCATCATAATGGTTCATATTTATTCCAGTATAACAAACCAAAGGTATATACAGAAAAAACATTCTAAATTATCTAGGATAAAAAAGACCCTTTAGCTAAACATCAATAAAACTCACTGATATTTGATCAGGCGCTGCCATTTTTTAAACTTTCAAACGCCCTCCGCATCAGAACCACCACCACCTTTGCTGTCTAATTTATAAATCAAGAATAACCTAGAAAGGATCAGACTGACACATTTATTCACAAATAGATGCTTCTCTTTGAAAAGTCCTAAATTCCTCACATCCCACAAACTCTGCATCACACATGCTGTAATACTCTATTTTTAACATGACTACATGCACTAATTCCAAACATCGCAACACGCCAATCAATAAAACTCTTTACACAAACCACCCGCTAACTCTTTACACAAACCACCTACACTCTTCCACACACTGTACACGTAATCATAGTCCCACATAGTATGCCACACATTCTCACATCCACCACATCCTACTCTCGGGCACACATCCATTCTGGTCAGACCTCTTCTCTTCTGAACCTCTCTCACAGGCAAAATATTGTGCAAGGACATCCATACAATATCCCTTTGTCTATTAGACATCCCATGCGTTCCCAAACTCTTCCATGCAACTGAAACTTCATTCCCTCTCTCAACCCCACAATATTACACTCCACCTCATTCTTACATATTATTTTCATCACATTCTTAGCCATTCTAAAATCATTCATCAGCACACTCAGTAAATCATGCTTCCTCACAAACTTTTCAATCACCTCATACAAGACCAGGCACTCTAGCATCCCTCTTTCTCCAACATAAGTCATACAACATCCAACCAGCTGAATAACTTGCCATATACACTCCCTTGTTCTCTTTATTCAACAACATAACTACCGTTTTGATATACTGAAGCCCCAGAAAAATCTCAATGTTTGGAAAGGCCAAGCCACCATGGTGACAAGCCTTGAAAAGAGTTTCTCTCTTAAGTTTCTCCATTTTTTCTGCTCCAGAAAAAAGTAAAAACTAACTTCTCCACTCTTTTGATTTTTCCATAAGGCGGCGGAAAAACTGTTGCAATAAAAAGCAAAATCGGAAGAATCAAGTCTCTCAGGCGCCAAAATTTTAACTTGCGTCCTATATGCAATCCACATTCCTCCCAGCTCTCCTTACCTTTCGCATCCTTATTAAATAATACTCCTAGCACTTTGATAGCACCACCCTCACACTTTACCTCCACCATTTTAACCCTGTCACCCCCAAAACATTTAAAACTACATTTATTCCAATATTTATTCCAATTCACTCTAAAGCCAAACGCACCACAGAAAAAATCTAAAAGCAACTTAACCCTACTCAGACACAACGTCATCCATATATTCAAGAACTTTCACATGCTTCCCACCACTTCCATGTATCAACAATCCTTGAACCATTTTATCACATCTCACCAAGCACAACAAAGGTTCAATCACACATACAAACAGGATAGGGGACATGGGACACCCCTGCCTTACACCAGTCATAATATTCACTTTCTCACTCAACCATCCATTAACAAGGAATTCACTTGACACACGATCATACAAAGACATTATCCCATTCACAAATTTTTTAGCAAATCCCATTCTTTCCAGAACTTTAAACAAATACATATGTGAGAACCTATCAAACACTTTCTCAAAATCAATTGCAAGAACCATACACTTCTGTTTCCTCACCATGCAGTCTCCAATCAAATCCCTTAATAATAACAAGTTATCACTCATACTCCTTCCAGGCACAGCACACACTTGACCTCGCCCACAACACTACCACTATCATCTCACGCATAGGATTCGCCAACAATTTGCTGTAGATTTTATAATCTGAATTCAACAACGTTATAAGTCTTCAATTCTCTGAACACTTTCTCTCACCTTTTTTATACACAAGCACAACCACACCCTCTTTCATAGATTCACACAACTTACCATTCTCCCACATATACTTACATATCTCAGTCAAATCAACACTCTGAAAATCCCATGCTTTCACATAGAATTCTACCAGCAATCCATCTTTACCCGGTGTCTTATTCTTTTTAGCACTCTCATTCAAAATATTACATTCATCGCTATCCAACTTATTTTCTAACTCATTCAGCACTTCTGAAACAAGACCAGAATCAATCCATTTTTTAGCATATAACTTGCTATAGAACCTATTCACCTCCTCTATCACATTCTCACCTGACACACAAACCGTTCCTATCCAGAACTTCATCCATATCAACCTTTCTCCCATTCATTTTCTTAAAAAAGAACCTTGTGCACTTTTCATCTTTCTCAAGATGTTCTATTTTGGTACAATAAATGATTTATTTCCCTTTATCATCCATAACATGCTTTAGCTCATTCTTCGTCTCAACCAGCAGATCAGACACATCCATCCCACTTGCTCCACACTTTCTTAATCAGTCTATCCGCCTGTTTAAATCATTAAATCTGCTCCGATAAATAGCAGCTTTTTTATAGCCCCATTTTTATAGAACTCTAGTGCCACCTATAAGTCAGGCGCCTCTCACCCAGCCAAACCAGATTTCATACTTTACACTAGGCAGTACCCCTAAACACAGTATCTGCTAATTGAGATTATGGTTCTGGCTTTTATCCTAAGTCATGTGACAAGGCTTGTTAGAGAGTCAATATTGACTTTTAGGATTGCTACTTCCTATAGGTGGCACTAGAGTTCTAGTCTTCTTCCTCTCAGAAGAGACAATTTGCATATTTCCCAGAGGAGCATTGCGACTTAAAAGTCTCCTCACCTTGACATGCTTAACATGTCACTCTCCGCAAGGAGAAACGTTACCCCTTGGATCCTGGTCAGACGCCTCTCACCCAGTCAATCAGATCTCACACTTTGCCCTGATGAGGGGCAGTACCCGAAACACAGTCATGTGACAAGGCTTGTTAGAAATTCAACATTGACTTTTAAGATTGCTACTTCCTATAGGTGGCACTACACTGTGTGCAGAATTATTAGGCAAGTTGTATTTTAGAGGATTATTTTTATTATTGATCAGCAACTATGTTCTCAATCAACCCAAAAGACTCATAAATATCCAAGCTTAATATTTTTGGAAGTTGGAGTGGGCTTTTTTTCGATTTGGCTATCTTAGGAGGATATCTGTTTGTGCAGGTAACTATTACTGTGCAGAATTATTAGGCAACTTAATAAAAACCAAATATAATCCCATCTCACTTGTTTATTTTCACCAGGTAAACCAATATCAGTGCACAAAATTTAGAAATAAACATTTCTGACATGCAAAAACAAAAACAAAAAAATTAGTGATCAATATAGCCACCTTTCTTTATGATGACACTCAACAGCCTTCCATCCATAGATTCTGTCAGTTGCTTGATTTGTTTTCGATCAACATTGCGTGCAGCAGCCACCACAGCCTCACAGACACTGTTCTGAGAGGTGTACTGTTTTCCCTCCCTGTAGATCTCACATTTTATGATGGACCACAGATTCTCTATGGGGTTCAGATCAGGTGAACAAGAGTGCCATGTCATTATTTTTTCTTCTTTTAGACCTTTACTGGCCAGCCACGCTGTGGAGTAGTTGGATGCATGTGATGGAGCATTGTCCTGCATGAAAATCATGTTTTTCTTGAACGATACCAACTTCTTCCTGTACCACTGCTTGAAGAAGTTGTCTTCCAGAAACTAGCAGTAGGTCTGGGAGTTGAGCTTCACTCCATCCTCAACCCGAAAAGGTCCCACAAGTTCATCTTTGATGATACCAGCCCAAAACAGTACCCCACCTCCACCTTGCTGGCGTCTGAGTCCAAGTGGAGCTCTCTGCCCTTTATTGATCCAGCCTCTGGCCCATCCATCTGGCCCATCAAGAGTCACTTTCATTTCATCAGTCCATAAAACCTTTGAAAAATCAGTCTTAAGATATTTCTTGTCCCATTCTTGACATTTTATCTTATGTTTCTTGTTCAAATGTGGTAGTTTTTCAGCCTTCCTTACCTTGGCCATGTCCCTGAGTATCGCACGCCTTGTGCTTTTTGATACTCCAGTAACGTTGCAGCTCTGAAATATGGCAAAACTGGTGGCGAATGGCATCTTGGCAGCTTCACGCTTGATTATCCTCAATTCATGGGCAGTTATTTTGCGCCTTTTTTGGCCAACACGCTTCTTGCGACCCTATTGGCTATTTGCCATGAAACGCTTGAATGTTCGGTGATCACGCTTCAAAAGTTTGGAAATTTCAAGACTGCTTCTTCCCTCTGCAATACATCTCACAATTTTGGACTTTTCAGAGCCCGTCAAATCTCTCTTTCTGACACATTTTGCCAAAGGAAAGGAAGTTGCCTAATAATTAAGCACATCTTATATAGGGTGTTGATGTCATTAGTCAACACACCTCCTCATTACAGAGATGCACATCACTAGATTTACTTAATTGGTAGTTGCCTCTCAAGCCTATGCAGCTTGGAGTAGGACACTATGTATAAAAAGTATCAAAGTGATCAAAATTCTGCACGCGGTGTAGAGTTCTAGTCCTCTTCCTTTCTGAAGAGACAATTTTCTTGCAGAGAACACAGTAAGAGGTAAGGAAACAAAAGGGGTCGTTTTTTATTGCCTTTTGAGGCTAAATAGAAATTAACTTTTTGAATATTATGCAGTATGTATGAAAATATACAGGTGTATTATCCAGAAACGAGGGCAATAAACAGAACTGGCAGGCGTTGTGAATTGGAGTCCAAAATAATTTCTCAAAGCAGTAATCACAAAAACATAAGACACCTCACTGCTCTACACTGTCATATGAAGCTCCCTTAAAGCATCCTAGTATCATCAGGATTTTTATTTTCTGCACCTGGAGAAATTCTCTTACACAGATAAAGTTTTCCGATTGTGTCTTTTTCTGGTTACAAGCACTTGTTTCTTGCAATCAGTTTTTGCACCACTTCACTTACTTTCAGGATTTTCTTGAGATTTCTGTGCAAAGCTCTACATAACGCACAACCATTATAAGATCCGCATTCAAGTGAAATTTTTTCAATGTACATTACAAGATTAAAATCCAAATTCACATAAAATAGTGACCAAGCCTGACCCAGGGCTTTGCTTCATGGGTTTGTATGGGTCAGACTTGTGCGAGGAGTGAGAGGTGTCCTATGTGTCATAAAACAGAATTAAAGCAGAAGAGCATACACTGTGTAAAGTGGAATTGCTAACAATTTTTGTACATGTTCCACACTTGATCTTCCTTTAAAGTGTTTGTCTCATTAACACAACCCCAGGACTAAAAGAAAGTGCTTGATCCAAGATAAAACATATAAAAAACAAATAGATGCACCAAGTGTTGGGGTCTTCGACAGAAACATTAACTGCTACACCAATTGTCACTAAAAATGCTAAGAGAAATAGTGTGATCAAGTAGGAATGTAGGGATAAATTCCAATTACCCCCTTATTGGATATAGAATAAGTGGAAGGCATTCTAATCTGTTACGGGTCTGGGAGGTGGAACCTCTGTGCTACGGTGCAAGGAGGGACCCAAAGGGGCGTAACTAAGTATCGACTCGGACTGACCCTGGTCGTACGGCGGCTAACGACTCCGTGACCAGGGAGGGACCGAGCCGAGGGACCAGGTGCTACTCTGGGGACGACCTTGTAAGGGAGCAGGTGACTCCCACGGTACAGATGGCAGGACCGGAATAGCAGGTAGGCACAGCAGGCAGGCAGGCGAGCAGAAGCCTCCAGGTAGGCTAACAGGTAGACATGGCAAGTGACGGCAGGAGTCTCTAGGTGGGCTGGCAGGTGGTCACGGCAAGTGACGGCAGGAGCCTCCGGGTAGGCACGGCAGGTAACAAGCAGGAAACAGGCAGGTTACAGGCGAGTGCTCCCAGGTGAGTGGGCTGGCAGGCACGGCAGGTAACAGGCAGGCAACAAGGCAGTGCTCGCAGGTGAGCGGACTGGCAGGCACGGCAGGGGACAGGCAGGTAACAGGCAAGTGCTCCCAGGAGAGCGGGCTGGCAGGCACGGCAGGTAACAGGCAGGCAACAGGCAAGTGCTCCCAGGTGAGCGGGCTGGCAGGCATGGCAGGTAACAGGCTGGCGGGCAAGACTGGTAGTCAGGCTAGCAGCGGGTCCTGAGGGCTGAAGCAGAGGTCAGAAACACTGTGCAACAACTTTTGCTCGGGCACCTCCATTTTGGAGGAGGTGCCTTATATATGGGAGGATCCTCGGCTATTGGCCGGGGACTCCTTAGGACGGCACGTGCGGCCCCTTTAAGAGGGAGGGAGCGCGGGCGTGTGCCCTAAGCACAGTGCCCGGGGAGCTGCACGCGCCGGCAGCAGGAAGAGGAGCACTGGAGAATGCAGAGAGGGGAGCGTGGGGAGCGAGGAGGTGAGTGGGACTGCATCTCTGCCTAGCAGCGGGCAGAAACGCCGATGCTACAGTACCCCCCCTTTATGCCCCCTCTTTTTTAGGCCAGAAAGGAATTTTTCAAGGAGAAGCGGGGCATGGATGTTCTCCTTGGGTTCCCAAGTTCTCTCCTCTGGGCCAAGCCCCTTCCAATCCACCAGAAAAAAGGTTTTTCCTCTTACCCTCTTAGTGGCCAGAATGTTCTCTACCTCAAAAACGTCCTCAGCGGAAACCGGAGCAGGGGGAGTACCTGGATTGTTGGAAAAAGAGTTAAACACAACTGGTTTGAGGAGAGATACATGGAAGGAGTTGGGAATCCGTAAGGTGGCCCGGAGTTTTAACTTGTAGGCAACTTGGTTAATTTGCTTGAGAACTTCAAATGGACCGATGAACCGAGGACCCAACTTATAGGAGAGTATTTTGAGTCGGACATGCTTGTAAGAGAGCCAGACTTTATCTCCCTGGCGGAATTGAGGCGGATCCAGATGTCTCTTGTCAGCATGTTTCTTCATCCGCTCGGAGGACTGAAGAAGTGCGGACCTAGTATTTTCCCAAATGGTGGAGAATTCGCTGACAAGAGCTTCCGCGGCAGGGTTGTCCACCAAGGCGGAGATGGGAATCCGAGGAAGTTGACCGTAGATCACGAAGAACGGGGATTTAGAAGTAGATTCGCTCTCATGGTTGTTGTAGGAGAATTCAGCCCATGGTAGGAGCTCCACCCAATCGGAATGGTGAGCGTTAACAAAGTGCCGGAGGTAGCTGGTAAGGATTTGGTTGATACGCTCCACTTGGCCATTGGACTGTGGATTGTAGGCAGAGGAGAAATCCAGGGTGACATCCAGTAGCTTACAGGTAGCTCTCCAGAAACGTGAGGTGAACTGAACCCCTCGATCCGACACAATGTGGAAGGGTAGGCCATGGAGACGGAAGATATGACGGAAGAAATCCTTGGCCAGCTCCGATGCAGACCGGAGACCAGGCAGAGGGATGAAGTGGGCCATCTTAGAGAAGCGGACGGTGACCACCCAAGTGACTGTACAACCGGCAGAAACAGGGAGATCAGTAATAAAGTCCATGGCAATGTGCTGCCACGGGACAGCAGGTACGGGAAGAGGCAGGAGACGACTGGCTGGAAGATGTCTGGGAACTTTGTTGCGGGCACAGGACGAACAGGCCGAGACGAAGTCTACCACATCCTTGCGCAGGGTAGGCCACCAGTAATGCCGGGTAATGAGTAGGAAGGTCTTCTTTTGGCCAGCATGGCCGGCTAGTTTAGATGAATGACCCCAGTGAAGAACCCTCTCACGATCTGGTACCGCTACAAACGTCTTACCGAGTGGAAGACGAGTAAGATCCAAGGGGGCCACATTCATCACCTTGGAGGGGTCGATGATGTGCATAGGCTCCTTCTCTTGATCGGAGGACAGGAAGGATCGGGACAAGGAGTCGGCTTTGACAATCTTGTCTGCCGGGCGGAAATGTAGGACGAAGTCGAAGCGGGCAAGGAACAAAGACCACCGGGCCTGACGCAGATTGAGTCTTTGGGCATTCTGGAGATATGCCAGGTTTTTGTGATCCGTATAGATGATCACCGGGTATAGAGCCCCTTAAAGCAGGTAACGCCACTCCTCCAGCGCCAATTTAATGACTAACAGTTCTCGATCTCCTATGGAGTAGTTGCGCTCAGACGAGGAGAAGAGTTTTGAGAAGAAGCCGCAGGTTACCATTCTCCCGGATGAAGACTTTTGGGTAAGTACCGCTCCAGCTCCGGAGGAGGAGGCATCAACCTCCAGATAGAACTGTTTGTTGCAGTCTGGACGGTGCAGCACTGGGACAGAGGAGAAGGCTTACTTTAAGGAAAGGAAGGCCTCCTCAGCTACGGGCGACCATTCCTTGGGATTTTCTCCCTTACGGGTGAGCCCAGATATGGGAGCAGTCCGGGAAGAGAAGTGTGGGATGAAGAGATGATAGTAGTTGGCGAAGCCCAGGAATCGCTGAATCGCCTTCAACCCGTCCGGACGGGGCCACTTTAGGACAGCAGAGAGCTTCTCGGGATCCATCCGTAGGCCTGTCTGGGAGATAACATAGCCCAGGAATGGAAGAGAGGTCTGCTCAAAGAGGCACTTCTCGAATTTTGCATAGAGGTGATTCTGCCTGAGCCTAAGCAGGACCTGACGAACATCCCTCCGGTGTGTGGGAAGATCCGGAGAGAAGACCAAGATATCGTCCAGGTACACCACCACGCAAGAGTAAAGAAGATCACGGAAGATGTCGTTGACCAATTCTTGGAAGACGGCAGGAGCATTGCAGAGACCGAAGGGCATCACACGGTATTCATAGTGACCGCCCCGGGTATTGAATGACGTCTTCCACTCGTCTCCTTGATGGATTCGGACCAGATTATGCGCCCCACGTAGATCTAGCTTGGTAAAGATCCTAGCTCCCTTAAGACGGTCAAACAATTCGGAGATGAGCGGCAGGGGGTATTTGTTTTTTACCGTGATTTGGTTGAGACCTCTATAGTCAATACAGGGGCGTAATGAACCATCTTTCTTCTTAACGAAGAAGAATCCGGCTCCAGCCGGGGAGGTAGATTTCCGGATGAATCCCCTGGCCAGATTCTCCTCGATGTACTCCGACATGGCCCGGGTTTCGGCCAACGACAACGGGTAAATACGCCCACGGGGTGGAGTGGCGCCGGGTACCAGGTTGATCGGCAAGTCATATGGCCCATGAGATGGCAGTGTCTCTGCTTCCTTTTTACCGAAGACATCTGCATAGGACCAGTTAGGTGCCGGTAGACTGGGTAAATTAGCCGGGGTAGGTGGAGGACGAGCCGGGCGAACCGGAACCAGGCAGGTCCTATGGCAATCCTGCCCCCACCGGAGTACTTCACCGGATTGCCAGTTCAGCACGGGTCCATGTGTCTGGAGCCAGGGTAGACCTAGCAATAGGGAGTGAGAGAGTCCGGACAGCACATGGAAGGAGATCTTCTCAGAGTGCAGCATTCCCACCTGCAGGGTTATGGGTTCAGTGACTAGCAGGATGGTCACCAGAAGGAGTCTTCCATCCACGGAGGCGACTGACAATGGTTCAGCCAGAGGTTTGGTGGGAATCCGGTATCTCTCTACCAGGGACTGGGAAATGAGGTTTCCAGCAGCTCCAGAATCCAGATGAGCAATTTCAAAGTGATGGTTCTCTCCCCAGGAGATAGAGACAGACAAAGTCAGGGACTGAGAGGGCTTACTTTTGCCTAGGACGACCTCTCCGAGGGGTCCTAGACACTGGAGTTTCCCAGTTTCTCCGGGCAGGAACGGAAGAAGTACTCCTTACTGCCACAATAGAAACAGCTCCCCTTGGCTCAGCGTGACTCTTGGTGAGATTTGACCATCTTGGTCTGGTCGATCTGCATAGGTTGGGGCGAGTGCGCCCGGGGAGTGACTGGTTGAGAGGCAGGTCTCTGGAAAGTAGGAGCAAGGCGAGGAAACTTTCTCTCCCGGGTAGTCTCTTTGGTACGTTCTTGGAAACGGATGTCAATCCAGGTAGCTAGTGACACCAGGTCATCCAGGGTGGTAGGAATGTCCCGACCGGCTAACTTGTCCTTAATCCGACCGGAAAGACCCTCCCAGAAGACGGACACCAGAGCCTCGTTGTCCCAGCCAAGCTCAGAAGCGAGGGTACGGAATCGTATGGCATATTGGCCCACGATGAGACTCTCTTGGCAGAGACGTAGCAGAGAGGAGGCTGAAGAGGATTTCCATCCTGGTTCATCGAAGACTCTCCGGAAAGCAGCGAGGAAAGATGATAGGTCGGACACCAGGGGATCCCCTCTCTCCCACAGGGGATTTAGCCATGCCAGTGCATCCCCAGTGAGATGGGACATGATGAATGCCACCTTGGCCCGGTCGGAGATGAACTGATGTGCCAAGAGTTCAAAGTGCAGCGTGCACTGGTTAAGAAAGCCCCGACATGAGACGGGGTCACCTCCAAAACGAGGAGGCGCAGAAAGCCGGGGACCTGGGCTGGATGCCATGGTGTTGGTGGACAGCAGTGCTGCCGGAGTGGAAGTCACACGACTCGAGGTGGATACAGGTGGGACAGACAGTGTGTCCAGACGGGAGTTGACATTCCGCAGGTAGTTCAGAATGGTTTCCTGTTGGGATCTCTGATGAGAAACCTCCTGGTACAGGTCCATAAGCGAGGGGGGCTTGGGGGCCACCGGGTTCCATGGCCCAAGCAAACTGTTACGGGTCTGGGAGGTAGAACCTCTGAGCTACAGTGCAAGGAGGGACCCAGAGGGGCGTAACTAAGTATCGACTCGGACTGACCTTGGTCGTACGGCGGCTAACGACTCCGTGACCAGGGAGGGACCGAGCCGAGGGACCAGGTGCTACTCTGGGGACGACCTTGTAAGGGAGCAGGTGACTCCCACGGTACAGATGGCAGGGACTGACCGGAATAGCAGGTAGGCACAGCAGGCAGGCTGGCGAGAAGAAGCCTCCAGGTAGGCTAACAGGTAGACACGGCAAGTGACGGCAGGAGTCTCTAGGTGGGCTGGCAGGTGGTCACGGCAAGTGACGGCAGGAGCCTCCGGGTAGGCACGGCAGGCAACAAGCAGGAAACAGGCAGGTCACAGGCAAGTGCTCCCAGGTGAGCGGGCTGGCAGGCACGGCAGGTAACAGGCAGGCAACAGGTCAGTGCTCCCAGGTGAGCAGACTGGCAGGCACGGCAGGGAACAGGCAGGTAACAGGCAAGTGCTCCCAGGTGAGCGGGCTGGCAGGCACGGCAGGTAACAGGCAGGCAACAGGCAAGTGCTCCCAGGTGAGCGGGCTGGCAGGCACGGCAGGTAACAGGCAGGTAACAGGCAGGTAACAGGCTGGCGGGCAAGACTGGTAGTCAGGCTAGCAGCGGGACCTGAGGGCTGAAGCAGAGGTCAGAAACACTGTGCAACAACTTTTGCTTGGGCACCTCAATTTTGGAGGAGGTGTGTTATATATGGGAGGATCCTCGGCTATTGGCCGGGGACTCCATAGGACGGTGCGCGCGGCCCCTTTAAGAGGGAGGGAGCGCACGCACATGCGCCCTAAGCACAGTGCCCAGGGAGCTGCGCGCGCCGGCAGCAGGAAGAGGAGCTCTGGAGAATGCAGAGCGGGGAGCGCGGGGAGCGAGGAGGGGAGTGGGACGGCGTCTCTGCCTAGCAGGGGGCAGAGACTCCGATGCTACACAATCCTTCCTATCACTATGTTTCATGTTGGGTTTATGACTAAATTAATTCTTATTATTAAAGGGGTATTCCCATCTAAGCCAACAAATGAGAATTGTTGGCTATATGTGGTGGCAGTAGCTCTCATAGATCTAATTTGGCTACATATAGACAGGGATTGTTTGAGGCAGAAATACCCCTTTAAGGCATATGGACATTGTATAAAGAGTCTTAAATGGACTATGTGCACTGTGGATTGACTTTTCTTAGACCTCTATGTTGTACGGTTCCTTTGTATGGAAATGTATGAATGAATAGTTAATTGCGCATTTCTGTTTTCTTTGTCTCTTCAGCATAGGACACTGTCAGCAGTTTGGATTATGTGAGAAACAGTGAAATCCTGCAGTTTGTGTGTCTGATACAAAACTGCTTAATCTTTGGACTTTCCCTCTTATGTCTTACCGTCTCATTAGAAGCCTGTGCTGTACTTTAAAAACTCTTAAAACACATTAGAAAAAAAATTAAAGAAAATTTTTGTCAAACAATGCAGTCATTTCCATTCTTGCTTTTTAAAATAGCTATTTGCATATAGCTCTACCTGTAGATCTGGTGTTTTTGATAGTAAAAACTCAGAAACAGAAGAGTCTGGGCTTGTGCTCATGGAATGGCCATGTACATGGAGCCTGTATAGATGGGATATGAAGTCCCTATAGGTTTATGTTATTGACCTACAGACACTCAGTATACTGTCATATGGTGCCTTAGTAATCTCAGAATAGAGTGGAAAAGTACAGGCTGATAGCAGATTCCAATGGGAGGGTGGGCAAAAAGTGAGTCAGTTACAATCTGGGTGCCTCTCCTCCACATGGGGCACATATAATGCTGAAGACATGCTGCCCTATGATGCCATCACACTGCCCGTCAGTGATGAGCATTTGTGGATACTATTAATGACTGTAGCCTCACCCTGAGAGTGATCCAGGGCTGCCTGAGAAAATCTAGAATAAAATAAAATAAGCAAATACCCTGCAGTAAGTCAATAAGTAAGTAGTAGTATTAAAGGTAAATAACTTAGGGTACTAAGTTTACACTATTTTGATCAAAAGAGTGCAAAAGCCATCCCACAGCTACAAGGTGTACCCAGTTGGGATGAACCCTAACTTCTGTAGTTCACCTCACTCTGTGTCAGTAGACTTCAAAATAGACGGGGCAAGAGTAAGACCCAGACCTGACAGTTTTGAACCTGCCTATGGAAAGCTATATAGACAAGATGCCCAGCCCAAAAAGGAGGAGCCCATATATGTGTAAAGTGCAAAGAAACTAAAACAAAACCAAAGAAATGAGCTTGGGTCTGGGTCCTGCTATTCTCCTGCCTAGGAATGATTATTTATTATACAACAAGAAGAAATAATAATTTTACTACAAGTCTGGTATGTGCTTATACTTCCATGTTGTAAACTGGCTTGTTGCCATTGAACACAACTTTCTCCCTTTCTCTAGCTTATATTTGTCAGGCCATTAACTAGATCTTTTTCCTATTCTTCCCCATTTTTGCTTGTTGAATTTTATTAAAAGTTGGGTGCAAGTTTGACAAAATACATCCATATGTATCCCTGTTTCTGCAATATATTTACCAATCTTCCACTGTCATCTCGCAATGATTCATTGACATAGAAAAAAAGTTTGCTGTTATCTGACAAAGAGATAAAAAATAACTGCTTTTTTTCTATTTTATTCCTTATGAACAACATTATCATCATACAGGACATAGATATCTTAGGCATAATTCAAACGCAATTGTAAAATAAATAAATAAATGTGTATATATATATATATATATATATATATATATATATATATATTGTGACAAAGTCACTGGCAAAGTACTGGAGAGAAGATGTGTAACACTAAGGCTATGTGCCCACGATGCAGAAATGAAGCAGAAAATTTCTGCAGCATTTCTGCATCTCCCTGGCAGAAAAAAGCTCATGCAGATTGTGCATGCGTTTTTCCTGCAGAATACATGCGGATCCACATGCGGGTTCACATGCGTTTCCGCATGCAGATTGACAAGCACTTTCCAGGCGATAGCATCACTTGGAAAGTGCTTGACAACTAGGTCACACTGTATAAATCCATGCAAACAGCATGGATTTATACAGTGTGAACCGTAAAAATTAAAACAAATAAAGCTATACTCACCCCCGAGGCCCCGGCGTGGCTGCAGCGCTGCTTCCTGTCTGGTTCCCGGCTGCCGGCATATCGCGAGACAGAGCGGTGAAGGGCCTGCGGTCACATGACTGTGACGTCACCGAAGGTCCTTCAGCGCTGCTGGCATTCAGAGAGAAGACGCCGGACAGGTGAGTATAAACTTTAATTGTTATTTTATTCTTTTTTTACAGGTACAATGGTACCCAGGTCTGGATGAGAGTCTAATCTCCTCCAGAACTGGGTACCATCCGCACATAGAAACGCATAGAAGCCGCTTGTAGAAATGTACAGTCGCGGTTTCTGTGCGTCTCAATGCAAGTCAATGGCGGGAGTTCCGCTGTACTTCCGCAAAATTAAATGACATGCTGCGGATTTTTGTACGCAGCATAAACGCTGAGGAAAAATCCGCAGCATGTGCATAGAACATGCGGAATCCCCTTGGGGACCATGGGGTGCGGATTACCTAGCGTTTCACAAGTGTTTCCGCTGCGGAAATTCCGCAGCATAAACACTTGAAAAACGCTACGTGGGCACACAGCCTAAGACTGTTAGCTCCAGTGATATAAACATAGAAAAAGTGTTACAGCACACGAAGTATAGAAAGGGATTAATCAGCTATCTATTTAGTGCTAGGGTGATTAAACACCCGTAGAAAGGAAGAAAAACAGAGGATAAAATCACAGCCTTTCAGAGCATTTGGTGTGGGGAAGGCCTGGAGGCACAAGGGCTGGAGCTGTGGTGTGCATGTTAAGGAAAGCTAAACCTTGGGTTGGTGTGTTCCTGAAGTGGGCGGTTACCCATAACAACAAGGACTGTGCCATACGTTATGTTTTTTCCTGTTAGGCTGGGAAGGCCGTATTTGTTTTGCTAACAATGCTATGGCTTATGCAGTGCTCTTAATAAGCCAAGAAGATTTAAAGAGACAGTGTTCCTATGTACCTCTGTGTGCAACCAAGTGAGCCAATCTACCACAGTTGGTGTTAGAAGTGCAGGCAAGATCCCCAGGAAGCAAGTGTGATGGCTGATGACAGACTGCATGTCATGGGTGAAGGTGGCTGTGAGCATCGAACAGCGGTCAGACAAAATGAAGGAGCTGATCAAGCACCTAGTCCAAAGTCAACACCAGCGACACCTGCAACAGCTGCAGCAGCACCGGGAACAGCAGCAGCTACAGCAGCAGCATCTGAAGCAGCTACAGCAGCAACAGCTCGCACAACATGAGACAAGTAAGCTGCTTATGCAACAGCTGCAGCAGTATCAGCAGATTGATTTATTCACAGAGGCGGTTCGTGGCACGGCAGCGTCTCTGACTCCGATGTCAGCTGATGATTTCTCTGTCCAAAAGGCGGTGAGGAGAACCTTGCAGAAAATGACCCCGGGTGATGACATAGAGGCCTTTTTAACCATTTTTGAAAGGTTTGCCGATAGAGACAAACTCCCGCCAGAGCAGTGGGCGGAAGTCCTGGCACCATACTTAACGGGGGAGCCACAAAAGGTCTACTATGATTTGGCTTTACAGGATGCCAAAGAATATGAAAAATTTAAAACAGAAATTTTGGCGCACTTGGGGGTGACGATGTCTGTCAGGGCACAACGGGTCCACCGTTGGGTATATCACCGTGACAAACCCACTCGCTCCCAAATGTTTGATCTGCAGCACCTCATCCAAAAGAGGTTACAGCCGGAGTCCTCTATACCAGTGCAGATGGTGGAGCGAGTTGTAATGGACCAGTTCGTGCACTCCCTTCAGAGCCCGATGCAGACTTGAGTTGCCCGGGGAGATCCCTGGAATGCCGATGACTTGGTCAGACTGGTCAAAAGGTATCAGGGCGTCGAAGAGTCCATGGGGAGGCAACCCATTCCATACTGGGGGGCGGAAGTTAAAAAGGGGGTGGGGCATCTAAAGTCAAAGGGGGCGTCAGAGATCATGTCATGGCCCTCATCGGGGGATGTAATTTGCTGGAGATGTCATGGTCTAGGTCATATAGCAGCCCATTGTCCCCTGACCACTGAGCAAATGGACTGTAGCATGGGACGCCGGTGTTCCTTCTATGCATTTCCAGCTTGCAGGGTGAACTGTAAACCCGGCAAGGGGCCCCAAGCTTGTCCTGTAACTGTAAATGGCCTGAAAATGACAGGACTACTAAACTCAGGAAGTTTGGTGACCTTCGTGAGGGCCACACTCCCTCTCCAATTGATCCCTGAGAAGAAGGTTGGCGTCTGCTGCATTCACAGGGATGCTAAAGACTATCTGGTGGCCAGAGTGGCCATTGAGATGGCCCAAGGTGCTGAGTTCCATGAGGTTGGCATGGGCCCAAATTTGTTGCACCCAATCATTATAGGCCCGGGCTTTGTGTTGTTTTGGGACTTGTGGGGGAGGGGTGGAGACCTGGATTACTCGGGTAAGAAACGGGTTGGCCCTAGATAAGTCTTCCGAACCCCAGAGATGAAAAGGTAGTTATCCAGCAACTCGTGAAAGTGACTTAAAAAATAGCCTTTATTTTGGAAAAATTAAAACCATGAGACCATGGGGCAAATAAAAGTGTACAGAGGCTTACGTGTTTTGGATACATAGATCATTATTCATAGCATCCGAAACGTATCCGAAATGCGTAAGCCTCTGTATGCTTTTATTTGCTCCATGGTCTCATGGTTTTAATTTTTTCACAATAAAGGCTATTTTTTAAGTCACTTTCACGAGTTGCTGGATAACTACCTCTTCATCACTGCCTAATGTCTCCCAGATGGGGATCTTTACAATCCGTACCTCATGAGAAAGTGGACCGAGCAGGCTGACCCAGGTGAGCTGAAATATTTTTTCTACATTCCCGAACCCCAGAGTCTGACGGGTTTCCATTCTGTGTAATTTCAAAAGAGGAGAAAGTAGTATTCCCTAAGGCAGACGTTCCTGAGATAGGGGTGACCAGAGAAAATTTGGGGTTCACCCAACATAGAGACCTATCGCTAAAAGAAGTGTTCAATAAGATAACCATCATAAACGGCATAACACAGGAATCGGGGGCTGACACCAGGCTTTCCTATTTTATGTTGAGTGGGGATTTATTGTACCGAGTTAATAAAGTGAGGGAGGAGATAGTGGAGCAGTTGTCGGTATCAGCACCCTATAGAAAAAGGGTGTTGGATAGAGCCCATTCACATGTCTTATGTGACCATCTGGGGGTGGACAAAACTCAAGAGCGAGTCATGCAGAGGTTCTGTTTGCCCAGATGTCAGAGAGAAATCCAAAGACATTGCAAGTTCTGTTCCACCTGGAAGTTAACTACTACCGCCTCTCTCTTCCAAAATCCTCTCATGCCGATATCCATCAAGGCAGAGCAACTGAGGGATCCTGTTGAACCTCCATGTGGGCTGGACAAGCCAGAAGGGATCACTAAAGATATCACAGTGGCGGAGACAGTGTCACCGGCCCAGAAACAACAGTGCCGAGAACTGCTTCAGCGGAATCGGGATCTGTTCTCGGAGTTACCAGAACGTACGCAGGTGGTTGAACATGAAATCCTGATGGAAACACATGTGTGGATGCCTGCGGGAGAGTTTCGTTTCTGCAACAACCACAGCAAACTAAATGTGATGTCGAAATGTGATGCGTATCCAATGTCCTACATTGATGATCTCGTAGAGAAGCTAAGGTCAGCGAGATACATCACCACCCTGGACCTAACGAAAGATTACTCCCAAATCCTTCTCTGTCAAAGGGCAAAGGAGAAGATATCCTCTTCTACACCTGATGGTCACTTCCAGTATACCAGAATTCCGTTCGGGCTGCAAGGAGCCCCAGCTACTTTCTGGAGGGCCATAGACCGAACCTAAGCCCCTCACAAAAAGTACGCCGCAGCTTACCTCAACGACATTGTGATATTCAGCCTGGATTGGGGAAGTCATCTGCAGAAAGTCCAGGCCATGCTGGATGCACTGAGGAAAGTGGGGTTTACCATAAACCCAAAGAAGTGTACCATTGGGAAAATAAAAGAGAAAATACCTGGGCTACATTGTTAGAAGAACCAAAGTAAAACTGCAAGGGAATAAGGTGGAGGCAGTCCAAAATTGGCCGAAACTGATCTCCAAGGAACAGGTCTGGGCATTTCTGGGAATGGTGAGATACAACACGCGGTGTATCCCGAATTTCACCATGATAGCCGCTCCCCTGACCAACCTTCTTAAGGGCACAAAGACTGTAATGGCCAAATGGTCTCTTGAAGCAGAGATGGCATTCCAAGAGGTGAAACTGAGGGCTACAGGACTTCAACTTTCATGTGGAACACAGGCCTGGAAAGCTACACGGCAACCCAGAAGCCCTGTTTAGTCTTCCCTGTATGGTGACTGAAGGTACCAAAACCTATGGCTTTGGGCAGAGGGGGGATATGTGACAAGGTCACTGGCAAAGTACTGGAGAGAAGATGTATAACACTAAGATTGTTAGCTCCAGTGATATGAACTTAGAAAAAGTGTTCCAGCACACGAAGTATAGAAAGGGGTTAATCAGCCATTTTAGTGCTAGGGTGATTAAACACCTGTAGAAAGGGAGGAACTCAGAGGATAAAATCACAGCCTTTCAGAGCATTTGGTGTGGGGAGGGCCTGAAGGCACAAGGGCTGGAGCTGTGGTGTGCATGTTAAGGAAAGCTAAACCTTTGGTTAGTTTGTTCCTGAAGCAGGCGGTTACCCGTAACAACAAGACTGTGCCATACGTTATGTTTTGTTTTTCCTGTTAGGCCGGGAAGGCCGTATTTGTTTTGCTAACAATGCTGTGGCTTATACAGTGCTCTTAATAAACCACAGAAGATTTAAAGAGACAGTGTTCCTCTGTGCAACCAAGTGAGCCGATCTACCACAATATATATATATATTTACAGTGGGGAAAATAAGTATTTGATACACTGCCGATTTTGCAAGTTTTCCCACCTACAAAGAGTGGAGAGGTCTGTAATTTTTATCGTAGGTACACTTAAATTGTGAGAGACAGAATCTAAAAATAAAAAACAGGAAATCACATTGTATGATATTTAAATAATTAAATTAATTAAATTGCATTTTATTGCATGAAATAAGTATTTGATCACCTATCAACCAGCAAGAATTCTGGCTCTCACAGACCTGTTAGTTTTCCTTTATGAAGCCTTCATACACTGCACTCATTACCTGTATTAATTGCACCTGTTTGAACTCGTTATGTGTATAAAAGACACCTGTCCACACACCCAATCAATCACACCCTAATCTCTCCACTATGGCCAAGACCAAAGACATGTCAAAGGACACAAGGGACAAAATTGTTGACCTGCACAAGGCTGGGATGGGCTACAGGACAAGAGGCAAGCAGTTTGGTGAGAAGGCAACAATTGTTGGAACAATTATTAGAAAATGGAAGAAACACAAGATGACTGTCAATCTTCCTCGGTCTGGGGCTCCATGCAAGACCTCGCCTCTTGGGGTAGGGATGATTCTGAGAAAGGTCAGGAATCAACCCAGAACTACATGGGAGGACCTGGTCAATTACCTGAAGAGAGCTGGGACCACAGTCTTAAACATTACCATTAGTAGCACACTACGCCTTCACGGATTAAAATCCCGCAGGGCACGCAAGGTCCCCCTGCTCATGCCAACACAAGTCTAGGCCCATTTGAAGTTCACCAATGACCATCTGGGTGATCCAGAGGAGGCATGGGAGAAGGTCATGTGGTCAGATGAGACGAAAATAGAACTTTTTGGTATCAACTCCACTCTCTAGGTTTGGAGGAAGAAGAAGGATGAGCACAACCCCAAGAACACCATCTCAACCGTTAAGCATGGTGGGGGAAACATCATACTTTGGGGGTGCTTACTGAAAAGGGGACAGGACGACCGCACGTATTGAAGAGAGGGTGGATGGGGACATGTATCATGAGATATTGGCCAATAACCTCTTTCCCTCAGTAAGAGCATTGAAGATGGGTTGTGGCTGGGTCTCCCAGCATGACAATATCCCGAAACACACAACCAGGGCAACTAAGGAGTGGCTCAATAAGAAGCATTTCAAGGTCCTTGAGTGGCCTAGCCAGTCTCCAGACCTTAACCCAATAGAAAATATTTGGAGGGAGTTGGAACTCAATGTTGGCCAGTGACAGCCCTGAACTTGAAAGATCTGGAGAAGATCTGTATGGAAAAGTGGGACAAATCCCTGCTGCAGTGTGTGAAAACTTGGTCAAGAACTACAGGAAACGTCTGACCTCTGTAATTGCAAACAAAGTTTTCTTACCAAATATTAAGTTTTGTTTTTCTATTGTAGTAAATACTTATTTAATGCAATAAAATGCTAATTAATTGTGTAAAAATTATACAATGTGATTTTCTGGATTTTTTTTTGATTCTGTCTCTCACAGTTGAAGTGTACCTATGATAAAAATTACGGACCTCTCCATTCTTTGTAGGTGGGAAAAATTGCAAAATCTTCAGTGTATCAAATACTTATTTTCCCCACTGTATAGTGTTGTTTTTCCAACCATTTTTCCTGCTATTTTTTGTATATTTTAGGTTGCGTCCAAATGTTAGTCTACAGACTATGAAATGTAAAAAAAAAAGCCTGTAGAATATTGTGTGACCAAAAATGTCCCACAAAAAAAGCTTGCATAAAAAAAGGGAGGTAAAAAAATAATTATATATATTTTCTTACGATATTAAAGATATCCTCCAATTGTGCACTGGGCAATAGTGATGAGCGAGCACTAAAATGCTCGGGTACTTGTTGCTCAGGTCAAGCATATTGGAATGCTCAAGTGCTCGGTCTGAGTAACGAGCCCAATGTAAGTCTATGGGAAACTCAAGCATTTTTCCGGCGGCCCCCCCCGGTGGTCAACAAAGGGCCTAAAAATTGCACAAATCGATGGGAACAGTGCTCAAGTGACATGGGAACAGCATGGGGAAGACCCCTGGAAGCATCTCTGACTCCCAGATCACTGCTGTCAACAATGTTGTCAGAGGTACTATGCCACTTTTACGGATGCACAATAAAACATACAAAAATGAAACCAAAATGGATTTTCCTGGTTAAAATGTTAAGGAACATCCTTTCCAGGGTAATGACTTGCATATAAGGCAAAATAAATATTCAAAAACAAAAATGCTCCTCCACACCCTGGACTATGTTCACACGTAGCATTTTTGATTCGTTTTTGCACTTTTGCATTGCTTTTAACGGTGAAAAATGCATTCACCAGGAAATGTCATTTTAACATTTTACTACCTTATCTGGCCATGTGGTGTGTGAGACATCATCAGACACATCCTGTTTCATTTATGAAGGAGGGACTCTGAAAGTCACAAACACTATTTTTATAGGGCCATCAGGCGGCCCTTACTATTCTTAAAGGGCCAGCAGTCGGCTATGCTTTGTTGTTCCCATTATTAAAGAGTGGGTCTCCTATACTGTTATTGTGTATGCAGTGACTGCAAGGGCTGACAAAAATTTGAGAGCACCCCAATACCCCTTTGAAGGGGGTAGAGAAGGATCTCAGTAAAAATAATGTTCCCATTATAAAGGAGTAGGTCTCCTATAGTGGTAATGCCCATGCACTGACTGCAAGGGCTGCCAAAACTTGGGAAAAACCCCAATACCAATTTAAAGATACATAGAGCTGGGCCACAGTAACGACATGTTCCCATTAGAAAGGAGTGGGTCTCCCACACTGTTTGCCTATACAGTGAATACAAAAGATGCCAAAAATTTGGAGGAACTCCAATGTCCTTTGCAAGAGACATAGAGGTCGGAGGGCCTCCTGAAATCAATGTTCCCATTATTAGGAAGTGGGTCTCCCATACTGTTTGCCTATGCAGTGAATGCAACAGCTGCCAAAACTTTGGAGGAACTTCAATGTCCTTTGCAAGAGAAGTAAAGGTCGGAGGGCCTCCTGAAAACAATGTTCCCATTATTAGGAAGTGGGTCTCCCATACTGTTTGCCTATGCAGTGAATGCATCGGCTGCCAAAAATTTGGAGGAACTTCAATGTCCCTTGCAAGAGAAGTAGAGGTCAAAGGGCCTCCTAAAAACAATGTTCCCATTATTAGGAAGTGGGTCTCCCATACTGTTTGCCTATGCAGTGAATGCAACGGCTGCCAAAAGTTTGCAGGAACTCCAATGTCCCTTGCAAGAGACGTAGATATGGTGATATGGTAGATATTGTGGTGATATGGTGGCGGAGGATGAGGAGAAGGAGGAGGACAAGAGCAAATAGACAAAATCAGGAAGCTTATACCCATGTCTGGGTGTGAAGACAGAGGTGCATGCAAACAGAGTTAGACCTCACAAAAAAAAGACACTGTATTTGAGTTTATGCTACGCTGCTATCATTCGGCTGTGTTGAGAAGTCTGGCCCAATCCAACCCTTGTTCACTTTTATAAGAGTCAGCCTGTCAGCATTTTAGTTGACAGGCGGATGCGCCTATCGGTTATAATTCCACCAGCGGAACTAAAAACCCGCTCTGACAAAATGCTAGCGGCAGGGCAGGCAAGGACCTCCAAGGCGTTGAGAGCCAGTTCATGCCAAATGTCCAGCTTGAATACCCAATAATTATAAGGCACAGAGGAATCACAGAGATCATTGGTACGGTCGGCAAGGTACTCCCTCAGTATCTTCCGAAACTTTTCCCTCCTTGTGAGAGTACCTCAGGGCCTGTGTGATGGGAGGGTCTGAGAAAACTGTCCCAGAACTTTGACAGTGTTCCCCTGCCTCTGCTGGATTGCATTTGTGTCTCTCTCACCTGTACTCCTTGGTTGTCCAACGAACTGAGACCTCTGCCGCCAACGTTTTCAGATGAGAATTTTTTTAATAATTCCACAACAAGGGCATTCTGGTACAGCCCCATTTTATTAGGCCTGTACGGCAAGGGAATAGGAGACAGAAAGTTCTCCTTGTAGCATGGGTCTAGAAGTAATGACTGTCACCCAAAGTTTGGAAAACACGAGGGTCACGGGAAAGGCAGCATAACATAAACTCAGCCATGCGTGCCAGACTGCAAACACGCAACACTTCCGTGTCCTCACCAAGAAGATGACTGACCATGATCTCCTACTCATCCTCCTCCTCTTCTTCCTCCTCCCTTTCCTCAGGCCATCCACACTGAACAGACGGTATGACAGTTGTGCAGGTAGTACCGTCTATAGTGCAGGAAACTAGTTCCTGTTCTCCCTCCTCTTCCTCATTGTCACCCAATCCATGTTGGGATGAGATGAGCCTGGGCTGTGTGGAATCACCCTGTATGGCCTTGCTCCATCTCATCGTGCTCTGCCTGCAATGCATCCTCTTTAATTGTGAGCAGAGAGAGTTTCAGAAGACAGAGAAGCGGGATGGTGACACTAATTATGGTGTCATTGCCACTCACCATCTTGGTGGACTCCTCAAAGATTTGGAGTATGGTACAGATGTCTGACATCCATGTCTACTCCTGAGGTCTTATGTGTGGAGTCTGACCTGAATACCGATGGCCGTGTTGATGCTGGTAGTCAACAACTGCCCTCTTCTGCTCACAAATTCTTCCCAACATCTGCAATGAAGACTTCCAATGCATGGGGACATCACACACCAGTCGGTGAGCTGGAATCTGCAAACTCTGCTAAAGCACCTCAAGGGCGGCGGAAGCTGTAGCTGACTTTCTAATATGGGCACACACTCGGCGTACTTTGACAAGCAGATGCGACAGATCTGGTGAGACACGTCTGACTGAGAACCACGGTTTTAAAAGCAGGCCTGTAATTTACTAATACTATTCTTCACAGAGACCTAATGTGAATAGCTTGACCAACACACTGCAATGAAAAGGAAGGCAGAAATGGCTGATTTTGGAACGCTGTTATTTGTGATATGTCTGACAGAGAAACACGGTTTTAATAGCAGGCCTGTAATTTAGTAATACTATTCTTGTTAGAACCTTGCTGTTAGGTTTTTTTTCCTTTGCTGGT
Source organism: Phyllobates terribilis (assembly GCF_046119375.1). Taxonomy (NCBI): domain Eukaryota; kingdom Metazoa; phylum Chordata; class Amphibia; order Anura; family Dendrobatidae; genus Phyllobates; species Phyllobates terribilis. Next base: position 433,106,944 of record NW_027362761.1, read on the forward strand.
CACATGACCTTGTTGGCCTATTTAGTCCTGCTCCGCCCTTCTGGCTTTGCTGGACTTCATTGTATATCTACTTTCTAGCTAGCCTGTGCTCTGTATCTAACTCTGTTAGTTTGCTTGGTCTACGGACCTCTATTTTCTATCTATTTTGTTTGTTCGTCTGTCTGCTACTATTTCTGTTAGGAGGTGTCCCATATTCCTCCCAGTCCTTAGTCTTGTAGGGATTCCCTCCCCACATCTATAGGTCTTCGTACAGACTAGATTAGGACTTTAGCAGGTCTGATCGCAGGATCAGGTTCCCTGTTACATCGTAGGGATTCAGCTGAGTCTCATAGTAGGGACAGATCTCCTCTCTTTCCTTAGCTTTGGTAGCAGAGCATAACAATTCTTCACAGAGACCTAGTGTTAATAAGTTGACCGACACACTGCAACGAAATGGAAGGCAGAAATGGCTGATTTTGGAATGCTGTTACATGTGATATGTCTGACAGAGAACCACGATTTTAAATAGCAGGCCTGTAATTTACTAATATTATTCTTCACAGAGACCTAGTATGAATAGCTTGACTGACACACTGCAACAAAATAGAAGGCAGAAGTGGCTGATTTTGAAACACAGTTATATGTGAGACACGTCTGACAGAGAACCACGGTTTTAAATAGCAGGACTGTAATTTACTAATACTATTCTTCATAGAAACCTAGTGTGAATAGCTTGATGGACACACTGCACTGAAATGGAAGGCAGAACTGGCTGATTTTGGAACGCAGTTATATATGTGATACATCTGACATGGAACCATGGTTTTAAATAGCAGGCCTGTAATTTACTAATACTATTCTTCACAGAGACCTAGTGTGAATAGCTTGACCGACACACTGCAATGAAATGGAAGGCAGAAATGGCTGATTTTGGAACAGTTATATGTGAGATACTTCTGACAGAGAACCACGGTTTTAAATAGCAGGCCTGTAGTTTAGTAATACTATTCTTCTCAGAGACTTAGTGTGAATAGCTTGACCGACACATTGCAACAAAATGAAAATGTAAGCCAATATTTTCCACGTTAAGTTCAAATTTCTGGATTTTTATCGCTGTAATATGGAAAAGATCTGGCTATATTCTGCAGTGCTAACAAGCAAATGGAGCAGAAAAAATGTGTAATCTGGATTGCTTTTTAAGCAAATAATGAGGATTAAGATAAAGAAAAAATTGGCCATGGCCCCTGATATATGAGGCTATGTCTACAAATATCTGTAAGAACAGCAGCAGCAGGAACGTGCTATGGACCCTCTTGCACTATATGCACTGCAGTCTGCCACATACAATGCCTGCCTAACTCCTGCTATCACCTTCACCACTGAAAATATGCATCTGGATTAGTCCTCAGAAGGACTGTAAGTTCAGATGGATATAAATATATATGTTGTGGATTACCTATACTAACTCTAAACAAGCAAATCTCTCCCTGACGCAGCAGCAGTTCTATCTACTCTGCCTGATTCTGGGGTACACTGTGACGAGCATAGTGGCACCAGGTCTTATATAGACCTGATGACGCTGTGCGGCCAGCCAATCACTGTAATGCCCACAAGCAACATGGCTACAGCATTATAGTGCTTGGCAAGCAATCCCTGCATGTTTATTGGCACTCTAAAGCCCACCAAACATGCAGGGCTGGGTCGCGAGCTCCCACTCGAGCAACCTGGAAATACTCGCCGAGCGCCGAACTTGTCGAGCACCGTGATGTGGCGAGCACGTTCGCTCATCACTACTGGGCACCATTCAGCCTATGGTCAGCCTTGCATTTGCAAACTACAATAATGATTTATTTTAACTATTAAAGCTTTTATGGCATGTATATATCATTAATCTGAGAGTGCAAATTCTGAGTTTCAGAGGCCATGTGCTCCATTGATTGTCTCAGATCTTTTATAAAAGCCTCAGGAATTAGCTTTCTTGAAATGCACTAGAAGACTAGTGGTCTTGTGCTTTAATGGAAGAGTGATCCAATAGTTTTCTTATCCATATAACATCTGCAATGAATGTGATATATGATAGATGTTGACCAGTTGTGATTATTTGACCTAAACAATTGCACCTTTAATCAAGCTGTCTGAAGTATATGTGATTACTAACCAGTGATGGGCTTTGGGCAGAGCTGTGCTGGTTATATGATCTGATGTACAGCAATGTATCATACATTACCATGCACCCGTTTCTAATGACAGCTTGATTACTTGGCAAGCCATTACCTTTAATCTGTGGAGATGACATAAGGAACGCTGTTCATTTTAGGATATACGCTATGACCTCAGTGAATGCTCCTTTTTCATACAAATTATTCTTATTAATTTAAAGGTGAATGGAGTCTCTGTCTTTGCAAATGTATAGTCTATATACAAGCATAAAACATCTATACTAATCATATATGTATTGCATAGAAAATTTAGGTTTAGAATATCTTTTGTTTTCAGCACAGACTGGATAATCTCTAATTTATGTGCCCCTGCCTGGCATTGCTATTGCATGGAGCTCACATAAAATGAATAGCTTCCATTAAGTGAAATGACTTCACCATAACTTGCCTACGATTTCTCCTCAATCTCCAGCCACGGCACTAGAGTTGTGACACTTTTAAAAATGGCCCAAATGCCTTGTGAGTCACTGCAACTATTTCACATAGTAAATGACTGAAAATAAGAATCATTTGTGTAAGTGCATTTAGGAGTCACACACTTAAGAGCTATGGTATATAGCAAATATGAAAAGAACATACATAAAGCAACCTCCAGTAAGTAACTGGCTGTAATATGGCTCTGTATAAGATTTGAGTTGTACAAAGCTACATGCATCGTTCACAGTAATATGTGCAGGGACAGACTCGGACTGGCCCACAGGGTACAGGTGCAGGAATGCCCCCTCACCCTACAATATGAGCAGTAGTTGGCACAATTCCCTTGATTCCCTATGTACAGACAAGGGCACATTTCTCATCATTCATTTTGCAAACTATCTAGTTCATGATTATATAGGCGCCATAGGTCTAATTTACAAATTTACAATGTAATATGTGGATGTAGCTGAACAATGGGCCCCAAAAGTCATTGTTCCTGATGGGTCCTTGGCATCCCATTCTGACATTGTGTAGGGATATGATATGGATAAAATAATATCCAGTTCGTTGAAACAAGTAGAAATTGGGTTGCCAATTCGAATCCCATTTTAATAAGTGCACAACACGCAGGTGGCACAGTGATGATATCATCGCCCTGTCTGTGGTGTTTCACAAGAGATACAGAACTAATGCTGAAAGTAACAGCAGCATCTGAATAAGAAAGATGGAAGAACGACAGTGAGCCAGGAAATGAGGAGGTAGAGAAGCAGTTTTCTGCACACTGCCCTTGTCCCTCCTATGAAGACTTCTTCATAGACTTCTGTAGTCTGTAAACACTGGAGGCATAGAGAATGGCAATATTACAGTGTGTTGGCACAAAAGCGGTACTATTATAGTGTCAGGGCACAGAAAGGGGAACTATTACTTTGTGGGGGTACACCATTATGTCATACACTTGGATCGTGGATCCACTGTGCCATAATTCGGGCATGTCTAAGAGGGGCATAGCTAAGCGACTACCTGGTGTTCACTAGAGCTCCTGATGGCGGTTAGACTTGAGCTGCAAGTAGTCGCCAGGTACTACTCCTAGGTGGTCCCTTGTACTGCAGCTGCTGACCTCAGAGGTCAGGATCGCAGACACGGACATGGGCTCAGAGTCACTGGCAGGACACAATTCGGACACTGTTCAGGCAACACGGGTTCTGGGTTACCTGGCAGGACGGACACAGACTTGGAGTCACTGGCAGGACAGAATGCGGACACTGTTAAGACAGCACGGCTTCTGGGTTACCTGGCGGAACGGACACAGACTTGAAATCACTGACAGGACAGGATTCGGGCACTATTCAGACAGCATGGATTCTGGGTCACTGGACTGAATGGATACAGACACAGAGTCACTGGCAGGACAGGATTCAATTGCTGGAACAGGTTCCAAGAGTATGGACTCTGGAATGCTAACCAGTGCAGACACTTGTGCTCATTCAAGTACTGCTGGAACAGTTACAGAATCAGGTACCGCAGATGCAGCTTCAGGCCCAGGTACCGCAGGAGCGGTATCAGGGTTCAGTTACCTCATCTGAGGCCTCAGGCTAAGGTACCATCGGAGTGGTGGCAGGCTCAGGTACTGCGGGTGCAGCTTCAGGCTCAGGTACCGCAGGAGCAATGTCAGGGTTTAAGTACCTCAGGTGCGATGTCAGGGTTCACTTACCACCAGAACGGTGTCAGGATTCAGGTACCACAGTTGCAGCTTCAGAGTTCAAGTACCGCAGGTGTGGGTTCAAGTACCGAAGGCACGGGTTCAGATACAGACTAAACGGCTTAAGAGTACTGGACTAATCAACATGGGATATAGGAAAAGGTTCAGACGCATACGACACAGGATGCGGGGACCTGGCAACTCACTAGTTGCACAACCAACACTACTGAATGGAGAACATTGCTGGGGAACCTCCTTACTGGGGGCATGCCTTATATACTTCATACCTCCCAGCTATTGGCGGGGGCATTTCCACAGCGCGCGCTGCCCCTTAAAAGAATCCTGGAGTGTGTGCGCAGAAGGTGCGATGCCAGGAGACCTGCACGGCATGCGCAGGCCCAGGAAAACCATGGAAGGAAACGAGGACCCTGCCGTGCAGCTGTGATGGTGAGTATGTCAGCGTTCCTGCAAGGAGGAGGGAAAAGGAACACGCAGGGATGCCGGCATTAGCGCTACCCATAACCATACGGAGGCACAGAGGCAACACTCTTACCACACACTAATACTGTGTGGACAGAGGGAGCAATATTATTATGTGGAGACACAGAGAGAGCATTGTAACTGTTAGAGTCACCATTACTACACTGTGTGCAGAATTATTAGGCAAATGAGTATTTTGATCACATGATACTTTTTATACATGTTGTCCTACTTCAAGCTGCATAGGCTTGAGAGCCAACTACCAATTAAGTAAATCTGGTGATGTGCATCTCTGTAATTAGGAAGGGTGTTGACTAATGACATCAACACCCTATATAAGGTGTGCTTAATTATTATGTAACTTCCTTTCCTTTGGCAAAATGGGTCAGAAGAGAGATTTGACGGGCTCTGAAAAGTCCAAAATTGTGAGATGTCTTGCAGAGGGATGCAGCAGTCTTGAAATTTCCAAACTTTTGAAGCGTGATCACCGAACAATCAAGCGTTTCATGGCAAATAGCCAACAGGGTCGCAAGAAGTGTGTTGGCCAAAAAAGGCGCAAAATAACTGCCCATGAATTGAGGAAAATCAAGCGTGAAGCTGCCAAGATGCCATTCGCCACCAGTCTTGCCATATTTCAGAGCTGCAACATTACTGGAGTATCAAAAAGCACAAGGTGTGCGATACTCAGGGACATGGCCAAGGTAAGGAAGGCTGAAAAACGACCACCTTTGAACAAGAAACAGAAGATAAAATGTCAAGAATGGGCCAAGAAATATCTTAAGACTGATTTTTCAAAGGTTTTATGGACTGATGAGAGTAGCTCTTGATGGCCAGATGGATGTGCCAGAAGCTGGATCAGTAAAGGGCAGAGAGCTCCACTCCGACTCAGACGCCAGCAAGGTGGAGGTGGTGTACTGGTATGGGCTGGTATCATCAAAGATGAACTTGTGGGACCTTTTCGGGTTGAGGATGGAGTGAAGCTCAACTCCCAGACCTACTGCCAGTTTCTGGAAGACAACCTCTTCAAGCAGTGGTACAGGAAGAAGTCGGTATCGTTCAAGAAAAACATGAATTTCATGCAGGACAATGCTCCATCACATGCATCCAACTACTCCACAGCGTGGCTGTCCAGTAAAGGTCTAAAAGAAGAAAAAATAATGACATGGCCCCCTTGTTCACCTGATCTGAACCCCATAGAGAACCTGTGGTCCATCATAAAATGTGAGATCTACAGGGAGGGAAAACAGTACACCTCTCGGAACAGTGTCTGGGAGGCTGTGGTGGCTGCTGCACGCAATGTTGATCGAAAGCAGATCAAGCAACTGACAGAATCTATGGATGGAAGGCTGTTGAGTGTCATCATAAAGAAAGGTGGCTATATTGATCACTAATTTTTTTGTTTTTGTTTGTGCATGTCAGAAATGTTTATTTATAAATTTTGTGCACTGATATTGGTTTACCTGGTGAAAATAAACAAGTGAGATGGGATTATATTTGTTTTTAATTAAGTTGCCTAATAATTCTGCACAGTAATAGTTACCTGCACAAACAGATATCCTCCTAAGATAGCCAAATCTAAAAAAAAAACACTCCAACTACCAAAAATATTAAGCTTGGATAGTTGTTGATCAATAATAAAAATAATCCTCTAAAATACAACTTGCCTAATAATTCTGCACACAGTGTATATGAGGGCACCATTTCTGTGTAGAGGCAGAGAGGGGACACAGTTACCATTTGGGAGAACTACTACCATGTAGAGGAATAGAGGGACAAAGTGATGACCCAAAGATGTGTGTGTGTGTTACATTATGCATAGATGAGTTTTCAATGGAAAAAGTAGTCATGGTGGTCTAGGCTGAATAGAGAAGAAAAGGGAAAATAAACAATCAGAAAAGATGTCACCTGTGAGTCACTGGATTTAACTGTATGATATACACACATAAGATACGGAAAGTGCCTGTATAAAACTGATATTACCATTATATGATCACTTTCTGGTGGTAATATTAGATTCACATAGGCTGGCATGTAACATATACTATATTATCTGTACTCAGTGAGTGGCCAATATGTGTTATTTGTGGTGTCGCATAAAACTGCAGGTAATATCTACTCTATTGTGTTTACCTCTTGTTAAAAATTTGAACCTGGGAGTGCTAAATTGGAACTCCATAAACCTCCGATTTTATACATACGACAAGTCCTATCAGATGCCTTATTATCGAGATCTTCTCTCCTAGGACCCTTGATTTGAGGATAAAATCTCCATCATGCGTTGCAATATAGAGGCAGCATAAGGCAGTGCTTAAGCACTTTGGAAACGATCTGAAACAAAAAGCATTCTAGATGTCGATAGTAAAAATCTCCTTAAATAACTAAGCTGTGTATGGAGGTATACAGCAGCATGCCTTTTGATGCATCATCTGTGTACAACACGGCTTATTCCATGCAGTCATCTTTATGTGATTTAATTAGTTTTTTTTCTGTTCTTTCCTTTGTTACTTAATTTATTTATTTCAGTTGCTTTATGCTTTTGGTATATTAATGGATAGATTATAGTAATAATCAGTACATTTTTGTGAATTTATTTTTTTTCTTGCTCAGCAGTCTAGTGTGACATCTGTCATGCTCTTTTGGGATGGGATATGTTTTTAACTTTTCATTGTGGCAAAATCATGGCTGTAGGTCAATAATAAAATATGAAACATTGAATTTGTCTATGTCATTGGATGCCTAGCATGCTTACAAAATACTCTAAACAGTACTACAAAAAAAAAAACCCAGTTGCACAAACACATAAAAACTACAATTTGGAATACCACATATGTAAATAGGATATACAGAAATTCATCTGTTTGCTGCAAAAACAAACCGATATACAGGTGCCTGTCACTAAATTAGAATATCATCAAAAAGTTAATTTATTTCAGTTCTTCAATACAAAAAGTGAAACTCATACATTATATAGAGTCATTACAAACAGAGTGATCTATTTCAAGTATTCATTTCTGTTAATGTTGATGATTATGGCTTACAGCTAGGGTTGAGCGAGTATGTTCTGTCCGAGTATGCTCTGGCCGAGCTCCGAGTATTTATAGCTGCTCGGTGATAAGGTTAAATCGCTCCCGTGTGCATGATTTGCAACTGTTTGACAGCTTTATTACATGTGAGGAATGTGTAAGAAATAGACATTCCTCCCATGTAATAAAACTGTCAAACAGTCGCAAATCATGCACACGGGAGCGATTTAACCTTATCACCGAGCAGCTATAAATACTCGGAGCTCGGCCCGAGCATACTCGGCGAAAGGGTTAATAGAACATACTCACTCAACACTACTTACAGCCAATGAAAACACAAACGTCATTATCTCAGTAAATTAGAATAATTAACAAAAAATACCTGCAAAGGCTTCCGATGCGTTTAAAAAGGTCCCTTAGTCTGTTTTAGTAGGCTCCACAATCATGGGGAAGACTACTGAGTTGACAGATGTCCAGAAGGCAGTCATTGACACACTCCTCAAGGAGGGTTAGCCACAAAAGGTCATTACTGAAGAAGCTGGCTGTTCACAGAGTTCTGTATCCAAGCATATTAATGGAGAGTTGAATGGAAGGAAAAAGTGTGGTAGAAAAAGATGCACAAGCAACCGGGATAACCGCAGCCTTGAAAGGATTGTTAAGAGAAGGCCATTCAAAAATTTGGGGTAGATTCACAAGGAGTGGACTGCTGCTGGAGTCATTGCTTCAAGAGCCACCACACACAGACATATCCAGGACATGGGCTACAAGTGTCGCATTCCTTGTGTCAAGCCACTCCTGACCAATAGACAACGCCAGAAGTGTCTTACCTGGGCCAAGGAGAAAAAGACCTGGACTGTTGCTCAGTGGTCCAAGGTGTTGTTTTCAGATGAAAGCAAATTTTGCATTTCATTTGGAAATCAAGGTCCCAGAGTCTGGAGGAAGAGTGGAGAGGCCACAATCCAAGCTGCTTGAGGTCTAGTGTGAAGTTTCCACAATCAGTGATGGTTTGGGGAGCCATGTCATCTGCTGGTGTAGGTGCACTAAGTTTTATCAAGACCAAAGTCAGCACAGCCATCTACCAGGAAATTTAGAGCACTTCATGCTTCCCTCTGCCGACAAGCTTTTTGGAGATGGAAATTTCATTCTCCAGTAGGACTTGGACAAGCTGTTGTTATAAAGGATTCTAATTTACTGAGATAATGACTTTTGTGTTTTCATTGGCTGTAAGCCATAATCATCAACATTAACCCCTTTCCAACCCTTGCCGTATTAGTACGCACATTCGCGTACCCCCGGTTCAGTGAGGGCTCCTGCGCAGAGCCCGCACTGAACCGAGCACATGTCAGCTGATTCTTACAGCTGACATGTGCCCGCAACAGCTGCGGGTGGAATTGCGATCCACCCGCGGCTGTTAACATGTTAAATGCCGCTGTCAATCTCCGACAGCGACATTTAACGCGCGCTTCCGGGTTGCGCCTCATAAGCCCCGCCCACCGGCGACCCCGTCACGTGATCGCGGGTCACCGATGGGCGTGCATGACAACCCAGGGTCTGCAGCAGACGCCTGTGGTTGTCATGATCTCGTCGCTATGAGAGCCACCTAGTGGTTGGCGCTCATAGCACAGGACCATTTCTGCTATATGCAGGGGATCTGCTGGTCCCCTGTATGTAGCAGAGACGATCAGACAACTGCTGCTTCTAGTCTCCTATGGAGACTATTGAAGCATGCAGTAAGTGAAAAAAAAATGTTTTTAAAAATATAAAAAAAATATTAAAGTTTAAATCACCCCCCTTTCACCCCATTCAAAATAAAATATAGAAAAGAAAACCCCACATACACATATTTGGTATTGCCGCGTTCAGAATCGACCCATCTATCAATATAAAAAAAGAATTAATCCGATCGGTAAACGGTGTAACGAGAAAAAAATTCTAAACGCCAGAATTACGTTTATTGGTCGCCACAAAATTGCAATAAAATGCAATAACGGGCGATCAAAACATCGGATCTACCCCAAAATGTTATCAATAAAAACGTCAGCCCGGCGCGTAAGAAATAAGCCCTCACCTAGCCCCAGATCCCGAAAAATGGAGACGCTATAGGTCTCGGAAAATGGCGCTATTTTTTTAAAAATTTTTTTACCAAATTTTGGAAATTTTTTTCAACACTTAAATATAAAATAACCTATACATGTTTGGTGTCTACGAACTCGTAATGACCTGGAGAATAAGAATGGCAAGTCAGTTTTAGCATTCAGTAAACGTGGTAAAAAAAAATAAATAAAAAACAACTGTGGTATTGCACTTTTTTTGCAATTTTACCACACTTGGAATTTTTTTACCGTTTTCCCGTACACAATATGGTAAAACTAGTAATGGCGTTGAAAAGTACAACTTGTCCCGCAAAAAATAATCCCTCACACGGCCATATTGTCCAAAAAATAAAGACGCTATGGCTCTGGGAACAAGGGGAGCAAATAACGAAAAAGCAAAAACGACAAAACCCAAGGTTGCGAAGGGGTTAACAGATATAAACACTTGAAATAGATCACTCTGTTTGTAATCACTCTATATAATATATGAGTTTCACTTTTTATCTTGAAGAACTGAAATAAATGAACTTTTTCATGATATTCTAATTTATAGAGATGCACCTGTATGTGTATGGGATAGATTTCCAGTCTCTATGAATGATTGAAAATATTAAAGAAAAGATTCAATATTTATTATATATACATGTATGTACATGGACATATATAAAGATACAGAATACAAACACCGACTAGAATGTTAATCAATATCTGTCCTGTTTTTAACAAATCACTGTATTTGCTGAAGTTTTCTCCCTATAAACCAACTCTTTCCGCTTTCTTATTCCATGTGTGTAAATTCACAGTATGAAGGCAGGAACATTAAGTGTAATAAAGAAAAATTATAGTCTATAGCAGCAGACTCAGTGATTTCCGTTAATTTATGTGAAGAAAGTTGCATTTTCTCTGCAGAAATTCCTGTAGAGCAGAGCCGCATATATCTAATGATGTGGAAAAATTCAAGCAAATATCTCGGTGAGGAATGAATCTAATTTTCCTTTTTAAAGGTAGTCAGCAAGTAAAGCGAAGATCACATCACTAGCAATGCCTATTAGACCCCAGTGAAACAGCAGACGATCATGCTTTGCATGATGCTATTGCATGTACTACTGTATTAAGCTGATTAACCTATTTAATGTGATTAACTACCGGCTCTATACATTGCATTTTAATTCTTGATTTTGTTTATTTCGCTCTATGCCAGTCTCCTAAGTATCCATTAATAGCCATACTTGAAAACATCATGTTCTACTTCATGTATCTTTCCTAGTAAATAATTTCTAATAAATACATCTTGTGGAAGAGCGGATAATTAAAATGGCTTTTAAAAATCTCAGAGGCTGAACATCCACCCAAGGGTATATGTTTATATGCTTTTAATATAACTAGATAATATTCATTATAGGTTGGTAGATGTACAGTATAAATACATGTGACGGGGCACTATTAGCAGGGATAAATTACTTTAGGATCATTCTGGATGGTTAAAAAATGAATAATTTAAGCCGCTAATTACTGGGCTACAAATATGTGTGTTTATAAAAACTGAAGTAGTTTCCAAGAAACTTCACAGAATTCTACTTGTACACTCAGAACAAGCACTGAGCTCTCAGAGGATGTCTTACTGAGTTCACTGAAAGAGGCTTGTATTCAACGAGGTACTATTTGAGAACCTGCACCAAGGGCTTCAACCTTTATGTAGAGGACCAATGTCTCCACCACAAACTGTCCTTGCCTCCTAAATGAGAATTCTGTTTTCCTTCCGTCAGCCCTACATGTGAAACGTGAAGCAATCTACACGCCACAAATGTTCACAAAATTTTTGTTGGCAAGGTGGGAAATAGAGGAGTACAATAAGTAAGAATTATATTGGATATTTGACTGTAGCGCAGATCAACCTATGTGTTAGCCAGCTGATCAAAGAGTAGTCAACTGATCCATTTTAGCCATCTTTTTGTGGACACCATGTCCAGAAGAATTCCACATTAACTAAGAATTATTGAATTTTGGTAGAAGAAAATTTGTCAGCAGAGCCAGCTTTCAAGAAGAGTCAAAGATGGATAAAGAGCATAAAAATCTTCCCTTTTATTTCATCATATAGTAACATGTTTCAGAGTGTGCAACCCTTTTTAGACTAACTACATGATCAATTAGTCTGAAAAACCGGTACACACCCCAAAAGTTTTTTTATGTATGATCAAATAAAAGGAATACATTTTATCCTCTTCACCCATTTCTGATTCTTCTTGATTAGAGAGCAGAGCCCTTTTTTGACTTTCTTTTTTGTACCTATTCTGAGCCAGATATTCTTGCATAATTTCTAGTGAAGACCAAGATAAGAGATACACACAAAGGCTTCAAAGTGTTTTGCCTGTTGTCAGCTAACATACCTACATGAACTAGACATACTGTGCTATGTTGCACATAGCTTTTTTATTTCAGTACTTTCCTGGCATTGCTTTCCAAGTAATGGACAAATAACAATAGTCTTTTAGTGCACTCGAAAATGTGTCTACATTATACCTGAATAATATTGTGCTACAGATTTATTATGTTTTTTAGTTTTACAACTCATTGAACAGTTTTCAAAAGTATCTGGAAAAGGGAGAGCAAAGTCCTAAAATGCACCAAATTTAGAAATGATTTGTGCCACAGATTTGGCAAAGTGAGCCAACCAATAGGTGGTGTAAAGAGGACATAACTGTCCAAGGGTATGTGCACACACAAGCTCTGATTCATCATTTGCATTTTTTATAAGTCACTTTTGAATTTTGTATTGTGATTTTTGTTGACATTTTTGTGCCAAATTCTTAATAATGGTGCAATTGTTTCATTAATTTTGAACCAAATAAAAAATGCTGTCTTTGACCTAAAAAATGCTGTCATCTAATCTAATCTAATTGAGAAGTATGCACGCAATAAACTGTCAAAAATTCAATGATGAATTGGGACCACAATTTTTTTTCGAGTCACTGAAAAACAATGAATTTTCTAGTGGAAACCACTTCAGGAGACACTCTTTGTTTGGGAAGTTTTTTGAGGAGTTTTTCATTTCCTGAAGACATTTTAAAGAGTTTTCCAATCATTTTTGCTGAGTTTTTTTCCCTGAAGCTTTTTTCTCAGTCATTTGATTGGTCATTGCCAGGAGATTCTTCAAACTAGTTACATGCACTTTCTTTTCTCCCACCAGGCATTTTTCAGAACATACAGCAGAAGAAAATTACTCAAATGACTGAACATATGTCATGCAAGTTGTTTTGCAAGTCAAATGCATAGGAAGAGTCTATCAAGCATTTTGTGAATGATTTTTTAAGTGTTTTTTCAGAGTGGACTTACTTCAAAAGTCTCAGCAAAAAACTTTATATGCAGATAGCATAAAATGTCAAGCAAGATGTTGCAAAATGTGCCAGACTTTGCTGTATATTGTCATAAAGTAGTCCAGTGTCTACAATGTCTGGCAAATCTCTCACACAGCCTGCTCCACTGTAATAACTCAGGTGTATTCTCTGCCTGCCTATATCGTCTAAATTTAAGCTGTCAATGTTCAAGCCATCATTATTCCAAAATACCCCTGTGGCACACAGGTAGACAAGATATCAATATGCTACATAGCTATTCTCTTATTTATCAGGTCTATGGATTTTAGTAAGACATTTTGACATCCCCCATGGTGTAATGATGAACATTTCAATTATGTTTTTATGAAGATGTTGCACCCTAAATTTTTACACTTTCTGCTTTCTGTTAGGGTGGATTCACACACTAAAGATTTGTAGCAGAAACTTCTGTGATATTATTTCAGTTCGTTTTTCAAGCAGAAAACAATTCAGGAACCTCTCCTTTTCACTGGAGTGTGGTGAAACTGAGGCTTCTTTTTGTGTTTTTTGAAATTTCTTGAGCTATTTTTCAATATTTTGACAACCAGCTGTGTCTTTTTAGGATAATTTTTCTTTGTTTATAGGGTGTTTTTTGAACGGGCATTTTTGGAACATGTATCTAACACCATTTAACAATGATAAAACTGCTGATGCTTTTGAAGCCAAAATGTTGACAAAACACTTTCTCAGACATCTTTTGGGTCTTTCCATTGATTTATACTGTAAAGCATAATGCGTCTTCAGAGCATTCAACATTCAAATTTTATAATAATTTTAGAATTGAACAATAATTACAATATTTTCCCTTGAATTCCCAAGGATAGTCTGTAATGGTTTTGGCAACTGAAGCCAACGCTAACTCTTCATAATCCTGACACAAATCCCATTCACCTGCATTCTCTATCTGTTAGATCCTTGGATTAATACCAGATCATCTGTCTCCTAGCTTGCACTTCATCTCTAATCCTCTTTATGTAATCTCAAGAACACCCATTCTTGCAAACAAAAGTATCTTTTCTTTGAAGGTCACTAAAAGTTTGTATCTGAATTTACCCATTGCCAGTAACACATGATGTTTTCCAAGATTGACAATCACTGTAGTAACTATTTATTGTCTGATGTATCAGACCGCTGTTTCCTATAACATTAGTTACATCTTTTTATAAAAATGTATCTTCGGCAGCATAAAGCTAATAAAAACGATTGACTATTGCAATTAGGCCGATGTAACGTAACTAATTATGTAATATTTGTGCATTAAGAAAAAGATAGATGGCAACATTTGAGGTTAATATTAGTCTTTTTTTAGGGTCAGGAGGAGACATAAGCATTTCTTATCATTGCATTTCCTCTAAATCAATACAAAAAAAACAGGGATGGAGAAGACACTGAACATCTCTGAAGAAAGCTTTAAGATTTCCTGCCTGAGAGCTAACAGAAAATCAGCAAGGTTATGAATATGGGCAGCAAAACTCTGACATATGGACTTGAATACTTTAGTCCTTTGAGATTAATTAAACAGGTAATGTATGATTCGTTTGGATTTGGAAACATGCTATAATTTTCAAGACAAACATTCATTGTGAATAACAGCCTTTTGTGAATTATGTATATACTCTCATTAAGCAGAATATTAAATATCCTTCATGATAAATGAAAGACTAATAATTTTGTTCTAATAAATACTGTATACTAAAGATCTGTTCTATTAATATAGGGTCTATAGTAAAAGAAGAATAGCAGTGGTTTAAAGTGAACCGGTCAATAAAAAAAAATAAAAAAATAAAAAATTGGAATTTTACTTACAGCCATAATAGTATTATGCAGGTAAATACAGTTTGTAACATATGTGGCAGCCTAACTGGAAATAAACCCAGGTGAGTGGAATTGAGCATCTAAAGGGAGAATATAGTTTAGTATTTACATGCAGATTAGTGCTTTGGCTGCAGGTGAATACCGTGTTTTTAAAGGTTCGCTTCAACTAGTAATGCATCTTATAAAACAAAATTTGGGTAGAGACTTTTACTTAGAGCAGGATATACAGTCACCATGAAAATAATTTCATGACAATGCAAGATAAAGTACATTAATCATATAAGTTTACAAATATAAGACATTTCAGTAGACAATTATAAATTATTATTGTATTGTGATTATATATTGTAGGCTTACTTTAGTCATATTATTGACCTATATGACATGGTTTGGTTTGGGGATTTGATGCGGTGACCTGTTGCTTTACAGTTGGTTCTTCTGCTTGTTGAGCTGTGTCTCTTTTCCTTCCCTGTCCAAATGCTTTTGTACTTTGTATTGTACATTCCTTCCCTGTCCAAATGCTAATTCTTCCTCTGTCCTTATTCTCCCTCCTTGGTTTGCTCATTTCCAGGTGGTTTCCATTTTCCCATTTTTGCTTGCCCTATCACTTTCTTGGTGGGGCTTTAGATAGTATCCCTTCTCTGCACTTCCTTGCTGGCTATATTTCCTGGCGGATGTATTCTTAGGAGATCCAGCTCTTTATATTAGGGGCTTACTTTGCTGGGTAAATTCCACTTGTTTTCCTGCAGTAAGTTGGTTTGCTTTCCTGCCCAGCACCTTTCTCTTTTACTACTTTTGGGTTCTTGGGAGGTCTTTCTTGTTCCTTTTATTTTTGGTACTACTTAACCTTCACACCCCACCTAATTTAAATGTGTCTTAGTTTCTTACCTTGGGTTCTCGTTTCTCTCCTCACACTTTCCTTTCCCCTTTTTGGCAGTATGTTGAGGCCGCGTTTCTGGTTCCTCGGGAGTTACAAGAAACCCCTTTGATGGCGTTTTAGGGAGCCTGGTCCTAGGTGGTGCTTTTTAGTTGTGCAGCTAGGGCCTTTCTAGTTTGTACAGGGACCAGTTGGGTGTAGGGGCGTTGTTTCCCTGGTGTGATGTCAACATGTTCATAATACTATAAAGGTTATAAATCATCTTGATTTTGTTGAATCACATTGATGATATTGAACTAAACAGAAAAAACAAACGAGCACCAGCTGACACCACCACAAATAGTTTGCTCAAAATATTGAGTTGGTACACTATCCCAAACTTACTCAGTAGGGGAAAATGAATAGCTACTATCCCCCCTCCTCCTCCTCAGTCAGTTGTCTCTCCTCATCTGATCACCGCCTCTTCCCGAGGAGAGAGCTTGGAACTTAAAGGCCACCTGAGAGTAAGAATTTGCCTAAGAATTCCATGGTACTGTAGGATAGGGCAGAGTAGCACAATTACAACAATAACTACTTGATTATTATTCAGCAATTTATTGCACCAAAATTCATGCTTTATTCATATGCAAATTAGGCCTACAAGTACACTGGTGGGCGAATAAGTGCACTTGAAGTCGTCAGCTCTTCTTTAGACTGGCACCGCCCTCTCCTCTTGATTAACAGTAGAACAGCACAATTTTACTTTTGCTCTCCATTGTCAATAAAGAATCGGAGACAGTGCTGGTGGGGAGAAGCTAAGAGGAGCCAAGGACTACAAATGCATTGATACATCCACCAGGGAACTTATATGAATAAAAGATAAATTTAATAACAACAGACTCCAGATAATGTCAGAATAGGTATTGATAGAAATGTATTTCCCTACCCTACTCTGCAGTACCTTCATATTGTCACGATTCCACCACTCACGGTGTCCTATGCATGCTGTGAATGACAGCTCTTTCATCCTATGGGATTGAGGGATTGCCAGGATTGTGAGTGACATTTCAACCATCCAATCTGAGGCAGAGGTGTGAGTATTGTGAATGACACCTCAGCCATCCTTTCTGGCTGGGTCTGAGGGATCTCCTTCAGGTGTCATCTGTTTGGGTGATTATAGGGCTCCTTAGTACTCTAACAATTGTCAGACCATTGCCAATTGTAGCTTTGCTCAAGTAGTGTGTGTTTGCTTGTGCTGTGAGTTATATTTTGATCTCCATTGCTGACCTTGGATTTACCTTTGACCATCCATTTGACTTACCCCTTTGTCTCATCCATTGGAAGGGATACAGACCGGAGGAGAGATCCTGGGTGCCAGCCATGAAGGCCAATCTTCTGGTCAGGGCCTTCCATTGTAGGTTTCCTAGGAAGCCTAGAAGAGGGGATACTGTCATGATTCCACCACTCATGGTGTCCTATGACATCAAGGACTTCCTGAGCTGTGAGGATTGTGAGTGATAAGTCAACCACCCAATTTGTGGCAGAGATGTTAGGATGGCTCAACTGTCATTCACAATACTTTCTGGCTGGGTCTGTGGGATCTCGCCAGGTGTTATCCATTCTGGACGATTACAGGGCTATTTAGCACTTTGACAATGGTCAGACCATTGCCAATTGTAGCTTTGCTCAAGTGGTGTGTGTTTTCTTTGTGCAGAGTTGTATTCTGATCTGGTTGACGACCTTAGATTTACCTTTGATCATCTGTTTGACTTACGCCATTGTCTTGATCCTCTACCTATGCCTTCCTGATACTCTGACCTCGGACTGTGACGTGATTATGCTTTTGTCTTTTCCCTTTGTCTATTACGAGTCCTCTTGGTACTGACCCCAGACCTCTTGACTATCCTGCCTCATGGCAAGTCCATGAGTAGTGTCTAGCGTGACATTGAGAAATGACTAGTGCCACAGGTATCCTTGGCACATTATTATTGAAAGCTAAGTCTATTAGCCATACATTGTCATGTAGTATACTATATATCCTGTAAACTGCTTATTTATATAATTATTATGTTATTTTTGCTTATAAGAAACCTGTTTCTTTTATTGAAATATATTACTATTAGTTTTAGGGACTTTTTTGCCATTATTTGTCTTTGAAAAAATAATCATCAAGATATATAAGGAATATTAGAAATATGTCATCTACAAGTACAGTTACTTTAATATTTGAAGCTCTTGATTAAACTTTGATCCAAAGGCAAGTTGGTTTTCCCCCTTGTATCGCTGTGTTTGAGAGCAACAAGAACTTGTTTGTTTTATCTTTATAGACACTTGTATCTTAATGTTTTAATAATCGGATACACAAAGGTTCCCAGGCACTGAAGAGATTATAATCTAATTTTGTTGTCTGTGGTTTAGGATGATAGTTATGATCCACTGAAGAAGGCCATTTGCATATTAATTTGCATAACAACGTTAAGTACCCAACAGATAATTACAGAAATCTCGGCACTGAACACAATGCTGAAATACAGGTGCTCTTCAGTAAAATGGTGCAGTATGATATTTGTAGTAAACACTTTATATATAGGTAATTGATGGCTTCATGAGTTATTGAGCTGGGGTTTTTGTGTATGTGTTTTTAACTAAATGTCACATTCCTGAATGAATTGAATATAATTTCCATTTCCATTTCCAGTGTGTGTAATGTGCACTTTAATTGTCCCAGGTGCTATGATTATCATTGATTTATACCATGCTTGTATATTCATTGGAGCTGTGCAATGACATGGAAAGCAACAAGGGGGCAACCAAGCGGTGTCAATGAGATCTCGCATTTGGACCTCAGGAAAGGAAATACACCAAGCAATAAAGTCACTGATACCATAAATCTGTTCTTATTATCAGTGATTATAATACCCATTATAGCACTCCATCTATTTCAGAGAACACATAAGTAATGTTTTTTTTTAGCTGCAATATATGTCAAGAATCATCTACATTACGTTTGGGACAATGATTAGCTTGACTTGGGTGGCGGTGGAAGCATTGGTGGATGTTCACATTCATGGCAGAATTTCAGTAGGGTCAGAACACAGTTGGTTGGGGTGGCCACTGAAACGTAAGCTGGGACTGATAGACATAATGAGAAATGCTTGAGGGAGCCCAAAAGCCTATCTTTTTTGGGCCTACCTATTACGTTGTAGACCAAAAAACAGAACCATGCTTCCGTTTTTGTGTGTTTTGCAATGGATAATGCATATTAGAATGAAAGACTTATTCGTTACAGGAGATGCTGCCAAATGGCCATAATCAGGAATGCCCAGGAGCCAATTTCAATGTTCTACATGCTTCTCTTTATCCCCAGTATGAGTATGGCATGGTGGACACACTCATACACGACATTACTACCCTCCACAAAGAGTATCACTCAGCTGGCATGGTAGGACTATGATGTTCTTCATTCATTTTTTACACTGTGGTAGTAAAATGAAAGCTGTGGGAAATAAAGACAGAATTATTGTAAAACAGTTTTGAGGAATCAGATCCATTAAGCATTATCCTGTACAAACCATACAAGGCAGACGGGTCAGGTTTTTGAAGGCCATTCCATATAGATGGCATATGGTAGGTAGGCAAGTACTGTTTCAAATTTGACATTAGGGCCCCGGAACTTCATGTCACTGCTTATTGTTAGAAGAGGTAGCTGTAAACCAAAGTTTTAACTTTTATTTCAGCCTTTCTTAATAGAGTAGTTTTTGAAGTGACAAAGAAATACCACATGGGAACTTTGTGTCTCATCATTTTTTTTTAAGTGTATTGATTCATGAGTCGTTTAAAAAACTTTAATAATAAATGTGTAACCACAGTCTTCTCTGTCGTTAACTTATACAGTATAATTTTCCTCCTAAACACAGCTTGGATCAACTGTAATGTATTTTTATTACATATAAAACTTTCATTAATTTAAGTTTTAATTTGGAATTAGTTTTGTCTACATTTGCTTTTACTAGCTGAAAGGATCAACGTCAATGCCTTATTATGCATATGGGATGACTAAGGTTAAAGCGCTTTTCCACTACTTATTAAACTTTGCCACAAAGAAGGCACCAATATAAAAGAAAGAAAGAAGCTCTGCATACCACTCTAATTGTTATCGAGTCCACAGTATGTGTTAAAGGGGCCCACTGAGACTCTTTTGCCCGGGGCCAACAAAAACCTGCAGCCGACCCTGGATGGGGCGCCATCACTAAAGTTAGGGTGTTGTCCCCTTCAACAGTCATATGATTGCTATAGATCATGCCAACAGAGTGGCTGCACTGGATATGCGGGGAATTTGAATGGTAAGAAACACTTATTTTTTATTTTATTCATTTTATAATCCAAGAACCTAAAAAAACATGGGGAGAACATAATGTACAATCAGGTGGTTTTTTTTTATTGAAATTTAAACCCAGGTCCACAGTACAATACATATCAATATTAAACAGAACCTGTCAGCAGGATTTTGCTAAGTAAAGACCAGATATGGCCATATTGGTGCTGTTATACTGATTAAAATGATACCTGCAGTGAAGCAATCCGTTTTGTGGATTTTGTTTAATCTGCGTTTGAAGTTTTGTTGTAATCATATATTCATGCATTGGGGTGGGACTGTGGGGCGTGACTGGGGGTAGGGTCTTTAGCTTTGCTCCTGCCCTTCCGCTGCCTCTGGTGTCTTTATCTTCTTCCTGTTTGAAATGTCGCACCAGTATCGTCTTAGCCGCAGGCAGCACTTGCGCAGATTGATCTCGTGGTAGGCTGGTGGTATTGAGCAATTAGCTGGTGGCATAGCAGCCACCAGCACCACTTTCCTAAAGACTGCCAGGAGTTCAATCTGCGTAAGCGCCACAGCGACAATGATGACACTGGTGTGAAATTTAAAACACGAAGAAGATAAAGACACCAGTCGCAACGGAGGGGCTGGGCAGAGCTGAGGACACTACCTGCAGACCCACCCAACAGTCCCACCCCGATGCACAAAGATATGATTACGAGAAAACTTCAAAAGCAAATTAAACAAAATCTACAAAACGGATATCTGCACCGCAGTTATCATTTTAATCAGCATAACCAGTACCAATATGGCCATGTCTGTACTTTACTTAGCAAAATCCTGCTCACAGGTTCACTTTCAGGTTCAATCCTCTCCAACTAGACAAGAAAATGTTATTATGTACTGATATTTTACACTCCATTGTCTTTTATAGGAGTGAGAGAATGCAACCAATATTTTAGGCTCAATTTTTGATGACAAAAATACTTAAAGGGAATCTGTCAGTAGGATCAATCTTCCTAAGCTGTCTATATGGGCACTCAGGTCATAGGAAGCTGAATAAACTGATACCTTGACATCTGCAATCCGATGTCTTAGTCCAGAGAAATCCATGTTTTTCTTACATGTAAATGAGCTGTTAAGTTCAATGCGTTAGACACAGATCTGCATCAAAATCTGCCTCCAACGCTTATTTTTAATAAAAGGTGGAGTTACAGTGGCTTGCGAAAGTATTCACCCCCTTAGCATTTTTTGTGTTTTGCTACCTCACAACCTGGAATTTCACTGTTTTTTTTTAATGTTGGCATCAGTTCATGTAGAGAACATGCTTACAAAAGTGAACATTTTGTTTTATTTTTATTGTGAAGCAAACAACAAATAGGACAAAATAACTGAAAACTTCAGTGTGCATAACTATCCACCCCCTATAGTCAGTACTTTGTAGAGCCTCATTTTGCAGCAATTACAGCTGCAAGTCACTTTGGATAAGTCATTATGAGCTTTTCACATCTTGCCACTGGGATTTTTGCTCATTCCTCAATGTAAAACTGCTCCAACTCCTTCATGTTAGACCTCTTTCACACGTCAGTGTTGTGACAGTTTCCACATGTATCGGAGACATATACAAACACATACAGCCGGGTAGACTGACTCGCTACAGCGGGCGGTGTTCTGTCACTCACTGAGCTTAGCGGAGGTCTGGGGCCCGCTCGCTGCATTGAGTCATTCTTCCCGGCTCCTCGGCTTGAATGGTCAGATGGATTACAGCAGGGACATCTTTGGATAGGTGAGTATAAGGATTTTTTATTTTATTCTTATTTTTACACCAGGACAGAGCAGGAGCAGACTACTATTCTCATTATTGTCTGTTGATTGCAGCGCAAGCAAGGGACAATGATGAGGGAAGCGTTCAGCACCTGGCACTTGGGAACAGCACTAACTGTACTGCTGATTCCCAAGTGCCAGTACGTGTGATCCTGATGCAGCACACAGGCGGCCCATGGTTGCCACACGTATGCCACACGCGTGCCATACAGGTGTTTACGGACACACTGACATGGATATCTCTGGTACTGGTTTGTCTGGGACCAAAAATATCAGGATGTGTGAAACCGGCCTTTGATGGTTTCTAGTGATGAGTGAGCATGCTCGCTACAGCTCGGTGATCGCCTCAGCATCTCACTGCTTGTGATGCTCGGCACTGCTGAGTATTTCTGGGGTTGCTCAGTGGGAGCTCCGGTCCCCTCCCTGCATGTTTGGCACATGCAGGAATTGTCTGCCACACACTGTAAAGCCGCAGCAATGTTGGTTGTGGCATTACAGTGATTGGCTGGCCGCACAGCGTCATCAGGTCCAGGGGCGGACTGGCCCACCGGAGAATCGGGAAAATCCCCGGTGGGTCCCGGGTCCCGATGGCCATGCCCCCAAGCCCGCCCCCCTACCTCCCATGGGCCCTGTACAGAGAACAGAGGGCCCCCCGGTTCGCTAATCATATCGGCAGCGGCAGCAGAATCTAAGGGCTCCTACCAGGTATATATTATTGGAGGCAGCAGAATCTCTGGGCTCCTGTCAGGTATATATTATTGGAGGCAGCAGAATCTATGGGCTCCTACCAGGTATATATTATTGGAGCCAGCAGAATGTATGGGCTCCTGTCAGGTATATATTATTGGAGGCAGCAGAATGTATGGGCTCCTGTCAGGTATATATTATTGGAGGCAGCAGAATCTATGGGCTCCTGCCAGGTACATATTATTGGAGGCAGCAAAATGTATGGGCTCATGTCAGTTATATATTATTGGAGGCAGCAGAATCTATGGGCTCCTGCCAGGTATATATTATGGGAGGCAGCAGAATGTATGGGCTCCTGTCAGGTATATATTATTGGAGGCAGCAGAATCTATGGGCTACTGTCAGGTATATATTTTTGGAGGCAGCAGAATGTATGGGCTCCTGTCAGGTATATAATATTGGAGCTAGCAGAATCTATGGGCTCCTGTCAGTTATATATTATTGGAGGCGGGAGAATCTATGGGCTCCTGTCAGGTATATATTATTGGAGGCAGGATAATGTATGGGCTCCTGTCAGGTATATATTATTGGAGCCAGCAGAATGTATGGGCTCCTGTCAGGTATATATTATTGGAGCCTGCAGAATCTATGGGCTCCTGTCAGGTATATATTATTGGAGGCAGCAGAATCTATGGGCTCCTGTCAGGTATATATTATTGGAGGCAGCAAAATCTATGGGCTCCTGTCAGGTATATATTATATGAGGCAGCAGAGTCTATTGGCTCCTGTCAGGTATATATTACTGGAGGCAGCAGAAAATATGGACTCCTGTCAGGCATATATTATTCGAGGCAGCGAAATCTATGGGCTCCTGTCAGGTATATATTATTGGAGGCAGCACAATGTATGCACTCCTGTCAGGTACATATTATTGGAGGCAGGAAAATGTATGGGCTTCTGTCAGGTATATATTATTGGAGGCAGCAGAATATATGGGCTCCTGTCAGGTATATATTATTGGAGGCAGCAAAATCTATGGGTTCCTGTCAGGTATATATTATTGGAGGCAGAAGAATGTATGGGCTCCTGTCAGGTATCTATTATTGGAGCCAGCAGAATCTATGGGCTCTTGTCAGGTATATATTAATGGAGCCAGCAGAATGTATGGGCTCCTGTCAGGTAAATATTATTGGAGACAGCAGAATCTATGGGCTCTTGTCAGGTATATATTATTCGAGGCAGGAGAATGCAGGGGCTCCTGTCAGGTGTATATTATTGGAGGCAGCAGAATCTATGGGCTCCTGTCAGGCATATATTATTGGAGGCAGGAGAATGTATGGGCTCCTGTCAGGTATATATTATTGAAGGCAGGAAAATGTATGGGCTTCTGTCAGGTATATATTATTGGAGGCAGCAAAATATATGGGCTCCTGTCAGGTATATATTATTGGAGGCAGCAAAATCTATGGGCTCCTGTCAGGTATATATTATTGGAGGCAGAAGAATGTATGGGCTCCTGTCAGGTGTCTATTATTGGAGCCAGCAGAATCTATGGGCTCTTCTCAGGTATATATTACTGGAGCCAGCAGAATGTATGGGCTCCTGTCAGGTAAATATTATTGGAGACAGCAGAATCTATTGGCTCTTGTCAGGTATATATTATTGGAGGCAGGAGAATGCAAGGGCTCCTGTCAGGTGTATATTATTGCAGGCAGCAGAATCTATGGGCTCCTGTCAGGCATATATTATTGGAGGCAGCAG
The DNA here is from genome assembly GCF_046119375.1 of Phyllobates terribilis. Lineage (NCBI taxonomy): Eukaryota > Metazoa > Chordata > Amphibia > Anura > Dendrobatidae > Phyllobates > Phyllobates terribilis. Next base: position 433,131,486 of record NW_027362761.1, read on the forward strand.
AATGTATGGGCTCCTGTCAGGTATATATTATTGGAGGCAGGAGAATGTATGGGCTCCTGTCAGATATATATTATTGGAGTCAGCAGAATCTATGGGCTCCTGTCAGGTATATATTACTGGAGCCAGCAGAATCTATGGGCTCCTGTCAGATATATATTATTGGAGGCAGCAGAATCTATGGGCTCCTGTCAGGTAAATATTATTCGAGGCAGCAGAATCTATGGGCTCCTACGAGGTATATATTATTGGAGGCAGCAGAATCTATGGGCTCCTGTCAGGCATATATTATTGGAGGCAGGAGAAGGTATGGGCTCCTGTCAGGTATATATTATTGGAGGCAGCAGAATGTATGAACTCCTGTCAGGTATATATTATTCGAGGCAGCAGAATCTATGGGCTCATGTCAGGTATATATTATTGGAGGCAGGAGAATGTATGGGCTCCTGTCAGGTATATATTATTGGAGCCAGCAGAATCTATGGGCTCCTGTCAGGTATATATTATTGGAGGCAGCGGAATCTATGGGCTCCTGTCAGGTATATATTATTGGAGGCAGCACAATGTATGCACTCCTGTCGGGTATATATTATTGGAGGCAGGAAAATCTATGGGCTCCTGTCAGGTATACAATATGGGAGGCAGCAGAATATATGGGCTCCTGTCAGGTATATATTATTGGAGGCAGCAAAATCTATGGTCTCCTGTCAGGTATAAATTATTGGAGGCAGGAGAATGTATGGGCTCCTGTCAGGTATATATTATTGGAGCCAGCAGAATCTATGGGCTCCTGTCAGGTATATATTATTGGAGGCAGCAGAATCTATGGGCTCCTGTCAGGTATATATTATTGGAGGCAGGAGAATGTATGGGCTCCTGTCAGATATATATTATTGGAGTCAGCATAATCTATGGGCTCCTGTCAGGTATATAATACTGGAGCCAGCAGAATCTATGGGCTCCTGTCAGATATATATTATTGGAGGCAGCAGAATCTATGGGCTCCTGTCAGGTAAATATTATTGGAGGCAGCACAATGTATGCACTCCTGTCGGGTATATATTATTGGAGGCAGGAAAATCTATGGGCTCCTGTCAGGTATACAATATGGGAGGCAGCAGAATATATGGGCTTCTGTCAGGTATATATTATTGGAGGCAGAAAAATCTATGGTCTCCTGTCAGGTATAAATTATTGGAGGCAGGAGAATGTATGGGCTCCTGTCAGGTATATATTATTGGAGCCAGCAGAATCTGTGGGCTCCTGTCAGGTATATATTATTGGAGGCAGCAGAATCTATGGGCTCCTGTCAGGTATATATTATTGGAGGCAGCAGAATCCAAGGGCTCCTGTCAGGTATATATTATTGGAGCCAGCAGAATGTATGGGCTCCTGTCAGGTATAGATTATTGGAGGCAGCAGAATCTATGGGCTCCTGTCAGGTATATATTATTGGAGGCAGGAGAATGTATGGGCTCCTTACAAGTATATATTATTGGAGGCAGCAGAATGTATGTGCTCCTTACAGGTATATATTATTGGAGGCAGGAGAATGTATGGGCTCCTGTCAGGTATATATTATCGGAGGCAGCAGAATCTATGGGCTCCTGTCAGGTATATATTATTGGAGGCAGCAGAATGTATGGGCTCCTGTCAGGTATATATTATTGGAGGCAGGAGAATGTATGGGCTCCTGTCAGGTATATATTATTGGAGGCAACAGAATCTATGGGCTCCTGTGAGGTATATATTATTGGAGGCAGCAGAATCTATGGGCTCCTGTCAGGTATATATTATTGGAGGCAGGAGAATGTATGGGCTCCTACCAGGTATATATTTTGAGAGGCAGCAAAATCTATGGGCTCCTGTCAGGTATATATTATTGAAGGCAGGAAAATGTATGGGCTCCTGTCAGGTATATATTATTGGAGCCAGCAGAATCTATGGGCTCCTGTGAGGTATATATTATTGGTTATTGGAGCCAGCAGAATCTATGGGCTCCTGTCAGGTATATATTATTGGAGCCTGCAGAATCTATGGGCTCCTGTCAGGTATATATTACTGAAGCCAGCAGAATCTATTTGCTCCTGTCAGGTATATATTTTTGGAGGCAGCAGAATCTATGGGCTCCTGTCAGGTAAATATTATTGGAGGCAGCCGAATCTATGGGCTCCTACCAGGTATATATTATTGAAGGCAGCAGAATGTATGGGCTCCTTTCAGGTATATATTAGGTATACATTATTGGAGGCACCAGAATGTATGGGCTCCTGTCAGGTATATATTATTGGAGCGAGCAGAATGTATGGGCTCCTGTCAGGTATATATTAATGGAGGCAGGAGAATGTTTGGGCTCCAACCAGGTATATATTATTGGAGGCAGCAGAATCTATGGGCTTCTGTCAGGTATATATTATTGGAGGCACCAGAATGTATGGGCTCCTGTCAGGTATATATTATTGGAGGCAGCAGAATGTATAGGCTCCTGTCAGGTATATATTATTGGAGGCAGCAGAATCTATGGGCTCCTGTCAAGTATATATTATTGGAAGCAGGCGAATGTATGGGCTCCTGTCAGGTATATATTATTGGAGGCAGGAGAATGTATGGGCTCCTTACAGGTATATATTATTGGAGGCAGCAGAATCTATGGGCTCCTGTCAGGTATATATTATTGGAGGCAGCAGAATGTATGGGCTCCTACCAGGTATATATTTTTGGAGGCAGCAGAATCTATGGGCTCCTGTGAGATATATATTATTGATTATTGGAGCCAACAGAATCTATGGGCTCCTGTCAGGTATATATTATTGGAGGCAGCAGAATCTATGGGCTCCTGTCAGGTATATATTATTGGAGGCAGCAGATCTATGGGCTCCTGTCAGGTATATATTATTGGAGCCAGCAGAATGTATGGGCTCCTGTCAGGTATATATTATTGGAGGCAGCAGAATCTATGGGCTCCTGTCAGGTATATATTATTTTAGGCAGGAGAATGTATGGGCTCCTTACAGGTATATATTATTGGAGGCAGCAGAATGTATGGGCTCCTGTCAGGTATATATTATTGGAGGCAGGAGAATGTATGGGCTCCTGTCAGGTATATATTATTGGAGGCAACAGAATCTATGGGCTCCTGTCAGGTATATATTATTGGAGGCAGCAGAATCTATGGGCTCCTGTCAGGTATATATTATTGGAGGCAGGAGAATGTATGGGCTCCTGTCAGGTATATATTAGGTATATATTATTGGAGGCAGCAGAATGTATGGGCTCCTGTCAGGTATATATTATTGGAGCGAGCAGAATGTATGGGCTCCTGTCAGGTATATATCAATGGAGGCAGGAGAATGTTTGGGCTCCAACCAGGTATATATTATTGGAGGCAGCAGAATGTATGTGCTCCTGTCAGGTATATATTATTGGAGGCAACAGAATGTATGGGCTCCTGTCAGGTATATATTATTGGAGGCAGCAGAATGCATAGGCTCCTGTCAGGTATATATTATTGGAGGCAGCAGAATCTATGGGCTCCTGTCAAGTATATATTATTGGAAGCAGGCGAATGTATGGGCTCCTGTCAGGTATATATTATTGGAGGCGGGAGAATGTATGGGCTCCTTACAGGTATATATTATTGGAGGCAGCAGAATGTATGGGCTCCTGTCAGGTATATATTATTGGAGGCAGGAGAATGTATGGGCTCCTGTCAGGTATATATTATTGGAGGCAACAGAATCTATGGGCTCCTGTCAGGTATATATTATTGGAGGCAGCAGAATCTATGGGCTCCTGTCAGGTATATATTATTGCAGGCAGGAGAATGTATGGGCTCCTGTCAGGTATATATTAGGTATATATTATTGGAGGCAGCAGAATGTATGGGCTCCTGTCAGGTATATATTATTGGAGCGAGCAGAATGTATGGGCTCCTGTCAGGTATATATCAATGGAGGCAGGAGAATGTTTGGGCTCCAACCAGGTATATATTATTGGAGGCAGCAGAATGTATGTGCTCCTGTCAGGTATATATTATTGGAGGCAACAGAATGTATGGGCTCCTGTCAGGTATATATTATTGGAGGCAGCAGATTGTATAGGCTCCTGTCAGGTATATATTATTGGAGGCAGCAGAATCTATGGGCTCCTGTCAAGTATATATTATTGGAAGCAGGCGAATGTATGGGCTCCTGTCAGGTATATATTATTGGAGGCGGGAGAATGTATGGGCTCCTGTGAGGTATATATTATTGGAGGCAGCAGAATCTATGGGCTCCTGTCAGGTATATATTATTGGAGGCAGGAGAATGTATGGGCTCCTACCAGGTATATATTTTGAGAGGCAGCAAAATCTATGGGCTCCTGTCAGGTATATATTATTGAAGGCAGGAAAATGTATGGGCTCCTGTCAGGTATATATTATTGGAGCCAGCAGAATCTATGGGCTCCTGTGAGGTATATATTATTGGTTATTGGAGCCAGCAGAATCTATGGGCTCCTGTCAGGTATATATTATTGGAGCCTGCAGAATCTATGGGCTCCTGTCAGGTATATATTACTGAAGCCAGCAGAATCTATTTGCTCCTGTCAGGTATATATTTTTGGAGGCAGCAGAATCTATGGGCTCCTGTCAGGTAAATATTATTGGAGGCAGCCGAATCTATGGGCTCCTACCAGGTATATATTATTGAAGGCAGCAGAATGTATGGGCTCCTTTCAGGTATATATTAGGTATACATTATTGGAGGCAGCAGAATGTATGGGCTCCTGTCAGGTATATATTATTGGAGCGAGCAGAATGTATGGGCTCCTGTCAGGTATATATTAATGGAGGCAGGAGAATGTTTGGGCTCCAACCAGGTATATATTATTGGAGGCAGCAGAATCTATGGGCTTCTGTCAGGTATATATTATTGGAGGCACCAGAATGTATGGGCTCCTGTCAGGTATATATTATTGGAGGCAGCAGAATGTATAGGCTCCTGTCAGGTATATATTATTGGAGGCAGCAGAATCTATGGGCTCCTGTCAAGTATATATTATTGGAAGCAGGCGAATGTATGGGCTCCTGTCAGGTATATATTATTGGAGGCAGGAGAATGTATGGGCTCCTTACAGGTATATATTATTGGAGGCAGCAGAATCTATGGGCTCCTGTCAGGTATATATTATTGGAGGCAGCAGAATGTATGGGCTCCTACCAGGTATATATTTTTGGAGGCAGCAGAATCTATGGGCTCCTGTGAGATATATATTATTGATTATTGGAGCCAACAGAATCTATGGGCTCCTGTCAGGTATATATTATTGGAGGCAGCAGAATCTATGGGCTCCTGTCAGGTATATATTATTGGAGGCAGCAGATCTATGGGCTCCTGTCAGGTATATATTATTGGAGCCAGCAGAATGTATGGGCTCCTGTCAGGTATATATTATTGGAGGCAGCAGAATCTATGGGCTCCTGTCAGGTATATATTATTTTAGGCAGGAGAATGTATGGGCTCCTTACAGGTATATATTATTGGAGGCAGCAGAATGTATGGGCTCCTGTCAGGTATATATTATTGGAGGCAGGAGAATGTATGGGCTCCTGTCAGGTATATATTATTGGAGGCAACAGAATCTATGGGCTCCTGTCAGGTATATATTATTGGAGGCAGCAGAATCTATGGGCTCCTGTCAGGTATATATTATTGGAGGCAGGAGAATGTATGGGCTCCTGTCAGGTATATATTAGGTATATATTATTGGAGGCAGCAGAATGTATGGGCTCCTGTCAGGTATATATTATTGGAGCGAGCAGAATGTATGGGCTCCTGTCAGGTATATATCAATGGAGGCAGGAGAATGTTTGGGCTCCAACCAGGTATATATTATTGGAGGCAGCAGAATGTATGTGCTCCTGTCAGGTATATATTATTGGAGGCAACAGAATGTTTGGGCTCCTGTCAGGTATATATTATTGGAGGCAGCAGAATGCATAGGCTCCTGTCAGGTATATATTATTGGAGGCAGCAGAATCTATGGGCTCCTGTCAAGTATATATTATTGGAAGCAGGCGAATGTATGGGCTCCTGTCAGGTATATATTATTGGAGGCGGGAGAATGTATGGGCTCCTTACAGGTATATATTATTGGAGGCAGCAGAATGTATGGGCTCCTGTCAGGTATATATTATTGGAGGCAGGAGAATGTATGGGCTCCTGTCAGGTATATATTATTGGAGGCAACAGAATCTATGGGCTCCTGTCAGGTATATATTATTGGAGGCAGCAGAATCTATGGGCTCCTGTCAGGTATATATTATTGCAGGCAGGAGAATGTATGGGCTCCTGTCAGGTATATATTAGGTATATATTATTGGAGGCAGCAGAATGTATGGGCTCCTGTCAGGTATATATTATTGGAGCGAGCAGAATGTATGGGCTCCTGTCAGGTATATATCAATGGAGGCAGGAGAATGTTTGGGCTCCAACCAGGTATATATTATTGGAGGCAGCAGAATGTATGTGCTCCTGTCAGGTATATATTATTGGAGGCAACAGAATGTATGGGCTCCTGTCAGGTATATATTATTGGAGGCAGCAGATTGTATAGGCTCCTGTCAGGTATATATTATTGGAGGCAGCAGAATCTATGGGCTCCTGTCAAGTATATATTATTGGAAGCAGGCGAATGTATGGGCTCCTGTCAGGTATATATTATTGGAGGCGGGAGAATGTATGGGCTCCTTACAGGTATATATTATTGGAGGCAGCAGAATCTATGGGCTCCTGTCAGGTATATATTATTGGAGGCAGGAGAATGTATGGGCTCCTACCAGGTATATATTTTTGGAGGCAGCAGAATCTATGGGCTCCTGTGAGGTATATATTATTGATTATTGGAGCCAGCAGAATCTATGGGCTCCTGTCAGGTATATATTATTAGAGCCAGAAGAATCTATGGGCTCCTGTCAGGTATATATTATTGATTATTGGAGCCAGCAGAATCTATGGGCTCCTGTCAGGTATATATTATTGGAGGCAGAAGAATGTATGGGCTCCAGTTGACGCGCCCCTGGGCCTGCTGTGTTGTGCGGCATCGCGCGCACGGGGGCTTACCCGGAGCCGGATCAGAGGGGGGTAGTAGTCTCGTGGCGGTGACCCGGTCCGTGCCCAGGGAGTAAAACTGAGCGGCAGTCTTTAGCAGTAGATGTTAAAATGTTCGACTACGCCACCTGTTGAATGCGGCTATGAAGCCGCCGCTGCAGGGCAGACCGCTGAGGCCGGTGGTAAGGTTGTGCAGCGTAGCTGGTAGAACCCCCAACGGGAGGGGTATGGCCTCAGGGCAGCAGATGTGGAGATTGGGGTAGTGATGGTGCAGCAAGGAAGCTCAGAGACGTGTGGTGCAGTTCAAGGCTTTTACTCACAGGTGTTGCTCCGGTCACTTCGGCCAGCAGTGACCACCCGAGCCGTGCTGCGTCCACCAGGTGCGGGACTCGGCCAACCCCCAGGCAGTTCCAGAGCGTGGTCCCAAGCTCCCCTCTATTCCTTCCTACGGGCCGTCCTCACCAGGGACCCACCTTTGTCCGGCTCCCTCGGGTCTTTTGGTGGCGAAACCTTTCCCGGCTTCCCTGACCCTATGCGTGGTTTGCCTTCCTGGTGGATATGGTGAGGGGTCGCGCCAAAACTTGTCCACGACCTCCGGTTTCTGGCTAAGGATGTTTAGCCTCTACCAGTTTGGGATCCGGTACCCTCTTCTGCCAACCCTTCACCCGTCTTAGTTCACTTGTGGGATCTCAGGGTTCCCTCTAATTGTGTCTCTGGGCCTTTCACTGGGTTTTTCCTCTTCTTCCTCTTTCTCTGCGCTTCAGGCCTGGCCCTGGAGCTGGGCCCAGCCGGAGCCACAGCTCCCTGTCAGCCCTCTCTGGCTGAACTCTCCCTCAGAACAGACCCTGTCTCAAGATGGTGCCCACCTCTTATACTCCCTCTGACACCCGAGCCCAGGTGACTAGCACCCAATGGGCTCCTTCCTATGCCCAGAGTCCCTCCCCTGTCTGCTACTACACTACTGGGATGTTCCTCCCCCCCTCCCACTCCAGCCAGGGACAGACGCTGTCGTACCTGCACATCTACCTAGTGGGAGTACCGTTGTTCTGTCCCCCGAAAATGGGATGAGTGTAGTGCATGCAGCTAACTGAGCTTGGTCCCACACTCCATCCTTACCCGGGAGTGGAATACCACACCTCTGGATCGAGGTGCAATACCCCTGTAGCAGCCGAGCCCTCGGGGTGCTACATTCCCCCCTGGTAAACCACAGCACGTCCTCGGGCTGTAAAAGAATAAAACAAAACATACAAAATTTTTTTTTTAAAGTACACACTAACATATAAAACATTATAAAAAAAAAACATTATCAGAAATTATAACGTTACAGGTAACTTTTTAGATTACTATCTTAGCAGCATAAACTTTTGATATAAAACTTTTCCATATAAAGCATTCTTGTTCCTCCGGCCACGGTGCAACTTATGACCGGGTAAAGTGCAACAGTCACTAGAGAAAAACAGTTCCCTATAAAACCAGAAGGGGGCGCTTTAGAAAGCGCAACTATTTACAGGGTATGGCCGCTCTCAGTCCTCGGCCAGTGGGGAATAGGGGAATGGCTGCTCACAGTCCTCAGCCTGGTAAGGGATAGGGGCACACAGGAAACAGTCCCTTTAAACAGTTCCACACTAGTCCCAACGGGGACCATACTCTGATTAGCAGCATGTCAAGTACCCTTACGGGTAACTATATGCAGTACTTTGTTTATGCTACTTCCCTTCAGTAGCGGTGTTCTCTCCGTGCTCCCTCCTGAGGGTAGTCTTCAGACCCGTCCGGGTCCTCTTGATCTTCCCCATACTGCAACTCCTCCTCAGTTAGCCGGTGTACGTGAAGGGCGTACGGTCCTTCGGCACACTCATGCCGGGTGAAGCCTTGCGGCAGGGTCTGGAGAAGGCCGCTGTTGATGACGCCCGGGGTCAGAGGGTGCGACTTTGGGCCTGGGCTGGTGGTGGCGGTGCCCAGGGCTGGAGGGCTCGGCTGCAGGGCTTGTGGCGGGGTCTGAAGCAGGTCGGTGTCTGCAGCACCCGGGATCGGCGGCTCCACCAGGGGGCCCGGGAGCAGGCTGACGCTGGCAGCGTCCGGGACAGGGAGACTCTTCTTACCTGCTCCCGCGACCGCTCCTGCGTCACGCGTCTTCTCCTGGCGCTGGTCGGGGCCGGCGACGACTGGGGCACTGCCGATGCTGGGCAGCTTAGTTTGCTGCCAGTCCGCCATCTTGCTGTCCGTTCCTGGTGTCCTCCTCCCCCCTGGTGGACCGTGGCCTACCTTCCGGAGATCCTCTTCCGTAGGCCGCGGCTCCGCAGTGGATCGTCAGGGTTGAGGACCTTCCGTCGCGCTCCTGTGACGTCGGCGTCTGCTGGGCTCCTTCCAGGACCTTACGCAACGTCCGGACGTGAGGCGGAGCTTCAGTTCTCGGGCGCTTTCAGAGTCCACGCCCCTCTTCTTCCCGCGCGGCGTCTTCAAGATGGCGCCCAATGGCGGGAAAACTCCACGGATGGCGGGAAGAAGGCAGAAGATGGCGCCGGATGGCGGGAAAACTTCGCGGATGGCGGGAAGAAGGCAGAAGATGGCGCCGGATGGTGGGAAAACTTCGCGGATGGCGGGAATCTTCACCACTGGTAAGTTTGAACAGTCTTTTTCAGGCACGCAGTACCCGGTGGTTGCGGGCACGAGATCCTGCCGACTACGCCAAAGTTGACGCGCCCCTGGGCCTGCTGTGTCGTGCGGCATCGCGCGCACGGGGGCTTACCCGGAGCCGGATCAGATGGGGGTAGTAGTCTCGTGGCGGTGACCCGGTCCGTGCCCAGGGAGTCAAACTGAGCGGCAGTCTTTAGCAGTAGATGTTAGAATGTTCGACTACGCCACCCGTTGAATGCGGCTATGAAGCCGCCGCTGCAGGGCAGACCGCTGAGGCCGGTGGTAAGGTTGTGCAGCGTAGCTGGTAGAACCCCCAACGGGAGGGGTATGGCCTCAGGGCAGCAGATGTGGAGATTGGGGTAGTGATGGTGCAGCAAGGAAGCTCAGAGACGTGTGGTGCAGTTCAAGGCTTTTACTCACAGGTGTTGCTCCGGTCACTTCGGCCAGCAGTGACCACCCGAGCCGTGCTGCGTCCACCAGGTGCGGGACTCGGCCAACCCCCAGGCAGTTCCAGAGCGTGGTCCCAAGCTCCCCTCTATTCCTTCCTACGGGCCGTCCTCACCAGGGACCCACCTTTGTCCGGCTCCCTCGGGTCTTTTGGTGGCGAAACCTTTCCCGGCTTCCCTGACCCTATGCGTGGTTTGCCTTCCTGGTGGATATGGTGAGGGGTCGCGCCAAAACTTGTCCACGACCTCCGGTTCCTGGCTAAGGATGTTTAGCCTCTACCAGTTTGGGATCCGGTACCCTCTTCTGCCAACCCTTCACCCGTCTTAGTTCACTTGTGGGATCTCAGGGTTCCCTCTAATTGTGTCTCTGGGCCTTTCACTGGGTTTTTCCTCTTCTTCCTCTTTCTCTGCGCTTCAGGCCTGGCCCTGGAGCTGGGCCCAGCCGGAGCCACAGCTCCCTGTCAGCCCTCTCTGGCTGAACTCTCCTTAGAACAGACCCTGTCTCAAGATGGTGCCCACCTCTTATACTCCCTCTGACACCCGAGCCCAGGTGACTAGCACCCAATGGGCTCCTTCCTATGCCCAGAGTCCCTCCCCTGTCTGCTCCTACACTACTGGGATGTTCCTCCCCCCCTCCCACTCCAGCCAGGGACAGACGCTGTCGTACCTGCACATCTACCTAGTGGGAGTACCGTTGTTCTGTCCCCCGGAAATGGGATGAGTGTAGTGCATGCAGCTAACTGAGCTTGGTCCCACACTCCATCCTTACCCGGGAGTGGAATACCACACCTCTGGATCGAGGTGCAATACCCCTGTAGCAGCCGAGCCCTCGGGGTGCTACACAGTCAGGTATATATTATTGGAGGCGGGAGAATGTATGGGCTCCTTACAGGTATATATTATTGTAGAACCTACAAAAGAAAAAAATATCTCATACCCTACCATCATTATATATAAATGTAAAGCAAAGTTGCATATGAAATATAGGGTACTTAGTGAACTATTTTTGATCAAAAAATGTATACAAGCCGTCCCACCAGCGACAAGGTGACCCTAAATTGGGACGGTCCTACACTGTCTATATTAAAAACTAGTGTTGAGCGAACATGCTCGACACTGCTCGGTACTCGCCTGAGCATCACGCTACTCGGGATGTTTGGCGAGCACCGAGCATTTCCGGGTTACTCGGGCGGGAGCTCGGGTCTCCGCCCTGCATGTTTGGCGCTCTTTACAGAGCCAATGAACATGCAGGGATTGCCAGCCAGTCACTGTAATGCCGCAGCCATGTTGTTTGTGGGCATTACAGTGATTGGCTGGCCGCACAGCGTCACCTCGAGTATTTAAAACTGGGCGCCGCCATCTTGGACACAGTCGCTCCGGATCAGACAGTGTAGGGACAGCGCTGCTGATTTAGGGAGAGATATATCCTGCAAAATAGTTAGTGTAGGGTCTGTAAAGGCTGCCAGATCAAACAAACAGTCCTTCTCAGGACTAATATCCATCCCAGGTATATCAGGCAGACAGGCAGGCTGTATAGGAGACGCAGTGGTTATACCAGCAAATGCTGCATTACAGTCCTGTGTGCTGCTCCTGTTGCTGAAATTGCTGGACTTAGCTCCAGGTCCCGGGGGCCAGGAAAAATCCTTTTTTTTTATCTAAATCCTCTTTTTTTTTTCCTCCTTCACAATGTACAAATACCCATCTTATTAACCTTTTGGTGCCCCCCCCCCCCCCAAAAAAAAAGTGTGCCTCTGATTTTTCAGACACAAATATATCTGTTGAAAATAGTCTGGTGTAGGCCAGAGAAATAGAAGTGTGGTTTTGCAGTTCTATGGGCCATTTATATCTAAAAAAAACAGTTTGAGTGTGTCGCTCACTGTTCAGCTGCCAATATATATATATTTTAAAAAGCCTGGTATACACCAGTAAATTATTATTGTGGTTTTGATGTTCCACGGTAAAACATCTCTATTATCCTGTTTTTGGCATTTTTTGCTGTATAAAAATAATAATAGTGTCTCCCTGAATTTTCAGACACAAATATATCTGTTGAAAATAGTCTGGTGTAGGCCCAAGAAATACAAGTGTGGTTTTGCAGTTCCACAGTACAAACCTCTGTATTATCCACTTTTGGGCCATTTGTATCTAAAAAAAACAGTTTGAGTGTGTCGCTCACTGTTCAGCCGCAAATATATATATATTTTAAAAAGCCTGGTATACACCAGTAAATTATAACTGTGGTTTTGCTGTTCCACAGTAAAAAATCTTTATTATTCAGGTTTTGGTAGTTTATTCCGTAAAGAAAAACAGTAGTGTCTCCTGACTGTTGTGACACAAAAATATATCTGTTGAAAATAGTCTTGTGTAGGCCCGACATCCCAGTGTGGTTTCGCAGTTCCACGGGTCAAATCGCTGTACTATCCAGTTTTGGGCCTTTGGTATCTAAAAAAAAAGCAGTTTGAGTGTGTCGCTCACTGTTCAGCCGCAAATATCTCTATTTAAAAAAGTGTGGTATACCCCAGTAAACAATAACTGTGGTTTTCCTCTTCCACGGTTCTAATCTACTCTTTATTACCCTTTTTCCATTGATAGTGCAAGTGTAAGCTATTTTACTTCATTTACAATGGGCAAGGTGCGTGGCAAGGGACGTGGAATTGGACGTTCTGGTGATGGTTCGTGCAGAGGACGGGGCCGTGGCCAAGGTGAAAATGTGCCACAACCAACAGCCACATCTTCTCGCTCCCACTTCTTGACCGAATTACTAGGGAAGCACAGAACAACACCAGTATTGAGAACTGATCAGTGTGAACAGGTTATTAATTGGATAGCAGACAATACTTCCAGTTACCTGGGCACCACCACCTCCGGTCTGTCTTCCACACGGTCAACTCTTAGTAGCCGTGAGTCTCGACCGCATACTCCTCCTCACCCTGATGCTCCTTCCTCCCACCATGCCGAGTGTCGTCAGACAGCAAGTGATCCCACACTTGGACACTCTGAAGAGCTGTTCACTGGTCCATTTCCAAATTTGGGCCCCTCGCCTGATACGCTTGAAGTGGTGGAAGAGGGGATCCCATGTTGCGATGCCCAAATATTTGAACAGCCACGGCCACAGGAGGTCGACGTTGGCAATCTGTCACAAGAGGTGGACGATGACGAGACACAATTGCCAGGAAGTGAGGAGGAGGATCGTGGTGCGCAAGTGGAAGAGGAGGAGGTGGTGTATGATCTAGTAACTGACCCAACGTGGAAGGAGGACATGCAGAGTGAGGCCAGCAGCACACAGGGGGAGGGAGGCAGAGTACCCCAACAGGCAGGAAGAAACAGTGTGGTGGCCGCAGACAGAAGGCAGGCAACCGTTCCCCGTAACACAAACACGAGGGACGTTGCCAGTACAAGCGGTAGGTCTTCCAGAGTCTGGAATTTTTTTAAAGACTCTGCTGATAACCCCAAAAAGGCCATATGTTCCACCTGCCATGCCAGCATCAGCAGGGGTGACAAAACTACCAGCCTGACCACCACCAGCATGATCAGGCACATGGCAGCAAAGCACCCGACTTTGTGGGGCGAAACCCAGGGTCCACGACCAGTGTCAGCGGATGTCACCACTGCTTCTTCCACTGTTGTGTGTGCAATAGAACACCCTGTTGTGTGTGCAAGGCAATCCCCTGTCCATACTGCATGTAAAGATGCCCCCTCCTCTCAGTCTTCACTTGTTATGGCAGTTTCTCAAGAAACAGCATCAACGTCCACGTCCACGTCCCACCGCAGCGTTCAATTGTCCATATCCCAGACCTTTGAACGAAAGCGGAAATTCGCAGCTAACGCCCCACAGGCCACAGTCCTAAATTCGCACATTTCACGACTGCTTGCATTGGAAATGCTGCCTTTTAGGCTGGTGGAGACGGAATCCTTCCGCAATCTTATGGCGGTGGCTGTCCCTCGGTACTCGGTCCCCAGCGGACACTATTTTGCCCGGTGTGCCATCCCCGCACTACACAAGCACGTGTCCCAAAGCATCTGCCGTGCCCTCAACAATAGAGATGAGCGTTGTTCGACTCGAACTGTTCGCCAATCTCAAATTCGAGCTGTTTTGGGCGGTGTTCGAGCCGTTCGGCTGTTCGAGGTTATGTTCGATAACTGTTCGTGCACCAAAATCATAACTGGATTTTTTCTCAATAATGATGAAAATTAATGTTAATACGCAGTTTGAGTGTACAGCGGGGCGGGGGGAAGGGCAGGGGATGGATCTCTGCAGGAATAATGAAGATCTTCATTTTTTTTTCTCTTTCCCGCATTTACAGTGGGGAGGTGCAATCTGTCAGCCTATCAGCAGCGCACACACGGAGCGAAGTGCTTTTTTTCACACAAGCAAGGGCATGTGTCATTGGCAGTGTAGGTCACATGTCCTTGCCCTATACGACCAAGCCATTTTCCCCGTCGCCACCATTTTCTCACTGCTGCAGCTGCGTGTTAGACGGCACCGCTGTTGCTGTGTGCGCTATACCATGTTAATTTCAAGCCAATTTTCGCACAAATCTACAGATAGCTTGGGAGTAGGGAATAGTTGTGATTGCAGTCCTTTTAAGGACTAGGTTACAGCATTTCCTACGACTTTTATCAGGCAGGTCTGTGCTCTTAAATAGATAGGTTGTGGGAGTAAAGACTAATTGTAATTGCTGTCCTTTTCAGGACTAGGTTACAACAGTTCCTATCAGTTTTTGCCAGGCAGGTCTGTGCCAGTGCTGTGCAAGTTTTTTTCACAGCATTTGGCTGAATCTAGCAAAGCTAATCCTTTTTGGCCTATTGCAGAGTGTGTTAGTCAGTGGAGTAGCCTATCTGTGTTGCAAGATATACCACCTGTGTATAGAATACCAATTTTTTTACTGCACCTAGTGAAGTAAAATCTTTTGGGCATAGCATCATTCTATTAGTCCATCTATACTGACCTCCATCAGGTTGCAAATTGAATATAATTTTTTTCTGCATCTAGCTCTGAAAAAATATTTGGGCTTCTAGCAGTGTGTGGGACTTGTTCTATTAGTCCATCTATACTGACCTCCATCAGGTTGCAAACTGAATATAATTTTTTTCTGCATCTAGCTCTGAAAAAATATTTGGCCTTCTAGCTGTGTGTGGGACTTGTTCTATTAGTCCATCTATACTGACCTCCATCAGGTTGCAAATTGAATATAATTTTTTTCTGCATCTAACCCAGCCAATAGTTTTGGCCTAATACCACAGTTTGGCCACTCAGCTCTGCTCGGTTCCCATCCATTGTTTTCTTGTGCAAACAACTCCAGAGTTGTGAATTAGTTAACCACCAAAATGAGTGGAAAAAGGCCTGCTGCTGGTGGAAAGGGGAATAGGCGTGTTGGGAAGGGGAAAAAAGGTTGTGTCCGTTGGGTAGTTGTTAAAGCAACAGTAACATCTGCAGAAGAAAGACCATCTTCCAGCCAAACTAAAATGTCTACTTCTTTTAGCGGACAATGTGATAAGATCCCTTTCTTACGGCCACGCCAATCGCTACAAATTCCAGATGAGGCACAAAAACAGCAGGTGCTTCAACGGATATCAAGTGTTCCTTTAAGTGGGCTCTCCTCCACATCAACTTCAACATCAGAAATACTCCAGTCCTCAAAGGTGTCACCCCAATCGCACTTGCTTCCTCACAGCTCCCAAATCAACAGCTGCCCGTCTGAGTATGAGGTAGAACAGATGGTTGAGTCTGCAGAGCTGTTTACTCATATTATAGCCTGGGAATCAGAGGTCGACTCCAGCGCTTCTGTGAATCCAGACGAGGAAATGATCTGCACTGATGCCCAGAATCTTTATGAGTCGGATCCAGGACCAGACGCAGAAGGTTCTGACCATAATGTAGACCCTCATTCCCAAACTGTAACTCCTGTTGGTGGAGACAATGAGGAAGACGATGATGAGACTCAAATACCTGATTGGAGCGACAACTTTAGTTTTTTGTCAGGGCAGGAACAGGTTGGCTCTGAGGACGACGGGTGTGATAATGCACAGGGTGATGATGATGAGGTTGGAGATGCCACTTACTGTCAACCCACAGTCAGCCAAGAGATGAGGTCAGCAGAGGAGGTGGAGGAGGATGCTAGTGACGACGAGGTCAGGTTGCGCCTTCCTGGACAGAGACGTAGTACTGGAAGCACGTCAACAACTGCATCCTCAAACACAACTCTGCCTCTCACCACATGTCGTGGTGGCTCTTCAGGTCGCATGGGTGCTAAGCCTTGCATAGCCTGGGCATTTTTTCAGATCGATAAAGATGACCCAACTCGTGTTATCTGTAACATTTGTCAGCAAAAGCTAAGTAGAGGCCAAAAAATACATAGTTTGAGTACTTCATGCATGAACCGGCACATGGACATGAAGCATAAGTTGCAGTGGGAAGCTCACTGTGCTACAATGCGGCCTAGCCGGCCGGGCCAACCACCGTCTGCCATATCTTGTGCATCCGCGGCCTCTTCATCCTCTGTGACTGGGGGGACAGCAGTCACACCTGTTTTGGGGCGCAGACCTGCCACCTCTTTACCCGCAACAGCCAGCGTGATTGGCCCGGTCATCATTTTCTTTGGAGGTGGTAACACCAGCTGGTGTTGAGCGCTGTCCGACATCGATAGCACCACCTTTGGATAAAGGCAACCTAACATGTCCGCCTGCATTTTTCTCACAGACCGGCAGTTTGCCGGGGACACCCTTATCAACCCCGTCTAAGCACAATAGCCAGCCCTCGGTCCCTCAGATGTGGACAAGTAAAAGACCATTTCCTCCTAGCCATGAGAAAGCTAAGAGGTTGAATTTCACCATCTGCAAGCTCTTGGCTACAGAAATGCTGCCTTTCCGCCTGGTGGACACAAAGGATTTTCGAGACCTTATGTCCGTCGCAGTGCCCCAGTACCAGATGCCCAGTCGGCACTACTTCTCAAAGAAAGGTGTGCCTGCGCTCCACCAGCATGTCGCACACAACATCACCGCTTCTTTGAGAAACTCTGTGTGTGACAGGGTGCATTTCACCACAGACACTTGGACGAGTAGGCATGGACAGGGGCGTTACATGTCGCTGACTGGGCACTGGGTATCTATGGTGACAGCAGGACAAGGGGCTGCTGTCCAAGTCTTGCCGTCCCCACGAGTTGTGCGTCAATCCTCTTTATGTCAAAGTTCCTCCACTGCTTCTGCCTCCTCAACCTTCTCTCGGTCCTCCACCTGCACCCAAAGCCTGTCTGGTCATGCCACAAGCTTTCTAACTGCGCAGAAGGGATCCTGCACACCTCCTTACTATGCTGGCAGTAGGGCTCAACGTCATCAGGCGGTTTTTACTTTGAAATGTCAGGGAAATGTGAGTCACACAGCTGAGGAGTTGTGGTCAGCTCTGGAGAACCAATTTCATGAATGGTTGTCTCCACTGGACCTGAAACCAGGGAAGGCCGTGTGCGACAATGCTGCAAACCTGGGTGCGGCCCTTCGCCGGGGCAATGTCATACACGTGCCTTGTATGGCTCACGTGTTGAACCTGGTTGTCCAGCAATTTTTAGCCCACTATCCCGGACTAGATGGCCTTCTGCAGAGGGCACGGTCGCTGTGTGCTCACTTCCACCTTTCGCATCCCGCAGCTCTGCGACTTACATCTCTACAGAAGTCGTTGGGCCTGCCACTTCACCGGCTAAAATGCAATGTGCCTACCCGGTGGAATTCAACTCTGCACATGTTGCAGCGACTGTGGCAGCACCGACAAGCCCTGGTGCAATACGTTCTGACGTATAGCCTGGGCCAACGAGATCCAGAGGTGGGGCAAATCACGCTGGAGGAGTGGTCTCAGATCAGGGACCTATGCACCCTTCTGCACAGTTTTGAAATGGCGACGAAGATGTTTAGTGCTGATGATGCCATTATCAGCATGACTATTCCGATGATTTACATGCTGGAGCACATGTTAAACAGAATTCGGAGTCAGGTGGTGGCACAAGAGGAGGTGGAGGAAGTAGAGGAGGAGGAGTTGTATGCGGAAGGGCTAACATCTGCAAGGTCCAGACGGTCGGCAGCACCAAGGCGGCAGGCATGTGAGGGTGGGGGAGATGGTTTTACCAGGGCGCATGGTAGCAGCCAAACTAGTGAGGAAGGTGCAGGAGCCCAGGAAGAAGTGGAGGACGAACTGATGGAAGACTCATCAGATGAGGGAGACCTTGATCACAATTTCTGTTGTGCGAGGTTGGGGGGAGAGGACAGAGGAAGGAAGCATGATTGTTACCTTGCCACCAACACAACAGGGACTTGGTGCTCCTGGATGCGCAACACACATGAATGCCTTCTTGTTGCACTACCTGCAACATGACCCTCGAATTGTGAGAATTAGAAATAATCCTGACTACTGGGTTGCCACACTGTTAGATCCCCGGTACAAAAGTAAATTTGCAGAAATTATTCCTGCCATAGAAAGGGATGCACGCATGCAGGAGTATCAGCAGAGACTGTTGCAGAATCTTACATGTGCTTTTCCACAAAACACCAGTGGTGCACGTAGTGAATCTCACAGTTCCAACTTGCCAACCGTGGGACCGTCGAGTGTTCAGCACTCAAACCGTAACAGAACCACAGTATCTGCTGGTAACATCAATTTTGCGGAATCATTTCACCACTTTTTAGCCCATCCTTTGCAAGGCTACAGGAGACAAGAAGTCTGACACATAGTCAACGCCTAGAGACGATGGCACAGGAGTATCTCCAAGTAAACATTGAAGCCATTACTGTGTCACTGGACCCTTGCTCTTTTTGGGCTTCCAATCTGGATAAATGGCCGGAGCTAGCCACTTACGCCTTGGAGATCTTGTCATGCCCCGCAGCCAGCGTTCTGTCTGAACGTGTGTTCAGCGCTGCTGGTGGTGTGCTGACAGATAAGCGCACGCGGCTCTCCACTGATAATGTAGACAGACTCACATTCATAAAGATGAACAAATCATGGATCCGAAACGACTTTTCTACCCCTGTGTCATCCTGGGGAGAGTAAAAGCTTGAGGATTGGCTAAAATCACCTCACCAACCGTTTTAAGCTTTCAAATTACTAATCATGTTTATCTGTATCTTGGCTGGAAAATAATTTGGGCTTTGTAGCAGTGTGCAGCACTGATTCTATTAGGCCATCTATAATAAGCTCCACCAGATTTAAAATTATTAATCATGTTTATCTGTATCTTGGCTGGAAAATAATTTGGGCTTTGTAGCAGTGTGCAGTACTGATTCTATTAGGCCATCTATACTAAGCTCCACCAGATTTAAAATTACTAATCATGTTTATCTGTACCTTGGCTGGAAAATAATTTGGGCTTTGTAGCAGTGTGCAGTACTGATTCTATTAGGCCATCTATACTAAGCTCCACCAGATTTAAAATTAAGAAAAATTTTTAGCTGCATCTAGCCCGGAAAATAATTTTGGGGCTCCGAGATGCGCAAGACACAAAAGTGCCTTCTTGCTGCACTACCTGCAACATGACCCTCATATTGTCAGAATTCGAAGTAATCCTGACTACTGGGTTGCCACACTCTTTGATCACCCAAACTTTTCGATCAACCTTTTCATTTTAATAAAGACCAAAAAAATGGTCATTTTTGAAATTATAAGCATTAGCAGGTTATTAGAAACTGAAATCAAACAGTTTTCAACTCAAAACTTTATTCTAGGTGATGTTACATTTTCACATAGGACCCCTTGTTCGAAAGGAGCTTCTGAACTCTCTCGTCCATTGAATTTGTCAGGTTTTGGATTGTTTCTGCTTCAATTGTTTTGCATGAGGACAGAATACCCTCCCAGAGCTGTTGCTTAGATGTGAACTGCCTCCCGCCATCATAGACACTCCTTTTGATGATGCTCCAGAGGTTCTGAATGGGGTAGAGGTCAGTGGAGCATGGGGGTCACACCATAAGTTTGTCCCCTTTTATGCCCATATCAGCCAGAGATGCAGATGTTTTATGTGCAGCATGAGATGGTGCATTATCATGCATAAAAATGATCTTGCTGTGGAATACACGGTTCTTCTTCTTGAACCATGGCAGGAAGTGCTGTTTGAGAAACTCCACATACATTATGGAGTTCATCTTTACCCCTTCAGGGATCCTAAAGGGGCCGACAATCTCTCTCCCCATGATTCCAGCCCAAAACATTACTCCACCTCCTCCTTGTTGGCGCTGTAGCTGAGTTTGCATGGGGTGTCCATCAACCAGCCATCCTCCACTCCATCCATCTGGACCATGGAGTGTTGCACGGCACTCATCCGTGAACAAAACAGTTTTGAAATCAGTCTTCGTGTATTGTTTGGCCCACTGGAGCCGTTTCTGCTTGTGTGAAGTGGATAGAGGAGGTCGACAGGATGGCGTATGCACAGCTGCAAACCTCTGAAGGACCCTGCATCTTGTTGTTCGGGGGACGTTGGAGGCACCAGGAGCTTCAAAAACTTGTCTGCTGCTATGACAAGGCTTTTTTGCCGCTGCTTTTTTAACCTGACGTAATTGCCTGTAGGAAAGAGTCCTCAATTTGCTCTTATCAGCACGCACACGTGTGTACTGTGAATCAGCTACATACTTCTTGATTGCCAAGACACTTCATCCTGATCATCGCACAACGTTGATTGTAGTCATGCCTTGACCTAAACACTCCACAATTTGTTGCTTCTCAGCAGCCGACACATCCTTTTTCTTTCCCATTTTGGCAGAAAATGTAGGCTGCTTAATAATGTGGGACAGCCTTTTTAAGTAGTCTTGCCTTTCATTGGACACACCTGCCAAACTAATTAGCACAGGTGTCTGCAATAGCTTACAGTGATATAAAGAGCCCTGACACACATCACCATCAATAAGTTTAACTGACAAACAAACAAATTCTTCCCTTATCACTCCTAAACACTTTTTGCATAATAATTTGGAACACAGAGTACATGTGCTTTTCCACAAAACACCAGTGGTTCACGTAGTGAATCTTACAGTTCTAACTTGCCAACCGTGGTCTGTATGGAGTTGTTCAATAAAGGGCCCAAAATTAAGATAACATAGATGGGAGAGGTCTCTATGAATAGGAATTCCTAAGTATTTGATACCCTTTGAGGGCCAGGCAAAGGGAAAGTTGGACTGGATGGAATCCTGTATGGATTTGGGGAGGGAGACATCGAGTTCCTCAGACTTCGCTGCATTGATTTTAAAATTTGACCATGTAACAAAGTGATCTATTTCAGCCATAACAGCATGGATGGATATATGTGATTGAGTGATATATACTAGGACATCATCAGCAAATAGAGAGCACTTGTACTCGGTGCCTCCCACCTCAATCCACCTAATATTGGGGTTATGGCGAATTGATAAGAGCAGGTGCTCCGTCACTAGGATGTATAAGAGAGGGGACAGAGGACATCCCTGCCTTGTCCCATTGGTGATTGTGAAAGGTGATGAAAATGTTCTGATGCACCCCCTGGGCCTTGGGACACCCGGAGCCGGACCCTTTTTGGTGGATGCTGGTGGTTGTAGTCTCCGTGGCGGCGACCCGGTTCCATGGCTCAGGGCGGTCAAACCAGTGGCGGAACTATTTATGTGGTTTTGATGTTTAAATGTCCGACTACGCTACCCTTGGATTGCGGTCAGAGTGAACCTCCGCTGCAGGGCAGACCGCTGAGGCTGGTGTTGTGGGTGCATCAGAGCATAGCATAACTCCCCACGGGAGGAGTATAGCCTCAGGGCAGTGTATGCGGAGGATGGGGGTGATGGTTCAGGGCAGCAGCAGTAACGACACGGAGTCAGTGATGCAGTCCAGGGCCTTTACTCACAGTTCTTATTATCCAGACCACGTCTGCAGGTAACGGCTGCCCACGTCGTACTGTGCTCACCAGGTGAGGGGCTCAGACAACTCCCAGATAACTTTGGAGTGCTTCACAGGACCCCCTTTGTGTGTCCTTTGTCTGGCCTTTCTTACCAACCCTTCTGTCCGGCTGCCTCGGGCCTCCTCTTGGTAAACTTGGCGCCAGTTTCCCTGACCCTATGTGGTGCCTTCCTAGCGGGTGTAGCGAGGGGCTGCACCACATAAAATGTCACAGCCTCCGGTTTCTAGCTGAGGGTCGTTTCCTGCCTCCACTAGTTTCGGGGACCAGTCTCCCCCTTTGGCCTGACCCCTCCACGCAGGTGGATTCGGGCGTGCGGTGGCGACTCGCCCGTCCGCACCCCTGGGATCCCTTCGTTCCTCATTCCTGGAGCCTTCTCCACTCCTCTTCCTTCCTTCTCCCTCTTCCAGGCCTGGGCCTCTGTTACTAGGCCCGCCTCCGGAGCAGAGCTCATGCAGACCCCCTGCTCCCTGTCACTTCTGCTCAGACTTCTCTGCACTGAACTAAGATGGTGCCCACCTTTTATACTCTCTTCTCAATGCACCCAGGAACTGCTTCCTCCCTGCTCCTGCACTACAGGGTTCCCCTTCCTCAGTGTTCCCTCCCCCCACTCCAGCCAGGGACAGGGACTGTCGTGCCCATCTCAGGGGCATATTGGTCGCCCTGCCCCACGGCAATGTGGTGTAATGCATGCAGGTGTCGGGTCCTGATCCGCACTCCATCCTTACCTGAGAGTGAGATATCACACCTCTGGGTGAGGTGCAATACCTCTGTAGCAACCGAGCCCTCAGGGTGCTACAGTTCCATTTATCTTCAGCCTAGGTGACGTATTGCGATACAGGGCCGTGATTTTGGCTATAAAAGGGTCCCCTAGACCCCTACCCCAAGCTTTTTAAGAGAATCATATATGGCGTGCCAGGAGACTCTATGGAATGCTTTCTCAGCATCCAGCGAGAGTATCTAATTACAAATTTTTAACTGCATCTAGCCCAGGAAATACTTTGTGCCTAGTAGCAGTGTCTGCTAGTCAGCGGATTATCCCGGCTGTTAAGCAAGCTACACCACCTGTAGTTTGGACACTTAATTTTTTCAAAGGAAATGCTTCGGGACCACAGGATACTCAGTGAAGAGCATCAGGAGGCACCCCAAGGCATAGGGGCTGGGACTGGCAGTAGGATGCCTTGCGGTGGACAGCCGAGCTCAATCCTTATAAAAGCTTTTTAACTGCAGCAGCTTTAGTGGACGCTACTGGAGCTGGAATTACGCGGCTGCTGGCATGAGACTTGCCCTCCAATAGATCCTTGTAAATGGATTTAAAGTGTATTCATTCAAATTAGAGAGACAATTTAAATTAAAAAGCTTAGAGCTGCCTCCACCACAGGGGGGCTCGCTCGACCCACCAGCGGACAGGCACCAGTATTGGGAGAGGGGGGCTGGCCGTCAGGGTTCACCGCGGCTCTGGCACAAACCCGGCGACACGGAGCTGGCACGGGCAGGAGCGGACTGGCCGTGTCGGCTTCTCACTTTTTGGATTTTAGAAGGGCATGACATGCCTATATCTGTGTCTCCCCCTCCTTTTACTCCTCCACCTCTTTTCTTTTCGCATGACTATATGTACTTGTCCCTTTTCCATGTGTTAGTTGTGCCTTCAGAGCAGTTTGTCAGCTTTTGGACACCTTTGAAGGTGTTTTCTATGTGTTTCTATGTGTTTTTGTTTGCCTGCCATTGGTTTTAATTGTGTTCGAAGGTGTTCGACGAACAGTTCGACGAACAGTTCGGCGAACACATGGGTGTTCGACGAACCGAACCGAACTCGAACACTACGGGGGTGGCTCAACACTACTCAACAATGCAGTTACTGGGAGAGTCCACATGACAACGGAGACGTGGACAAGTGCTTGTGGCCAGGGACGGTAAATCTCTCTGACGGCACACTGGGTAAACATAGTGGAAGCCGGGACCCAGTCGGACCTTGGGACGGAACACATCCTCCCCACACCGAGGATTGCGGGCCCTATGTCAGTCAGAGTTGCCCCCACAGTGTACAGCTCCTGCGCATCCTCCTCCTCCTCCTCCTCCTCCTACTCATGTTCAGCCTCCATCTCAGATATCACCACATCAGTTACAAGCTGGAAGCATTGCAGTACTGCCTCCGCCAAGCGGCAACAGGCTGTGCTGAAACTCATAAGCTTAGGTGATAAACCTCACACTGCTTGTGAGTTGTGGACAGCTGTGAAAGAGCAGGCAGATCTGTGGCTGAGACCGCTGAACCTACATCCCGGTATGGTCGTGTGTGACAATGGCCGTAACCTGGTGGCGGCTCTGAGGCGAGGTGAGATCACACACGTACCATGCCTGGCTCATGTGCTTAACCTCGTGGTTCAGCGGTTTCTTAAATCGTACCCCGAGTTGCCAGATCTGCTCGTGAAAGTATGCCGCCTGTCAGCTCATTTTCGCAAGTCGGCTACAGCTTCTGCCACCCTTGCTGTGTTGCAGCAGCGTTTGCAGCTTCCAGCACACTGACTGGTGTGTGATGTCCCCACACGTTGGAACTCTACCCTCCACATGTTGCAAAGGATTTGTGAGCAGAAGAGAGCAGTTGTGGAGTACCAGCTGCAACAAGGCCGTCGATATTCAGGTCAGACTCCACACATAAGACCTCAGGAGTGGACCTGGATGTCTGACATATGTACCATCATGACAAACTTTGAGGAGGACACCAAGATGGTGAGTGGCGATGACGCCATCATTAGTGTCAGCATCCCACTTGTCTGTCTTTTGCAACGCTCTCTGCAGAGAATTAAAGAGGAGGCATTGCAGCCAGAGTATGATGAGATGGATCAAGAATCCGTAGCGGGCGATTACACACAGCCCAGCCTCATCTCATCCCAACGTGCATTGGGGGACAATGAGGGAGAGGAGGAGGAGGAGGAGGAAGAACAGGAGCTGCTATCATGCGTTGTAGACGGTAGTACCTGTACAAGTGTCATACCGTCGGTTCAGCATGGGTGGCCTGAGGACAGGGGGGAGGAGGAAGAGGAGGAGGAGAGCATGGTCAGTCGTCATCTTGGTGAGGACACAGAAATCTTGCCCGTTACCAGTCTGGCACGCATGGCTGACTTTATGTTACGCTGCCTTAACCGTGACACTCGCGTTGTCAAAATGTTGGGTGACAGTCATTACTGGTTGGTGACACTTGTAGACCCCCGCTACAAGGAGAACTTTCACTCTCTTATTCCTGAGGTGGAGAGGTCTACAAAAATGGGGCAATACCAGAAGGCCCTTGCTGCAGAACTCTTAAAAAAATTCCCATCTGAACACGCTAGCGGCAGAGGTCACAGTTCGTTGCCCAACCAAGGCGTACAGGCGAGAGAGATGCAACTCCAATCCAGCAGAGGCAGGGGAACACTGTCAACGTTCTGGGACAGTTTTCTGACACCCGCCCAGCTTACAGGCCCTGAGGCGCGGGGTACTCTCACAAGGAGTGGAAAGTTTCAAAAGATGGTGAGGGAGTACCTTGCCGATCGCACCAGCGTCCTCCGTGATTCCTCTGTGCCTTTTAATTATTGGGTATCCAAGCTGGACACTTGGAATGAACTCGCTCTATACGCCTTGGAGGTCCTGGCCTACCCTGCCGCTAGCGTGTTATCGGAGCGTGTTTTTAGTGCCGCTGGGGGAATTATAACTGATAAGCGCACTCGCCTGTCAACTGACAATGCTGACAAGCTGACCCTTATCAAAATGAACAAGGGCTGGATTGGGCCAAACTTCTCATCACCACCAAATGACAGCAGAGTAACATAAAGTCAAATCCACTGTGTTATTTCGGGAGGTGTATTCACATGCACCGCTTCACACCCACACATGGGTATACGCTTCCTCGTTTCGGCTGTTTAATCTTCTTCTCCTTATCCTCAGCCTCCACCACCACTATACCACCAGGGTGCCAGCATTGCAAGTTCCTCCGTCCTAATTTTTGGCAGCTTTTGCTGGGAAAGCATAAGCAAATACCATGGGACACCCACTCCCCAATAATGGGACTTATGTTTGTAATATGCTGTACTGCATGGCTCTTGTAAGGGGCATTGCAAGTTGCTCCGTCCTAATTTTTGGCAGCTCTTGCTGGGAAAGCATAAGCAAATACTATGGGAGACCCACTCCCCAATAATGTGACTTGTGTTTGTAATATGCTGTACTGCATGGCTCTTGTAAGGGGCATTGCAAGTTGCTCCGTCCTAATTTTTGGCAGCTTTTGCTGGGAAAGCATAAGCAAATACTATGGGAGACCCACTCCCCAATAATGGGACTTATGTTTGTAATATGTTGTACTGCATGGCTCTTGTAAGGGGCATTGCAAGTTGCTCCGTCCTAATTTTTGACAGCTTTTGCTTGCAAGGCATAAGCAAATACTATGGGACACCCACTCCCCAATAATGGAACTTATGTTTGTAATATGCTGTACTGCATGTGATGCGCCCCCTGGGCCGTGTGTACACGTGTGGGATACCCGGTGCCTGGTATCTGGGGTCTGTAGTCTCCGTGGCGGTGAACCGGTCCCGTGGCTCAGGCTGGTCAAACCAGTGGCAGTCTTTCTTAGGTTTTGAGGTTAATTGTCCGACTGCGCCACCCGTGGATTGCGGTCAGGGAGTACCACCGCTGCGAGGCAGACCGCTGAGGCTGGTGTTGTGTGCGCAGCATAAAATGGGATAACTCCCCTCGGGAGGAGTATAGCCTCAGGGCAGTGAGTGTGGATGATGGGGGTGATGGTGCACGAGCGCAGCAGGAATGACTCAGAGTCTTTGCAGTGCAGTTCAGGGTCTTTACTGATGATTATAAGGTAGACCCTCCTGGGAGTACTGGCTAGCATAAGAGGCCTGGTCAGTCTGTGAGCAAGCAGGAGTTCCCCTGGCCAGGTGGAGTTGTAGGCCTCCCCGTCTGTCTGCACTCTTCCTGGCTACCTTGCTGTAAGCGGGTAGAAGTAGCCCACGTCCCTGAGTGTACCGTGTAGTGCTCACCCGTATGGCTGGTGACTTGGGGCCTTCTGTTAGCCTCCGCTCCACGACGGCGGTGCTGGTCCCTTGCTTGTGACTGAGCCTCTGGGCTTCTATGGCCAGAGGGCCTGAAATCCCCATGCTGACTGGTTTCTGCTGCTGGATATATAAGTTCTCACAGCTTCGGACTCCTGTGTCTGGTTCCTATTGTCTTCTGCCAGGGCGAGCTCTGCTCAGCTTCCAGCCCCTGGTCTTTAGCTCCTAGCTCCTACAGAGCTCCTTGCTGTTACTTTCCCTTGCTCTCACTCTGACTCTGACTGTTCTCTGACTCACTCAACCCCGCCCCAGATCCAGTTTATAAGGGCAGAATTCTCCCCTCCCAGGATTGGGGCAGGATGATGTTGCATGTTTAAGGGATCCTGACCAGGAAACCTCCCACTTGCTCTCCGACCTAATATCTCTATTACTGTGGTGACCAGACCCCTGGGGTGCCACACATGGCTCTTGTAAGGAGCATTGCAGTTTCTCATAAGTTTTGGAAAGCCTTCCATTCACTGCTTAGGCCAACAGTGCATGGGAGACGCAGTTGCTATAAATGGAAAATAAGGTTTAGTTAACGCCCTCTGACCTCCATGTCATTTCCAAGGGGCATTGGAGTGGCTCGAAATTTTTGGTAGGCATTGCACTCACTGTATGCCCTATAACTGTGTAGCCGAACCGCTCCTTTTGTTACAGAAACATATCCTACAAGACATATCTGGTTGACTGGCCTGATATTGATGTGAATGGTCCCTGTTCCTCCTGCTCTTTCTCTTTTGCCACCACCTCATCCATCATTTATCACCTGAAGCTTTGTTTTAACGGGAGTCATATAACTTGGATAGTAGCAGGAAAACATCCAGCAATCCTCGGAGGAGGTAGGATATGCGCCAAAACGCTGACCACCTCAGGCCTAGCCGCTACTACATACATGCGCTTGCATTACAACAAAACAAAGCAGATGCTAACTTCTATCATCCTCATCATGCTCCTCACCTTGGCACTCTCAACTCCCCTGATGGAGAAGCCAGGGCCCATCGGAGGAGTCTGATAGTCCGGTGGGCTCGGCCAATGCTGCCCAAAAGCAGGCCAGGCTAAGAAAAGTGTGGGAAAGGTTACCGGGACAAATAGGGGTGGCTGGGGACCGAGTATGAACACCCGGCCACCCCCTGGAGGCTGGGGAGCAAGCGGGGACACCCGGCCACCAGGCGGTTGGGGACTGAGTATGGATACCAGGCCGCCGACACAGCCATGGCGTGGTGGCCAGATTCCGCCTCCACATACCTAAAAGGCCCAATTTCAAGTGCAAGCAAGCAAGCAGTATGGTATTGCAGCCTGGGGGTGGGTGGGTGGCAGGCAGCATACTTGAGCTTGTATTGCAAGGAATGGGGGAGGTACAATTGAACACTGCCCTGGGACTAGAACTTGCATGGGGATAGTTGCAAGTCTGCATCTTCTGATGCGGTAAGGATCACTTATGATGGGCACACTTTTAGACAGTGACCTGGGAGTCAGAGATGCTTCCAGGGGTCTTCCCCATGCTGTTCCCTTGTCTTTTCAGCACTTTATGCATGTGTCACACAGCACATGGCCAGATAAGGTTGTAAAATGCTAAAATGACATTTCACGGTGAATGCATTTGTCATAGTTGAAAGCAATACAAAAGTGCAAAAACGCATAAAAAATGCTACTTGTGAACATAGCCGAAGGTGTGGAGGAGTATTTTTGTTTTTGGCCATTTATTTTAACTTATACATATAAGTCTTTTCCCTGGAAAGGAAGTTCCTTAACTAGTGTTGAGCATTCCGATACTGGAATATCGGGTATCGGCCGATATTCGCAGTATCGGAATTCCGATACTTAATTCCGATACTTTTACAATATCGAATACCGGAATAGGAAGTTCCCATAATGCCTGCGCTCTGCAGTGTCTCTGAAGTATGACAAGCTGGATGGCAGCGCTCAGCTGAGATCCAGCCTGTCATCAGAATGCCATCCCAGCGTGGGAGAATTCTCCTGATCGTTTAAAAGCCGGCGGGCGGTAAAAAGCCGCCGGCTTTTAAACAATCACACAGCCCCATACTGCTTCCCCGCAGCCTCCCACCCCGATCCTCCGCTCCCCTCGCCACCTCCCATCCCGATCATAAGTTAGGACCCGGCGGGGAGCGCAGCACCAATGAGTGGGAAGCGAAGGACCCAGGCGGGGAAGCCAGCAGTGAAAAGACTTCACCGCCGGCTTTCCCGTTCTGTGCTGCGCTTTCCCGCCGGTTATTTCAAATGAACAGCTGAGGTATCAGGTGATGCTGATCAGCTGTTCATTTGAAGTAGCCGCGGTGCCCTCAGAGGGTTCACGTGAGTTCATTCTTGACTGCATTGCATGAACTCACATGAACTTTCCCACGGCCGCACAGGTCAGCCTCACCTCCCAGACGATCAGCCCGTCATGATTGGTGTGTGTGGGTGTCTGTGCATGTGTCTGCGAGTGTGTGCGGGGTGTCTGTGCGATGTCTGCGGGTGTGTGCGATGTCTGCGGGTGTGTGCGGTGTCTGTGTGATGTGTGCGGGTGTGTGCGGGTGTGCGCAGTGTCTGTGCGATGTCTGCGAGTGTGTGCGGTGTCTGTGCGATGTCTGCGAGTGTGTGCGGTGTCTGTGCGATGTCTGCGGGTGTGTGCGGTGTCTGTGCGATGTCTGCGAGTGTGTGCGGTGTCTGTGCGATGTCTGCGGGTGTGTGCGGTGTCTGTGCGATGTCTGCGAGTGTGTGCGGTGTCTGTGTGATGTCTGCGGGTGTGTGCGTGCAGGCAGACATAGGCCGATGTGACACTACTACTCCCATCGGCCTATGTCTGTCCCCCGTCCACTCGTGCCAGCAGGATCAGCTCGATGGGAGCAGTAGTTCCCATCAGCCTGATCCTGCTATTCAAATTGCCCTACTGTTTCCCCAATAAATTTTAAATACATTTCATTGGTGGCCAGTGGTTACCTACAATAAATTAGTTCATACATTATCTGTCCCCGCCGATCTCCACCTAAAATAAAGTAAAAAATAAAAAACTACACCTATACTCACCTAGACACCTAATTCCCCGAAGCCATCGATCTCCTGTAATAAAATATAAAATAATAAACCACAACCTTATCCTTACCCCTCCGTAGTAGTCCACGAGTGTCCCACGATGATCTCCAGTTTAGAGCAGCCACACAGAATGTGACCGCTCTGAACCGCTGCGGCCGCTAGAATGATGGGGCCGTAAAGCAGCCCCGTCATTGCATAAGCGGGTTCGCCGGAGTTCAGGCAGCGCTGCTCCGGTTAGCTCCTTTACGGCCCTGCTGTATCGTGAGAAATTCCCACGGTACAGCAGTGCCGTAAAGGAGGTCTCCGGAGCTGCGCTGCCTGAATGCACTCCGGTGACCTCAGTCAGTGGCTCCCGCTGCCGGGAGCGGACGTGTTCCCGGCAGTGTGAGCTTACAGCAGCCATGCACAGCTGTCACCATCTCCAGATGTGACAGCTGTGCATGGGAGATCAGCGCAGGAACGTGGACAGGTAACTATTTTTTTTTAGTAAACTAAGAATTAAATAAAATTGTGTGTTTTATTTCAAATAAATTATTTTTTTCTGGGTGTAGTGTGTTTTTTCTTTATAACACTTTGTAGGTTAGTAATGGGGGTGTCTTATAGACGCCCATCATTACTAACCTGGGTTTCATGGCAGCTGGCGCTGACATGAACCCCAACCCTATTACCCCACTGCCACCGCACCAGGGCATCGTGGAAGAGCGAGGCTAAGTGCCAGAGTTGGCGCATCCTATGGATGCCCCATTTCTGGGGCGGCTGACGGCTGGTGTTTCTAGCCTGGGAGGGGGCCAATATTCATGGCACCCTTCCTGGGCTATTAATATCAGCCCCCAGCTGTCTGCCTAGCCTTTGCTAGCTATTAAATAGGGGGTACCCCACGTCATTTTTTTGAAGGGGTCCCCCATTTTAATAGCTAGTAAAGGCTAGGTATTCAGCTGGGGGCTGATATTAGTAGTCTGGGAAGCTCCGTGGGTATTACCCACTTCCCAGGCTTCAAACATCTGCCCCAGCCGTCTGCTTAACCTCCGCTAGAGCCTAACATTATGGGGGATCCCACGCCAATTTTTTTTTAAATAAATCCTTTATTTTAACACTAAATGACATTTGAGGAGTTAATAAAGATGCAGTCCCTAAATTATTATTTATTTTTTAATTAATTTTTCCCAAAAATTTTGACGTGGGCTTTGCCATATTTTTGTATGCCAGCCAGGTACAGCATCCAGCTTCTATGAACGCGCCATTTTCCGGGGTGGCAGCGGACTGCAATTTGCACCGGGGGGGGGGGGGCAGAAAGCTTGGGCCTCCCTGCGCTGCAGATTCCATCCCCCAGCTGCCTAGTTGTACCTGACTGGACATACAAATAGGGAGAAGCCCCACATATTTTTTTTTTTAATTATTTCATGAAATTCATGAAATAATAAAGAAAAAAAGGGCTTCCCTATATTGTTGTGTCCGGCCAGGTACAAGTAGGCAGCTGGTGGTTGGGCGCAGCCCGTTCCTGCCTGCTGTACCTGGCTGGACACAAATATAGTGCGAAGCCCCACGTCAATTTTTTTTTAATTATTTCAGGAAATTCATGAAATAATTAAAAAAAAATTGATGTGGGGCTTCGCCCTATATTTGTGTCCAGCCAGGTACAGCAGGCAGGAACGGGCTGCGCCCAACCACCAGCTGCCTATTTGTACCTGGCCGGACACAACAATATAGGGAAGCCCTTTTTTTAAAAAATTATTTCATGAAATAATTTAAAAAAAATTGACGTGGGGCTTCGAACTATATTTGTGTCCAGCCAGGTACAGCAGGCAGGAACGGGCTGCACCCCACCACCAGCTGCCTATTTGTACCTGGTTGGACACAACAATATAGGGAAGCCCTTTTTTTCTTAATTATTTCATGAATTTCATGAAATAATTAAAAAAAAAAATACGTGGGTCTTCGCCCTATTTTTGTGTCCAGCCAGGTACAACTAGGCAGCTGGGGGCTGGAATCCGCAGCGCAGGGAGGCCCAAGCTTTCTGGGCCCCACCCGCTGCAAATTGCAGTCCGCAGCCACCCCGGAAAATGGCGCGTTCATAGAAGCGCCATCTTCTGGCGCTGTACCCAACTCATCCAGGGCCCTGGTGCGGTGGCTCACTGGGTAATAAAGGGGTTAAGGCCAGCTTGGCATTATCAGCTGGCCCTAAGCCCGAAATTCATGGGGTCACGCCAATATTAGACATGGCCACCATGAATTTCTAGTAAAGTATTTAAAAAAAACACAACACCCAGAAAAAAGTCCTTTAATTGAAATAAACACACAATTCTTTATTGTTGTAAATTAAACTATACTTACCATCACGCCCATTCCAGCTGAAGCCAACGATCTCCTGCATTAAAAGAAAAATAATAAACCAACCTCATCCTTACCTTTCCATGGTTCCCACGACAGCTTCAGCTCTGCTACATCGAGATGACAGGCTGGACCGCAGCAGAACGCTGCCATCCAGCCTGTCATCCCGCAGACACTGAGAAGCGCAGGCTTGCTTGCGCTCCTCAGTGTCTCTCTGTGACAGCATAAAGATGAGCCAAGGTCATGTCCAATGAACTCGGCTCACCTCATGCACGTCACTGACAGCGTGGGAAAATTCTCCTGCACTCAGCGCTTCAGCGTGAGAATTTTCCCACGCTGTCAGTGACGTGAATGAGGTGAGGTCATGTCCAATGAACTCAGCTCACCTCATGCACGTCACTGACAGCGTGGGAAAATTCTCACGCTGAAGCGCTGAGTGCAGGAGACTTCTCCCACGCTGTCAGTGACGTGCATGAGGTGAGCTGAGTTCATTGGACATGACCTCGGCTCATCTGGATGCCGTCACAGAGAGACACTGAGGAGCGCAAGCATGCCTGCGCTTCTCAGTGTCTGCGGGATGACAGGCTGGATGGCAGCGTTCTGCTGCGGTCCAGCCTGTCATCTCGATGTAGCAGAGCTGAAGCTGTCCTGGGACCATGGAAAGGTAAGGATGAGGTTGCTTTATTATTTTTCTTTTATTGCAGGAGATCGTTGGCTTCAGCTGGAATGGGCGTGATGGTAAGTAGAGTTTAATTTAGAACAATAAAGAATTGTGTGTTTATTTCAATTAAAGGACTTTATTCTGGGTGTTTGTGTTTTTTTTTTTAACTTTGACTATGGGGTTAGTAATGGGGGTGTCTTATAGACGCCTCTCCATTACTAATCTGGGCTTGATGTCAGCTGGCATTATAAGCTGACATCAACCCCAACCCTATTACCCCACTGCCACCACTACAGGGCAGTGGGAAGAGCGAGGCTAAGTGCCAGAATTGGCGCATCCTATGGATGCGCCATTTCTGGGGCGGCTGATGGCTGGTGTTTCTAGCCTGGGAGGGGGCCAATATTCATGGCACCCGTCCTGGGCTATTAATATCAGCCCCCAGCTGTCTGCCTAGCCTTTTCTAGCTATTAAATTAGGGGGGACCCCACGTCATTTTTTTGAAGGGGTCCCCCATTTTAATAGCTAGTAAAGGCTAGGTATTCAGCTGGGGGCTCATATTAGTAGCCTGGGAAGCTCCGTGGGTATTACCCCTTTCCCTGGCTTCAAACATCTGCCCCAGCCGTCTGCTTAACCTCCGCTAGAGACTAAAATTAAGGGGAACCCCACGCCAATTATTTTTAAAATAAATCCTTTATTTTAACACTAAATGACAAGTACAGTAATCAACACTGTCACTGTACTTCATATATATGTGACTGACATGTTTCTATCTATCTAATCTATGTGTGAAGCTCTATTCTGTCTGTTATAAATTGTCGGGTACCGCTGCTGAATTGCTGGCCGGCATTTTTAAAGAGACAGTGCATGAAAACACAATTATTTTTTTAAATAAATCCTTTACACTAAATGACAAGTACAGTAAGCAACACTGTCACTGTACTTCATATATATGTGACTGGCATGTTTCTATCTATCTAATCTATGTGTGATGCTCTATTCTTTCTGTTGTAAATTGTCGGGTACCGGTGTATGCCGCTGATGAATTGCCGGCTTTTCGCGTAATACATTCTACATTATTCTTAGTTGTTTTACTTCATGTAGAATT
This sequence comes from Phyllobates terribilis, assembly GCF_046119375.1. Lineage (NCBI taxonomy): Eukaryota > Metazoa > Chordata > Amphibia > Anura > Dendrobatidae > Phyllobates > Phyllobates terribilis. Next base: position 433,165,735 of record NW_027362761.1, read on the forward strand.
AACCTACAAGGAAAGAAAGGGTTTATTTTCATTCCGATATTTGCGTCCCATTGACTTGCATTGGTTTCCGGTATCGGAATCGGCGATATCCGATACTTTTTGGGTATCTGTCCGAATCAATCCGATACGATATTTCCTGATATCGGAAGGTATCGCTCAACACTATCCTTAACATATTTCACAGGAAAAAAGTTTAACTTTCGTTTTTGAACGTTTTATTGTGAGCCCGTAAAAGTGGCTTAATACCTCTGACCACGTTGTTGACAGCAGTGACCTGGGGGTCAGAAATGCTTCCTGGGGCGATCCCCATGCTGTCTCCATGTCATTTGAGCACTGTCACTATCGTTTTGGGCACTTGTTAGGCTTTTAAAAGACTGCCGGGGGAGCGGCCGCAAAAATGCTCGAGTCTCCCATAGACTAACATTGGGCTCGTTGCTCGGGTCGAGCACCCGAATATCACGGCGAGCTTGGCCCAAGCTTCGAGCACCCGAGCATTTTAGTGCTCGCTCAACACTATTAAAAACCTTGCTGTATATCAAAGTTGAAGCAATGCATATAAAAGGGTAGACAAATAGAACCGGGTCCCAATATCAGACCACCTAAGCCCGTAGTAAGCTACATATATACTAACCAGCTCAACAAGGGGGATGCCACACCCCTAATTTGCACAGAATGCAAACAAGACAAAAAACCAAGCAATGTGAACTGAGGTCTAAGATGGTATACATGCAAGAAATAGGAGGATGTTCACACTAGCAAAAAGATGCAAAACCTACAAAAGACAAAAAATATCTCATACCCTACCATCATTATATATAAATGTAAAGCAAAGTTGCATATGAAATATAGGGTACTTAGTGAACTATTTTTGATCAAAAAAAGTATACAAGCCGTCCCACCAGCGACAACGTGACACATATATACTAACCAATTTAGGGTCACCTTGTCGCTGGTGGGACGGCTTGTATACTTTTTTTGATCAAAAATAGTTCACTAAGTACCCTATATTTCATATGCAACTTTGCTTTACATTTATATATAATGATGTTAGGGTATGAGATATTTTTTGTCTTTTGTAGGTTTTGCATCTTTTTACTAGTGTGAACATGCTCCTATTTCTTGCATGTGTACCATCTTTGACCTCAGTTCACATTGCTTGGTTTTTTGTCATGTTTGCATTCTGTGCAAATTAGGGGTGTGGCATCCCCCTTGTTGAGCTGGTTAGTATACAGTGCCTACAAGTAGTATTCAACCCCCTGCAGATTTAGCTGGTTGACACATGCGGAATTAACTTGGCATTGTGACATTTGTACTGTAGATCAGCCTGGAAGTGGGAAATGCACTGCAGCAAATATTGTTTTTTTTTTTGTTTGTTTTGTTTTTTTTAAACGTTTAAAGTTAATTCAGAGTGTCATTTATTATTCAACCCCTCAAACCACAAGAATTCTGTTTGGTCCCCCTAAAGTATTAAGAAGTAGTTCAGGCACCAAGAATAATGAGCTTCACATGTGTGGATTAAAGATCTCTTTTGCCAGCCTTTTCTGACTATTTAAGACCCTCCCCAAACTTGTGAACAGCACTCAGACATGGTCAACATGGGAAAGACAAAGGAGCATTCCAAGGCCATCAGAGACAAGATCATGGAGGGTCACAAGGCTGGCAAGGGGTACAAAACCCTTTCCAAGGAGTTGGGCCTACCTGTCTCCACTGTTGGGAGCATCATCCGTAAGTGGAAGGCTTATGGAACTACTGTTAGCCTTCCACGGCCTGGACAGCCTTTGAAAGTGTCCTCCCGTGCCGAGGCCAGGCTTGTCCGAAGAGTCAAGGCTAACCCAAGGACAAGGAAGGAGCTCCGGGAAGATCTCATGGCAGTGGGGACATTGGTTTCAGTCAATACCATAAGTAACGTACTCCACCGCAATGGTCTCCGTTCCAGACGAGCCCGTAAGGTACCTTTACTTTCAAAGCGTCATGTCAAGGCTCGTCTACAGTTTTCTCATGATCACTTGGAGTACTCTGAGACAGACTGGTTCAAGGTTCTATGGTCTGATGAGACCAAGATCGAGATCTTTGGTGCCAACCACACACGTGACGTTTGGAGACTGGATGGCACTGCATATGACCCCAAGAATACCATCCCTACAGTCAAGCATGGTGGTGGCAGCATCATGCTGTGGGGCTGTTTCTCAGCCAAGGGGCCTGGCCATCTGGTCCGCATCCATGGGAAGATGGATAGCACGGCCTACCTGGAGATTTTGGCCAAGAACCTCCGCTCCTCCATCAAGGAACTTAAGATGGGTCATAATTTCATCTTCCAACAAGACAACGACCCAAAGCACACAGCCAAGAAAACCAAGGCCTGGTTCAAGAGGGAAAAAGTCAAGGTGTTGGAGTGGCCTAGTCAGTCTCCTGACCTTAACCCAATTGAAAACTTGTGGAAGGAGCTCAAGAATAAAGTCCACATGAGACACCCAAAGAACCTAGATAACTTGGAGAAGATCTGCATGGAGGAGTGGGCCAAGATAACTCCACAGACCTGTGCCGGCCTGATCAGGTCTTATAAAAGACGATTATTAGCTGTAATTGCAAACAAGGGTTATTCCACAAAATATTAAACATAGGGGTTGTATAATAATTGACCCACACTTTTATGTTTAAAATTTAATAAAATTCAACTGTGCAACATAACTTTTTGGTTTGTAAGATTTATGCTTCTGTTCATAAATCCTACTCTCGTTTGCAGTTTGAAGGCTCTAACTTATTTGCATCTTATCAAACCAGCTAAATCTGCAGGGGGTTGAATACTACTTGTAGGCACTGTATATGTAGCTTACCACGGGCTTAGGTGGTCTGATATTGGTACCCGGTTCTATTTGTCTACCCTTTTATATGCATTACTTCAACTTTGATATACAGTAAGGTTTTTAATATAGACTGTGTAGGACAGTCCCAATTTAGGGTCACCTTGTCGGTGGTGGGCCGGCTTGTATACTTTTTTTGATCAAAAATAGTTCACTAAGTACCCTATATTTCATATGCATCTTTGCTTTACATTTATATATAATGATGGTAGGGTATGAGATATTTTTTGTCTTTTGTAGGTTTTGCATCTTTTTGCTAGAGTGAACATGTTCCTATTTCTTGCATGTGTACCATCTTAGACCTCAGTTCACATTGCTTGTTTTTTTGTCTTGTTTGCATTCTGTGCAAATTAGGGGTGTGGCATCCCTCTAGTTGAGCTGGTTAGTATATATGTAGCTTACCACGGGCTTAGGTGGTCTTATATTGGGACCCGGATCTATTTGTCTACCCTTTTATATGCATTACTTCAACTTTGATATACAGTAAGGTTTTTAATATAGACAGTGTAGGACCGTCCCAATTTAGGGTCACCTTGTCGCTGGTGGGACGGCTTGTATACTTTTTTTGATCAAAAATAGTTCACTAAGTACCCTATATTTCATATGCAACTTTGCTTTACATTTATATATAATGATGGTAGGGTATGAAATATATTTTTTGTCTTTTGTAGGTTTTGCATCTTTTTGCTAGTGTGAACATGCTCCTATTTCTTGCATGTGTACCATTTCAGACCTCAGATCACATTGCTTGGTTTTTTATATATTATTGTAGGCAGCAGAATCTATGGGTTCCTGTCAGGTATATATTATTGGAGGCAGGAGAATGTATGGGCTCCTACCAGGTATATATCTTTGGAGGCAGCAGAATGTATGGGCTCCTGTCAGGTATATATTATTGGAGCCAGCAGAATCTATGGGCTCCTGTCAGGTACATATTATTGGAGCCAGCAGAATCTATGGGCTCCTGTCAGGTATATATTATTGGAGGCAGGAGAAAGTATGGGCTCCTGTCAGGTATATATTATTGGAACCAGCAGAATCTATGGGCTCCTGTCAGGTATATATTATTGGAGCCAGCAGAATGTATGGGTTCCTGTCAGGTATATATTATTGGAGCCAGCGGAATCTATGGGCTCCAGTCAGGTATATATTATTGGAGCCAGCAGAATGTATGGGCTCCTGTCAGGTATATATTATTGGAGGCAGCAGAATGTATTGGCTCCTGTCAGGTATATATTATTCGAGGCAGCAGAATGTAAGGGCTCCTGTCAGGTATATATTATTGGAGCCAGCGGAATCTATGGGCTCCTGTCAGGTATATATTATTGGAGGCAGCAGAATCTATGGGCTCCTGTCAGGTATATATTATTGGAGGCAGCAGAATCTATGGGCTCCTGTCTGGTATATATTAATGGAGGCAGCAGAATCTATTGGCTCCTGTCAGGTATATTTTATTGAAGGCAGCAGAATGTATGGACTCCTGTCAGGTATATATTATTGGAGGCAGCAGAATGTATGGACTCCTGTCAGGTATATATTATTGGAGGCAGCAGAATCTATGGGCTCCTGTCAGGTATATATTATTGGAGGCAGCACAATGTATGCACTCCTGTTAGGTATATATTATTGGAGGCAGGAAAATATATGGGCTTCTGTCAGGTATATATTATTGGAGACAGCAGAATATATGGGCTCCTGTCAGGTATATATTATTGGAGGCAGCAAAATCTATGGGCTCCTGTCAGGAATATATTATTGGAGGCAGGAGAATGTATGGGCTCCTGTCAGGTATATATTATTGGAGCCAGCAGAATCTATGGGCTCTTGTCAGGTATATGTTACTGGAGCCAGCAGAATGTATGGGCTCCTGTCAGTTAAATATTATTGGAGGCAGCAGAATCTATGGGCTCTTGTCAGGTATATATTATTGGAGGCAGGAGAATGCAAGGGCTCCTGTCAGGTGTATATTATTGGAGGCAGCAGAATCTATGGGCTCCTGTCAGGCATATATTATTGGAGGCAGGAGAATGTATGGGCTCCTGTCAGGTATATATTATAAGAGCCAGCAGAATCTATGGGTTCCTGTCAGGTTTACATCATTGGAGGCAGCAGAATGTATGGGCTCCTGTCAGGTATATATTATTGGAGGCAGGAGAATGTGTGGGCTCTTGTCAGGTATATATTATTGGAGGCTTCAGAATATATGGGCTCCTGTCAGGTATATATTATTGGAGGCAGCAAAATCTATGGTCTCCTGTCAGGTATATATTATTGGAGGCAGGAGAATGTATGGGCTCCTGTCAGGTATATATTACTGGAGCCAGCAGAATCTATGGGCTCCTGTAAGGTATATATTATTGGAGACAGCAGAATCTATGGGCTCTTGTCAGGTATATATTACTGGAGCCAGCAGAATGTATGGGCTCCTGTCAGGTATATATTATTGGAGACAGCAGAATCTATGGGCTCTTGTCAGGTATATATTATTGGAGGCAGGAGAATGCATGTGCTCCTGTCAGGTGTATATTATTGGAGCCAGCAGAATCTATGGGCTCCTTTCAGGTATATATTATAGGAGGCAGCAGAATCTATGGGCTCCTATCAGGTATATATTATTGGAGCCTGCAGAATCTATGGGCTCCTGTCAGGCATACATTATTGGAGGCAGCAGAATGTATGGGCTCCTGTCAGGTATATATTATTGGAGGCAGGAGAATGTATGGGCACCTGTCAGGTATATATTATTGGAGCCTGCAGAATCTATGGGCTCCTGTCAGGTATATATTACTGAAGCCAGCAGAATCTATGGGCTCCTGTCAGGTATATATTATTGGAGGCAGCAGAATCTATGGGCTCCTGTCAGGTAAATATTATTGGAGGCAGCAGAATCTATGGGCTCCTACCAGGTATATATTATTGGAGGCAGCAGAATGTATGGGCTCCTGTCAGGTATATATTATTGGAGGCAGCAGAATGTATGGGCTCCTGTCAGGTATATATTATTCGAGGCAGCAGAATGTAAGGGCTCCTGTCAGGTATATATTATTGGAGCCAGCGGAATCTATGGGCTCCTGTCAGGTATATATTATTGGAGGCAGCAGAATGTATGAGCTCCTGTCAGCTATATAATATTGGAGGCAGGAGAATGTATGGGCTCCTGTCAGGTATATATTATTCGAGGCAGCAGAATGTATGGGCTCCTGTCAAGTATATATTATTGGAGGCAGGAGAATCTATGGGCTCCTGTCAGGTATATATTATTGGAGCCAGCGGAATCTATGGGCTCCTGTCAGGTATATATTATTGGAGGCAGCAGAATGTATGAGCTCCTGTCAGCTATATAATATTGGAGGCAGGAGAATGTATGGGCTCCTGTCAGGTATATATTATTCGAGGCAGCAGAATGTATGGGCTCCTGTCAGGTATATATTATTGGAGGCAGGAGAATCTATGGGCTCCTGTCAGGTATATATTATTGGAGGCAGGAGAATGTTTGGGCTCCTACCAGGTATATATTATTGGAGGCTGCAGAATCTATGGGCTCCTGTTAGGTATATATTATTGGAGCCAGCAGAATGTATGGGCTCCAGTCAGGTATATATTATTGGAGGCAGCAGAATCTATGGGCTCCTGTCAGGTATATATTATTGGAGGCAGGAGAATGTATGGGCTCCTTACAGGTATATATTATTGGAGGCAGCGGAATGTATGGGCTCCTGTCAGGTATATATTATTGGAGGCAGGAGAATGTATGGGCTCCTGTCAGGTATATATTATTGGAGGCAGCAGAATCTATGGGCTCCTGTCAGGTATATATTATTGGAGGCAGGAGAATGTATGGGCTACTACCAGGTATATATTTTTGGAGGCAGCAAAATCTATGGGTTCCTGTCAGGTATATATTATTGGAGGCAGGAAAATGTATGGGCTCCTGTCCGTTATATATTATTGGAGCCAGCAGAATCTATGGGCTCCTGTGAGGTATATATTATTGATTATTGGAGCCAGCAGAATCTATGGGCTCCTGTCAGGTATATATTATTGGAGTCTGCAGAATCTATGGGCTCCTGTCAGGTATATATTACTGAAGCCAGGAGAATCTATTGGCTCCTGTCAGGTATATATTATTGGAGGCAGCAGAATCTATGGGCTCCTGTCAGGTAAATATTATTGGAGGCACCAGAATCTATGGGCTCCTACTAGGTATATATTATTGAAGGCAGCAGAATGTATGGGCTCCTGTCAGGTATATATTAGGTATATATTATTGAAGGCAGCAGAATGTATGGGCTCCTGTCAGGTATATATTATTGGAGCCATCAGAATCTATGGGCTTCTGTCAGGTATATATTACTGGAGCCAGCAGAATCTATGGGCTCCTGTAAGGTATATATTATTGGAGACAGCAGAATCTATGGGCTCTTGTCAGGTATATATTACTGGAGCCAGCAGAATGTATGGCCTCCTGTCAGGTATATATTATTGGAGACAGCAGAATCTATGGGCTCTTGTCAGGTATATATTATTTGAGGCAGGAGAATGCATGTGCTCCTGACAGGTGTATATTATTGGAGCCAGCAAAATCTATGGGCTCCTTTCAGGTATATATTATTGGAGGCAGCAGAATCTATGGGCTCCTGTCAGGTATATATTATTGGAGCCTGCAGAATCTATGGGCTCCTGTCAGGCATACATTATTGGAGGCAGCAGAATGTATGGGCTCCTGTCAGGTATATATTATTGGAGGCAGGAGAATGTATGGGCACCTGTCAGGTATATATTATTGGAGCCTGCAGAATCTATGGGCTCCTGTCAGGTATATATTACTGAAGCCAGCAGAATCTATGGGCTCCTGTCAGGTATATATTATTGGAGGCAGCAGAATCTATGGGCTCCTGTCAGGTAAATATTATTGGAGGCAGCAGAATCTATGGGCTCCTACCAGGTATATATTATTGGAGGCAGCAGAATGTATGGGCTCCTGTCAGGTATATATTATTGGAGGCAGCAGAATGTATGGGCTCCTGTCAGGTATATATTATTCGAGGCAGCAGAATGTAAGGGCTCCTGTCAGGTATATATTATTGGAGCCAGCGGAATCTATGGGCTCCTGTCAGGTATATATTATTGGAGGCAGCAGAATGTATGAGCTCCTGTCAGCTATATAATATTGGAGGCAGGAGAATATATGGGCTCCTATCAGGTCTATATTATTGGAGGCAGCAGAATGTATGAGCTCCTGTCAGGTATATATTATTGGAGCCTGCAGAATGTATGGGCTCCTGTCAGGTATATATTATTCGAGGCAGCAGAATGTATGGGCTCCTGTCAGGTATATATTATTGGAGGAAGGAGAATCTATGGGCTCCTGTCAGGTATATATTATTGGAGGCAGCAGAATGTATGGGCTCCTGTCAGGTATATATTATTGGAGGCAGGAGAATGTATGGGCTCCTGTCAGGTATATATTATTCGAGGCAGCAGAATGTATGGGCTCCTGTCAGGTATATATTATTGGAGGCCGGAGAATGTATGAGCTCCTGTCAGGTATATATTATTGGAGCCTGCAGAATGTATGGGCTCCTGTCTGGTATATATTATTCGAGGCAGCAGAATGTATGGGCTCCTGTCAGGTATATATTATTGGAGGCAGGAGAATCTATGGGCTCCTGTCAGGTATATATTATTGGAGGCAGGAGAATGTTTGGGCTCCTACCAGGTATATATTATTGGAGGCTGCAGAATCTATGGGCTCCTGTTAGGTATATATTATTGGAGCCAGCAGAATGTATGGGCTCCAGTCAGGTATATATTATTGGAGGCAGCAGAATCTATGGGCTCCTGTCAGGTATATATTATTGGAGGCAGGAGAATGTATGGGCTCCTTACAGGTATATATTATTGGAGGCAGCGGAATGTATGGGCTCCTGTCAGGTATATATTATTGGAGGCAGGAGAATGTATGGGCTCCTGTCAGGTATATATTATTGGAGGCAGCAGAATCTATGGGCTCCTGTCAGGTATATATTATTGGAGGCAGGAGAATGTATGGGCTACTACCAGGTATATATTTTTGGAGGCAGCAAAATCTATGGGTTCCTGTCAGGTATATATTATTGGAGGCAGGAAAATGTATGGGCTCCTGTCCGTTATATATTATTGGAGCCAGCAGAATCTATGGGCTTCTGTGAGGTATATATTATTGATTATTGGAGCCAGCAGAATCTATGGGCTCCTGTCAGGTATATATTATTGGAGTCTGCAGAATCTATGGGCTCCTGTCAGGTATATATTACTGAAGCCAGGAGAATCTATTGGCTCCTGTCAGGTATATATTATTGGAGGCAGCAGAATCTATGGGCTCCTGTCAGGTAAATATTATTGGAGGCACCAGAATCTATGGGCTCCTACCAGGTATATATTATTGAAGGCAGCAGAATGTATGGGCTCCTGTCAGGTATATATTAGGTATATATTATTGAAGGCAGCAGAATGTATGGGCTCCTGTCAGGTATATATTATTGGAGCCATCAGAATCTATGGGCTCCTGTCAGTTATATATTACTGGAGCCAGCAGAATCTATGGGCTCCTGTAAGGTATATATTATTGGAGACAGCAGAATCTATGGGCTCTTGTCAGGTATATATTACTGGAGCCAGCAGAATGTATGGCCTCCTGTCAGGTATATATTATTGGAGACAGCAGAATCTATGGGCTCTTGTCAGGTATATATTATTGGAGGCAGGAGAATGCATGTGCTCCTGTCAGGTGTATATTATTGGAGCCAGCAAAATCTATGGGCTCCTTTCAGGTATATATTATTGGAGGCAGCAGAATCTATGGGCTCCTGTCAGGTATATATTATTGGAGCCTGCAGAATCTATGGTCTCCTGTCAGGCATACATTATTGGAGGCAGCAGAATGTATGGGCTCCTGTCAGGTATATATTATTGGAGGCAGGAGAATGTATGGGCACCTGTCAGGTATATATTATTGGAGCCTGCAGAATCTATGGGCTCCTGTCAGGTATATATTACTGAAGCCAGCAGAATCTATGGGCTCCTGTCAGATATATATTATTGGAGGCAGCAGAATCTATGGGCTCCTGTCAGGTAAATATTATTGGAGGCAGCAGAATCTATGGGCTCCTACCAGGTATATATTATTGGAGGCAGCAGAATGTATGGGCTCCTGTCAGGTATATATTATTGGAGGCAGCAGAATGTATGGGCTCCTGTCAGGTATATATTATTCGAGGCAGCAGAATGTAAGGGCTCCTGTCAGGTATATATTATTGGAGCCAGCGGAATCTATGGGCTCCTGTCAGGTATATATTATTGGAGGCAGCAGAATGTATGAGCTCCTGTCAGCTATATAATATTGGAGGCAGGAGAATATATGGGCTCCTATCAGGTCTATATTATTGGAGGCAGCAGAATGTATGAGCTCCTGTCAGGTATATATTATTGGAGCCTGCAGAATGTATGGGCTCCTGTCAGGTATATATTATTCGAGGCAGCAGAATGTATGGGCTCCTGTCAGGTATATATTATTGGAGGCAGGAGAATCTATGGGCTCCTGTCAGGTATATATTATTGGAGGCAGGAGAATGTTTGGGATCCTACCAGGTATACATTATTGGAGGCTGCAGAATCTATGGGCTCCTGTCAGGTATATATTATTGGAGCCAGCAGAATGTATGGGCTCCAGTCAGGTATATATTATTGGAGGCAGCAGAATCTATGGGCTCCTGTCAGGTATATATTATTGGAGGCAGGAGAATGTATTGGCTCCTTACAGGTATATATTATTGGAGGCAGCGGAATGTATGGGCTCCTGTCAGGTATATATTATTGGAGGCAGGAGAATGTATGGGCTCCTGTCAGGTATATATTATTGGAGGCAGCAGAATCTATGGGCTCCTGTCAGGTATATATTATTGGAGGCAGGAGAATGTATGGGCTCCTACCAGGTATATATTTTTGGAGGCAGCAAAATCTATGGGTTCCTGTCAGGTATATATTATTGGAGGCAGGAAAATGTATGGGCTCCTGTCAGTTATATATTATTGGAGCCAGCAGAATCTATGGGCTCCTGTGAGGTATATATTATTGATTATTGGAGCCAGCAGAATCTATGGGCTCCTGTCAGGTATATATTATTGGAGTCTGCAGAATCTATGGGCTCCTGTCAGGTATATATTACTGAAGCCAGGAGAATCTATTGGCTCCTGTCAGGTATATATTATTGGAGGCAGCAGAATCTATGGGCTCCTGTCAGGTAAATATTATTGGAGGCACCAGAATCTATGGGCTCCTACCAGGTATATATTATTGAAGGCAGCAGAATGTATGGGCTCCTGTCAGGTATATATTATTGGAGCCAGCAGAATGTATGGGCTCCTGTCAGGTATATATTAATGGAGGCAGGAGAATGTTTGGGCTCATACCAGGTATATATTATAGGAGGCAGCAGAATCTATGGGTTCCTGTCAGGTATATATTATTGGAGGCAGCAGAATGTATGGGCTGCTGTCAGGTATATATTATTGGAGGCAGCAGAATGTATAGGCTCCTGTCAGGTATATATTATTGGAGGCAGCAGAATCTTTGGGCTCCTGTCAGGCATATATTAATGGAGGCAGGAGAATGTTTGGGCTCCTACCAGGTATATATTATTGGAGGCAGCAGAATCTATGGGTTCCTGTCAGGTATATATTATTGGAGGCAGCAGAATGTATGGGCTCCTGTCAGGTATATATTATTGGAGGCAGCAGAATCTATGGGCTCCTGTCAGGTATATATTATTGGAGGCAGCACAATCTATGGGCTCCTGTCAGGTATATATTATTGGAGGCAGGAGAATGTATGGGCTCCTTACAGGTATATATTATTGGAGGCAGCAGAATGTATGGGCTCCTATCAGGTATATATTATTGGAGGCAGGAGAATGTATGGGCTCCTGTCAGGTATATATTATTGGAGGCAGCAGAATCTATGGGCTCCTGTCACGTATATATTATTGGAAGCAGGAGAATGTATGGGCTCCTACCAGGTATATATTTTTGGAGGCAGCAAAATCTATGGGTTCCTGTCAGGTATATATTATTGGAGGCAGGAGAAAGAATGGGCTCCTACCAGGTATATATTTTTGGAGGCAGCAGAATCTATGGGCTCCTGTGAGTTATATATTATTGATTATTGGAGCCAGCAGAATCTATGGGCTCCTGTCAGGTATATATTATTGGAGCCAGCAGAATCTATGGGCTCCTGTCAGGTATATATTATTGATTATTGGAGCCAGCAGAATCTATGGGCTCCTGTGAGTTATATATTATTGATTATTGGAGCCAGCAGAATCTATGGGCTCCTGTCAGGTATATATTATTGGAGCCAGCAGAATCTATGGGCTCCTGTCAGGTATATATTATTGATTATTGGAGCCAGCAGAATCTATGGGCTCCTGTCAGGTATATATTATTGGAGGCAGCAGAATCTATGGGCTCCTATCAGGTAAATATTATTGGAGGCACCAGAATCTATGGGCTCCTACCAGGTATATATTATTGAAGGCAGCAGAATGTATGGGCTCCTGTCAGGTATATATTAGGTATATATTATTGGAGGCAGCAGAATGTTTGGGCTCCTGTCAGGTATATATTATTGGAGTCAGCAGAATGTATGGGCTCCTGTCAGGTATATATTATTGGAGGCAGGAGAATGTTTGGGCTCCTACCAGGTATATATTATTGGAGGTAGCAGAATCTATGGGTTCCTGTCAGGTATATATTATTGGAGGCAGCAGAATGTATGGGCTGCTGTCAGGTATATATTATTGGAGGCAGCAAAATGTATAGGCTCCTATCAGGTATATATTATTGGAGGCAGCAGAATCTATGGGCTCCTGTCAGGTATATATTAATGGAGGCAGGAGAATGTTTGGTCTCCTACCAGGTATATATTATTGGAGGCAGCAGAATCTATGGGTTCCTGTCAGGTATATATTATTGGAGGCAGCAGAATCTACGGGCTCCTGTCAGGTATATATTATTGGAGGCAGGAGAATGTATGGGCTCCTTGCAGGTATATATTATTGGAGGCAGCACAATCTATGGGCTCCTGTCAGGTATATATTATTGGAGGCAGGAGAATGTATGGGCTCCTGTAAGGTATATATTATTGGAGGCAGGAGAATGTATGGGCTCCTTACAGGTATATATTATTGTAGAACCTACAAAAGAAAAATATATCTCATACCCTTCCATCATTATATATAAATGTAAAGCAAAGTTGCATATGAAATATAGGGTACTTAGTGAACTATTTTTGATCAAAAAAAGTATACAAGCCATCCCACCAGTGACAAGGTGACCCTAAATTGGGACGGTCCTACACTGTCTATATTAAAAACCTTACTGTATATCAAAGTTGAAGTATTGCATATAAAAGGGTAGACAAATAGAACCGGGTCCCAATATCAGACCACCTAAGCCAGCGGTAAGCTACATATATACTAACCAGCTCAACAAGGGGGATGCCACACCCCTAATTTTCACAGAATGCAAACAAGACAAAAAACCAAGCAATGTGAACGGAGGTCTAAGATGGTACACATGCAAGAAATAGGAGCATGTTCACACTAGCAAAAAGATGCAAAACCTACAAAAGACAAAAAATATCTCATACCCCACCATCATTATATATAAATGTAAAGCAAAGTTGCATATGAAATGTAGGGTACTTAGTGAACTATTTTTGATCAAAAAAAGTATACAAGCCGTCCCACCAGCGACAAGGTGACCCTAAATTGGGACGGTCCTACACTGTCTATATTAAAAACCTTACTGTATATCAAAGTTGAAGTAATGCATATAAAAGGGTAGACAAATAGAACCGGGTCCCAATATCAGACCACCTAAGCCCGTGGTAAGCTACATATATACTAACCAGCTCAACAAGGGGGATGCCACACCCCTAATTTGCACAGAATGCAAACAAGACAAAAAACCAAGCAATGTGAACTGAGGTCTAAGATGGTATACATGCAAGAAATATTAGCATGTTCACACTAGCAAAGATGCAAAACCTACAAAAGACAAAAAATATCTCATACCCTACCATCATTATATATAAATGTAAAGCAAAGTTACATATGAAATATAGTGTACTTAGTGAACTATTTTTGATCAAAAAAAGTATACAAGCCGTCCCACCAGCGACAAGGTGACCCTAAATTGGGACGGTCCTACACTGTCCATATTAAAAACCTTACTGTATATCAAAGTTGAAGTAATGCATATAAAAGGGTAGACAAATAGAACCGGGTCCCAATATCAGACCACCTAAGCCCGTGGTAAGCTACATATACATATCATATACATATACTAACCAATTTAGGGTCACCTTGTCGCTGGTGGGACGGCTTGTATACTTTTTTTGATCAAAAATAGTTCACTAAGTACCCTATATTTCATATGCAACTTTGCTTTACATTTATATATAATGATGGTAGGGTATGAGATATTTTTTGTCTTTTGTAGGTTTTGCATCTTTTTGCTAGTGTGAACATGCTCCTATTTCTTGCATGTGTACCGTCTTAGACCTCAATTCACATTGCTTGGTTTTTTGTCTTGTTTACATTCTGTGCAAATTAGGGGTGTGGCATCCCCCTTGTTGAGCTGGTTAGTATATATGTAGCTTACCAGGGGCTTAGGTGGTCTGATATTGGGACCCGGTTCTATTTGTCTACCCTTTTATATGCATTACTTCAACTTTGATATACAGTATGGTTTTTAATATAGATAGTGTAGGACCGTACCAATTTAGGGTCACCTTGTCGCTGGTGGGACGGCTTGTATACTTTTTTTGATCAAAAATAGTTCACTAAGTACCCTATATTTCATATGCAACTTTGCTTTACATTTATATATAATGATGGTAGGGTATGAGATATGTTTTTTGTCTTTTGTAGGTTTTGCATCTTTTTGCTAGTGTGAACATGCTCCTATTTCTTGCATGTGTACCATCTTAGACCTCAGTTCACATTGCTTGGTTTTTTATATATTATTGTAGGCAGCAGAATCTATAGGTTCCTGTCAGGTATATGTAGCACCCTGAGGATTCGGCTGCTACAGGGGTATTACACCTCAAGCCAGAGGTGTGATATTCCACTCCCGGGTAAGGATGGAGTGTGGAACTCAGCTCAGTTAGCTGCATGCACTACACACATCCCATTTCCGAGGAACAGACCGATGGTACTCCCACTAGAGAAATGTGCAGGTACGACAGAGTCTGTTCCTGGCTGGAGTGGGAGGGGGGTGGAACATCCCAGTAGTGTAGGGGCAGATAGGGGGAGCAGTCTGGGTAGTGCTAGGAGCTCATTGGGTGCTGGTCACCTGAGCTCACACATAGAGGGAGTATATAAGGTGGGCACCATCTTAGATCAGGGTCAGTCAGTCTGTCAGTCTTTTGTCAGAGCAGAGCAGAGGAAGAGAGCAGAGGAGAAGAGCAGCTCCAAGGCCCAGAGAGAGAGAGGAGAAAGAAAGACCCAGAGGGGGAGAAAGAAGGAACTCCAAGAGCCCAAATTAGACCAGAGGGTGAAGAGTTGGCAACAGGGTACCGGATCCCAAGCTGGCAGAGGCTACAGCACACCTTAGCCAGGAACCGGAGGTCGTGGGCAGGATCGATCTGCCACGATCACCCACTAAATCCACCCAGAAGGCAGACCAGGAATAGGGTCAGGGAACCCAGAGACAAGGGTTTACCACCAAGAGGCCCGAGGGAGCCGGACATAGGTGGATCCCTGGTGGGGAAGGCCAGAGAAGAGGACAGGACAGAAAGGGAGCTCAGGACCACGCTCCAGAATCACCTGGGGGTTGGCCGAGTCCAGGACCTGGTGGACGCAGCACGGCTCGGGTGGTCACTTAAGGCCGGAGTGACCAGAACAACTGCAGTAAGTAAACAAACCCTGAACTGCACAGCCCGACTCTGAGTCTCATTTCCATCCCCGCTGCACCACCACAACCCCCATCCTCTGCAACTGACCCCCTGAGGCTATACCCCTCCCGTTGGGGGTTATACTACCTAAGCTGCACACACATCACCAGCCTCAGTGGACCCTGCTGCAGCGGCGGCCGTACTGACCGCAATTCAACGGGTGGCGTAGTCGACACAAAAGAACATCTAGTAACATCATAAGGACTGCCACACACTGAGCTTGACACCCTGGGCACGGACCGGGTCACAGCCACTCGGAGACTACAACCCCCATCTGATCCGGCTCCGGGTATCCCCAACAACACTGGCCCAGGGGGCGCGTCATATATATTATTGGAGGCAGGAGAATGTATGGGCTCCTACCAGGTATATATCTTTGGAGGCAGCAGAATGTATGAGCTCCTGTCAGGTATATATTATTGGAGGCAGGAGAATGTATGGGCTCCTGTCAAGTATATATTATTGGAGGCAGGAGAATGTATGTGCTCCTTACAGGTATATATTATTGGAGGCAGAAGAATATATGGGCTCCTGTCAGGTATATATTATTGGAGCCAGCAGAATCTATGGGCTCCTGTGAGGTATATATTATTGATTATTGGAGCCAGCAGAAACTATGGGCTCCTGTCAGGTATATATTATTGGAGCCAGCAGAATCTATGGGCTCCGGTCAGGTATTTATTATTGGAGGCAGGAGAATGTATGGGCTCCTGTCAGGTATATATTATTGGAGCCAGCAGAATCTATGGGCTCCTGTCAGGTATATATTATTGGAGCCAGCAGAATGTATGGGCTCCTGTCAGGTATATATTATTGGAGCCAGCGGAATCTATGGGCTCCTGTCAGGTATATATTATTGGAGCCAGCAGAATGTATGGGCTCCTGTCAGGTATATATTATTGGAGGCAGCAGAATATATGGGCTCCTGTCAGGTATATATTATTGGAGGCAGCAGAATGTATGGGCTCCTGTCAGGTATATATTATTCGAGGCAGCAGAATGTAAGGGCTCCTGTCAGGTATATATTATTGGAGCCAGCAGAATCTATGGGCTCCTGTCAGGTATATATTATTGGAGGCAGCAGAATGTATGAGCTCCTGTCAGCTATATAATATTGGAGGCAGGAGAATGTATGGGCTCCTGTCAGGTCCATATTATTGGAGGCAGCAGAATGTATGAGCTCCTGTCAGGTATATATTATTGGAGCCTGCAGAATGTATGGGCTCCTGTCAGGTATATATTATTCGAGGCAGCAGAATGTATGGGCTCCTGTGAGGTATATATTATTGGAGGCAGGAGAATGTATGGGCTCCTGTCAGGTATATAGTATTGGAGGTAGCAGAATGTATGGGCTCCTGTCAGGTATATAGTATTGAAGGCAGGAGAATGTATCTGCTGCTGTCAGGTATATATTATTGGAGGCAGCAGAATGTATGGGCTCTTGTCAGGTATATATTATTCGAGGCAGCAGAATCTATGGGCTCCTGTCAGGTATATATTATTGGAGGCAGCAGAATGTATGGGCTCCTGTCAAGTATATATTATTGGAGCCAGCAGAATCTATGGGCTCCTGTCAGGTATACAGTGGGTACGGAAAGTATTCAGACCCGTTTACATTTTTCACTCTTTGTTTCATTGCAGCCATTTGGTAAATTCTAAAACGTTCATTTTTTTTCTCATTAAAGTACACTCTGCACCCCATCATGACTGAAAAAAAAAGAAATGTATAAATTTTTGCAAATTTATTAAAAAAGAAAAACTGAAATACCACATGGTCATAAGTATTCAGACCATTTGCTCAGTATTGAGTAGAAGCACCCTTTTGAGCTAGTACAGCAAAGAGTCTTCTTGGGAATGATGCAACAAGTTTTTCACACCTGGATTTGGGGATCCTCTGCCATTCTTCCTTGCAGATCCTCTCCAGTTCCGTCAGGTTGGATGGTGAACGTTGGTGGACAACCATTTTCAGGTCTCTCCAGAGATGCTCAATTGGATTTAGGTCAGGGCTCTGTCTGGGCCAGTCAAGAATGGTCACAGAGTTCTTCTGAAGCCACTCCTTTGTTATTTTAGCTGTGTGCTTAGGGCCATTTTCTTGTTGGAAGGTGAACCTTCGGCCAAGTCTGAGGTCCAGAGCACTCTGGAAGAGGTTTTCATCCAGGATATCTCTGTACTTGGCAACTAGTCGCCCTGTCCCTGCAGCTGAAAAACACCTCCATAGCATGATGCTGCCACCACCATGTTTCACTGTTGGGATTGTATTGGGCAGGTGATGAGCAGTGCCTGGTTTTCTCCACACATTCCGCTTAGAATTATCACCAAAAAGTTCTATCTTCGTCTCATCAGACCAGAGAATCTTATTTCTCATAAATTGGGAGTCCTTCATGTGTTTTTGAGCAAACTCTATGCAAGCTTTCATGTCTTGCACTAAGGAGAGGCTTCCGTCAGGCCACTCTGCCATAAAGGCCCGACTGGTGGAGGGCTGCAGTGATAGTTGACTTTGAGGAACTTTCTCCCATCTCCCTACTACATCTATGGAGCTCAGCCACAGCGATCTTGGGTTTCTTCTTTACCTCTCTCACCAAGGCACTTCTCCCATGATTGCTCAGTTTGGCTGGACGGCCAGGTCTAGGAAGACTTCTGGTGGTCCCAAACTTCTTCCATTTAAGGATTATGGAGGCCACTGTGCTCTTAGGACCCTTGAGTAATGAAGAAATTCTTTTATAACCTTGGCCAGATCTGTGCCTTGCCACAATTCTGTCTTTGAACTCCTTTGGCAGTTCCTTTGAGCTCATGATTCTCATTTGGTCTGACATGCACTGTGAGCTGTGAGGTCTTTATAGACAGGTGTGTGCCTTTCCAAATCAAGTCCTATCAGCTTAATTAAACACAGCTGGACTCCAATGAAGGAGTAGAACCATCTAAAGGAGGATCACAAGGAAATGGACAGCATGTGACTTAAATATGAGTGTCTGAGCAAAGGGTCTGAATACTTATGACCATGTGATATTTCAGTTTTTCTTTTTCAATAAATTTGCAAAAATTTCTGCATTTCTGTTTTTTTTTCAGTCAAGATCCGGTGTAGAGTGTACTTTATTGAGAAAAAAATGAGCTTTTTAGAATTTACCAAATGGCTGCAATGAAACAAAGAGTGAAAAATTTAAAGGGGTCTGAATACTTTCCGTACTCACTGTATATTATTTGATAATCATGCCCATTGCCCAGCTCCCGCCATATGTTGATCGCCAGCCAGATAAAACAAGGTAGCTGGGGGCCGGGATTCGCAGCATGGTAAGGCCCAAGCGTTCTTGGCCCCCCACGCTGAAAATCGCAGCCAGCAGCCACCCCTGAAAATGGCGCATTCATCATAGCACCATTTCCAGGTGCTTTACCCAGCTCTTCCAGCGGCCCTGGTGGTAAGTGGCACCCTGGGTAATAATAGGGTTAGTACCAGGCCAGCTTTGTATTATCAGCTGGTACTAAGCCGGAAATTCATGGTGTCACGCCAAATTAGACATAGCCACCATGAATTTCTAGTAAACAGAAAAAAAAAGACAGAATTTTTTTTTATTAAAAATAAAACACATTTAGGGACTCCATCTTTAATAAAGAAAAATCCTCACTCCAACGTAATCCATAGGTCTTCTGTCTTCAGCTCTGCTAGATCTTTGCCATCAGACAAATATGTCTGCTGACAGATGAGCAGGCACAGAATGACACTGGAGCACTGTTACTGTGTAGTGCGGCACTATATTGCTCTTTTTGTCTTTTCATGCAGTGTAGAAATCTTGGGAAAAGTGTGGATTGTTCTCTGGAAGTGATCAGTTATAGCTAACTATGTTATTTTCTGCAGAGATAAGTGCTGCATAGAAGATGTGATATATCGGTCTGCAGATAAAGAACTTCACCTAGAGACATCACTGGTGAGTATGTGTATTACCTATACACACACACTGACAATATATACAGAGCTCCTGTGCATAATGTCACTGGTGATCACTGTATTACCTATACACACACACTGACAATATATACAGAGCTCCTGTGCATAATGTCACTGGTGATCACTGTATTACCTATACACACACACTGACAATATATACAGAGCTCCTGTGCATAATGTCACTGGTGATCACTGTATTACCTCTACACTGACACTATACACACCTCCTGTGTATAATGTCACTGATAATCTCTACATTATCTGTACACTGACTCTATATACAGAGCTTTTTTACGTTTTCATTATCAGTCACTATGTGGTGCCATTATGTGCCATGGTCATGGCGTGGCGGTATTTGTCCCTTGTATGTGGTATTATTCGACCAGTCACTATGTGGTGGTAATATGTGGTCTTCTCATGGTGTGGCAGTATATATACACCTTGTACTTGGTAGTATTTGATCACTATGTGGTGGTATGTGTTCTGGTCATGATATGGCGGCATTTCTCTCTTCTATATGGTATTATTAGTCTAGGTATAGTGGATTGTTGTCAGTCATTTGTTTTTTCGGATGTTAAGAATGGGAACATTTTTTATTTGCAATACATATTAAATACTTGGATGTTTAACCTCTCCCTGTGTTGTGACGTCAGCGCAAGATGCAAAAAATAAGCCGTCACAAGGCCAAAGATCCAAAAAAATGAGAACACTACAGTGCGCAGAACATGGCGCGAAAAGTGTGATTTTTTTTTTCAAACTTGTGAATTTGTTTTCACCACTTAGAAACCAGTAAAGGTATACATGTTTGGTATCTACTAACTCGTACTGACCCAAGGCATCACACTGTCACGTCGGTTTTACCATGTAGTGAACATGGTGACTAAAAAAACAAATAAACAAACGTGTAATTGCACTTTTTTTGCAATTTTACTGCATTTGGAATTTTTGTTGCCATTTTCCTGTACACTGTATGGTAAAATAAATGAGTGCATCTGAAAGTTCAACTCGTCCCGCAAAAAAACTCTTTCCTGCTGCTACAGACTTTTATATGACTACAATTTACATTCTGTGGCTTACACAAACATTTTTGCAGTTTACAAGACACTTCTTACACTTGCTTGCACCCTGGTTTCATGTGAAAGAGTGTTCTAAAAGCTGAAAATTGTAAAAAATCATCTGAGGTCTTCGATTGGACAGGAGCTTTTAGAGTCACTCCTTCTGTTGAACATTGAGTATGACATTTCAAGGAACTTAGACTATGATGACATTATTAATACGTATGCAATGTCATCTTCTGTTCTGAAAAAAAACTTTTGTAATTTTGCTGCTGAATGACTGTTAGTATATGTTTATTTGTTGTTTTGGGCCTTTCACTAACAATTGAATGTTACTGTATTATAGAGGAGAGGAAAACGTGCAATACAAACTTCCAAAATGCTTACAGAATTCTTTAAGTTTTCCCAGTGGGCCAAGTTTGGTGATGCTACAATGATGCTGGCTGCTGGGATGCTAGATAGATGTAGGTTAAATTTGTGGCACTTATACTTTAAGAGAATGTACCTTGAAAGTATTTATTGTTATTGTTCTGTTATGGCACTTTATCACACACTCATGTGAATAAGATAACAGTGTTCCTCTTTTGCCAGGAGTGTTTCTTTAGTTAGTTATTTATTCATTATATTGGTTACTGTATTTATTGGTTAATAAAGTTGATTCATTTTGAAAGAGTTTGTGGACTTATGTTATTCCTAGATACGGTAACTGCATGGTGCTGGTGGGCCCCAAGATTGATTTTTTTCCTGGTGGGCCCCAGGTACTCCAGTCCAGCGCTGATCAGGTCTATATCAGACCTGGCGCCGCCGTGCTCGTCACAGTCTACTCCGCAATCAGGCAGTGTAGGGAGAGGTGCTGCTGAGCTGGGGAGAGATTTGGTTGTTTATTAGTTAGTGTAGGTATTCCACAAGATTCTCTACATATCCATCTCAACTAACAGTCCTTATAAATTAGCAAGAGACCTGCACCATTTGCTGTTCAGCGCAAGAGGAGAAGGAAGATGGCAACCGGAGGATCAGACAGCGCCATGGAGGTTAGCGACAAGGAGGAAATCCTCGAGATCAATACCCCAGGGGCCGCAGCCGCAGGCTGCCCACCCACGGGCGCTGCCCGTGAGCTGACACTCTTACCACCAACAACCGTCCAGTGGTCCACTAGGCCTCAGCCCGAGGTAGGCCTGTTCGTCCACGAGTTCAGGGTGTGGTGCTGGAGCCGGATGCCGGAAGACGTTTCCTCCTAGGCTGAGGGTGAAGAACATCCCGACGGGGCCGAAGCAGCAGCCACAGCACAGCCAGCGGAAGGTAAACAGCGTGAATCCCTGTGGCTAACCCCGCTCGCAACGCCCATTGCAGCAACCCCCGGGCCTAGTAGGCACCCTGACCAGCCATGGATGTGGAAGAAACCACCTTCAGCTGTCTTCATGAAGGAGCGGAAGGAGGCCCAGAAGAAGTGAGCACTTCTACCCAAAAGGTCCGTTGACCTTCCTGTTGCTTTAAATATAGGACCCACTGGTGGTGGTTCCTACCAGGGACTGTTTCCCAATGAGGGCGGATCGCCCTATGTTAGCTTAAAGGCCAGAAAAAATAGGAGGACTGTTTCCCTACCTCCCAGGCCAAGGAGGCCTCAAGCAGCATTGAGTTGTGTGCCTATGTGAGCTGCTCTCTTTTAGTTTGACGTCTATTTTTTTTTTTTGCACCTGAGGTGCTAGTTGGTGACAGTTAGAAGGGGGGGGTAGAGGGAAGAGTGGCAGGGAGGCTAGTCCTGATTTGGCATACCCCAATAAGTTTGCAAAGTTGGCATATGAGGGGAGTAACGGTACCGGGGTAGCACTGCTGCAGCAAGGAAAGCCGGAGGAGTGTCAGCTCCAGTAAAGAGGGAAATAGGAGAGCAGGGCAGGCCAGGCAGGTGCTGGTAGTGGGGGACTCAATTATTAGGGGAACAGATAGGGCAATCTGTCACAAAGACAGGGATCGTCGAACAGTGTGCTGCCTACCTGGCGCTCGAGTCCGGCACATCGCTGATCGGGTTGACAGATTACTGGGAGGGGCTAGTGAGGACCCAGCGGTCATGGTGCACATTGGCAGAATGACAAAGTTAAAGGTAGGTGGAAGGTCCTTAAAGATGATTTCAGGGAATTAGGCTGCAAGCTGAAAGCAAGGACCTCCAAGGTGGTGTTCTCTGAAATACTACCGGTACCAAGTGCCACGCCAGAGAGGCAACGGGAGATTAGGGAGATAAATAAGTGGCTCAAGAACTGGTGTAGGAAGGAGGGATTTGGGTTCCTGGAGAACTGGGCCGACTTCTCAGTTGGCTACAGACTCTACGCTAGTGACCGGCTGCACCTCAATGGGGAGGGTGCAGCTGTGTTGGGGGAGAAAATGGCTAGAAGGTTGGAGGAGTGTTTAAACTAGGGATTGGGGGGAGAGTATTCATTTTATAGGTGGGGAAGATAGTGCAGATAGTGACCTGGGCACAAATAAAGAAATTGGGGGTGGGGTTAGAACAGTCAATAAAGTAAGAAGGAATAGAGGTACAGAGAGATACATAAAATGCATGTACACTAATGCCAGAAGCCTCACCAACAAAATGGAGGAATTAGAATTAATTTTGTTGGAAAATAATTATGACATGGTAGGGATATCTGAGACGTGGCTGGACAAGAGCCATGACTGGGCAGTTAATTTACAGGGCTATAGTCTGTTCAGAAATGACCGTACAAACAAGCGAGGGGGGTGTGTGTGTTTATATGTAAAATCATCCTTAAAACCCGTCTTGAGGGAGGATATATGTGAATCTAATGAAAATGTAGAGTCCCTGTGGGTGGAGATAAGGGGAGGGGGAAAAAATAATAAATTACTGATAGGGGTTTGTTATAAGTCTCCAAAAATAATGGATGTGGCGGAGAATATCCTCGTAAAGCAAATAGATGAAGCAGCGACTCAAGGAGAAGTCATTATTATGGGAGACTTCAACTAGGTTTTTGACAACTATGAGAGACAATTACCTTTCACAACTGGTTCAGGACCCAACAAGAAGGGGGGCACTGCTAGACCTAATATTAACCAATAGGCCAGACCGCATATCAAATATACGAGTTGAAAATAATACGTTTTCACGTAACCTTTAATAAGATGTGTAGTAGAGGGGTTACAAGGACACTAAACTTCTGGAAGGCAAATTTCCAACGGTTGAGAGATGATCTTAGTGCAATAAACTGGGATGATATCCTGAGACATAAAGCTACACAAAGCAAATGGGAGACATTTATTAACATCCTGAATAGGACCTGTGCATAATATATACCCTTTGGCAATAAACATGCTAGAAATAGGAGGAAACCACTATGGCTAAATAGAGCTGTAAGGGGCGCAATAAGTGACAAAAAGAAAGCATTTAGAGAACTAAAGCAAGTAGGTAGTGATGAGGCATTAAATAAATATAGAAAATTAAATAAATTATGTAAAAAACAAATCAAGGCAGCAAAGATTGAGGCAGAGAGAATCATTGCCAGAGAAAGTAAAAATAACTCCAAAATATTCTTTAACTACATAAATAGTAAAAAACTAAAAAATGATAGTGTTGGCCCCCTTAAAAATAGTCTGGGTGAAATGGTGGATGAGGATGAGGAAAAAGCCAATATGCTAAATGATTTTTTTTCAACCGTATTTACACAAGAAAATCGCATGACAGAAAACATGATTAGTGATAACAAAAATTCTCCATTAAATGTCACTTGCTTAACCCAGCAGAAAGTACGGCGGCGTCTAAAAATCACTAAAGTTGACAAATCCCCGGGCCCGGATGGGATACACCCGCGAGTACTGCAGGAATTAAGTAACGTCATAGATAGACCATTATTTTTAATCTTTAAAGATTCCATAATAACAGGGTCTGTACCACACAACTGGCGTATATCAAATGTGGTGCTAATATTCAAAAAGGGGACAAAAACTGAACTTGGAAATTATAGGCGAGTAAGCTTAACCTCTACTGTGGGTAAAATCCTGGAGGGTTTCCTAAGAGATGCTATAATAGAGTATCTGAAGAAGAATAACCTCATGACCCAATATCAACATGGGTTTACGAGGGACCGTTCCTGTCAGACTAATCTGATCAGTTTTTATGAGGAGGCAAGTTCTGGACTGGACCAAGGAAATGCGGTGGATGTTGTGTATATGGACTTTTCAAAAGCTTTTGATACGGTTCCACACAAAAGGTTGATACATAAAATGAGAACAATGGGGATAGGGGAAAATATATGTATGTGGGTTAAGAATTGGCTCAGTGATAGGAAACAAAGGGTGGTTATTAATGGAAAACACTCAGACTGGGTCTCAGTTAACAGTGGGGTACCACAGGGGTCAGTATTGGGCCCCCTTCTTTTTAACATATTTATTAATGACCTTGTAGGGGGCATACAGAGTAATGTTTCAATATTTGCAGATGACACTAAGCTCTGCAGGGTAATCAATACAGAGGAGGACAATTTTATATTACAGAAGGATCTATGTAAACTAGAAGCTTGGGCTGATAAATGGCAAATGAGCTTTAATGGGGATAAATGTAAGGTAATGCACTTGGGCAGAGGAAATAAAATGTATAATTATATGCTTAATTGTAAAACACTGGGCAAAACTGTAACTGAAAAAGACCTGGGTGTATTGGTGGACGACAAGCTCACATTTAGTGGCCAGTGTCAGGCAGCTGCTGCAAAGGCAAATAAAATAATGGGATGCATTAAAAGAGGCATAGATGCTCATGAGGAGAACATCATTTTACCTCTATACAAGTCATTAGTGCGACCACACTTAGAATACTGTGTACAGTTTTGGTCTCCGGTGTATAAGAAAGACATAGCTGAACTAGAAAGGGTGCAGAGAAGAGCGACCAAGGTTATTAGAGAACTGGGGGTTCTGCAATACCAAGACAGGTTATTACACTTGGGGTTATTTACTGTGGAAAAAAGAAGGCTTAGGGGTGATCTTATTACTATGTACAAGTATATGAGGGGACAGTACAAAGACCTTTCTACTGATCTTTTTACTCTGAGGCCAGAGACGAGGACAAGGGGGCATCTTCTACGTCTGGAGGAAAGAAGGTTTAATCATAATCACAGACGGGGATTCTTTACTGTAAGAGCAGTGAGACTATGGAACTCTCTGCCGCATGATGTTGTAATGAGTGATTCACTATTAAAATTTAAGAAGGGCAGGATGCCTTTCTTCAAAAGTATAATATTACAGGTTATATATACTAGATTCCTTGATAGGGTGTTGATCCTAGATAGACTTAATCTTCCTTCAACCTTAAAAACTATGTTACTATGTTACTATTGCGCCTTTTGCTGCTGGAATTTGCAGTACTGAAGACACACCTTGAGGATGAATATCCTCTAATCCCAAGAGACTTGTGGCCTAGCAAGAAGAAGAAAGAGACTCATGGGGTGTTCCCTGTGACCGTGTGCCTCAGAATGACGCCCTTGAAGGAGATTGAGGGCTATTAGTGTGTTAACCTGCCTTAATAATATGGACATGGACACTGCGCTTCCAGGGTCCTTACCAAGAAGGACTGGTATGCATCAATACTGTTGAAGGCTATAACAATGGACTGTCTGAGTTGCTGTTCCGGGACCCTTAACCGAGAAGGGCCGGTATCCACCTGAGAGGAAGATTTCCAGAATCGTCGAGTACTAAAATGTTTAGTAATTTGATATACGTTAAGTATGCTAATTGTGGTTTGTTGCCTGGGGAATGTAATAGTGAGGAAGAGTGTAACCTTCCCCTGGGACTGAAGTAGTTAGAATTACATATCACCATAGTTAGGCACTCTCTGAACTGCTATTAGATCAAGTTACGGGGTTAATTTTAGTGGCGCTGTCAGTGGAGTAAGGGGGAACATAGTGACAGGGATAGACATTAGGCATGTCTAGAGGTTAGATATAATTCCTTGTGGGGCTGCAGTACTTTTTATCAGCCACAAGATGCCACTGCTGGGCACAGTTGTCAGTGAGAGGCAAGGCAGTAGCTAAGCAGATGGCTTAGTGGGTGGAGCCTCTGGGTGTGCTAAAAATAGCTGCAGCCATTATTTTTGAGTCAGTTGAAGCCCTGTCAGGGACATGACTGGGACTCTTATGTATGGACAGTCAGGGAAATTGGCTGCTAGGGTAGACGGGGGCTCTCTACCCTCAGACAGGGAATCCGTAGTGTGAATATCTCCTCACGCAGGAGTCCCATTAGCTGGCCGGAGAAACTCAACGGAGGTATTGAGGACCTGAGGTACTTCTAGTCTGCAGGTATCAGAGGAAAATAGGACTCCAGGATAAGCAGTGAGGGAAATAAAGGATCTGGGCACACTATCGCTGGTGAGCAACCGTCTCATAGGCTAAAGAATAGAAATAGAGAGATGCTTCACCTAAAGAGGGCATCAGGGCTGAAGATGATTTTAGCACCTGAATGGGAGACAAGAACCTGTTGGGCCTTATCCAATCTACCAGTCTGTAAATATTGTAATTACTCCTTTCCCTAAGTAAAGCCCCAGTTATGGTTAATAACTTTGTTCTCTGAAATTATTACTGCCCTTGTCCCAGAAGAGAAAACACAGAGAGAAATAGACGACATTGGAGCCTCTAAGTATAAAGAAATTACAACAAATGTATTTTAAATATATGATCAGGTACACAGTAGGGGTAAGTACAGAAAATCTGTGAGGCTAAAAAGAGAGAAATCCTCCCCACATAGCGACCTCCAAAATAGATCCTACATTCCACATATATAGGTATTAATTACAAAGGTATATATAGGGACAAAAGGAACATCACCATGGAGAAAAGGTAATGGATGACATCTCCATATATATTCATGCAGCCAATATAGCAATATCAGTTGTATTGATTCAATACCATTTATGGGTTCATTTAGAACATGTGATGTCCACTATAGTGCCCTCATTACTTAGATGGTATAACTAAATAGTTGCTCCAGTCACTTGCTACCTTAAGCCCATGGATAGTCCCCAGCACAACCGCTGTATACATACCAGGGATCTCGAGCAAGCGTCACGTGACAGTCGCTGGGCAGTCAGAGATGCAGGAGTCTGTATGGATGGTGCGCTTATGGAGCAGGGATGCCCCGACGCGCGTTTCGGTCTTCCCTTCGTCATCTCTGAATTATTAAATCAATACAACTGATATTGCTATATTGGCTGCATGAATATATATGGAGATGTCATCCATTACCTTTTCTCCATGGTGATGTTCCTTTTGTCCCTATATATACCTTTGTAATTAATACCTATATATGTGGAATGTAGGATCTATTTTGGAGGTCGCTAAGTGGGGAGGATTTCTCTCTTTTTAGCCTCACAGATTTTCTTTACTTACCCCTGCTGTGTACCTGATCATATATTTAAAATAAATTTGTTGTAATTTCTTTATACTTGGAGGCTCCAATGTCGTCTATTCCTCTCTGTGTTTTCTGTGTCTATTTGACGATGGAGTATATTGAGTCCACAATATGGTAGTATTGAATATTACATGATATGTAATGGTGATTTAAAAGATATACTCAATTTATGAGGTACATACTACGCGCTTCCATGAATTGTGTTTATTTGGTCCCAGAAGAGAAATGTCTGGAGACAGCCGCGGATGGTATGAAGTAAGTGAAGAATGTCACATGCACAGCCACACAGAGGGAGGACACAAATTGTCTGTAAAGTGCCAAAGCGAGCAGGGGCCACAACTCGCCCATGACTACCTAGCTGGGGCACCTTACATTAGGACTAATCCAGCTGCAGAGATATCAGTGCTAGGCTGGCAGGCAGGGTATATAGCAGACTGCAGTGCACTTAGCAAAAGGGTCCATTCCAATTTTGTCTGCTGGTGCTTTTACAGATATTTGTAGAAATAAGCCCCGGTATCAGGGGCCAGGAATATTTTTTTTTATCTCAAACCTGATTATTTGCTTAAAAAGCAATCCAGAGAACACCGTTTTTCTGTGCCATTTGCTTGTTGGCACTGCAGAAAACAGCCATGTCCTTTCCATATTACAGCGCTAAAAATCCAGCTATTTAAAACTGTGGTTTGTCCGTCACAAAGATCACATATAATTGGGCTGAAAATATTGCCATTTTTGGCCTCCATTGAAATTTTGTTGCAGTGTGTCAATGAACTTATTGACACGAGGTCGGCGCTATTAAAAATAGTTACCTACAGGCCAGATATTTAAAACTGTGGTTTGTCCGTCACACGGATCACATATAAGTTCGCTCCAAATTCAGCCATTTGTAGCGAGCATGGAAGATATTATCCTCCATTTAAAATGGGCAAGGCACGTGGCAAGAGACGGGGAACTGGATGTGATGCTGATGGTGCATGCAGAGACCGAGGCGGTGGCAAGCTGAAATTGTGCCACAACAAACACCCACATCTTCTCGCTCGACCTTCCTGTCCCAATTAATAGGGGACTGCAGAACACCACTATTGAACACAGAGCAGTGTGAAAAAGTTATTGGTTGGATAGCAGATAATGCTTCCAGTCACTTATCCACCACCACCCTGTCTTCCACATGGTTGTCTCAGTAGCCGTGAGTCTGGACCGCATATTCCTCACCCTGATCCTCCTTCCTCCCACCATGCTGAGTGCCCAGAGACAACTGATCCCACACTTGGACACTCCGAAGAGCTGCTCGCTTTTCCATTTATAGATTCGGGCCTCTCACCTGGTCCACTTGAAGCGGGGCAAGAGGAGATCGCATGTAGCGATGCCCAAATATTTGAGCAGCCACAGTCATACGAAGGCGACAGTGGGAAAGTGTCACAATAGGTGGATGATGATGAAACACAATTGCTAGAAAGTCAGGAGGAGGACCAGGGTGTGGGAGTGGAAGAAAAGGTGGTGGATAATATAGTAACTGACTCAACCAGGCAGGACGACATGCAGAGCGAGTACAGCAGCACACAGGGGAAGGGAGGAAGAGCAACCCAACAGGCAGAAAGAAGCAGTGTGGTGGCTGCAGACAGAAGGCGGGCAACTGTTCCCCGTAACACCAACAAGACGGAAGTTGCCAGTAAAACTGTTAGGTCTTCCCAAGTCTGGTTGTTTTTTAAAGACTCTGCCGATAACCCTAAAAAGACCATTTACACCACCTGCCAGGCCAGCATCAGCAAGGCTAGCAAAACTAGCAGCCTGACCACCACCAGCATGATTAGGCACATGGTAGCAAAGCATCCGACTTTGTGGGCCGAACCCCAGGGTCCAGGAACAGTGTCTGTGGGTGACACCACTGCTTCTGCCGCTGTTGCGCGTGCACGCCAATCCCCTATCCATAGTGCATACGAAGATGCCTCCTGCCCTGCACCTGTCGGTGCACATTCTCAACTAGCACCCTCAGCAAGCACGTCCTTGTCCCAATGCAGCATTCAGTTGTCCATACCCCAGTCCTTGGACCGCAAGCTCAAATACGCAGTCAACGCCCCACAGGCCCCACTACTAAATTCCCACAGTTCGCGACTGCTTGTGCTCTAAATGTTGCCTTTTAGGCTCGTGGAGATGGAAGCTTTCTGCAACTTGATGGCGGCGGCCATCCCTTGGTACTCGGTCCCCAGCCACCACAATTTCTCCCGGTGTGCTGTCCCCGCATTACACAAGCACATCTCCCACAACATTAGCCGTGCCCTCAACAATGCAGTTACTGGGAAAGTCCACCAAACCACGGACACGTGGACAAGTGCTTGTGGGCAGGGACGGTACATCTCGCTGACGGCACACTGGGTTAACATAGTGGAAACCAGGACCCAGTCGGACCTTGAGACGGAACACATCCACCCGACGCCGAGGATTGCGGGCCCTAGGTCAATCAGGGTTGCCCCCACAGTCTACAGCTCCTGCACCTCATCCTCCTCAGCCTACTTCTCCTCTTCAGCCTCCATCTCCGAAATGACCACATCAGTCACAAGCTGGAAGCACAGCAGCACTGCCTCAGCTAAGCGGCAACAGGCTGTGCTGAAGCTAATATGCTTAGGTGACAAACTGCACAATGCTGAAGAGTTGTGGACAGCTCTGAAAGAGCAGGCAGATCTGTGGCTGACACCGCGTAACCTACAGCCAGGCATGGTTATGTGTGACAATGGTCGGAACCTGGTGGCGGCTCTGAGGTGAGGTGAGCTCACACATGTACCATGCCTGGCCCTTGTGCTTAACCTTGTGGTTCAGCGGTTTCTCAAAACCTACCCAGAGATGCCGGATCTGCTTGTCAAAGTATGCCGCGTGTGTGCCCATTTTAGAAAATCAACTGCAGCTTCTGCCGCCCTTGCCGTGCTTCAGCAGCGTTTGCAGCTTCCGGCTCACCAACTGGTGTGTGATGGAACTCTACACTGCAGATGTTGGGAAGGATTTGTTAACAGAAGAGGGCAGTTGTTGACTACCAGCATCAACAAGGCCGTCGGTATTCAGTTCAGACTCCACACATAAGACCTCAGGAGTGGATATGGATGTCAGACATATGTATCATCCTCCAAAACTTTGAGGACTGCACCAAAATGGTGAGCAGCGATGACACCATAATTAGCGTCACCATCCCGCTTCTCTGTCTTCTGAAACGCTCTCTGCTCACAATCAAAGAGTATGCATTGCAGGTGGAGCACGATGAGATGGAGGAAGGAACCATACAGGGTGATTACACACAGCCCAGCCTCATCTCATCCCAACGTGGATTGGGTGACAATGAGGAAGATGAGGAGAAAGAGGAGGAAGAACAGGAGCTTGTTTCATGCACTTTAGATGATACTACCTGCACAACTTTCATACCGTCTGTTCAGCGTGGATGTCCTGAGGCCCGGGAGGAGGAGGAGGAGGAGGAGGAGGAGAGCATGGTCAGTTGTCCTCTTGGTGAGGACACGGAAGTCTTGCCTGTTAGCAGTCTGGCACGCATGGCTGAGGTTATGTTACGCTGCCTTTCCCGTGACCCTTGCGTTCTCAAATTTTTGGGTGACAGTCATTACTGATTGGTGACACTTCTAGACCCACGCTACAAGGAGAACTTTATATCTCTTATTCCTGAGGCGGACAGGTCTACAAAAATGGGGCAGTAACAGAAGGGCCTTGTTGCGGAACTATTAAAAAAATTCCCATCTGAAAACGCTGGCGGCAGAGGGCACGCTTCGTTGGACAACCAAGGAGTACAGGCGAGAGAGACACAATCCAATCCAGCAGAGGCAGGTGAAGACTGTCAAAGTTCTGGGAGAGTTTTCTCAGCTCCTCCCATCGCACAGGCCCTGAGGCGCGGGGTACTCTCATAAGAAGTGCAAAGTTTGGGAAGATGCTGAGGGAGTACCTTGCCGACCATACCAATGTCCACTGTGATTCCTCTGTGCCTTATAATTATTGGGTATCCAATCTGGACACGTGGATTGAATTGGCTTTCTACGCCTTGGAGTTCCTGACCTGCCCTGCCGCTAGCGTTTTATCAGAGCGGGTTTTTAGTGCCGCTGGTGAAATTATAACTGATAAGCGCAACCGCCTGTCGACTGAAAATGCTGACAGGTTGGCTCTTATAAAAATGAACAAGGGCTGGATTGGGCCAAACTTGTCAACACCACCGAATGATAGCAGCGTAACACAAACTCCAATCCAGTGTCTTTTTTTGAGAGGTGTATTCCCATGCACCTTTTCAAACCCACACATGGGTATACGCTTCCTGATTTTGAATATTTGCTCTGTCCTCCTCCTTCTCCTCATCCTCATCCTCCACTACCATATCACCAGGGTGACTGTGGTCCGTGATGCAACACACACATAATTTTTTCAAAGGGTATTTATGATGCCCGTAAAAAAAAAATTATACAGTATGTTCATGTATACCCCCCAGGGTTAAATGTTTGTCAGCCCAAACACTTAGTACATGGGCATTACAAGTATAGGAGACCCGCTCCTTTCTAATGGGAACAATTTTTTTTTAAGCCCTCCTCCACGTCTTTTCCAAGGGGCATTGAAGTGCCTCCCAATTTTTTTTTCAGCTCTTGCATTCACTGCATAGGCCAACACTATGGGTGATCCACTTCCTAATAACGGGAACATTTTTTCATGAGGCCCTCTACGTCTCTTCCAAAACACATCAAAAACGCTATGCGTGAACATAGCCCAAGGTGTGAAGAAGTATTTTTGTTTTTGGTTATTTATCTTGCCTTATATACAAGTTATTACCCTGGAAAGGATGTTCCTTAACATACTTCCCAGGAAAATCCATTTTTGTTTTGTTTTATTGTGAGTCCGTAAAAGTGGCGTAATACCTCTGACAACGTTGTTGACAGCAGTGACCTGGGAGTCAGAGATGCTTCCAGGGGTCTTCCCCATGCTGTTCCCATGTCATTTGAGCACTGTTCCCATCGATTTGGGCAATTTTTAGGCACTCTGCAGACCGCCAGGAGGAGCCGCCTGAAAAATGCTTCAGTTTCCCATTGAGCACCCGAGCATTCCAATTTGCTCGACCCGAAAATCGAGCACCCGAGCATTTTAGTGCTCACCCATCACTAATGGTTTCCTCTGGTGATCAGAAATCTTCAAGTCTGATCACAGATTCTCAATTGGATTAAAGTCTGGGCATTGACTAGGCCACTCCAAAACATTTACACATTTTACCTTAAACCACTCAAGTGTTGCTTTAGCAGTATGCTTTGGGTCATTGTCTTGCTGGAAGGTGAACCTCTGTCCCAGTCTCAAATCACTGACAGACTGAAACAGGTTTATCCCTGTGTTTCCCCCTATTCATCTTCCCCTCAACTTGGACCTTTTTCCCTGTCCCTTCTGCCGAAAAACATGGTGTTCTTGGCATGATGAGCTGTGTTGATTTGGCGCCAGACATAGCATTTACCTTGTTGGCCAAAAAGATACATTTTGGTCTCATCTGACCACAGCATCTTCCTCCATACATTTGGGGAGTCTCCCACATGTCTTTTGGCAAATTCAATACGAGCCTTACAATTTTTGTGTGTAAGTAAAGGCTTTTTTTCAGCCCACTTTTCCATAATGACCACTTCTATGGAGTGTATAGCTTATTGTGGTCGTATTGACAGATAGTCTAGTCTCTGCTTGGGAACTCTGCAGCTCCTTCAGGGTTACCTCTTGTCTCTGTGCTGCCTTTCTGATTAATGCCCTCTTTGCCTGGGGTGAGAGTTTTAGTGGGTGGCCCTCTCTTAGCAGGTTTGTTGTGGTACAATGTTCTTTCCATTTGATGATAAAGATTTGATGGTGCTCTGGGGATCATCAGAGATTGGGATATTTTTCATAACCCAACTCTGACTTGTACTGTACTTCTCAACAACTTTGTCCCTGACTTGTTTTGAGATCTCCTTGGTCTTCATGGTGTTGTTTGGTGAGTGGTACCTTTTGCTTAATGGTGTTGCAGCCTCTGTGGCCTTTCACAAAAGGTGTGTATATACGACATTTAGATTGCACACAGGTGGACTTCCTTTCACTAAGCATGTGACTTATGAAGGTAATTGCTAGCACAAGAAATGTTTAGGAGCTTCATAGCAAAAGGGGTGAATACATATGCACATGCCGATTTTTTGTAACCTTCAGATGTGTTAGGTATAATCACACACAGCCTTGTAGTGAGATCAGGAGAGCAAAGAACAGCCATTAAACATCAAACTGGTAACGCCCTCTTGGATTACAGATATCAAGATATCATTTTATTCAGCTTCCTATGACCTGTGTACCCAAATACGAGGGTCAGTCAATAAGTAATGCCTCCTATTTTTTTCTCCTTAATTAAGGTACCATATTTTTCGGACCATAAGACGCACTTTTTTCCTCCAAAATTTTGGAGGAAAATTGGGGGTGCGTCTTATGGTCCGAATGTTGGGGGGGGGGTGTATATTTATGTGTGGTGTGGGGGGAGCGGTATGGGTGGAGGAGCGGGGCACAGGAGGCAGCAGACGCCTGCTGCAGCCTACACTGTCCCCGCTGCTAAAGAAATTGAATATTCACTGCTCCCCACGCCCATGGGGCGTCGCTGTGTGCCGGCTATGAAGGAGAGTGAAGTCACTGCTCCCCGCGCACACAGACCCAGCGTGCGGAGCAGTGACTTCCGCAGCTGATGTCTCCTTGTGAGCCGCGCATGGCAGTGACGTCATGCGCGGC
Organism: Phyllobates terribilis; assembly: GCF_046119375.1. Taxonomy (NCBI): domain Eukaryota; kingdom Metazoa; phylum Chordata; class Amphibia; order Anura; family Dendrobatidae; genus Phyllobates; species Phyllobates terribilis. The sequence continues at coordinate 433,200,726 of NW_027362761.1, forward strand.
TCACATGGAGAGAACAGTGCAGGCAGACCGGACGCAGCGCTGGAGGAGAGAAGAGAGGTGAGTATGAGTGTTTATTTTTTTTTAATGTGCAGCCTGATGGGGATTAGGGGGACCATGCATACCAGGACAGGGATTCGGGGTGCCATGCATACTAGGACAGGGATTAGGGGTGCCATGCATACCAGGACAGGGATTAGGGGTGCCATGCATACTAGGACAGGGATTAGGGGTGTCATGCATACCAGGACAGGGATTAGGGGTGCCAAGCATACCAGGACAGGGATGAGGGGTGCCATGCATACCAGGACAGGGATGAGGGGTGCCATGCATACCAGGACAGGGATGAGGGGTGCCATGCATACCAGGACAGGGATGAGGGGTGCCATGCATACCAGGACAGGGATGAGGGGTGCCATGCATACCAGGACAGGGATTAGGGGTGCCATGCATACCAGGACAGGGATGAGGGGTGCCATGCATATCAGGATAGGTATGAGGGGTGCCATGCATACCAGGATAAGGATGAGGGGTGCCATGCATACCAGGATGGAGGGATGCCAGGCATACCAGGATGGGGATGGGGACCACATATAAAAGAAAGGGGGGCGGCATATATACCAGGATGGGGGATATTGTCAGAATTGGGGGACATTACCCCTATACCAGTGTCAGCAGAAGACCCCCTCCCCCTTAAAAGTGCATCATGACCACATTTTTTGCTTAAATTTTTATTTTCCTCCTCTATAACCTAGGTGCGTCTTATGGTCCGGTGCGTCTTATAGTCCGAAAATATAGTTATGTTACATATTCGAATTTGGCACAATTCCTCAAACCTTCTTCTCCAATCCACAGCAATTGCAACTTCCTGCACCAACAGGTGGCAGGACTGTATCCGTTTGAAAAATGGCTGACATCGATGTTTGTATTTAGGTGGTGAAAAAAAATTCCAAAGTTTGCTAAAAATTTTTTTTTGAAAAATGGCGCAATTTTCCAAGACCCATAGCGTCTCCATTTTTCGGTATCTGGGGCCGGATGAGGGCTTATTTTTTGCGTGACGAGCTGAAGTTTTTATTGATACCATTTTGGTGTAGATCTGATTTTTGATCGCCCGTTATTGCATTTTATTGCAATGTTGCGGCGACCAAAAAATGTAATTCTGGCGTTTAGAATTTTTTTCTCGTCACACGGTTTACCGATCGGATTAATTCTTTTTTTATATTGATAGATCGGGCGATTCTGAACACGGCGATACCAAATCTGTGTATGTGGTTTTTTTTTATTATTACTTTATTTTGAATGGGGCAAAAGGGGGGTGATTTAAACTTTTATATTTTTTAAATTTTTGTCATATTTTTAAAAACATTTTTTTTCACTTTTTGCTTGCTTCTGTAGTCTCCATAAGCGACTAGAAGCAGCACTTGTCTGATCGCCTCTGCTATATAGAGGTGATGAGCAGATCACCTCTATGTAGCAGAAATGCTCCAGCGCTATGAGCACCGACCACTAAGTGGCGCTCATAGCGATCAGCACATGACAACCACTGAGGTCTGCTGCAGACCCAGGGTTGTCATGCCCACCCATCAGTGACCCACGATCACGTGACGGGGTCACCAATGGGCGGGGTGACGCGCTTCCCGTACGGCGATGTTAAATGTTGCTGTCAGAGACTGACAGCGGCATTTAACACGTTAATAGCCGCGGGTAGATCGCGATTCCACCCGCGGCTGTTGCGGGAAAAAGTCAGCTGTAAGAATCAGCTGACGTGCCCAGGTCAGTGTGGGCTCACCGCTGGAGCCCGCGCTGAACAGGGGGTGATAGCCTGGTGCGTACTAATACGCCCCAGGCTGTAAAGTGGTTAAGGTAGACAATCAATGAATGATTGGTGGGCGTCAAGTCTCCAGGACCTCACCAATCAGCAGAAGAAAGCAATCACACATTAATGACCTGTTCCTACCATTTGTATATTTCCAGAAGATCCCTTAACATGAAATATAAATTATGGATCTATATTTTTAAACTCCATTACCTTTTTGAGGATTCCCCCTTGCCTTGTGTGACCCTGTCTTAATTTGACTTGTGGAGGTAACTTTTTTACATAGCAGCAATCTGTGAAATAGGTTCCAAACTGCAAAATTTAATACTAATAATGTGGTTCTCGGACTGGTTTATTTTCTTTCCCTGTTCAATATGAGTAAGTGTTTGAATATCCATTACCAGAGGGGGTTTTATGTTCTCTTTATGAGCTTGTATTTTATTCTTCAAAAGTAATCTTCTTTTGTTATACACAAGAGTGACTGATCCACGTTTTCATACAGTGATGAATTAGATGCCTTTCTAAACAATTTATTGTTAATCTTGATTATCAGTTAGGGCAACCTACTGTGATAAGTGCAGCCATGTTGTACTTTTTCAGAAGTGAGTGATATTCATTACATCATTTGCTATAGTAACCTTTTATATATTAATGGCTGAAAAGTAATAAAGCAAAGGCGACCTTTTTTTCCCCAGCACGAATAGAGAGGAGCTATAAAGCATCTGCAAATTTTCCTCAATTACCTCTCTCAAAGACAAAAAAAGCTTTATGCTACACAGGTGTAAAAATATAGAGCCGCTTAGATTTATCATATAATCTATTATATGATGTCAATGAGGCAAGTCTGCAGGATTATTTCCTTGCCGTCTATACAGTATCTGAGCTTTAAAGTATATTTATTGCACAGCAGTGACAAAATTTCAGAGACTTTTGAGTGAAATGTTTTTCTCTTGGTAAAAGGATTCTGTTTTTAGATCAAATAGCAAAAGTAATTTAAAGGAGTTTTCGAGGGTCAAAGAAGATTTGACTAAAGGTAATAAATGCTATGAAACAGCAAAACAAATATTATTTAACTGTTAAATCATCTTTCATTTAGTGCCTCTTCTCTGGTAAACCCTGACTGTCTCTGAGGCCAGTGATTGGCTGCAGCAGTCATGTTACAGTGCCACAGTTGGCTTTGAACTTGTAGCTTTATTGCAGGTGAAGAGAAATGCATATTGTTAGGTGTTTGCTGGATTTGAAATGGGTTCAGATCCTTCAGTGGATACTGTGGTCTCCCATTCTGTTCCAGCTGGGGTGGATGCTGCTCAGCATTGTCATCAGTCCTAATGCCTAGCTGGTGCACGAGATGTACAGGTTGTCCCTCAGGTCTTTTTTCCTAGCAACACGAAGGATATGTTGCGGAGGGAAACAGGGCCGCTACAGCCTAAGTCCAGGATTCTCTGCACTGAGCATGCCCGTGACATAGCGGACCGTGATTGGTGGTTTGGGAGTCAGCTGATCCGGTGACCTGGCACCGCCTGATTGGTCGCGGGTGATGTCACCAATAGTGCGACGGTGGGCAGGGCTTAATCTTTAAAAAGCCCGCCCACAAACATGGCTGTGGCTCTGATCATTGAGCAGTGATGGTGTTGTGTGGACGCTTGATCGTTTGGGTTCCACGAGTGCTTTAGCTTGATTCAGGCAGGTTTAGCGGGGGATAGGCAGCCTTAGATGGAGGGAGGCAGGTAGCTTCATCTGACAGTCTGGCTCCGACAAAGGGGTTGCCATACACCCCGAGCAGTCTGCAGACACCGTATTCCCGGCACCGCCTGTAAACCACGTGGAGAGATACTCCTCAGTCCGGTAGCACGCCGGTTGGGAGCACTTATACGCCGGCGTGTATCACACACGCATCATAGCACCTACTGTGTAGTCCCTGTGCTGTAGCAGGACTACAGATACATTATTTATCGTCGCACATCTCTCTTGCAGTTAACAGAGATAGTGCGAATCCCTATTCCCGTTCCGGTGTGCAGTAACACAGAATGGATTGTTATTTAAGTTGGTTGTTTTACCTTCTCACCCGGAAGGTGTTCGGCCGCAGTCCACCAGGCTGCATCGCGGACCCCAGGTTCGGTTGCTTTCCATTATTTAATAAAGTTGTTTGCAACCGTCCCCTTAACAGTATCAGAGCCCAAGGGTCTTGCCGAACATGGCAGACAACCAGCAACTGCAGCGCTATATACAGCAATTTGAGGCCAGACTTAGAACTCTGGAACAAGCTGTCCCGGTCGCTGATATCACTGCAGTAGCTACCCAGGCAGCTTCTCAGGCGGCTAATCTGGTTAACGCGGCTGCGGTGAATGCTGCGGTAGCTGCAATTGCCCCATTACCTCATTTTGCTCTCCCGGAAAAATTTTCTGGTGACAGCAAATCCTGCAGAGGTTTTATTAATCTGTGCTCGATTCAGTTGGAGATGATGGAGGCACGGTTCCCCTCCGAAAGGGCCAAAGTGGGTTATGTCATCTCGTTACTCTCCCACAGGGCTCTGGAGTGGGCTACCCCTCTGTGGGAGCGGAATGACCCGGTAGTGGCTAATGCGGGTCTCTTTCTAAGTGCTCTAAAGAGTGTTTTCCTAGGTCCTCAGGTCACGCATGATACGGCTCTTAAGCTTCTTGCGTTGGTCCAGGGTTCGGCCACCGCCAGCCACTATGCCATCCAGTTCAGAACTTTAGCTTCTGAACTGGATTGGTCTGAGCGGTCTTTAATCCCGGTGTTCTGGAAGGATCTGGCTGGGCATATTAAAAATGCTCTATCTACCAGAGAGATTCCAACCTTCCTGGAGGAGTTAATCTCTCTCGCTAACCGAATAGATTTGCGTCATGCAGAACACAAGTTAGAGCTGGAGGTCCCCAGACCTCAGTGTCGGTTGGCACCATCCTTCTCTAGACCCATTTCCAAACTCGTGACTCCCGACCCGGAGCCTGAGGCTATGGATATATCCCGGACTGAGTCTAGCCTCTCTCGTTCCCGACCTGCACATCTCTTGGAGTACCCCATTAATAAGTGTTCCAAGCAGTCGGGAGAACGAGTGTGTCTAACCGCCGTTGGAGGAGGTGTGTTAGACTTTGGGGCTCCTTCCTCCAAATTATTGTATAAGGTGACATTGTTCTTCGGAACAACCACGGTTCCTGCCAAGGCGTGGGTGGATTCTGGCGCCGATGGCAATTTTTTGTCATCTACGTTTGCTCAGAAGCACGCCATCCCTATGGAGTTACTGCCAAGACCAATGAACATTAGGATAGTCAACGGTTCACTACTGGACACGCAAATCACCCACCAGTTGATTCCCCTCACCATGTAATTTCCTCAGGGTCACCGGGAGATTATCTCCTTTCTTATTATTCCCGGTGGATTAGATGAGATGTTATTGGGTCTTCCATGGTTACGTTGTCACACTCCACACATTGACTGGAATACGGGGAGAATTTCTTCCTGGAGTGAGAATTGTGTGTCTCAGTGTATGGTTACAGTCACCCGGAGGGTAGTCTCTGACCCTTCTACCGATGTGGCCCCCGGCACAGATCCTCTGTCTGTCCCCGAGATCCAGGTCTTGTCAGATTATGTCAAAAAGAACCCTCGGGTAGACCTTTTGTTCTGGTCCATGGATACGGCTGAGGACGATGACGAGCCCAGGCTCACCGTTCCTTCGGGAAGTATGCGGAGGGTGGCTCCAGTGTCCTTAAACAAGGTTCCTTCGGGGAGGACGTTCGTTCCCCCTAATCTACAAAATGAGGTGCTCTCCTGGGCACATGCCCCTAAGATCGGAGCTCATGTTGGGGTCAAACGTACCACAAAGTTCCTTCAACGGTCCTATTGGTGACCCCGGTGGCGCCAGGACATTAAGGAATATGTTCTTGCGTGTGTCTCCTGTGCAAGAGATAAATCATCCCGTCAAAGTCCGGCTGGTCTTCTCCACCCGTTATCCGTGGCGGACTCCACAGATTTGACTCCGCTTCTTCTGAATAATGGCCAACATCCGTTCCGGTTCCTATGCCAGTTCCCTCTATGGAACCTGGGGTCAGAGATTTGGCTCTGGGGGCGCGGGAAGTTTGGGACCATACACATAATGCTATATTGGCCTCCAAGAATCGAATGAGAGAGTCGGCTGACACTCTTCGTCATCCTGCTCCCGTATTCTATCCGGCGACAGAGTGTGGCTCACGGCTCGCAATACTAAAGTACGCGGGGAATCTGCTAAGTTTTCCCCCCGCTTTATTGGTCCTTTCAAAATTTTGGCCCAAGTAAACCCTGCAATGTACCGTTTACAGTTACCACGACACCTGAGGAGTCACAACACTTTCCATGTGTCGCTCCTTAAACCCGTTCACCTGACAAAACTCGCTAAACCCCAACCTGCTACAGACACCAGAGGTGATAATCTCGAGGTGCAGGCTATTATGGGGTCTAAGATGGTTCATGGAAAAAAGGTTACCCAGTACACTGGAGGGGCCATGGATCTGAGGATTATCCCTGGGAACCGGTGGACCACATTGATGCTCCCCTGCTCATTGAGGAAAATGAGCATGAAGTGGAGGGGGATAATGTTAGGCGTTGGGCTTTTGGTGGATTCAAAATGGGTTCAGAACCTTCAGTGGTCTCCCATTCTGGTTCAGCTGGGGTGGATGCTGCTCAGCATTGTCATCAGTCCTAACACCTAGCTGGTGCACGAGATGTACAGGTTGTCTCTTGGGTCTTTGTTCCTAGCAGCATGAAGGCTGCTACAGCCTAAGTCCAGGATTCTCTGCACTGAGCATGCCCGTGACATAGCGGACCGTGATTGGTGCTTTGGGAGTCAGCTGATCCGGTGACCAGGCACCGCCTAATTGGTCGCGGGTGACGTCACCAATTGTGCGACGGTGGGCAGGGCTTAATCTTTAAAAAGCCCGCCCACAAACATGACTGTGGCTCTGATCATTGAGCAGTGATGGTGTTGTGTGGGCACTTGATCGTTTGGGCTCCACATGTGCTTTAGCTTGATTCAGGCAGGTTTAGCAGGGGATAGGCAGCCTTAGATGGAGGGAGGCAGGTAGCTTCATCTGACAGTCTGGCTCCGACAAAGGGGTCGCCTTACACCCCGAGCAGTCTGCAGACGCCGTATTCCCGGCACCGCCTGTAAACCACGTGGAGAGATACTCCTCAGTCCGGTAGCACGCGGGCTGGGAGCACTTATACGCCGGCGTGTATCACACACGCATCCTAGCACCTACTGTGTGGTCCCTGTGCTGTAACAGGACTACAGATACATTATTTATCGCACATCTCTCGTGCAGTTAACGGAGATAGTGCGAATCCCTATTCCCATTCCGGTGTGCAGTAACACGGAAGGGATTGTTATTTAAGTTGGTTGTTTTACCTTTTCACCCGGAAGGTGGTCGGCCGCAGTCCACCAGGCTGCATCGCGGACCCCGGGTTCGGTTGCTTTCCATTATTCAATAAAGTTGTTTGCAACTGTCCCCTTAACAGTTATGCTTAGCTCATATGATGTTTTTAGAGCAGAAACCTAATTTAAAAAAGGCACCTTTAGGTGGTAAGACGTATACAGGAGCTGAGCCCGCACCATACTGGAGTAAATTTCAGCTGCACACCTTGCATTTGCCTGTAACAGCAGAGACCAGAGCGGACTCTGATTGCTGCTGTTTAATCATTTAAATGTCACTGTAAATCACTGACAACAGCATATAGATCACATGATTGGTGCTGCATGTGTGCACCAGCTCCCATTGCCCCCCCATAAAGCAATCTTTGAATTCCAACAAGTGATCAAATGATCGTTGGTTCAAGGCTCCTAATGGGACTAAAAAATGAAATTGAAAAAAGTTTTTAAAATTTATTAAAATAAATATAAAAAATAAGCAGATATGGTATCATAATGTCCACTTTTTCCACGTTACGAAAAAGCCGCAAAGAGAAAAAAAATCGAAATGTCAGAATTGTGTTTTTTCAGTTGCTGTAGCTTTCTAAAAAAATGCAATAAAAAGAAATCAAAATGTCCTTTGTACGCCAAAATAAATTTTTGCTTACCACACAACAAACAAGAAGCCTATAATAGAAGGAAAATAACCCAATATTAAGGCACAAAGCATATAATGTGCTATAAAGCATTCATTCAAGAAGAAACCTAAAAATGCATTGAACAAACAAATAACAAGCAAAAATGTGGACTGAATACTTTATTAATAGAATACCAATTGACATACTTTGAAAAAAAAAAAAAAGCATAAGAGAAGGATAAGAACAGGAATAAAAAATTGAGGTGGAGGAACATGGACGCCATGAACCATAAATAATCAGATGTCTAAAGATTATGTATAGCAAGATAAATAAATACTAATATGACAAAAAATATATGCAATCAGAATAATAAAGAAAGGTAAATTAGCATAAAATATGAAAGTAATAATACATATGGTTTGTAAACCCATGTAAATACATATAAAGTGCAAGTGCCCTAGAAGGTATATATCATCTGTAGCTGGGAGTCTACATAAGGTAAATACATCAAGTGCATGTGCCAATAAAAAAGAAGTCTTCACACCGTTCTATAAAAAAAAAATAAGAAATGCGGTACTCAGAAAATGTTTTTATTTTATTTTTACAAATTTCAAATTTTTTCATCACTTACATAATGATAAAAGAAAAACTATATAAGTTTGGTATTGCCATAATCATATTAACCTGACAAATAATGTTTCCAGGTTATATTTAACACAAAATAAACACTGTGAAAGTAAAACCTAAAACACAATTATGGAATTGCTTTTTTCACCATTTCTCCAAATTTTCATTTCATTTTTTCATTCAAAACTAAACTGGAAAAAAGGAGGAAAAAACTGAATTGCAAAGACAAAAAAATGCCCATTCAACAAGGGGTTAAAATGTGTACTAAGAACGTATATTCATATTTGAAAGATGATGCAATAGATCACTGTAAATTGTAGGATGCGTGGTCCATATCTCTCTTTTTCTGTTATTATAGACCTGTTTACATTGGCATCATGACTTTTGTTCAGAACTGAAGTCATCAGACTGGCAGATCCATAGATAATAGATAAAGCACCATTGTGTAACAGAAACAGCACTTGGCTGACATATTGGGCCCTGATGGGGTGACATGCAGACTTCTGCATTCCATGCTACACTTGTTTGCAAAATTAATAGAAATCGTAATAGAAACCCCAACTATCTATCTTTTGCGGCAAGGAGTAGTTTGTGAGAATACTGATGTTACCCTATGTTTGTGAAAACTTTATTTGTTATAGCTGGTTTATACATGCAACGTCTTGGGAGCATATAGAATCAGTTCTGTAGGGCTCCATTGTTTTGCTTGTAAGAATAGAATAGTTTTCAGTGCTATTCCTGCAGTCCAAATATCAGGAACCCTGAAGAAAACCTGATAAATCCCACATTTAGTCAATGGGCCTGCTTAAAAACAGATATAGTTATGGCCGAAAGTGTTGGCACCCTTGAAATTGTTCCAGAAAATGAGTCATTACTCCCAGAAAATTATTGCAACTACACATTTTGTTATACATATGTTTATTTCTTTTGTGTGTATTGGAATGACACAAAAAAACAGAGAAAAAAAGGCAAATTGGACATAATTTCACACAAAACTCCAAAAATGGGCAGGACAAAATTGCTGGCACCCTCAACTTAATATGTAGTTGCACACCCTTAGGAATAAATAATTGCAATCAATCGCTTACTATAACCAGTCATCAAAAAGCTTTTTTCACCTCTCAACTGGAATTTTGGACCACTCTTCTTTTGCAAACTGCTCCAGGTCTCTCATATTTGAAGGGTGCCTTCTCCCAACAGTAATTTTAAGATCTCTCCACAGGTGTTCAATGGGATTTAGCTGGCCACTTCTGATCTCTTTGCTTCCATCCATTTCTGGGTGCTTCTTAAAGTATGTTTTGGGTCATTGTCCTGCTGGAAGACCCGTGACCTAGGATGCAAACCCAGCTGACACTGGACACTATATTATGACTAGTGTTGAGCCACCCCCGTAGTGCTCGAGTTCGGTTCGGTTCGTCGAACACCCGTGTGTTCGCCGAACTGTTCGTCGAACTGTTCGTCGAACACCTTCGAACACCGTTAAAACCAATGGCAGGCAAACAAAAACACATAGAAACACATAGAAAACACCTTCAAAGGTGTCCAAAAGCTGACAAACTGCTCAGAAGACACAACTAACACATGGAAAAGTGACAAGTACATATAGTCATGCGAAAAGAAAAGAGGTGGAGGAGTAAAAGGAGGGGGAGACACAGATATAGGCATGTCATGCCCTTCTAAAATCCAAAAAGTGAGAAGCCGAGACGGCCAGTCCGCTCCTGCCCGTGCCACCTCCGTGTCGCCGGGTTTGTGCCAGAGCCGCGGTGAACCCTGACGGCCAGCCCCCCTCTCCCAATACTGGTGCCTGTCCGCTGGTGGGTCGAGAGAGCCCCCCTGTGGTGGAGGCAGCTCTGAGCTTTTTAATTTAAATTGTCCCTCTAATTTGAATGAATACACTTTAAATCCATTTACAAGGATCTATTGGAGGGCAAGTCTCATGCCAGCAGCCGCGTAATTCCAGCTCCAGTAGCGTCCACTAAAGCTGCTGCAGTTAAAAAGCTTTTATAAGGATCGAGCTCGGCTGTCCACCGCAAGGCATCCTAGTGCCAGTCCCAGCCCCTATGCCTTGGGGTGCCTCCTGATGCTCTTCACTAAGTATCCCGTGGTCCCGAAGCATTTCCTTTGAAAAAATTAAGTGTCCAAACTACAGGTGGTGTAGCTTGCTTAACAGCCGGGATAATCTGCTGACTAGCAGACACTGCTACTAGGCACAAAGTATTTCCTGGGCTAGATGCAGTTAAAAATTTGTAAGTAGATACTCTCGTTGGATGCTGAGAAAGCATTCCATAGAGTCTCCTGGCACGCCATATATGATTCTCTTAAAAAGCTTGGGGTAGGGGTCTAGGGGACCCTTTTATAGCCAAAATCACGGCCCTGTATCACAATACGTCACCTAGGCTGAAGATAAATGGAACTGTAGCACCGAGGGCTCGGTTGCTACAGACGTATTGCACCTCACCCAGAGGTGTGATATCTCACTCTCAGATAAGGATGGAGTGTGGATCAGGACCCGACACCTGCATGCATTACACCAGATTGCCGTGGGGCAGGGCGACCAATATGCCCCTGAGATGGGCACGACAGTCCCTGTCCCTGGCTGGAGTGGGGGGAGGGAACACTGAGGAAGGGGAACCCTGCAGTGCAGGAGCAGGGAGGAAGCAGTTCCTGGGTGCATTGAGAAGGGAGTATAAAAGGTGGGCACCATCTTAGTTCAGTGCAGAGAAGTCTGAGCAGAAGTGGCAGGGAGCAGGGGCTCTGCATGAGCTCTGCTCCGGAGGCGGGCCTAGTAACAGAGGCCCAGGCCTGCAAGAGGGAGAAGGAAGGAAGAGGAGCGGAGAAGGCTCCAGGAACGAGGAATGAAGGGATCCCAGGGGTGCGGACGGGCGAGTCGCCACCGCACGCCCGAATCCACCTGCGTGGAGGGGTCAGGCCAAAGGGGGAGACCGGTCCCCGAACTAGTGGAGGCAGGAAACGACACTCAGCTAGAAACTGGAGGCTCTGACATTTTATGTGGCGCAGCCCCTTGCTCCACCCGCTAGGAAGGCACCACATAGGGTCAGGGAAACTGGCGCCAAGTTTACCAAGAGGAGGCCCGAGGCAGCCGGACAGAAGTGTTGGTAAGAAAGGCCAGACAAAGGACACACAAAGGGGGTCCTGTGAAGCGCTCCAAAGTTATCTGGGAGTTGTCTGAGCCCCTCACCTGGTGAGCACAGTACGACGTGGGCAGCCGTTACCTGCAGACATGGTCTGGATAATAAGAACTGTGAGTAAAGGCCCTGAACTGCATCACTGACTCCGTGTCGTTACTGCTGCTGCCCTGCACCATCACCCCCATCCTCCGCATACACTGCCCTGAGGCTATACTCCTCCCGTGGGGAGTTATGCTACGCTCTGCTGCACCCACAACACCAGCCTTAGCGGTCTGCCCTGTAGCGGCGGTTCACTCTGACCGCAATCCACGGGTGGCGTAGTCGGACATTTAAACATCAAAACCACATAAATAGTTCCGCCACTGGTTTGACCGCCCTGAGCCACGGAACCGGATCGCCGCCACGAAGACTACAACCACCAGCATCCACCAAAAAGGGTCCGGCTCCGGGTGTCCCAAGGCCCAGGGGGTGCGTCAGAACATTTTCATCACCTTTCACAATCACCAATGGGACAAGGCAGGGATGTCCTCTGTCCCCTCTCTTATACATCCTAGTGACGGAGCACCTGCTCTCATCAATTCGCCATAACCCCAATATTAGGTGGATTGAGGTGGGAGGCACCGAGTACAAGTGCTCTCTATTTGCTGATGATGTCCTAGTATATATCACTCAATCACATATATCCATCCCTGCTGTTATGGCTGAAATAGATCACTTTGTTACATGGTAAAATTTTAAAATCAATGCAGCGAAGTCTGAGGCCCTCGATGTCTCCCTCCCTAAATCCATATAGGATTCCATCCAGTCCAACTTTCCCTTTGCCTGGCCCTCACAGGGTATCAAATACTTAGGAATTCCTATTCATAGAGACCTCTCCCATCTATGTTATCTTAATTTTGGGCCCTTTATTGAACAATTCCATACAGACCACGGTTGGCAAGTTAGAACTGTAAGATTCACTACGTGAACCACTGGTGTTTTGTGGAAAAGCACATGTACACCGCGTTCCAAATTATTATGCAAAAAGTGTTTAGGAGTGATAAGGGAAGAATTTGTTTGTTTGTCAGTTAAACTCATTGATGGTGATGTGTGTCAGGGCTCTTTATATCACTGTAAGCAATTGCAGACACCTGTGCTAATTAGTTTGGCAGGTGTGTCCAATGAAAGGAAAAACTACTTAAGAAGGCTCTCTCACATTATTAAGCAGCCTACATTTTCTGCCAAAATGGGAAAGAAAAAGGATGTGTCGGCTGCTGAGAAGCAACAAATTGTGGAGTGTTTAGGTCAAGGCATGACTACAATCAACATTGTGCGATGATCAGGATGAAGTGTCTTGGCAATCAAGAAGTATGTAGCTGATTCACAGTACACACGTGTGCGTGCTGATAAGGGCAAATTGAGGACTCTTTCCTACAGGCAATTACGTCAGGTTGAAAGAGCAGCGGCAAAAAAGCCTTGTCATAGCAGCAGACAAGTTTTTGAAGCTGCTTGTGCCTCCAACGTCCCCCGAACAACAAGATGCAGGGTCCTTCAGAGGTTTGCAGCTGTGCATACGCCATCCTGTCGACCTCCTCTATCCACTTCACACAAGCAGAAACGGCTCCAGTGGGCCAAACATTACATGAAGACTGATTTCAAAACTGTTTTGTTCACGGATGAGTGCCGTGCAGCGCTCGATGGTCCAGATGAATGGAGTGGAGGATGGCTGGTTGATGGACACCCCACGCAAACACGGCTACAGCGCCAACAAGGAGGAGGTGGAGTAATGTTTTGGGCTGGAATCATGGGGAGAGAGATTGTCGGCCCCTTTAGGATCCCTGAAGGCGCTAAAGATGAACTCCATAATGTATGTGGATTTTCTCAAACAGCACTTCCTGCCATGGTTCAAGAAGAAGAACCGTGTATTTCACAGCAAGATCATTTTTCTGCATGATAATGCACCATCTCATGCTGCACATAAAACATCTGCATCTCTGGCTGATATGGGCATAAAAGGGGACAAACTTATGGTGTGACCCCCATGCTCCCCTGACCTCTACCCCATTCAGAACCTTTGGAGCATCATTAAAAGGAGTGTCTATGATGGCGGGAGGCAGTTCACATCAAAGCAACAGCTCTGGGAGGATATTCTGTCCTCATGCAAAACAATTGAAGCAGAAACCATCCAAAACCTGACAAATTCAATGGACGAGAGAGTTCAGAAGCTCCTTTCGAACAAGGGGTCCTATGTGAAAATGTAACATCACCTAGAATAAAGTTTTGAGTTGAAAACTGTTTGATTTCAGTTTCTAACAACCTGCTAATGCTTATAATTTCAAAAATGACCATTTTTTTGGTCTTTATTAAAATGAAAAGGTTGATCGAAAAGTTTGGGGGATCTAAGAGTGTGGCAACCCAGTAGTCATGATTACTTCGAATTCTGACAATATGAGGGTCATGCTGCAGGTAGTGCAGCAAGAAGGCACTTATGTGTCTTGCGCATCTCGGAGCCCCAAAATTATTTTCCGGGCTAGATGCAGCTAAAAATTATTTTTAATTTTAAATCTGGTGAAGCTTATTATAGATGGCCTAATAGGATCAGTGCTGCACACTGCTACAAAGCCCAAATTATTTTCCAGTCAAGATACAGATAAACATGATTAGTAATTTGAAAGCTTAAAACGGTTGGTAGGGTGATTTTAACCAATCATCAAGCTTTTACTCTCCCCAGGATGACACAGGGTTAGAAAAGTCGTTTCGGATCCATGATTTGTTCATCTTTATGAACGTGAGTCTGTCTACATTATCAGTGGAGAGCCGCGTGCGCTTATCTGTCAGCACACCACCAGCAGCGCTGAACACACGTTCAGACAGAACGCTGGCTGCGGGGCATGACAAGATCTCCAAGGCGTAAGTGGCTAGCTCCGGCCATTTATCCAGATTGGAAGCCCAAAAAGAGCAAGGGTCCAGTGACACAGTCGTGGCTTCAATGTTTACTTGGAGATACTCCTGTACCATCGTCTCTAGGCGTTGACTATGTGTCAGACTTCTTGTCTCCTGTGGCCTTGCAAAGGATGGGCTAAAAAAGTGGTGAAATGATTCCGCAAAATTGATGTTACCAGCAGATACTGTGGTTCTGTTACGGTTTGAGTGCTGAACACTTGACGGTCCCACGGTTGGCAAGTTGGAACTGTGAGATTCACTACGTGCACCACTGGTATTTTGTGGAAAAGCACATGTAAGATTCTGCAACAGTCTCTGCTGATACTCCTGCATGCGTGCATCCCTTTCTATGGCAGGAATAATTTCTGCAAATTTACTTTTGTACCGGGGATCTAACAGTGTGGCAACCCAGTAGTCAGGATTATTTCTAATTCTCACAATTCGAGGGTCATGTTGCAGGTAGTGCAGCAAGAAGGCACTCATGTGTGTTGCGCATCCAGGAGCACCAAGTCCCTGTTGTGTTGGTGGCGAGGTAACAATCATGCTTCCTTCCTCTGTCCTCTCCCCCCAACCTCGCACAACAGAAATGTGATCAAGGTCTCCCTCATCTGATGAGTCTTCCATCAGTTCGTCCTCCACTTCTTCCTGGGCTCCTGCACCTTCCTCACTAGTTTGGCTGCTACCATGCGCCTTGCTTAAACCATCTCCCCCACCCTCACATGCCTGCCGCCTTGGTGCTGCCGACCGTCTGGACCTTGCAGATGTTAGCCCTTCCGCATACAACTCCTCCTCCTCTACTTCCTCCACCTCCTCTTGTGCCACCACCTGACTCCGAATTCTGTTTAACATGTGCTCCAGCATGTAAATCACCGGAATAGTCATGCTGATAATGGCATCGTCAGCACTAAACATCTTCGTCGCCATTTCAAAACTGTGCAGAAGGGTGCATAGGTCCCTGATCTGAGACCACTCCTCCAGCGTGATTTGCCCCACCTCTGAATCTCGTTGGCCCAGGCTATACGTCAGAACGTATTGCACCAGGGCTTGTCGGTGCTGCCACAGTCGCTGCAACATGTGCAGAGTTGAATTCCACCGGGTAGGCACATCGCATTTTATCCGGTGAAGTGGCAGGCCCAACGACTTCTGTAGAGATGTAAGTCGCTGAGCTGCGGGATGCGAACGGCGGAAGTGAGCACACAGCGACCGTGCCCTCTGCAGAAGGCCATCTAGTCTGGGATAGTGGGCTAAAAATTGCTGGACAACCAGGTTCAACACGTGAGCCATACAAGGCACGTGTGTGACATTGCCCCGGCGAAGGGCCGCACCCAGGTTTGCAGCATTGTCGCACACGGCCTTCCCTGGTTTCAGGTCCAGTGGAGACAACCATTCATGAAATTGGTTCTCCAGAGCTGACCACAACTCCTCAGCTGTGTGACTCACATTTCCCAGACATTTCAATGTAAAAACCGCCTGATGACGTTGAGCCCTACTGCCAGCATAGTAAGGAGGTGTGCAGGATCCCTTCTGCGCAGTTAGAAAGCTTGTGGCATGACCAGACAGGCTTTGGGTGCAGGTGGAAGACCGAGAGGAGGTTGAGGAGGCAGAAGCAGTGGAGGAAAAATGACATAAAGAGGATTGACGCACAACTCGTGGGGACGGCAAGACTTGGACAGCAGCCCCTTGTCCTGCTGTCACCATAGTTACCCAGTGCCCAGTCAGCGACATGTAACGCCCCTGTCCATGCCTACTCGTCCAAGTGTCTGTGGTGAAATGCACCCTGTCACACACAGAGTTTCTCAAAGAAGCGGTGATGTTGTGTGCGACATGCTGGTGGAGCGCAGGCACACCTTTCTTTGAGAAGTAGTGCCGACTGGGCATCTGGTACTGGGGCACTGCGACGGACATAAGGTCTCGAAAATCCTCTGTGTCCACCAGGCGGAAAGGCAGCATTTCTGTAGCCAAGAGCTTGCAGATGGTGAAATTCAACCTCTTAGCTTTCTCATGGCTAGGAGGAAATGGTCTTTTACTTGTCCACATCTGAGGGACCGAGGGCTGGCTATTGTGCTTAGACGGGGTTGATAAGGGTGTCCCCAGCAAACTGCCGGTCTGTGAGGAAGATGCAGGCGGACATGTTAGGTTGCCTTGATCCAAAGGTGGTGCTATCGATGTCGGACAGCGCTCAAGACCAGCTGGTGTTACCACCTCCAAAGAAAATGATGACCTGCCAATCACGCTGGCTGTTGCGGGTAAAGAGGTGGCAGGTCTGCGCCCCAAAACAGGTGTGACTGCTGTCCCCCCAGTCACAGAGGATGAAGAGGCCGCGGATGCACAAGATATGGCAGACGGTGGTTGGCCCGGCCGGCTAGACCGCATTGTAGCACACTGAGCTTCCCACTGCAACTTATGCTTCATGTCCATGTGCCGGTTCATGCATGAAGTACTCAAACTATGTATTTTTTGGCCTCTACTTAGCTTTTGCTGACAAATGTTACAGATAACACGAGTTGGGTCATCTTTATCGATCTTAAAAAATGCCCAGGCTATGCAAGGCTTAGCACCCATGCGACCTGAAGAGCCACCACGACTTGTGGTGAGAGGCAGAGTTGTGTTTGAGGATGCAGTTGTTGACGTGCTTCCAGTACTACGTCTCTGTCCAGGAAGGCGCAACCTGACCTCGTCGTCACTAGCATCTTCCTCCACCTCCTCTGCTGACCTCATCTCTTGGCTGACTGTGGGTTGACAGTAAGTGGGATCTCCGACCTCATCATCATCACCCTGTGCGTTATCACACCCGTCGTCCTCAGAGCCAACCTGTTCCTGCCCTGACAAAAAACTAAAGTTGTCGCTCCAATCAGGTATTTGAGTCTTATCATCGTCTTCCTCATTGTCTCCACCAACAGGAGTTACAGTTTGGGAATGAGGGTCTACATTATGGTCAGAACCTTCTGCGTCTGGTCCTGGATCCGACTCATAAAGATTCTGGGCATCAGTGCAGATCATTTCCTCGTCTGGATTCACAGAAGCGCTGGAGTCGACCTCTGATTCCCAGGCTATAGTATGAGTAAACAGCTCTGCAGACTCAACCATCTGTTCTACCTCATACTCAGACGGGCAGCTGGAGATTTGGGAGCTGTGAGGAAGCAAGTGCGATTTGTGTGACACCTTTGAGGACTGGAGTATTTGTGATGTTGAAGTTGATGTGGAGGAGAGCCCACTTAAAGGAGCACTTGATATCCGTTGAAGCACCTGCTGTTTTTGTGCCTCATCTGGAATTTGTAGCGATTGGCGTGGCCGTAAGAAAGGGATCTTATCACATTGTCCGCTAAAAGAAGTAGACATTTTAGTTTGGCTGGAAGATGGTCTTTCTTCTGCACCTACCCCATGGACACAACCTTTTTTCCCCTTCCCAACACGCCTATTCCCCTTTCCACCAGCAGCAGGCCTTTTTCCACTCATTTTGGTGGTTAACTAATTCACAACTCTGGAGTTGTTTGCACAAAAAAACAATGGATGGTAACCGAGCAGAGCTGAGTGGCCAAACTGTGGTATTAGGCCAAAACTATTGGCTGGGTTAGATGCAGAAAAAATTTATTTTTAATTTGCAACCTGATGGAGGTCAGTATAGATGGACTAATAGACCAAGTCCCACACACTGCTAGAAGCCCAAATATTTTTTCAGAGCTAGATGCAGAAAAAAATTATTTTTAATTTGCAACCTGATGGAGGTCAGTATAGATGGACTAATAGAACAAGTCCCACACGCTGCTAGAAGCCCAAATATTTTTTCAGAGATAAATGAAGAAAAAAATTATTTTTAATTTGCAACCTGATGGAGGTCAGTATAGATGGACTAATAGACCAAGTCCCACACACTGCTAGAAGCCCAAATATTTTTTCAGAGCTAGATGCAGAAAAAAATTATTTTTAATTTGCAACCTGATGGAGGTCAGTATAGATGGACTAATAGACCAAGTCCCACACACTGCTAGAAGCCCAAATATTTTTTCAGAGCTAGATGCAGAAAAAAATTATATTCAGTTTGCAACCTGATGGAGGTCAGTATAGATGGACTAATAGAATGATGCTATGCCCAAAAGATTTTACTTCACTAGGTGCAGTAAAAAAATTGGTATTCTATACACAGGTGGTATATCTTGCAACACAGATAGGCTACTCCACTGACTAACACACTCTGCAATAGGCCAAAAAGGATTAGCTTTGCTAGATTCAGCCAAATGCTGTGAAAAAAACTTGCACAGCACTGGCACAGACCTGCCTGGCAAAAACTGATAGGAACTGATGTAACCTAGTCCTGAAAAGGACTGCAATCACAACTATTCCCTACTCCCAAGCTATCTGTATATTTGTGCGAAAATTGGCTTGAAATTAACAAGGTATAGCGCACACAGCAACAGCGGTGCCGTCTAACACGCAGCTGCAGCAGTGAGAAAATGGTGGCGACGGGGAAAATGGCTTGGTCTTATAGGGCAAGGACATGTGACATACACTGCCAATCACACATGCCCTTGCTTGTGTGAAAAAAAGCACTTCGCTCTGTGTGTGCGCTGCTGATAGGCTGACAGATTGCACCTCCCCACTGCAAATGCGGGAAAGAGAAAAAAAAATGGAGATCTTCATTGTTCCTGCAGAGATCCATCCCCTGCCCCTCCCCCCGCCCCGCTGTACACTCAAACTGCGTATTAACATTAATTTTCATCATTACTGAGAAAAAATCCAGTTATGATTTTGGTGCACGAACAGTTATCGAACATAACCTCGAACAGCCGAATTTTTCTCAAATTGTTCGTGTTCGCCGACCGGCTCGAACACCGCCCAAAACAGCTCGAATTTGAGATTGGCGAACAGTTCGAGTAGAACAACGCTCATCTCTAATTATGACCCAAAGTCCTTTTGGTAATCTTCAGATTTCATGATGCCTTTCACACAGTCAAAGCACCCAGTGCCAGACGCAGCAAAGCAACCCCAAAACATATTTGAACCTACACCATATTTGACTGTAGTTACTGTGTTCTTTGCTTTGTAGGCCTGATTCTGTTTTCGGTAAACAGTAGACTGACGTGCTTTACCAAAAAGTTCTATCTCGGTCTCAACTGTTCACAAGACACTCTTCCTTGAGGATTTTGGCTTATGTACATTTTGGCAAACTGCAGTCTAGCTTTTTTATGCCTCTGTTACAGCAGTGGGGTGCTCCTAGGTTTCCTGCCATAGTGTTTCATTTCATTCAAATGTTGACGGATAGTTTGCACTGACAATAATGCACCCTGATTCAAACGGACAGCTTGAATTTCTTTGGAACTTGATTGGAGCAGCTTATTCACCATCCGGACTATCCTGCTATGCAACCTTTCATCAATTTTTGTTTGCCGTCCACGTCCAGGGAGATTAGCTACAGTGCCATGGGTTGTAAACTACTAGATTATGTTGCGCACCACGGACAAAGGATCAAGATCTCTGGAGATGGATTTGTAACCTTGAGATTCTTCATATTGTTCAAAAATTTTGGTTCTTAAGTACTCGGCAGTTCTCTTCTAATTTTTTCTGAAAACATCACAGAAAAAGATATAGCCTTACCAACAGCAGGTCAGATTAACAATGCACTGGCAGGATGTAGCAGGCCCCCATGATAAAGGCGGGGCAGCACAAGTGCAAAATACTGATGCAAACAGTCACTCAATAACCTACCTGGTCGTTATTTTGGCCAAAATACGCAAGTTCACAACCCACGTCAATGGTCCTCACACTTGCGAATCCTAACACTAAAAATAAAAATGGCTAACATGGGACAAAATTTAAAAAAACATCACAGAAAAAGATAAAGCCTTACCAACAGCAGGTCAGATTAACAATGCACTAGGAGGATGTAGCAGGCCCCCATGATAAAGGCGGGGGCAACACATGTGCAAAATACTGATGCAAACTGCAAGGAGGGGTTGGCGGTGTAGTACTATACATGCACACAGATGGGGCTTGCATAGGACGCTCTTTTTCTGCTCTCCATGCTTAATGTAGCACACACAGACAAACAATGCAAAGATTGTGTCAACTTCTTCCCTTTTTATCGGTTCAGGAGTGGTTTTCATATTGCTCACATCTGTTACTTCCACAGGTGAGTTTGAATGAGCATCACATACTTGAAACAAAGTTGTTTACCCACAATTTTGGAAAGGTGCCAACAATTTTGTCCGGCACATTTTTGAGGTTCTGTGTGGAATTAAGTCCAGTTTTGCCTTTTTTCCTCAGTTTTTTGTGTTGTTCCAATACACACAAAGGAAATAAACATGTATATAGCAAACATGTGTAATTGCAAAAATTTTTGGGGAGAAATACTTTATGTTCTGGAACAATTTCAAAGGTGCCAACACTTTCAACCATGACTGTATTTCATACCATACTGGTCATAGTTCTATTAGAAATGGACACTATGACAGTGTGATGAGGTTCTAATAATACTTTATACAGCAGTTGAAATAAATTGTACATTTTACGCCCTTTCTTGTCCCATTTAGAACAAATTTTTGGCTCCTTCTACCTCTACTTCCAGAAACATTTTGGAAGTTCCAGAGATTTTTCAGTTTGTCAAGGATTTCTTCCTTTTCCCATGAACTGTCAAGAATGTATATTATATTGAGGCCTATGTGGTTTTGCTGGGTACTGTATAATAGACTAACTTTTTCCTTTGTCTGAAAACTTGGACTGTCATGCAGGATCTGAAGATGGATGCTACTTATATACTATGGTAAGATTTGCTCCGGTAAGGAAAATAGGGAAAATTATCAATAAATTGGTCATATTGCTTTTGTGAGTTATTCAATTACTGTCATATTCTTATCAATATATACAGATGTTTTTATTAGAATGACCTAGAAAGAAATCTACTTGCCCGATCATCTGGTCTTTTATACATAAGACTAGGCTCATCAAAGGGCAATATTGATTTGGCTGATCTTTTGATACTTTTGTAACGTGGGCAAAGTACTGGTCTTCCATGCTTCGCCACGCTACATAAAAATGGAGGTCCTGGCTATGGGTGTGTACTGCTGTTAGCTTTTCCATATGCCTCTGCAGAGTGCATATTGCCATTGGATTTGGTTGGCCAGGACCAGATGAATTAGAATTGAAGGAGGGCGACCATCCAAAAATAAACTTTTTACTTAACAATAACTTGATGAGAATTATGATTAGAAGTATGATGAACAGTATATACATTGGATAGCAGGCAAAGCACTTCATGAACGCTTCTTCTGCATAACACAGAGGGAAGAAATTTCTGGTTACATGTTGCGGTACATTGCTTTTGTTTCAAGTCACAAAAGTCCATCAAACCATTATTGGTAATTCCATCTTCTCCTGTGATGGCTGTACAGATTGAGGTGTAACCCTATGGTCCCTCACAGCTACTCTCAGTTCCCAGCTGACTAATGAGGACCCCAATGACTGTGGCGCTTCAGTATGAGTCTTCACTAGGACTCTCAAAGTCAACTTAATCAGGGCCGCATGCTCCTTGCCGTGCCACTGCATCTTCAGCTCTCAGTAGGAGAACTCATGTCCCTGTATGAAGACACTCTAGCTTCTTCTCTAGTATAGACAATTGATTGCTTAAGATCTTATTCTCTGAGATTAGGAGTCCTTCCTTCATCTTAGTTCTCTCCAGCGATTCTCCGTTTTGTTGATTAGGCCTCTTGGCTTGGTCCAAGCACCTCATTGTCCCATTCAACGTTACAATGCATCCTATCTAAATACTGGAATTCCGCTGCCAAATAATATATGCTTCTCTTCAGAATGTACTATTGTCACGGTGTAGTGGGAATGCTGGTGAGGAAATGGTAGATACGGGCAGGGTGAGCAGGGAAAACTAGTCTGTCCCTAGACTGGCAACCCTGAATAGCCCTGACCCCAAAGGTATCTCTGATGGTGAGAAGGTTCGGGTCTCCACCCTAAGCCCTAACTCCTCCACAAGCCCTGCGCTAATCCCCCTCACCTCCCTCCACAGAACAAAGGTACAGCAATCTCAAAGGAAAGGACTTCAGCGGCACAAACGAACAGGACTGCATAGCACGGTTTCCTGGTAAAGAGTGAAACTCTATCAGCAGCACCACCTGGTGGAAGGAGAGGCTACTTAAAGGCTAGGGGGAGGAGACTCACAGAGAAACTCACATCCACCAGGACACGGCAATAGAGCTGGCATTAACCCATCAGTACAAGAGGGAATTTCACAGTTTAAGTTACAGCGGCATCTACAGGGTGGACCATTTATATGGATACTCCTAAATTAAATGGGAATGGTTGGTGATATCAACTTCCTGTTTGTGGCACATTAGTATATGGGAGGGGGAATACTTTTCCAAATGGGTGGTGACCATGGCGGCCATTTTGAATTTGGCCATTTTGGATCCAACTTTATTTTTTTCAATGGGAAGAGGGTCATGTGACACATCAAACTTATTGAGAATTTCATAATAAAAATAGTGGTGTGCTTGGTTTTAATGTAACTTTATTATTTCATGAGTTTTTTACAAGTTTATGACCACTTATAAAATGTGTTCAAAGTGCTGCCCATTGTGCTGGATTGTCAATGCAACCCTCTTCTCCCACTCTTGACACACTGATAGCAACACCGCAGAAGAAATGCTAGCACAGGCTTCCAGCATCCCTTGTTTCAAAGGGGGGAACTAGTCTCAGCAATTTGAAACCTAAACACACACACGCTGCCTGTATCCAGCAGTAACTATAGTGTTGATGAGGCCCCGTCTAGAGATTAGGGCAGGGCTTATAGCAGTATATTCAGACACAGATTTGACAGTTTGATGTACCAAATGCCAGTTTTAAAGAATTGGGGCCTGAGAATCTTGGATGATTCCCAGATTATAACACATTCATGTAATACCCATCTCAAATACAGTTATGTGCATAAGGCTTAACTGCTAAAGCAAATGAAACTTTGCTTCTAGCAATGTCAAGGTGTTGGATGCAAGGGTTTAAAACTTCAAGGTACACGTAGTCCAAGGAACAGTGATGGCACAATCCAAATTAATATCAACCGGTTCTCCCTAAATCAGAATCACATTTACCTATGTAACTAAGATACTTGTTTTCTGTTTTTAAGATTTTACTTATCAAGAAACATAGTTAATGTGATTAAATTCTTTCTAATCTATTAGAAGAAAAATGCTCTTCCCTATGAATCAACGAGCTGAAACTTGAAATGTCCTTCTCTGCAGCCATTTTTGCTATGAGATATTAAATTGAAAATAAGTTTGTGAGATCTTTTAGGCTCCTAATATTGCACATTACACTTTTTCCTGTTTGCGGGGATATGTATTTTTTTGTGCTGTTGCTTATTGAATACACAAATTTTATATTTCTCATAATTATGCTAATATATGAAGAGAATTAAATTAGAATGCTTCAGTATCATATTGTTCTGCTATCTTCCTAGGATTTACGGTACATTAGATTTACATTTTTTTTTTATGAGTAAGCAATTTATGCCTCTTGTAGTGTTTTTCCCACTGTGGCAGATATTACAAAACAGATTCAATCCTCTTTCAGAGCTTTTAATTAAGTGCTTTTAATAATTATGTTTGGAAACCAGGTTTCTTTGGGATTTCACAGTTTGATTACTTTACATGAGAGCAGTTGAGGCCTATCAGAATGGAACCCATAATCAAAATAAAACTTTGGACTTTTTGTAAAAAATATATTTAAAAAAAGGGGAACAAGACAAACTATAATAAAACTAAGCCCAACAAATCAAATAAACCAAATACTGTACACGGTATACTTTTATTTACTGTCTTGCATATTGCTTTGTTTTACTCAAGCTGTTTTTCATATTTCCTTTACATAAAGTTCTTAGATTTTATCTGCACAATAATTTATTTTTAATAAGAACATGAACAAATGTATACTTTAATCTCATGAACTAAAGAAATGTTGTCATTTTGTAGAAATCCAAAGAAAATAATTAAAACTTTAAAGAGACTCTAGCACCAGGTTTTTGGTGCTCCATCTAAGAGCAGCATAAAGTGAGGGCAGAAATTCTAATTCCAGAGTTGGATCAATTACTGAGATTCTTGCTGTAGTTTTGGCAAACCACAGTTTTATCTCCTGCCGATCTGCTCCGTTCAATAATGAGCTCCTGCTATGAAACCCATGATATTCAAGAGCTCTAGTTATCCCTGTCCTCTACCACTGGTTGTCAGCTTACTATCTAGGAACATTATAGGCATAAAGCAATTATTATGGTACGCCGTATTAGGGCCACACACATAAGCCTAATGTTGGCCAAACCCATCGATATTAATGGGTTTGACCAACAGTCTAATCTGTATGACAATGTCTGATGGTCGAGGAAGATGTCGAATCCGCATGACCATTTTCAGACTATCGATCACATTGTCTTCCTGGAGATAAGCTGCTGGCCGGACATGTAAGTTGTCAGCTTTTTCATAGAAAACACAGAACTGCTCGACTGAACGAACTCTGCTGTGTATGGGATAATCAGCCGGATGATCAGCCCGAAGCGTTGTTTGGCCGATAGCCACCTAATGTGTATGGCCAGATTTAGTCTGAGATCATTATTGAGAAAACTAGTTGATCTACAGTATATACCTCAATAATTTTATCAAAATTACAGCAGAGTCCAATACACGTGCATTTACACTGAACGATTATTATGAATGAAAAATACATTGTTTTTTTTTTTTTTTCTGTCTCTGAAAGGGAAAAACTAGATCACTATATTACTGAGCGAATCTCCTTTAGATGCATTGCCTCTTGGGAAAGAATCTCTGTATTATGGTACCATATAGAGGCACTATATAGAGCCAAACTGGGTGCCTTTATTGTGCATGGGGCTTTATTATTATTATTATTATTATTATTATTATTATTATTATTATTTTGCATTACTTTTAATAAGTGCTGACTGTATTGTCTTATTGATTGGCTGTTTAAACGTCTTAAATATATTTTTACTTAGTTTATTTTTCTGTACAATCATACAAACTTGCACTACTTTAAGTATTTTACACATTTATATGCTTCAGGAAATTGTACGTGCCATTGATCTGCTGAGCTTTGCAATCAATTTCCAATTGTAAAAAGTCTGTTTTGCTCTGTCTAAAATGTATAATGTGAACAACCTAAGCTAAAGAACTTGCATAGAAAGTAACCAACTGTATTTCAAAATCAATAAAAACGGGGATAACTGTGGTACTATTAGCTACGCATTGTGCCATCTCATGTTAATTGTAGTCCCATTGGCCTGGTAATACTTTGCACGCTCATGACACTTTATCAATTGAATGACTCAAGTTTATTGGAGCCTGTGAACAAGGGCAATTTTTCAAACTGGGAACATTGTTCAGATTAGATAAGCTGAACAGTTTATCACATTTGCAGATTCATGATGTCTTATGCAAATAACTAACAATGAAAAAAAAGAAAAAAAAACAGCATATATTAACGTGGTTGTCTAGTTTGACAAAGTCCTCCTGAGATGCAGGTGCCTTTTGAGTGCAAGCATGGAGTGATCTGCTATTTTTGACTATGACAACCATGATAGCGCCAGTGCAGGAAAAAGATCAATAGAAACAATTTCTTTAGGTCAACATTTTTTATCTTTTAATATAATAAGATAATGTATAAACCAGGGAATTTCAAAATGCTTAAAGGGAATCTGTCAGCAGGTTTTTGCTATGTAATTTGAAGGCAGCAGAAGACAGAGGCTGAAACACAGAATTCAGGGATGTGTCACTTGTGTGCTATTGTTTACTAATGGTTAAGGATTTATCACTAGGAGATTAACATTGCCCATTGCCAGACTAGTCCTGCAAATAAACACCTCACTGTCTGTGGACATTGTATATACAGAGTCTGGTGTGGGCGGGGTTAGCTTCCTCAGCTCTGCTTCATTCTAAATCTAAAAGCTCTGATTGTGTCAGAACGGCTGCACCCAGTAAACAAAGTGACACATCATTGGATTCAGGGTCTCTTAGCCTACATCAGGCTGCTCTCAGATGAGGTAGCAAAAACCTGCTGACAAATTCCCTCTAAAATGATCTAAGGGGACATATTTTATATTGCAGTGTATTGTGCATGCCAGATATAACATATGACAGACATCATGGCTTTTGTAATACCATGGTAACCCATTAGTACCCGCAACTGAAGTGGCACAAACTAAATGGCAGAGGGAGCCCACTTCCCCCATCTAACCACTTCAATGCTCTGGTTGCAATTTACAGAGGCATACAAAGATTTCAATGGCCCGGATCAGAGTTACAGAGAATGAGAGCGAGCTAGTGCTCTCATATCTCAATTCTACTGATTAGAGAGGGTCCCAGTTGTAGAATCCACATCAATTAAGCAATGACCACCTATCTAGGGAAGCAGTGATAATTTATGCAACTGGAATACTCCTTTAAATAAATCTCTCATGAATTGTTTCAATATCATTACTATATATGTATGATTCAGAATTCCTAATGGTTTGTCACTTATGCTGCATTCCTAATACATTGTACATTGGTTAAAATGTATACAATTGCATGCGAGAGTTTTCTGATGGATTGGATCATGCGGTTAAGCTCATGACATTATGATTATATCTTCTGAATAGAAATGCTCCATCACCATCAAAACATGGTAATAAATTGCATTAATATATATTACAAGACTAAAAGCCGCATATGAAATCCCAGTGAAAGAAATAGATGTAATGTTTTATCTTACATTTAATAAATAGGCTGTATTTATATAAATTAAAAGATATTGAATGTTTTAATAATGATACAATGGAGGCTGTAACTTAATTCAGTGGTATTCAGCTATGGATGGTGTCCAGTAATGAATATTAATGAATACAGGAAATTGTGAGATCTCATATTTCTATGTATTGTCCTATGTTTTATTTGGATAATTAGGGTATGTGGACACTAAGTTTTTTGAGGTGTGTTTTTGAGCGTGTCGGCTTCAAAAAATGCCTGAAAAATCACTTTAAAAATGCTTGGAAGACTCTTCCCATTCATTTGTATTGTAAAACCACTCTGCTGGTCATATGTTCAGTCTTTTGAGAGTTTTTTTCAGCTTCAGGTTTTGAGAAAAAAAGCATGTCACTGTTAAGAACTCTCCTGTTAGGTTTTTTCTATCTTGCTGGTCACATGACCTTGTTTGCCTATTTAATCCTGCTCCGCCCTCCTGGCCTTGCTGGACTTCATTGTAATTTCTACTCTTAAGTTAGCCTGGTGCTTAGTTACCTTTCTCAGTCAGTTTAGCTTGGTCTTCGGACCTTTATGTTCTATGTTGTGTGTTTGTCTTTTACTGCTACAATTTCTGCTAGGAGGTGCCCAACTTTATCCCAGTCCCTAGTTCTTGTAGGGATCCCTTCCTTGCATCTATAGGTCTTCGTACAGACTCGCCGAGGACTTTAGCCGGTCTGATCGCAGGATCAGGTTCCCCGCTACATCGTAGGGATCTAGCTTAGTTCTATTGTAGGGACAGATCTCCTTTCTTTCCTTAGTGCTTGTAGCAGATCATAACAGTAAGTCCAGCCCAAAAATATCTCTAAGGAAAGACTTCCAGTTTCCATCATGGTGTTGGTTCAGGATTTGGCTCAATGCCTGCAGGTACTTTCTCTGGAGGTGGCCGAGCTCCAACAACACGTGAGTAGCTGTTCTGGAGCACATTTTGTGGAGCCTAAGGTACGTTTGCCTGATTTATTCTTTGGTGATCAACAGGAATTTTTTTCCTTTAAAAATGCTTGTTTATTGTATTTTCGTTTGAGACCCAGATCCTCTGGTGATGAATCACAGCGCATATGGTTCATAATGTCACTTTTGCGCAAAGAACCTCAGGGATGGGCCTTTTCTCTCCAACCTAGTGATCCATGCTTTAGATCAGTGGATAGTTTTTTTTCTGCTTTGGGTTTGTTGTATGATGATCCTGATCGTGTCTCATCAGCTGAGACTGAATTAAGACATTTGAGGCAGGGATCAGGTAATGTGGAAAAATATTGTTCTCTCTTCCGTCGGTGGTCTGCCCAGGTGGGGTGGAACGATTCAGCTTTGAAAAGTTTGCTTCTTGCGGGGCTAGGTGAAAGGGTTAAGGATTTGCTGATTGCTTATCCCACACCTGGAAACTTGCAGGAGGCTATGCAATTAGCTATACGGGTGGACAGGAGACTGCGTGCAAGGGTTAATGAAAGTAAATCCTCTGCCATGTCAGCTCCGAGTCTTGAGAGGGTCTGTACTGACATTGGAGAGCCGATGGAGATTGGGGCGATGGCACCCCGCTCTCAGGAAAAAGACCGCAGATCTTCTGAAGGCTTGTGCTTTTATTGCGGGAAATCTGACCATTTTATTAAGAACTGTGTGCTTCGTATGAACAAAGAAAGAAAAAAGGTCAGTTACGCCCGTATTGCCTGTTTAAATTCTAAGGGGGTATTTCTTTCTGCTACTACTGCTGCTCAGGAAGAATTAATTGAATTTCAGATATTTGTGGATTGTGGTTCTACTCTGAATGTGATTGATGGGGGATTCTTGGAAAAACTTAAATTAAAACCCAAACCTCTGTCATCCCCTATTGCTGTGGTTTCTGTCGATGGCTCCCCCTTAAGAGTGTTACTCACAAGGTCTGTGAATTTCCCCTCACTATTAATGGTATTCACCAAGAAAATTTGGATTTGGTGGTATTAAATAATTTGCCTTCTCCAGTAATTTTGGGGTTACCCTGGTTAAAATTGCACAATCCTGTACTGGATTGGTCTACCAATGAAATTAAGTCCTGGAGTCCTAAGTGTTATGACAAGTGTTGTAACGGACGTATTGCTGCGGTGGAAAAAGGGGAATTACCTGTACCTATTCAGGATTTTTGGAGAGTTTTTTCTGAGGAGGAGTCACAAATATTGCCTCCCCATAGAGACTATGATTGTACCATTGAATTTGTCCCTGGAGCGACTCTTCCTAAAAGTCGTTTATTTAATCTTACTATTCCTGAGAGAAAGGCTTTGGAGGAATACATACAGACAAGCTTGGCCGCCGGTCACATTAGGCCTTCCAAGTCTCCTGTGGCTGTTGGATTTTTTTTTTGTTAAAAAAAAGGACGGCGGTTTACGTCCTTGTCTGGATTTTCGTGAGATTAATAAAATTACTGTACGCAATCCTTACCCACTGCCATTGATTCCTGATTTGTTTAACCAGTTAGTGGGGGCCAAGTGGTTCTCTAAAATTGATCTCCGGGGGGCATACAATTTGCTGCGCATGAAGGAGGGTGATGAATGGAAGACTGCTTTTAACACTCCTGTGGGTCATTTTGAGAACCTGGTTATGCCTATTGGTTTGAAATCGATACAGAGGTTTTTGGGTTTCGCCAATTATTACAGAAAATTCATTAAAATTTTTTCTATTATTGTCAAACCACTGACCGATCTCACCAGGAAAGGTGCTAATGCGGTTCAGTGGACTACTGAGGCCATTGAAGCTTTTGTGTTTCTAAAGGAGAGGTTCAGCTCTGCTCCCATCCTTATGCAGCCTGATGTGACTAAGCCATTTTTGGTTGAGGTTGATGCTTCTTCGGTGGGGGTCGGTGCGGTGTTGTCTCAGAAAAACAAGGATGGAGTACATTCCTGTGCTTTTTTTTCAAAAAAATTTTCTGAGACTGAACTTAATTACGATATTGGTAATCGGGAATTTCTGGCTATTAAACTCGCATTTGAACACTGGCGTCATTTCTTGGAAGGTGCTGAATTTCCCATTCAGGTTTTCACTGATCATAAAAATCTGATCTATCTTGATGCTGCCAAGCGCTTGAATGCCCGTCAGGCTAGGTGGGCACTTTTTTTCTCGCGGTTTAATTTTTCCGTTACTTACATCCCGGGTACCAAGAATGTTAAAGCTGATGCTTTGTCTCGCAGCTTTTCTCCCATGGTCGGTGCTGAGGAGGAGGGGAGCATTTTACAAGAAGGTGTTGTGATTGCTGCATTGGACTCCGTTTTGGAAGATGAGATTCTTAAAGCACAGGAGAATGCCCCATCTAACACTCCCCATGGGAGGTTCTTTGTGCCTAGGACCTTTAGGAGAGATTTGTTTGTTGAGTGTCATGAGTCTCGGTTGGCAGGTCATCCAGGAATTTCTGAGACCAAGAGACTTGTGGGTCGCAGTTTTTGGTGGCCTGGATGGCAGAAGGAAGTCATTAAGTGGGTGCGCCAATGTACGGTGTGTGCTAGATCTAAGTCTTCACATACTCCTGCAGCGGGGTTGCTTTGCCCTCTGGAGGTTCCTAGTGCACCTTGGACACATCTGGCTATGGACTTTATTACTGACCTTCCCCCCTCTGAGGGTTTCACAGTCATCTGGGTGGTCGTGGACCGTTTTAGCAAGATGTGTCACTTGGTTCCTTTCATCAAACTGCCCTGCGCTAAGACACTCGCTAAGGCCTTTGTCAAGGAAATTGTCAGACTACATGGCATTCCTACTGACATTGTTTCGGATAGGGGACCTCAGTTCGTGGCTCGTTTTTGGCGTGCCTTTTGTCGTTTTCATCCGGATATCATCCTGAGTCTAATGGCCAGACAGAAAGGAAGAATCAGGATGTTGAGCAGTTCTTGCGTTGTTTTGTGGCAGACAATCAGGAGGGGTGGTCTGAGTTTCTGCCACTTGCTGAGTTTGCTCTTAACAACCATACATCCTCTTCTGCTGGTTGTTCGCCTTTTTTTTGATGTTCTGGGAGACATCCGTCTTTTGGGTCATTCTCCAAATTGGTATCGGCTGTGCCTGAGGAGGAGAGTTTTTCCGGTGACTTGGAGAGAGTTTGGACGGATGTGCGTGGTAATCTTCAGGAGGCTAACAAAAAATCTAAGAGGTACTTTGATAGGAAACGGTAAGAGGTTTTGTTTGCTATTGGTGACATGGTTTGGTTGTCCTCTAAGAATCTGCGGTTGAGGATTCCTTCTAAAAAATTGGGTCCCAAGTTTGTAGGGCCCTTTAAGGTGCTTCAGGTAGTTAACCAATCTGCTGTTAGGTTGGAGCTTCCTACCTCCTGGAAGATTAATCCGGTGTTTCATGTTTCTCTGTTGAAAAGAGCTTATGTATCGGATGGAGACGTCTCTGCCACTGTTCCTCCGGTGGTGGAGGACGGGGAATACAAAATTTCCCGCATCCTAAATTCTAGATGGTATAGAGGGAGTTTGCAGTATCTCGTCGCTTGGAAAGGTTTCGGACCCGAGGATAACTCATGGGTGAGGGCGGATGATGTTTCTGCTTCCAGACTTGTCAGAGTGTTTCACAAGAGGTTTCCTGATAAGCCTGGGCCTAGGGGATCCGGAGGATCCTCATAGAAGAGGGGGTACTGTTAAGAACTCTCCTGTTAGGTTTTTTCTATCTTGCTGGTCACATGACCTTGTTTGCCTATTTAATCCTGCTCCGCCCTCCTGGCCTTGCTGGACTTCATTGTAATTTCTACTCTTAAGTTAGCCTGGTGCTTAGTTACCTTTCTCAGTCAGTTTAGCTTGGTCTTCGGACCTTTATGTTCTATGTTGTGTGTTTGTCTTTTACTGCTACAATTTCTGCTAGGAGGTGCCCAACTTTATCCCAGTCCCTAGTTCTTGTAGGGATCCCTTCCTTGCATCTATAGGTCTTCGTACAGACTAGCCGAGGACTTTAGCGGGTCTGATTGCAGGATCAGGTACCCCGTTACATCGTAGGGATCTAGCTTAGTTCTATTGTAGGGACAGATCTCCTTTCTTTCCTTAGTGCTTGTAGCAGATCATAACAGTCACTTCTTTTAAGCTGTTCCTGATGGACTCTGCTCTAAACAAGGAACTGTCCAATCAAAAGACTGCAAGAAACACAACAGGAAAAACACTTCAAAAATGCTTCAAAAACTCTTCAAAACCACTTCAGGAAATGCTTCCAGAAATGAAACACTCTTCAAAAAGATCCCACAAAAAAGGCGCTTTTCTGTAAGCAGTTTCCTCTAGAACACATGTGCCAAAAAACCTCGCAAAAGCTACCTAAAAGGAAAACCAAGATGACGATGATGCGTGCTATCAGCAGTAATGTCAACTCATCGGCAAATAGGAATTACCTTACGAGGGGAGGGTTGATGTTCATCTTAAGGAGCGCCATGATAGGATTGCATCACTTTAATACTGCTGTTAAAGACTGACAGCATCATTTAAGTGGCTAAACAGCAGCGATCAGAGCTAGCTACAATTGCTGTTGTTAAAGGAAGGTGCTGGCTGTCTAACACAGCCATAAACCTGTACCTGCTCCATGATGTAATAGTACTAATAATAGGTTACGTGGGAAAAAAAGAGTTGAATAAACAGAAAAAGTACAGCCATGTAACTTGAACGAAGGGATATGCAAGCAGTATTGATAGTCATATCGTATTAGACTGACATGCTAGGGTATGTAAAAGAAAAAGCAGTTCCACACTTGTTCATGGGTTGTTTGTAGTATTGCACCTCTGCTTTTTAAAGTGAACAGGACAGAGCTGCAATACCATACACAATCTATATGCATATGTGAGGCTCTTTTTAGAAAAAAGTAAGGATGTTTTTATAACCCTAAATGTTTTTTAGAATAGGTCATCAATATCAGACCCATGGGTATCTGACACCTGACACCCCCATCAGCTGTTATCAGCTCTAGGAGTGACCAGATGTAAGTAATATACTGAGCAGAACACCAGAGCTCCGAAAACTATTTAGTGGTTGGGTACTGCTGAGGAGCTCCTATTATTAGAATAGGATCTGATTTATACTACCTAGGAGCAGCCAGTAAGCAGTGTACAGAGCTGTGGTGTTCGTCGTTGTCACACTGTTTACATCCGGCCACTGGCAGAGCTGGAGACAACAGATTGATGGATCATCAATATCATGGTAGTGGACAACCACTTTAAGGAGCTCATGAAGGTCTAACCAACCCCTGCCCTCTGCCCTGCCCCCATAGTGAAATGGACTTAAAAAATATAGAGCATGGGCAGCACAGTGGCTCAGTGGTTAGCACTGTTGCTTTGGACAAGGACAACATCTGCAAGGAGTTTGTATGTTCTCCTGGTGTTTGGGTGGTTTCTAAAGTTTCTTCTCACAAATGCATACTGATATGGAATATAGATTATGAGCCTTAATGGGGACAACTGTGATAAAGCATGTAAAGCACTGAGAAATATGATGGCGCTATATAAGTAATGCATAATAAATAAATAATAAATAGAGCATATTCATATATTGTGCAGAAAGATAGATATGATACAACTACTATATAAAAGTGGTGTGTGCTTGTTTATCAGAATTCCTCTAATATATCTCTATCCCTTTCATCATAATGTCTAATACTAACCATCTGAAACATCTCAAACCATATCACACAAACAATCAGAGTCTGCGGCTATGATTATGGCATCACAGTGCTGTTTTCATCTGCTGAGGATAATGTGTTTACAGCACATCCAATTCTGAATATTGGGCGCCAGTTATTATATTTTTTATTCCGTTGCTGGAAATATGCTTGGGCTTCAAGTACAGCTATCAAAATGTATATTATTGCTCTTGGTATCCTTAAGACATTACAAGCACTAAATTATCCACTTTCGCCCTGCAGAGGAACAGGCTCATGGGGAAAAGCAAGTATTGTTATCCAAATAATTATCCATTTAGGGTGTACTGTACCAGCATCTTGCTAGCTCTCATTAAGCATTTATCAATTCCTTAGAAAGAGTACCTACTGTACAATGAAATTCCCATCAATATTTAATATAGCTTTGCCAGAAGCAGTTAATCGACTTTCTTACTTGTGCTAAAGTTATATGCTTCACATTTCCTTGATGGAAGATCTTAGATAAATCCCTCAGCTTTATTTTCTCTTTTTTTAGTGTACGTTTATTTTATTTACCTTTATGGTTATTGGGGATCAGCCATGAAGCTCTGATTGTGGGGCACATTATCTCCAACCTATTAATTTTAAAAGCTAAATCTGACACTATTGATTAAGGTGTTCTGCTCGGGTGGCTACACCGGGGCTGGTGTTTTATATTACTATCAGTTGACAGGGATCCTTAAATACATGCTAGTCTTGTCAGTCGGTGACTTATTTTATTTTTTATATTGTATAATAAAATAATCAGCTGTGGATTTCTTCTCCGCATTTTATTTTTCGGTCTCTTGACTTCAGCAGCTTGAGCCACATCACATTATTCATTGAGATTGATACACTCGTTGCTTTCATTTTAAACTTTTATCCCTACTGGAGCTCAGAATGAATTCATAGTAGTTTCAAGACAGAACTTTATTAGAAAATTTACACTTAACATTCAAAGTGCAGTTATCTTTGCCTATTCACCATTAATAGTACAGGGAGTTCTAGAAAGTCAACCTCTTGCTCTCACTTCATATTATTTTTCTTTTATGTTTTCTTGACAAGGCTGCTATTACTTGCTTTGAATATGGTAAAAAAAACACAGCTATACAGCAATGTAACTGCTGGGATTGATGTGATGTTACACAATTAAAACGATTTTCCTCTTTTCCTCTTCACAATTTTATGTCTCGCTGTAGAACAACTGACTGCAGAAGGAGCCTCCCCGAACTGCCCTGTCTGCAATAGGAGGCAAGGAATTATACTTTCCACCTTCTAAGTCTCTGTTCACATCTGTTTTGTGGTTTCAATTTCTAATGAAAAGCCACAGTCGCATGTCCGTCACGACGTACGTCAGTGGTACTCGGTGGACCTCGGTACTTGGTCTGTTCTGTAAAGGTGTCCATTGTTTTGACTGGAAAATTAGTGCATATGCCCCTTAATGAATCAGGTGATTCTGAAAAGTGGTGTCCGCCCCTCTCCGCAAATCTTACTCTAGTCCCCATTTGTGGCATAAGATTCACTGCAGCTCATCATGAGTTAGACAAGTTGAGGCGTCACACCTCTGTCCTGGCCTTGTCCCACCCTAACTCCTCTCACTTTGGCGGAGCTGGGCGAAACTGCCGCTAAAACACCAAAAGTCGCTACAACAATAATTTTGTGACTTATGAAACTGTCTTATGCCAGATTTCTGGTGATAACACTTTAATAAATTGGGTCAAAACAGCACCTTGAATAGTCTCATGACACCTTCAAAATTAGTCAGTTTTATATTACTTAATGTAGATGATGCCACATACATTCAAGCGCCAATTGTGACTGTCTAATTGTAAAACATAACAAACATTTATGGTGCATGCTTTCACTGGCTCCTAAATCAGCAGCCAACAACGTCATGAAAGCAGTTGCTTCATGCTGCTTAAAATAAGAAAAGGATGTCTGCTTAGCCGTTCTCTCCTCGCTATCATTCTTGCTGCCAAAAGTACAAAAGTATGACCTGATCTTGACATTATGCCGCACCCCAGCGCAGTATGGGCTCCAACTACTT
The DNA here is from genome assembly GCF_046119375.1 of Phyllobates terribilis. NCBI lineage: Eukaryota > Metazoa > Chordata > Amphibia > Anura > Dendrobatidae > Phyllobates > Phyllobates terribilis. The sequence continues at coordinate 433,236,699 of NW_027362761.1, forward strand.
CTACTACACATATAGAAACAACATAAATTTGTCTATTTCTCTTTGAGAACCACTCCAGGATTTTTTTTATTGCACCGCTGGAGTGGTGCTTTAAATATAAGTCCCCTGCCCCCTGTCTAATACTCACCTTCCGGCATTTTCATCTGTTTTTTCTGCCGCTCCTGCTGGTCTCAGGCAAAAAGTGACGTGTTTGCAGCTCCAGTGTTTTATGGAGCGAGATAGAGGTCACTTTACAATACAAGTCTATGAGAGCCTCATTCTGGCCTCGTTGTGGCCTTCATAGACTTGCATTGTGCTATTGTGACCTCCGGCCAGTCAAAAGCTGTGCTCACAAGATGACACAGGGGGACCGGAGCTGCTCTGAAAAATGGTGAAGATGCCAGAGGCTATATATATATGTCACGAGGCAGGGGGCTTAGTTTTAAAGCTCCACTCCAGCGCTGAAAAAAAAAAAAATGCTGGAGTGGTGCTTTCAGTTATTGTGGGTTTCACCAGGTATAAAACTTGTGATCACATTGCCAGCTCCAGCAAAAATTACTCCCCTATGCGCTTACTAAAAACATAAGTGACAGTCATGGTTTCTATTGGAAAGTAGGAATAATAGAAAGTCATGGGATATGAATCCTACAAAAGTTTTCTCATGTGGATAAAGTTGTGCAACAGTCAATGTCACTATGAAATAATAACCCAGTAGGAATAATGCAGAAATTGTAAACAGGAGCTAAAATACAATAAATCTTTTGGTTCCGCTCTCCAACATCTTTATGGATTGTACTTTCAATAACGTGAGAGAGCTAAACATTGATCTCATTAGAGCCAGCACCTTTATTCAGCTGAAGGGTAAAATAATTCCATTTCTTCCCTTGCTAATGGCAATAATAACACTATTATAAAAGTAAATGCTGTAAACATTGTATACATTATAGATTCAACACAATATACATATAATGGGCTCTGGTATACGGTATTGGATTGAAGTAAAGTATGACAAACACTTAATATTTGGATTTTTATTGGAAAAGCTATTGTGCTGCAGGTCTTTTAGTACATTAGGAATCTACAGGAATCATCAATATTCCCGCTGATTTTTTAAATGTTCCCCTAAATTGTGTGATAAATCAAACAAAATTGGAAGGGCCACCTCGGAATACATTTTTTAAATCAAACCTGCCATCCAGTCTCTGCACTAATAAAGCATTTGAACGCTTCTCTCCCATAGACTCCATCCAGCTCTTCGTCGTTGCCGCAGCTCACCAGAAATCAATTATAAAGATCCTCTTTCTGCTGTTTAAAATGTTCCAAATTTGAACAGTTGTTTTAAGTACTTAAAAAATGTCCCCTGGGTATAGTGTTAATTAAAATAGGTGGATGTGAACTACTAGCCAGTAAAACGATTGCTCACTGCTATATCTTTTATTAGAATTGCAAGGCCACTTTTACAAGAACATTTGCATCATCATTAAGGTAATTGTCTAGAGAAATCGCAATAAAAATAGGTAAATAAAAGTCATAAAAAGTAGGTGGGTGTTAGATATACATGGGCATTCGAACATAACATCTAACACTTTGCTGTATGTAGAACGTTAAATTGGATACTTTTCAGCTAAGGCAAAATACAAATATAGAAAAATGACACATTCACTGTATTTATAGCAATATCATATGATTGTATTTTATGCACATTGGATTGGAGCACAGAAATGGGATGCAAAGTAGAATTTCCATAGAATTTCTCTTGTCCATGAAATACTGTAGAAAAGCATCAGATCCATTCTACCCATGGCACATAGGGGTTAGTATAGTCGTACATAAAGGTGTTGAAATTTGAGGAAGTTATTAGTATTTTACACACATATTCTGATTACATTGAGTTTATGTTAATCTACAATACACAATGGCATTAGTAGGCGACATCACAGTTTGCCTCCAGTTATACAGAAAGAAATGTTAAATTAGAGGAGCTTGTATAATAATCTTTTTAAAATCACTTTTATTAGAGATTTTGTCCTCGACCCTCGAAAGCAGCACATACTGGTACGGTGCATCTGTTTTTGTCTCAAGTTCTGTACATATGTGTATAATCTAGATATTCGGTTCAGTCGAGTGTACTGCAGATGGTCTTCCTTTTACTCCATTGCTGTAATACCATGGTATATTCTACAGAACTGGAAACCCAGTAGACTTCCAATGTGGCTTTATGACTAACAATCAGTGGCGTAACTTGAATCTCATGGGCCACAATGAAATAGCTCCATCGCAGCCCCAGTTCTTGCAAATCTTTAATAGCATTAATCTTTTTATATAGGCTAAAGGGACTTTTGGAGCCCCCTAGGCTCCGGTGCCCAGGTGTGATCGCAACCCCTGCACCTGTTGTAGTTACGCCCCTGCTAACAAGATAACTTTAGAAAATGTTCTAAGATTTTACACGAATCACCAGCTGCTACCAACCAGTGTGAAGAACAAAACAGTGTTGACCTTGAATACTTTAAAAGGCTCTGACATAGTAGTATCAGAAAATATCCGTTTATGCTGCTCATGTCTTACTGTTTTGGTGCTAAAACTATTCAGTTATGTTCTTATTTGATACATTTGAGGGGTATGGATTTTATTCAGGTCTCCAAATCAATTCTAAGAAATCTCATTGCTTAATGATTTCAAGCCTTGTTAGCCTAAGGCTAAGTGCCCACGATGCAGAAATGCTGCATATTTTTTCCGCTTCTCCCTGGCAGGAAAAACGCATGTGGATTTTACATGTGTTTTTCCTGCCAGGTAGAAGCGTTTGTCAAGCTTTTTTGCATGCATTTCTGCATGCGGGTTATCAAGCGCTTTTCCAAGCGATTTTAGCATCACTTGGAAAAGTGCTTGACAACTTGTTCACACTATATAAATCCATGCAACCGTCATGGATTTATATAGTGTGACCAAGTAATAGTTAAAAAAAAAGAATAAGAATGGTGAAAAATAAAAAATAAAGATTATACTTACCTTCCGATGGCCCCCGGTCTCCTTCTCCGCTCCGTCCGGTCTCCCCGGTGTCTCGCGGTGGTGTGAAGGACCTGCGATGGCGTCACTGAGTCATGTGACAGGTCACGCAACCGCCGACTTCAGCGGTCGCGTGACCTGTCACATGACTCAATGACGTCATGTCAGGTCCTCACACCACCACGAGCCGCCCAACCCAACGCATGCGTCGCTGAGGAGGCCGGGGGACATCGGAAGGTAAGTCTAATCTTTATTTTTTATTTTAAATTCTTTTTTTTACAGTTTCTATGGTACCCAGGTCTGGATGAGAGTCTCCTCTTCTCCAGGTCTGGGTACCATCCGCACATTGAATCGCTTCATATCCTCGTGTGCACATGTAGTGATGCGGATATGAAGCATTTCAATGCAAGTCAATGGTGGCAATTACGCTGCGTGTCCACAAAATTAATGGACATGCTGCGTATTTTTCCGCAATGATAATCCGCAGCAGAAATTTCCGCAGCATGTGCATAGCACATGCGAATTATCATTGGGGACCATGGGGCACGTATTACCAAGCGTTTTTTAAGCGTCTTCGCTGCGGAAATTCCGCGGCAAAAACGCTTGAAAAACGCATAGTGGGCACACAGCCTAAGAGAGCTATTACCATTAACATCAGTCCAGTCTGCTAAATAGTTGGGTCAGTCTAAATGTCTTGGTAAAAACTAAAGACTAAAGTTAAGGAGTTAGGGATCATCAAATTATTTATACCAGAAAACAAATGTAAAACACTTTGAATAGCTGCAAAATGTTATGTACAACTTTGCAGTTTTTTGCCATTTTCATGCAAATTCTGCATATGCAAAAGAGGCAGGACTAGTCCTGTAGACATCTTTTCCCCTAGAGTAGCCAACCCCCTAGACTTCAAATCGTCTAATCATCACTCCCTAAGTGTTATTGACATTCACTTGATTAGCACTTGTTGTAGTCCCTTAACCAAATCCCATTTTTGTAAAATAAATTAGTACCATTTCCCATTTTTTTTAAATATAATCTATCAGACAAGGGGATATTACAAGTCTAAAGCCGGCCATACACATATATTTTAAGGATGAAAACTATGCAAGTATGTAAATATTTCTTTGCTGATACAGAACTGAAACTGTGTATTATTTTTTGTATATTGTATTTAGTGTATTCCTTTATATGTAGTAATTTTATGATGTATCTTCTTTTCACTTTTTCAAACAAAAAAAGGAAATTTTAAACCATTTGTAGAAAAAAAAATAATACAAAGCAGCAGCAAACATTCCTTTTTTTTCTATACAATAAAAAAAGTTGCAATGATCTGTTTGAAAATACAGTTAAAATAAAATGTTAGCCGATTCTAAGAACTTAAAAGGAGTAAAATATACAGTCTGACTATAAAGATAGGCACTTGAATCAATGCAAAATAAAACAAATATAAAACAAAATCTGAAAAAACAAACTTCCTTAATGATAGGCTTTATGAAGGAAGGATACGCACCAAGGTCAGAGAATAGCTGAAGCATAAACTGCAAATAAAATGAAATGAGCTCCATATTAAACAAAATATTTTGACTCAGTAACTGTTATTATACCACAAAAACTCATCACTAAAACAAAAAGTATATTTTGAAGATTTGCAAGTGTTTTCTTCTTGAAAATTAGGTAAAACAGACAAACAGGCGCAAATGCAACAATGAACTGGACCTTAAGTTCTTTCTATATACTGGTGATTTTATTTATATATATACAGTGCCTACAAGTAGTATTCAACCCCCTGCAGATTTAGCTGGTTGACACATGCGGAATTAACTTGGCATTGTGACATTTGTACTGTAGATCAGCCTGGAAGTGGGAAATGCACTGCAGCAAATTTTTTTTTTTTTTTTTTTAAATGTTAAAAGTTAATTCAGAGTGTCATTTATTATTCAACCCCTCAAACCACAAGAATTCTGTTTGGTCCCCCTAAAGTATTAAGAAGTAGTTCAGGCACCAAGAATAATGAGCTTCACATGTGTGGATTAAAGATCTCTTTTGCCAGCCTTTTCTGACTATTTAAGACCCTCCCCAAACTTGTGAACAGCACTCAGACATGGTCAACATGGGAAAGACAAAGGAGCATTCCAAGGCCATCAGAGACAAGATCGTGGAGGGTCACAAGGCTGGCAAGGGGTACAAAACCCTTTCTAAGGAGTTGGGCCTACCTGTCTCCACTGTTGGGAGCATCATCCGTAAGTGGAAGGCTTATGGAACTACTGTTAGCCTTCCACGGCCTGGACAGCCTTTGAAAGTGTCCTCCCGTGCCGAGGCCAGGCTTGTCCGAAGAGTCAAGGCTAACCCAAGGACAACAAGGAAGGAGCTCCGGGAAGATCTCATGGCAGTGGGGACATTGGTTTCAGTCAATACCATAAGTAACGTACTCTACCGCAATGGTCTCCGTTCCAGACGAGCCCGTAAGGTACCTTTACTTTCAAAGCATCATGTCAACGCTCGTCTACAGTTTGCTCATGATCACTTGGAGGACTCTGAGACAGACTGGTTCAAGGTTCTATGGTCTGATGAGACCAAGATCGAGATCTTTGGTGCCAACCACACACGTGACGTTTGGAGACTGGATGGCACTGCATACGGCCCCAAGAATACCATCCCTACAGTCAAGCATGGTGGTGGCAGCATCATGCTGTGGGGCTGTTTCTCAGCCAAGGGGCCTGGCCATCTGGTCCGCATCCATGGGAAGATGGATAGCACGGCCTACCTGGAGATTTTGGCCAAGAACCTCCGCTCCTCCATCAAGGATCTTAAGATGGGTCGTAATTTCATCTTCCAACAAGACAACGACCCAAAGCACACAGCCAAGAAAACCAAGGCCTGGTTCAAGAGGGAAAAAGTCAAGGTGTTGGAGTGGCCTAGTCAGTCTCCTGACCTTAACCCAATTGAAAACTTGTGGAAGGAGCTCAAGAATAAAGTCCACATGAGACACCCAAAGAACCTAGATAACTTGGAGAATATCTGCATGGAGGAGTGGGCCAAGATAACTCCACAGACCTGTGCCGGCCTGATCAGGTCTTATAAAAGATGATTATTAGCTGTAATTGCAAACAAGGGTTATTCCACAAAATATTAAACATAGGGGTTGTATAATAATTGACCCACACTTTTATGTTTAAAATTTAATAAAATTCAACTGAGCAACATAACTTTTTGGTTTGTAAGATTTATGCTTCTGTTCATAAAACCTACCCTCGTTTACAGTTTGAAGGCTCTATCTTATTTGCATCTTATCAAACCAGCTAAATCTGCAGGGGGTTGAATACTACTTGTAGGCACTGTATATATATATATATATATATATATATATATATAATATCAATATATATAGAGAAAGAGAGATAAATAAATAAATAAAAAATACAGCTGCACTCTCTATGTGCTAAAATGTATGCAAACACTGAATATGTGATATTTGGACTGCATTACAATATATGCTATATAGAATATACTTATAAAATGAAGGTATTTAGCGCATTAACTGGCCAATTCATGAGAGCCCACCTGCCACGACAAGACATACCTTACTTTTTAATGAGACCCTAAACCTAATATTTATCAAAAATGCCTCTCCAGGCTAAATGTCTACAAATTTAAAGGGCAGGTAGGTTCCTGCACTAATTAAAAAAAAGCCTTAGGATGATTGGAGGAATGCTCAGCTAAACATGGAGGCAGGTAATTGTAAAGTGCTGCGGAATATGTTGGCGTTATATATATATAAAATTATTATTATTATAGTCACCACCTTCAATAGTATACTGCAAAATCTCAAAAAGGTGAGCTAAAAGTGAGTGATGCGCATTCCCCTCTTCTGCCGAGCAGTCTATGGGAGAGATCACTGGAGCTTGTTTCCTTCCCCAGTTCCCAGTGGATTGCAAGTTACAGATAGAGCATACAAAGGAAAAAAACAGTGAGCAAGCCACACAATGGTCAGAAAAAGGCTGGGTGCCCATGTAGCGTTTTTCAAGCGTTTATGCTGCGGAATTTCCGCAGCGGAAACGCTTGTGAAGCGCTAGGTAATCCGCCCCCCATGGTCCCCAAGGGGATTCTGCATGTTCTATGCACATGCTGCGGATTTTTCCGCAGTGTTTATGCTGCGTACAAAAATCCACAGCATGTCATTTAATTTTGCGGAAGCGCAGCGGAACTCCCGCCATTGACTTGCATTGAAACGCATAGAAACCGCGACTGTACATTTGTACAAGCGGCTTCTATGCGTCTCTATGTGCGGATGGTACCCAGTTCGGGAGGAGAGGAGACTCTCATCCAGACCTGGGTACCATTGTACCTGTAAAAAAAGAATAAAATAACAAATAAAGTTTATGCTCACCTTTCCGAAGGCTTTTCTCTGAATGCCGGCATCGCTTGAGGACCTGCGGTGACGTCACAGTCATGTGACCGCAGGCCCTTCACCGCTCTGTCTCGCGATATGCCGGCAGCCGGGAACCAGACAGGAACGAGCGCTGCTGCACACACCGGGGCCTCGGTGGTGAGTATAGCTTTATTTGCTTTAATTTTTATGGTTCACACTGTATAAATCCATGCCGTTTGCATGGATTTATATAGTGTAACCTAGCTGTCAAGCACTTTCCAAGTGATGCTATCGCCTGGAAAGCGCTTGTCAATCTGCATGCGGAAACGCATGTGAATCCGCATGTATTCTGCAGGAAAAACGCATGCACAATCTGCATGTGTTTTTTCTGCCAGGGAGATGCAGAAATGCTGCAGAAATTTTCTGCTTCATTTCTGCATCGTGGGCACATAGCCATAGTGTTATTCCTCATGTACACACACAGGTCACCTTATTGTGAATAATTACTTGAATGCAAAGTTACCATTTAGCTGAAACAGAATCAGCAGTTTACAAGGCTTAAAACTGGGTGAGGAATAGCAAAAATCTGCTAGAAACGTGAGTTTGGGAAAGACAGCTTCATGTCATAGGTCATACACATGGCAAGACTGTGCACAGCAACAAGACACAAGGTAGTTATACTGTGTCATCAAGGTCTTTTACAGGCAAATATTTCAAAGCAAACTGAGGTCTCAAAATGTGATATTCAAGCTCTTTTGAAGCAGCGCCAAGAAATGGGCAACAATGAGTACCGTAGATACAGTGGTCGGCCAAAGAAACTTAGTGCAGCGAATGAAAGCCGCCGCATGCTTACTTCCCTTTGAAATTGGAAGCTGTCCAGCAATGCCATCACTTCAGAACTGGCAGCAACCATATAACATTCGGAGAAGTCTAGACACAAGTGTTCATTATGGAAGTGTTGTGGGGGCCATTATATTGTATGGAGTGCTATGTGGGTCCATTATACTGTGCAGGAGTGCTGTATGGGGGCCATTGTACTGTGTGGAGGGCTATGTCATGGTCATTATACTGTGTAGGGGCCATTATACTGTGTGGGAGGTCAGTGTTGGAGCTATTATACCGTGTGGAGGGCTGCATGGGGGTTATTATAAAGTGCGGATGTCTGTGGGTAGCTGTGTGGGGGTTAGTTTAATGTGTAAAGGGCTTAAAGGGCTGTGTGAGAACCATCATACCGGGTGTTGGCCATCATAGTCTGTGGAAGGCTGGGTAGGGGCCATCATGCTGTGTGGAAGCTATTATACTTTGAGTGGGGTTATAAGGAGCCATCAAACAGTGTGAAGGACTGTATGGTGGCCAACATACTGGTTTGAGGCCATTATACTGTATGGAGACCAGCATATTGTGTGGGACAAACATATTGCATGAAGGGCTGTTGAGTCCTCATTATGTGTGGAAGAACAGTGGGGGCCATTATATTGTATTGGTTCATTGTATGTGGCGGACTGTGGGGTTATACTGTGATGGAGGCACTATGGAGGCATTATACTTTGTGGAAAGGGGCAATTTGGGGTTATCATACTGTGCATGTGGAGGGAACTGTGGAGGAATGAACTATGGAGGTATCATACTGCATTTGTAGGACACTTTTGTTGGCATGATTCTTTTTAGGGGCTATGAATGTAGTAACATAGTGGGTGGGAACACTTAAGAGGCTTCAACAGGAGCAAAATTACTCTGTAAGTGCTGCAAAGTTAAGACATACTCCCTTCTATGGGTACACCTATGTGAATATCCTTTTGTTTTGGGGCCACAGTTAGGCCAATGGGGGGCTCAATCAGGACTTCTAATATGAAGCCCCATGATTTCTATGTAGAACCAAAAGATCAAGTTGGTGAAAGAAATAGAGAGATTTTATGCAAACTAGTATGAGCAGGAAAGGTTAGTATTTTTCATATAATTTGAAAACCTTTCAGAACTGCACATCCTGCTTCTTTAAACAACCAGGACTAATTTAAGGACACTGCTAAATTCTTACTTGATTTGACACTGAATACTACAGATTAAAAAATGTAACAAAATCTGTCCTTTATCTCAAGCACCAGTTATTCAATGTATTATATTCCAGGCATGCCCAGCAAATGTGAAGGATGCATACATCATACGAAATGGTGCATGATGAATATGATGTGGTTTAAATGTGGTCTTATTTGATAACCATTTATACTACCAGCTCGTTCAATAGATGGATAATTTTATTTTTTGGAGAACATGATTTATTCACACAGTTTTCCCAGAATTGATTTGACTTTGTCATGAAATGCATCATATAGGAATGGCTTTATATCTGGCAATTGTCATTGCATTATAGATGTAAGTGTTTTTCTGATGGAAGTTAAATCTGGTTACACTGGATGTCCCAGCTGCCTTATGCTTCAGTTACGATAATATAATGTTGTTTAAATTTGAGGTTGGGCAATGCTACAGGGAAATAGAAAGCTTCTAGCATTACATATTTGTATTGCTACTGAAAAATATACTTTTGTCATCACTCATCAAAATCTGAATAAAAACTGACTGGGCTCACACTGGGTTTGGCTTCTTTAACCATACTGTGATATGATAATATTGGAGGAAGTCATATTGTTACAGATTTTCCTGCAGCAGCTAAAATATAGCAATACCTAGTGGCCATTCATATGAATGACCATCCATGTAACACATGGACACTAGTGATTAGCGAGCACTAAAATGCTCAGGTAATCGTTGTTTGAGTCAAGCAAATTGGAATGCTCAAGTGCTCGGTCCAAGTAACGAGCCCAATGTAAGTCTATGGGAAACTCGAGTATTTTTCCGGCGGCTCCCCCCGGCGGTCTGCAGAGGGCCTAAAAATTGCCCAAATCGATGGGAACAGTGCTCAAATGACATGGGAACAGCACGGGGAAGACCCCTGGAAGCATTTCTGACTCCCAGGTCAATGCTGTCAGCAACGTTGTCAGAGGTATTACGCCACTTTTACAGACTCACAATAAAACATACAAAAACAAAACCAAAATGGATTTTCGTGTTAAGGAACATCCTTTCCAGGGTAATGACTTGTTTATAAGGCAAAATAAATATACAAAAATAAAAATGCTCCTCCACACCTTGGGCTATATTCACACCTGCTATATTCAGTGATGATGTGTCACACAGCACATGGCCAGATAAGGTTGTAAAATGGTAAAATGACATTTCCTTGTGAATGCATTTGTCTTGGTTGAAAGCAATGCAAAAGTGCAAAAACGCATCAAAAACACTACGTGTGAACATAGCCCAAGGTGTAGAGGAGCATTTTTGTTTTAGTATATTTATTTTGTCTTATACACAAGTCATTACCCTGGAAAGGATGTTCCTTAACATATTTCCCAGGATAATCCATTTTGGTTTCATTTTTGTATGTTTTATTGTGAGTTTGTAAAAGTGGCATAATACCTCTGACAACATTGTTGACAGCTTTGACCTGGGAGTCAGAAATGCTCCCAGGGGTCTTCCCCATGCTGTTCCCATGTCATTTAAGCACTGTTCCCATTGATTTGGGCAATTTTTAGGCCCTCTGCAGACCGCCGGGGGGAGCAGCCGGAAAAATGCTTGAGTTTCCCATAGACTTACAATGGGCTCGTTACTCGGACCGAGCACTCGAGCATTCCAATTTGCTCGACCTGAGCAACAAGTACCCGAGCATTTTAGTGCTCGTTCATCACTAATCATCATACACATCCTGTTTAATTTATGATGGAGGGACTCTGAAAGTCACAAAGCCTATTTTTGTAACAAAAATGCACAACAAAGTCAAAAAAGGCAAAAAATAGTGACCACCTAGCCTGACGCGGGTTCAGTCTTTGTGTGGACTGTAGATAGGCCAGGTTCTTATGGTCTGTATAGATGACGATCGATGGACTGCTCCCTCAAGAAGTTACTGCCACTCCTCTAGAGCCATCTTAATCGCCAACAACTCTGGGCAGCCAATCAAGTAGTTGCACTCTGGGACAGAAAAGTCCTTGGAGAAGAATCCGCAGATAACCGTACGGTCGGAGGGAGACTTTTGGGTGAGAACTGCTCCTGCCCAAGAAAAAGAAGCATCTAGGTCCAGAAAGAAATGTTTGTTCACTTCCGGTTGATGTAATACTTGAGCAGAGGAAAATGCCTGTTTCAGGGAGAGAAAAGCGTCTTCAGCCTCTAGAGTCCATACCTTAGGATCGGCACCCTTACGGATGATTTCAGAGATGAGTGTTATACACACCCCCGGACTGACTGGCTTGAGCGTGGTTAGTGATCCCACTGGACCATGAACCGAGGAGTGCCTGGAGGGGCGTAACTAAGTATCAACTCGGTCCGACCAAGGTCGCATGGCGGCTCAGTCGACTCCGTGAACCAGGGAGGAACCGAGCAGAGGGACCAGGTGCTACTCCAGGTCAGACCCCGGTCACAGCTGTTGACCCACACTGGGGAATGCAGGAACAGGCAGGTTAGGCTGGCATACAGACAGGTGGGTACTGGCAGGCACAGCTGGTATGCAGACAGGTGGGTACTGGCAGGCATGGCTGGTGTGCAGACAGGTGGGTACTGGCAGGTAGGAACACAGGCAGGATAGGGACCAGTACAGACTGGGATACAGGAACAGAGCCGCAGATGCGGTAGACAAGCAGAGCAGAGCAAAACCCACAGGTGCGGTAGACGAGCAGAGCAAAACCCGCAGGTGCGGTAAACAAGCAGAGCAGACCAAAACCCGCAGGTGCGGTAGACAAGCAGAGCAGAGCAAAACTCGCAGGTGCGGTAGACAAGCAGAGCAGAGCAAAACCTGCAGATGCGGTAGACAAGCAGAGCAGAGCCTAACCCGCAGGTGCGGTAAACAAGCAGAGCAGAGCAAAACCCGCAGGTGCGGTAGACAAGCAAAGCAGAGCAAAACCCGCAGGTGCGGTAGACAAGCAGAGCAGAGCAAAACCCGCAGATGCAGTAGACAAGCAGAGCAGAGCCTAACCCGCAGGTGCAGTAAACAAGCAGAGCAGCGAAAAACCCGCAGGTGCGGTAAACCAGCAGAGCAGAGCAATACCCGCAGGTGCAGTAGACAAGCAGAGCAGAGCAAAACCCGCAGGTGCGGTAGACAAGCAGAGCAGAGCAAAACCCGCAAGTGTGGTAGACAAGCAGAGCAAATACACACAAGGTACTTACAATGAAGTAGCGAGTGGACACTAAACTCACAAACAGAAGTACAGAGACAACGAGTTGGAGTTAGGTGCAGGTTCAGAAACTGCAGGAAAAGGGAAGATACGGACATAGAGACAAACAAGTAATGGGCTAGGACACTGTTCAGACAGGAACTTAACCAGGAACAAGATACAGGAACGAGCCTGGGAACTCAGCCCCTAGGGTGGCGGAAACAGACTAGAAGTCACAGATACAGGTAACGGGCCTGGGTATACAGCCCCCAGGGTGGCGGAAACAGACAAGATACAGAACAGGACCTGGCAACTCAGTTGCACAGAACACATTGAAAGAAAGTGTTGCTCAGGCTCCTCCTACTGGGTGGAGGGGGTTTAAGTATCCAGTGACCCACAGCAATAGGCTGGGGACTCATTAGGACTGTGCACACAGTAACTATAAGAAACAGGCAGTAACCGTGCCGCCGCCCTAAGCAATCAGACAAGAGACATGCACACAGCAAGTACTGGAGCAAAGTGTGCAGCCTGGACTGATAGGTAAGATGGCGGTCTTGCATGGTGGGAGGTGGTAAGCCATGCCAGCACGCAGCCAGGGATGTTACAATGAGAGGTTTCGGGGAAGAGAAATGCGGAATGAATTACCGATAGTAATTGGCGAATCCTAAGAATCACTGAATAGCCTTTACACCAACATGGCACGGCCACTTGAGGATGGAAGACACTTTCTCCAGATCAATCTTCAAACCCGTGTCCAAGATGCTATAACTTAGGAAAGTGTAACGGGTCTGGGAGGCGGAACCTCTGGGCTACAATACAAGGGGGCGGTCCTTGTAAGGGAGCGGGTGGCGACCAGGCAGGTAGTCACAGGAGGTGACCAGGACAGTCTCTGGGTGTACGGGCAGGAGGACACGGCAAGTGATCGGGGCAGTCTCTGGATAAAGGGTAGGTACGACCTGTGATGGCTGAACCTCCAGGTAGGCTAGCAAGGCAGATGGAGAATGTGTGCTCCCAGGTGAGCAAGCGAGAGTCTCTGGAATAGCAGGTGGTCACAGCACGTGACGGCGGAGCCTCCAGGTAGGCAAGCAGGCAGGTAACGGAGAAGCGCTCCCAGGTGAGCGGGCAAGAGTCTCAGGAATAGCTGGTGGTCACAGCACGTGACAGCGGAGCCTCCGGGCAGGCAAGCAGGCAGGTAGCGGAGAAGCGCTCCCAGGTGAGCGGGCAAAAGTCTGGAGTAGCTGGTGGTCACAGCACGTGACAGCGGAGCCTCCGGGCTGGCAAGCAGGCAGGTAACGGAGAAGCGCTCCCAGGTGAGCGGGCAAGCTGGTCCATAGACAGACTGACCAGAGTTGTAAGGCAGACCGTCGGACCTCAGGCAAGCAGGCAGGTAGCTGAGGTGCGCTCCCAGGTGAGCGGGCAGGCTGGTCCTTAGACAGACTGACAGGAGTAGTAAGGCAGACCGTCGGACCTCAGACTAGCAGACAGGTAGCAAGTAATCAGGCAGGAATCTGACAGGTAACTGGCAGGTAACTGGCAACGGGACCTGAGGGCTGAAGCACAGGTGAGACACAGGTGCAAACAACATTGCTCGGGCACCTCCATTTTGGAGGAGGTGCCTTATATATGATGAAGTCCTCCAGCCATTGGCCGGGGACTCCTTAGGACGGCGCGCGCGGCCCCTTTAAGAGGAGGGGAGCGCGCGCGCGCGCGCCCTAAGCACAGGGGCCGGGAAGGAGCGCGCGCTGAGAGCAGAGCGGGAGGAGGACGCCGGGAAGGAGCGTGCGTTGAGAGCAGAGCGGGAGGAGGACGCCGGGAAGGAGCGCGCGCTGACAGCAGAGCGGGAGAGGGACGCCGGGCACGGGGCAGAGCGGTGAGGGGAGCAGCGTCCCTGCCTAGCAGAGGGCAGGGACGCCGGCACTACAGTACCCCCCCCTTTAGGCCCCCCCTTTTTTAGGCCAGACAGAAATTTAGCTAGGATGAGAGGGGCATGGATGTTCTCCCGGGGCTCCCACGTTCTCTCCTCAGGACCAAACCCCTTCCAATCTACCAGAAAAAAGGTCTTTCCTCTTACCCTTTTGGTGGCAAGAATGTTCTCTACCTCAAACTCGTCCTCAGCAGAAACCGGAGCAGGAGGCGTACCTGTAGACTTGGAAAAAGAGTTAAGTACCACAGGTTTGAGGAGAGATACATGGAAGGAGTTAGGGATCCGTAAGTTGGCCGGGAGTTTCAATTTATAGGCCACCGGGTTGATCTGACTGGTGACCTCCAGAGGTCCGATGAACCGAGGCCCTAACTTGTAAGAGGGTATCTTGAGTCGAACATATTTAGATGAGAGCCAGACCTTATCTCCTGGACGAAATTGAGGAGGATCCAGGCGTTTTTTGTCAGCGTGTCTTTTCATCCGCTCGGACGACTGAAGGAGTGCGGATCGGGTACTCTCCCAAATGGAGGAAAATTTGCTAACGAGAGATTCCGCAGCCGGGTTGTCCACCGAGGTGGAGACAGGAAAAGGAATCCGAGGATGCTGACCAAAGACTACAAAAAACGGGAATTTGGAGGAGGATTCGCTCTCGTGATTATTGTAAGAGAACTCGGCCCATGGTAGGAGATCCACCCAGTCAGAATGGTGGGCATTAACGAAGTGCCGGAGGTAACTGGTCAGGTTCTGATTGATCCGCTCCACTTGACCATTGGACTGTGGGTGGTAAGCGGAAGAGAAGTCCAGGGTGACGTCTAGTAGTTTACAAGTGGCTCTCCAGAAGCGTGAGGTGAACTGTACCCCACGATCCGACACGATGTGGAGGGGCAGGCCATGAAGACGGAAGATGTGACGAATAAAGTCTCTAGCTAGCTCGGGTGCAGACGGGAGGCCTGGCAGGGGAACGAAATGAGCCATCTTGGAGAAGCGGTCAGCGACCACCCAAATGACCGTACAACCGGCAGAGAGTGGGAGGTCAGTTATGAAGTCCATTGCAATATGCTGCCAGGGGGCAGCAGGTACTGGGAGCGGAAGGAGGCGACCGGCTGGCAGATGTCTCGGAACCTTGTTGCGGGCGCAGGACACACAGGCAGAAACAAAGTCTATTACATCCTTGTGCAGGGTAGGCCACCAGTAGTGCCGGGAAATAAGCTGGAGGGTCTTCTTCTGACCAGCGTGGCCAGCCAGTTTAGACGAGTGACCCCAGTGAAGGATCTTCTCCCGATCAGGTACTGATACGAACGTCTTTCCGGGAGGGAGACGATTTAGACTCACGGGAGCCACCTGCATTACTCTGGCGGGATCGATGATGTGTTTCGGATCTTCCTCGAGATCAGATACCAGAAAGGATCGAGACAAGGCGTCCGCCTTGACGTTTTTGTCAGCCGGGCGAAAATGAAGGACAAAATCAAAACGAGCAAAAAACAAGGACCACCGGGCTTGGCGCGGGTTAAGTCTCTGGGCATGCTGGAGGTAAGCCAAGTTCTTGTGGTCAGTGTAAATTATTACCGGGTGAAGAGCCCCCTCAAGCAGGTAACGCCACTCCTCCAATGCCAGTTTGATGGCCAATAACTCTCGATCTCCTATGGAATAATTGCGCTCAGAGGAGGAGAAGAGTTTAGAGAAGAAGCCGCAAGTTACCATCCTCCCGGAAGAAGATTTTTGAGTAAGTACCGCTCCAGCTCCAGAGGAGGAGGCGTCCACTTCCAGGAAGAACTGCTTATTGCCGTCCGGGCGATGCAGCACCGGGGCGGAAGAGAAGGCCTGTTTTAAGGAAAGAAAGGCTTCTTCTGCTTCGGGCGGCCACTCTTTGGGATTAGTACCCTTACGGGTGAGCGCGGAAATTGGGGCAGTCCGGGAAGAGAAGTGTGGTATGAAGAGGCGGTAGTAGTTGGCGAAGCCCAGGAACCGCTGAATGGCCTTCAACCCCTCCGGTCGGGGCCATTTCTCGATGGCAGACAGTTTCTCTGGATCCATTCGTAGGCCGGTCTGAGAAATAATGTAGCCCAAAAACGGAAGCGAGGTCTGCTCAAAGAGGCACTTCTCGTATTTAGCGAAGAGGTGATTCTGCCTGAGCCTGAGCAGGACCTGACGAACGTCCCTCCGGTGAGTCTGGAGATCCGGAGAGAAGACCAAGATGTCGTCCAGGTACACCACTACGCAGGAGTAGAGAAGGTCCCGGAAGATGTCATTGACCAACTCTTGAAAGACGGCAGGAGCGTTACAGAGACCAAAGGGCATTACCAGGTATTCATAGTGGCCGTCCCGGGTGTTGAATGCCGTCTTCCATTCATCCCCTTGACGGATACGAACCAGGTTGTACGCCCCACGGAGGTCTAGTTTGGTGAAGATTCTAGCCCCCCTCAGACGATCAAATAATTCTGGAATGAGCGGAAGGGGGTACTTATTCTTCACCGTGATCTGGTTTAGGCCTCTATAGTCTATACAGGGACGGAGAGAGCCGTCCTTCTTTTTGACGAAAAAGAAGCCTGCTCCCGCCGGGGAGGTAGATTTCCGGATGAATCCCCTGGCCAGATTCTCCTCAATATATTCGGACATCGACCGGGTCTCAGCAGCGGATAAAGGATAAATACGCCCACGGGGAGGAGTAGTACCGGGTAACAGGTCGATGGGACAGTCGTATGGTCTATGAGGGGGTAATGTCTCTGCCTCCTTTTTATTAAAGACATCAGCATAAGACCAATAAGGAATTGGAAGTCCAGGTAGATTAGCTGGGGTAGGAGAGGGACGGACGGGATGGACGGGAACCAGGCAGGTCTTATGACAGTCTTGTCCCCAGCGAAGGACTTCTCCGGTTTGCCAGTCAAGCACGGGTGCATGTTTCTGGAGCCAAGGCAGACCTAGCAAGAGGGCGTGAGAGAGTCCAGGCAGAACATGAAAGGAGATACTTTCAGAATGCAGCATTCCCACCTGCAGAGTAATGGATTCGGTGATGAGTTGGATGGGGCGTGGTAAGAGCCCCCCATCCACGGCAGCCACAGACAAGGGTACAGCCAGAGGTTTGGTGGGGATGCGGTATTTCTCTACCAGGGACTGTGAAATAAGATTCCCGGCTGCTCCAGAGTCAAGTTGGGCTAGTTCGAAATAACGGTTCTCCCCGTAGACGATTGAAACTGACAACAGCAGGGATGGAGAGGATTTATTCTTGTCTAGGTGGACCTCTCTGAGCGAACCTAGACACAGGCGTTTCCCGACCTCTCCGGGCAGGCACGGATCCGGTGCTCCTTACTGCCACAGTAGAAGCAGGTCCCCTCGGCACGGCGTAAGTCCTGACGGGTCTTGACCATCTTGGTCTGGTCGACCTGCATAGGCTCAGGAGGGTGTACCAGGTTAGAGACAGAAGGAGTGACGGGTTTCTGAAAAGTAGGAGCTAGACGTGGTAACCTCCTCTCACGGGTGACCTCTCTGGCACGCTCCTGGAACCGTAGGTCAATCCGGGTGGCAAGAGTTATTAAGTCATCGAGAGTGGTAGGAATGTCCCGACCGGCAAGTTCATCTTTAATACGGCCGGACAGACCCTCCCAGAAGACGGAAACCAGAGCGTCGTTATCCCAGGCCAGCTCCGAGGCAAGGGTACGGAACCGTATGGCATATTGGCCCACGGTGAGACTCTCCTGACGGAGGCGTAGCAACGATGATGCAGATGAGGTCTTCCGTCCGGGTTCGTCGAAGACTTTCCGGAAAGCCGTGAGAAAAGCAGGCAAGTTGGACACCAGGGGGTCTCCTCTCTCCCATAGAGGATTTAGCCAGGCCAGGGCCTCCCCGGTGAGATGGGACATGATGAAGGCAATTTTGGCCCGGTCGGAGTTAAACTGGTGGGACAAAAGTTCAAAGTGCAGGGTGCACTGATTTAAGAAGCCCCGAGCCTGGACGGAGTCGCCTCCGAAGCGAGGAGGTGCAGAAAGCCGGGGTCCGGGGTAGGATACCATGGTATTAGTGGGCAGCGGAGCTGCCGGATTGCAAGATATGGCACTGGCGGAGGTTGTTGGTGGATCAGACAGAGTGTTCAGGCGAGTATTGACATTCCGCAGGTGACCCAGGATGGACTCCTGTTGGGACCTCTGACGGGACAGTTCAAGACAGAGGTCCGAGAGCGAGGGAGCTTGGGTGCCACCGGGTTCCATGGCCCGAGCAAACTGTAACGGGTCTGGGAGGCGGAACCTCTGGGCTACAATACAAGGGGGCGGTCCTTGTAAGGGAGCGGGTGGCGACCAGGCAGGTAGTCACAGGAGGTGACCAGGACAGTCTCTGGGTGTACGGGCAGGAGGACACGGCAAGTGATCGGGGCAGTCTCTGGATAAAGGGTAGGTACGACCTGTGATGGCTGAACCTCCAGGTAGGCTAGCAAGGCAGATGGAGAATGTGTGCTCCCAGGTGAGCAAGCGAGAGTCTCTGGAATAGCAGGTGGTCACAGCACGTGACGGCGGAGCCTCCAGGTAGGCAAGCAGGCAGGTAACGGAGAAGCGCTCCCAGGTGAGCGGGCAAGAGTCTCAGGAATAGCTGGTGGTCACAGCACGTGACAGCGGAGCCTCCGGGCAGGCAAGCAGGCAGGTAGCGGAGAAGCGCTCCCAGGTGAGCGGGCAAAAGTCTGGAGTAGCTGGTGGTCACAGCACGTGACAGCGGAGCCTCCGGGCTGGCAAGCAGGCAGGTAACGGAGAAGCGCTCCCAGGTGAGCGGGCAAGCTGGTCCATAGACAGACTGACCGGAGTTGTAAGGCAGACCGTCGGACCTCAGGCAAGCAGGCAGGTAGCTGAGGTGCGCTCCCAGGTGAGCGGGCAGGCTGGTCCTTAGACAGACTGACAGGAGTAGTAAGACAGACCGTCGGACCTCAGACTAGCAGACAGGTACCAAGTAATCAGGCAGGAATCTGACAGGTAACTGGCAGGTAACTGGCAACGGGACCTGAGGGCTGAAGCACAGGTGAGACACAGGTGCAAACAACATTGCTCGGGCACCTCCATTTTGGAGGAGGTGCCTTATATATGATGAAGTCCTCCGGCCATTGGCCGGGGACTCCTTAGGACGGCGCGCGCGGCCCCTTTAAGAGGAGGGGAGCGCGCGCGCGCGCGCCCTAAGCACAGGGGCCGGGAAGGAGCGCGCGCTGAGAGCAGAGCGGGAGGAGGACGCCGGGAAGGAGCGCGCGTTGAGAGCAGAGCGGGAGGAGGACGCCGGGAAGGAGCGCGCGCTGACAGCAGAGCGGGAGAGGGACGCCGGGCACGGGGCAGAGCGGTGAGGGGAGCAGCGTCCCTGCCTAGCAGAGGGCAGGGACGCCGGCACTACAGAAAGGTAGAGAAGTTTGTTAAAAATCACATTTTTCAAATTTAGCATACAGGCGATACTCCAGTCGCTGCAGGACTTGGCGAATGTTCCACCTATGAGAGGGTATATCAGGAGAGAAGACCAAAATATCGCCCAAATTAACCACGGCACAAGTATAAAGGACATCTTGGAAGATGTCATTCACGAATTCTTGGAAGACAGCTGGGGCATTCCTGAGCCCAAACTGCATAACTTGGTACTCATACTGACCGTCCCGTGTGTTGAAAACCATCTTCCATTCATCTCCTTGGCATATTTGGATTAGATTGTATGTTCCTCTCAGATCCAGTTTGGCAAAAATACTGGCACCTCTGAGGCAGTCAAATAACTCCGGGATCAATGGCAACGGATACTTGTTTTTAACTGTGATCTGATTGAGACCTCTATAATCAATGTAAGGCCGGAGAGTCCCATATTTTTTCTTGACAAAGAAGAAGCCGGCTCCTGCTTGTGAAGAGGGCTCCTGCTTGTGAAGAGGACTTCTGAATGAATCCCCTTTCCAGATTTTCCTTAACATACTCAGATATTGCTAGGGTCTCCACCTGGGACTGTGGGTAGATACAGCCTGGTGGAGGTGAGGATCCCAGAAACAGTTCTATAGGGCAGTCGTACAGCCTATGGGTAGATAGCATCTCTGCTTCCTTTTTGTCGAAAATGTCAGCATCCGACCAGTAGGCGGATGGTAAGGGAAAATGGTGCCACCGGTGGCTGGACAGGTTGTACAGGTACAAAACACTTCTCATGACAAGCCTGTCCCCTATGTAGCACCTCTCCGGATCTCCAGTCAAGGACTGGTTCATGCAAGTGGAGCCTCAGAAGACTCAGGAGAAGTGGATGAGACAGACTAGGAAGAACATAGAAGTCGATCCTCTCAGTGTGCAGGATTCCTATCTGAAGCTCTACTTGCTCGGTGACCACCTGACCTTCTTCGGATAGGGGCCTTCCATCGACAGATGACACCATCAACGGATTCTGGAGTTGTCGATCGGGAATCTGGTAACGATCTACCATTGATTGCTGTATGAAGTTCCCAGCCTCACCGAAATCCAGGTATGCAGTCTCAACGAACTAGGAACCTCCAAAAATCACAGATACAGTCACGATCAATGGCGAAGAGGAATTGCTCTCACCCAGGGTAGTCTCTCCTACTGGCTCTAGGTTTGAGAATTTCCCAGTTTCATGGGACAAGAATGAATGAGGTGTCCAGTTTCTCCACAACAGAAGCACTTGACTCGATGGATCTCCCTCCATTGGTCAGCCAGCTCCACGTTGTCAACTTGCATAGGTTCAAGAGATGTTGCGGTCATGGAAGGCTAAGGAATGAGCAGCCTTTGGAAGGACGTAGCAAGATGAAGAGGTTTGCTCTCATGTGCTGTCTCTTTGGAGTACTCCTGGAACTGGATTTCGACTCTGATGTTCATGGAAACTAGATCATCCAGTGTAGTAGGAATGTTTAGCTCATACTTGATCCTTCTGGATAATCCCTCCTAAAAGGCGACTACCAGTGCCTTGTTGTTCCAGCTAAGTTCAGAAGCCAGGGTGCAGAACCGGAGGGTATATTGGCCTACAGACAGACTGGCCTGGTGTAGTCTGAGGAGAGATGAGGCAGCAGAGGTAACTCGGCCAGGCTCATCAAATACCTTGCGGAATGCCTCTAGGAAGGCCTGCAGATCCGAGATTATTGCATCTCCTCTTTCCCTCAAGGGGTTGAGCCATTCCAGAGCCTCCCCTCCAAGATGAGAAATTAGGAAGGCTAGTTTCACCTGATCAGAGGGGAGCCAGCAGCGATGATAAAACCTTGGCATTGCTTCAGATCCCCGTCAAAGTGTGATGGTGCAGACAGACTGGGTCCAGGAACTGGAGCATGACTTGTGGACTAGATAGTCACTGCCGAGGTTGTCACATCTTGAACCAGAGCAGTTGTGGATGCTGATGTCGGAGCATCCAGGTGGGTGTTCACAGTACGCAGATATGACAGGAACTTATCTTGCTTCTCTCTCTGATGGGTCATCTCTTGGAACAGGTCCAAGATTGGAGGGGTACGAGAGTCAGTGGTTTCCATGGCCTTAGCAAACTGTTACGCACATGGTTGTGGAACCACTGTTCCTCCATCCGGGGTGAGCGTGGGGGGGGGCATAACTAAGTGACCACATGGTTCTTCACTAGAGCCTCTGATGGTGTGGTTAGACTTGAACCCAGACTTAAACTTGTTAGACTTGAACTTGAGCCAAGTGCTACACCAGGATAGACCCCAGAGCTGCAGCAGCTGACCCTCAAAGGGCAGAGAAGGAGGGTCAGCCAGAAAGTGGTTAACAGGAGAACATGCTGCTGGTTAGACTGAACAGGTTCAGGATTAGGACCGCACGGCTGGTGAACAGAACATGTTCTGGATTAGAAACGGACAGCATAGGTTCAGGAACACAGGTGGAGACAAGGCAGATCAGGCTCAGGACTGGGTAATGGCAAGATGGACTCAGAAACAGGTTACAGCAAGATGGATATGATCAAGTTCAGACAGGGCGGGCAGGATCAGATGCAGATGGGATGGACAGTATCAGGTTCAGGGATCACAGGTACAAGCACCTTACATCTAGGTAGCAGGACACACACTGAAAACTAAAGTTGCTAAGGCACCTCCCAATAGGGGAGGGTGCCTTAAATATCAGGCATTTCCCAGCTATTGGGGATGTTTTCTTTAAGATGCGGGGAGAGCGCGCGCCCTAAGCTCACTCCCAGGAGACCTATGTGCCGTGCGCAGGTCCTGGGAGGAAACAGATGCTGCGGGTAAGTGAACACGCCGGCATCCCTCCTGGGAGGCGGAAGAGTACTTGTGCCAGGGGCTAATAATACCAGAGTACAAGGCACCCTTCTTAGTACTTGTATTGAGCCTTGAGCTCCGGACGTTGCAGGAATGTCCACAAGGGATCCCAGTAAGTCCTCACACTGCCCCAAATGATAGATCTATACTTCCACTATCAGCCCACTGCAATTTGAATTTGACCTTGGTTAACAATCTTCTCTATCTGACTCCTATCAGGAAGCAATCCTTTTTTACTCAGGCCTTTCCTTCCACTATGGGCTAGTCCCGAATTTTAACTATGTCTGTCCCTATGTCTGTAGCTGACAAATCTTCTCAAACGTTATGCATTACATTTACATACATTAAACATATTACACCTATAATGGGTCATGGGTGTGTCAGAAGTGACAGACAGCCGCCCTGCAGTTGGTTGCAGAAGATCTCTACATTTGGCATTGCGGATACCTTCTTAGAGGCGGTCTCTCTAGGACCCAGCGGCTACCTTACTCTGGCTAATTAACACCCTGGTCTGGGTATATAAATACCTGCTGTCTGCAAGAGGGAGGTGCCGGAAATACTCACATTACCCTTTGTGAAGGCTTGGAGCAAGTGCATTACTTCATCCTCTCTGGAGCTATGAGGTGTTCATCTATCTGAAGTCAACTAAAAGCTAAGCTTCTTCCCTTGTTTGTTCCCCCTTGTTGTCTTTAGGGGTCAGTGGGGATCGATTAGCGCTCATGCCCCTCCCTTCCCTAGCCAGGGCCAAACACCAGGGAAAGACAGGGCGAGGTTCGCGTGCGGTGATTGGTGAAGAGCCAATACAGGGACGTTAGTAGAGAAAGGGTGATTTTAGATTAGCCTCCACTCCCCACTTTCCCTAGAGTCTGTGCTCCCTTTCCCTCTTCCCTTTGTGTTGCACTAAATCTTTCCCACACCTTGCATGACATAATCCCAGGCTGAGCACATTTTGAAAAGGAAAAAAAACAAAAAAAAATGACACTTTAGTTTCTTTTTTTTGTGTGTGTTTTTTCCCCTTCCTCCTCCGCTGTGAGGTTCAGCAGCAGCATTAGCAGCTACAGGTCGCCAATGTGTGTATCTCTCAGGTAGGCCGTCCAGCCTGAACCAAAGGTTGCCCTCCTGGATAGGTTTTCAGGAGGTAGGGACAAGTTTTTTGTATTCAAGGAGGCCTGCAAACTGTATTTTAAACTTCGTTCTTACTCCTCTGGAAATGAGGAGCAACGGGTTGGAATTGTGATCTGTTTACTGCAGGGAGATCCTCAGTCGTGGGCGTTTCTTTACCACAGGACTCGATTTGTCTCCAGTCTGTGGAGGTTTTTTTTTGAGCTCTGGCCCTCATCTTTGATGACCTTGACCGAGTCACCTTGGCTGAGTCTAGGCTACGTCGCCTTCAGCAGGGGAATCGGTCAGTGGAAACATACAGTTCTGAATTCTGTAGATGGGCAACGGATTCCAAAGGGAATGACTGAGCCCTTAGAAGTCAATTTTGTGAGGGTCTTAATGAAAGGTTGAAAGATGCCTTGGCAGTATATGAAACCCCTCAGTCCTTGGAGGCTACCATGTTGTTGGCCATACGTCTTGATAGACGCTTTCGGGATAGACCTTCTCCGGGGTCTTCTTGTCAGGGTTGTGTACCTCTGCCGGGGGAGTGATCTGGGGGTGAACCAGTACTGGGGGAGGTGGAGGAACCCATACAGTTGGGGGGTACCTCTGCATCAGTCAGTTCCCCGAAGATTTGCAAGTAAAGAGGCATATGCTTTTTTGTGGGAAAAAGGGACATTTTGTTGGAACCTGTCTTTCAATTCCTAAACAAAGGGATACTCGATTAACTCTTGGTAGTCTGGAGTTGGATAAACAAGGGGTGCATTTGTTGCCAAACTGCAGTTCTCGGATTGTCCTGACAGCAGAGGTGGTGTTAGAGAGAAAAAACGAGAAAATTTCTGTGTTTGTTGACAGTGGAGTCGGAGTCAGCACGGTTGATGCTGAGTTTGTGAAAACTCATGGTCTTGCTTGCTGTACTTTAGCTAAACCTATTTCCATATTTTCCATCGACTCGGCGCCACTTGCACAGAAAGCATTTACTCACATTGTACATTTTGTAAAACTGAGGATGGGGTCAGTTCATTGTGAAATAATACCTTGCTATGTCCTTGATAATCTTCCCACACCTATTGTTTTGGGTATTTCTTAGCTTGTTAAAAATAATCCATTGGTGGATTGGCAAGCCGGGGACATTATTCAATGGGTAGATTGCTGCCATGAGAACTGTTTAGATATTTCCCTTGCTACTGTCTCTACTGAAATATTACCTGCTTTTCTGTCTGATTTTGAGGACGTTTTTTCTGAGAGGGAGTGTCAGGATTTGCCTCCTCATCGTGCATATGACTGACTGTCCTATTAACCTGACCCCCAGAGCTAAACTACCGAAATCCAGACTGTATAATCTTTCTGGCCCTGAGAGACAATCCATGAAGGATTTTATTGTGGAAAGTCTGGAGAAGGTACATATCAGACCCTCATCTTTGCCCGTGGCGACAGGGTTCTTCTTTGTGAAGAAAAAAGATGGCGATCTACGTCCCTGTTTAGATTTACGGGAATTAAATCAAATTACCATCCGTGATCCATACCCTCATCCTCTGATTCCTGATTTGTTCAGCCAGGTTGTAATAGCTAAGGTATTCTCCAACTTGGATTTAAGGGGAGCCTACAATCTGGTTAGAATCAGAGAAGGAAAACAGCATTCAAAACACCTGAAGGGCATTTTGACCAATGCACCTGCAGTGTTCCAGCATTTCATAAATTATATTTTCCATTATTTGGTGGGGAGATTTGTAGTGGTCTATCTGGATGATATTTTGGTTTACTCACCTGATTTGGAGACACATTGGGGTGCATGTTAAGCAGGTGCTCCAGATATTAAGGGATAACAAACTTCATGCCAAACTGGAAAAATGTGTTTTCGCTGTTCAGGAGGTACAGTTTTTGGGGTACTTGTTGTCATCTCTGGGTTTTTGGATGGATCTGGAGAAGATCCGTGCAGTCCTTGATTACGACCATCCTGAGAACGTGAAGGCTCTACAACGTTTTATGGGCTTTTCTAATTTTTACCTGAAATTCATCAAACATTACTCTGTAATTGTGAAACCCCTTACTGAAATGACTAAGAAGGGGTATGATTTTTCCAAATGGTTGGATGCCTCCCTCCAGGCTTTTCCTTCCTTAAAGAATCATTTTGCTGCTGCACCTATACTCAGTCAACCCGATGTTTCCCAACCCTTTATTGTGGAGGTCGATGTGTCGGATGTCGGGGTTGGGGTTGTGTTGTCTCAGGGTTCGTCCCCTGGCAAATGGCGTCTATGTGCCTTCTTTTCTAAAAAATTGTCTTCGGCTAAGAGAAATTATGACTTGCGTAATAGGAAACTGTTGGCGATCAAATTGACATTCGAAGAATGGCGACATTGGTTGGAGGGGGCTGTCCATCCTATTACTGTTATTACTGAACATAAGAACTTGTCATATCTCCAAAAGCTAAACGCCTCAACCCTAGGCAAGCCAGATGGTCCCTGTTTTTTTCTAGGTTCAATTTTGTTGTCACTTTTCATCCAGGGGTCAAAAATGTCAAGCTGATGCTTTATCCCAGAGCATCGCTGGTGATGGTGACCATGAGAACCCTTCCACGATATTACAGAAAGGGGTATTCATTTCGGCACTGTATCCTGAACTGGGGGGTAAGGTGTTGGAGGCTCAGGGGAATGCCCCTGCCTCCTGCCCTTCAGGAAGGTTAATTGTACCATCTAATCTGCCCCGCAAAGTAATTAAGGAACATCATAACTCTGTGCTTGCTGGGCATCTATGTGGTAAGGAAACCGCAGACCTACTCTATCATCATTTTTGGTAGCCAGGGTTGCATTGGGATGTGATTGAACACGTATCTGCTTGTAGTATTTGTGTGTGTTCTAAGGTTTCACATACCCATCCATCTGGTACTCTTCTTCCACTACCTATCCCTAGTAGGCCATGGACACATTTGTCCATGGATTTTATTACTGACCTACCGGTTTCTGCAGGCAAAATGTGGTTGTAGAAACGTTCAGTAACATGGTTCACTTCGTCGCATTATCTGCACTTCCAAATGCTAAGACACTTGCTCAGGTGTTCATTAATGAGATCGTGAAGCTTCACGGGGTTCCCGCCGATGTGGTGTCAGATCAGGGGACCCAGTTTGTTTCCAAGTTCTGGAAGGTATTCTGTTCTCGACTGGGGGTGCAGCTGTCCTTTTCCTCTGCCTTCCACACTCAGTCGAATGGACAGACCGAGCGTGTCAATCAGAATTTGGAGACCTACCTCAGGTGTTTTGTTTCCGAAAATCAGGATTGAGCATCCTACTTAGAATTTGTCATTAATAATTATTGTCAAGAATCCACTGGCAGGTCACCGTTCTTCGGTGCATACGGTTATCACCCACAGCTTGGTACCTTCAGTGGGGGAGGAGATTCAGGAGTTCCTGAGGAGGAACAGTTTGCTTTGTTGATCTCCTCAGTATGGCAGGGTGTTCCGAGTAATTAAAACATCATGGGAGACAAGTATAAACGTATGGCTGACAGAAAACACTTGCCAGGTCCAGACCTGAATGTGAATTACTTTGTGTGGTTGTCAACCAGGAATATAAGATTGAAAGCTCCTTCTTGGAAGCTGGGACCTAGATTTATTGGTCCCTATAAAATAACCGCCGTCATTAATCCAGCAGCATTTCGTCTTGAACTTCCTCAGGCCCTTAAGGTCCACAATAGTGATGAGCGAACGTGTTAGCCACTACTCGGTACTCGCCCGAGCATCATGGTGCTCGACAAGCTCGGCGCTCGGTGAGTATTTCCAGGTTGCTCTGGCGGGAGCTTGGGTCCCCTCCCTTCATGTTTGGCACTCTTTAGAGAGCCAATGAACATGCAGGGATTGCTTGCCACACACTGTAATGCCGTAGCCATGTGCGTTGTGGGCATTACAGTGATTGGCTGGCCGCACAGCGTCATCAGGTCAGTATAAGACTTGTTGCCGCTATGCTCATCACAGTCTACCCCGGAAACAGGCAGAGTAGGGAGAGCTGCTGCTGAGTCAGGGAGAGATTTTCTTGTTTATAGTTAGTATAGGTATTCCACAACATATATACATATATATGAGGACTACTCCAGCTGCATATTTTCAGTGGTGAAGGTGATAGCAGGAGTTAGGCAGGCAGGCAGGGTATGTGACAGACTGCAGTGCATGATACAGCACAAGAGGGTCCATTGCACATTCAACTTCTGACTAATTCTGCTGTGACAAATATTTGTAGACATAGTGCCAGATATCAGGGGCCAGGGCTAATTTTTTTTATCTTAATCCTGATTATTTGCTTAAAAAGCAATCCACAGTACACAATTTTAGTTCTCCATTTCCTTGTTAGCACTGCAGAATACAACCAGATCTTTTCCATATTACAGAGATAAAAATCCAGAAATTTGAACTGAACGTGGAAAATATTGGCCTCCATTTCCATTTTATTGCAGTGTGTCAGTCAACCTAGTCACATGAGTTCGCTGTGAAGAATAGTACAGTCATGGCCAAAAGTATTGAGAATGAGACAAAT
The DNA here is from genome assembly GCF_046119375.1 of Phyllobates terribilis. Taxonomy (NCBI): domain Eukaryota; kingdom Metazoa; phylum Chordata; class Amphibia; order Anura; family Dendrobatidae; genus Phyllobates; species Phyllobates terribilis. The sequence goes on from NW_027362761.1 coordinate 433,265,001, forward strand.
AGTAATTTTTCCAAAGTTTACTGCTTCATTTTTGTAATGGCAGTTTGCATATACTCCTGAATGTCAAAGAGTGATCAGCTTAACAGCAATTACTGTACTTGCAATGTCAATATTTGCCCAGAAAATTAACTTTAACCCCCAAAACACATTTCAACATCATTGCAGTCCTGCCTTAAAAGGAGCAGCTAACATCGTTTTAGTGATTGATCCATTAACACAGGTGTGGGTGTTGATGAGGACAGGGCTGGCGATCAGTCAGTCATGATTAAGTAAGAATGACATCACTGGACACTTTAAAAGGAGGCTGGTTCTTGGTATCATTGTTTCTCTTTAGTTAATCATGGTTATCTCTAAAGAAACACGTGCAGCCATCATTGCACTGCACAAAAATGGCCTAACAGGGAAGAGTATCACAGCTACAAAGATTGCACCTCAGTCAACAATCTATCGCATCATCAAGAACTTCAAGGAGAGAGCTTCCATTGTTGTCAAAAAGGTTCCAGGGCGCCCAAGAAAGACCAGCAAGCGCCAGGACCGTATCTTAAAACTGTTTCAGCTGCGGGATCGGACTACCAGCAGTGCCGAGCTTGCTCAGGAATGACAGCAGGCTGGTGTGAGTGCTTCTGCACGCACTGTGAGGCGGAGACTCTTTGAGCAAGGGCTGGTTTCAAGGAGGGCAGCAAAGAAGCCACTTCTCTCCAGAAAAAACATCAGGGACCGACTGATATTCTGCAAAAGGTACAGGGAGTGGACTGCTGAGGACTGGGGCAAAGTCATTTTCTCTGATGAATCCCCTTTTCGATTGTTTGGGACATCTGGAAAACAGCTTATTCAGAGAAGAAGAGGTGAGCGCTACCACCAGTCTTGTCTCATGCCAACTGTAAAGCATCCTAAAACCATTCATGTGTGGGGTTGCTTCTCAGCCAAGGGAATCGGCTCACTCACAGTCTTGCCTAAAAACACAGCAATGAATAAAGAATGGTACCAGAATGTCCTCCAAGAGCAACTTCTCCCAACCGTCCAAGAGCAGTTTGGCGCCCAACAATGCCTTTTCCAGCATGATGGAGCACCTTGCCATAAAGCAAAGGTGATAACTAAATGGCTCATGGAACAAAATATAGAGATTTTGGGTCCATGGCCTGGAAACTCCCCAGATCTTAATCCCATTGAGAACTTGTGGTCAATCATCAAGAGACGGGTGGACAAACAAAAACCAACAAATTCTGGCAAAATGCAAGCATTGATTATGCAAGAATGGACTGCTATCAGTCAGGATTTGGTCCAAAAGTTGATTGAGAGCATGCCAGGGAGAATTACAGAGGTCTTGAAGAAGAAGGGGCAACACTGCAAATATTGACTTGCTGCATTAACTCATTCTAACTGTCAATATAACCTATTGGTACTCATAATATGATTGCAATTATATTTCTGTATGTGATATAAACATCAGACAAACACTAATAAAAACCAGAGGCCAGCAGATCATGTGAAAATAGAATTTTGGTGTCATTCTCAAAACTTTTGGCCATGACTGTATTAGTAAACTACAGGCCTGCTATTTTAAACCGTGGTTCTCTGTCAGACGTATCATATATAACTGTGTTCCAAAATCAGCCATTTCTAGTGAACGTGGAAAATATTGTCCTCCATTTAAAATGGGCAAGATGCATGGCAAAGGACGGGGGAGTGGACGTGATGGTGATGGTGCATGCAGAGGCCGAGGCCGTGGGCAAGCTGAAATTGTGCCACAACAAACACCCACATCTTCTCGCTCCGTCTTCCTGCCCCAATTAATAGGGGACCGCAGAACACCACTATTGAACACAGAGCAGTGTGAAAAGGTTTTTGGTTGGATAGCTTCCAGTCACTTAGCCACTACCACCACCACCCTGTCTTTCACACGGTCAAGTCTCAGTAGCCGTGAGTCTGGACAGCATATTCCTAACCCTGATCCTCCTTCCTCCCACCATGCCGAGTGCCTGGAGACAACTGATCCCACACTTGAACACTCAGAAGAGCTGTTCACGTTTCCATTTGTAGATTCGGGCCTCTCGCCCTACCAGCTTCAAGCAAGTCAAGAGGAGAAGGCATGTAGCGATGCCCAAATATTTGAGCAGCCATGGCCTCATGAATGCAACGGTGGAAAACTGCAATTACTGTCGCAAGAGGTGGATGATGATGAGACACAATTGCCAGAAAGTCAGGAGGAGGACCAGGGTGTGGAAGTGGTAGACGAGGTGGTGGATGATAAAGTAACTGACCCAACATGGCAGGGGGGCAGCAGCCCACAGGGGGAGGGAGGCGTAGCACCAGAACAGGCAGTAAGAAGCAATGTGGTGGCAGCAGACACAAGGCGGGAAAGCGTTCAATGTAATGCCATTACAACTGTTAGGTCTTCCTGAGTCTGGTTGTTTTTTAAAGACTCTGCAGATAACCCCAAAATGGCCATTTGCACCACCTGCCAGGCTAGGATCAGCAGGGGTAGCAAAACTAGCAGCCTTACCACCACCAGCATGATCAGGCACATGGCAGCAAAGCACCCAACTAAGTGGGCCGAACCCCAGGGTCCAGAAACAGTGTCTGCGGGTGACACCACTGCTTCTTCCGCTGAAGTGCATGCACGCTAATCCCCTGTCCATGGCGCATGCGAAGATGCCTTCCGCCCTCCACCTGTCATTGCACACTCTGAACTAGCACAATCAGCAAACACGTCCACGTCCTTGTGCCCAGCGCAGCGTTCAGTTGTCCCTACATAGTGGATGCCGGGACCCAGTCGGACCTTGGGATGGAACACGTCCTCCCAACTCTGAGGATTGCGGGCCCTGGGTCAATCAGGGTTGCCCACGCATTCTACAGCTCCTGAACCTCCTCCTCCTCTTCAGCTTCCATCTCCAAAATGACCACATCAGTCACAAGCTGGAAGCACTGCAGCACTGCTTAGGTGGCAAACCGCACAACACTGAAGAGTTGTAGACAGCTCTGAAAGAGCAGGCAGATCTGTGGCTGACACCGCTGACCCTACAGCCAGGCATGGTCATGTGTGACAATGGTCGGAACCTGGTGGCGGCTCTGAGGCAAGGTGAGCTCAGGCCCTGAGGCTATCACAAGGAGGGAAAAGTTTCAGAAGATGCTGAGGGAGTACCTTGCTGAACGTACCAACATCCTCCATGATTCCTCTGTGCCTTATAATTATTGGGTGTCCAAGCTGGACACGTGGCATGAACTGGCTCTCTACGTCTTGGAGGTCATGCCTGCCCTGCCGCTAGCGTTTCGTCAAAGCGGGTTTTTAGTGCCTATTGTGGAATTATAACTGATAGGCGCATCCGCCTGTCAACTCAAAATGCTGACAGGCTGACTCTTATAAAAATGAACAAGGGCTGGATTGGGCCAGACTTCTCAACACCACCGAATGATAGCAGCGTAACATAAACTCAAATACAGTGTCTTTTTTTTGTGAGGTCTATTCGCATGTGACGCGCCCCCTGGGACATATTCCTTTTTGAGGGGAATACCCGGCACCGGATCAGATGGGGGGGTTGTAGTCTCCGAGCGGCTGTGACCCGGCCCGTGCCCAGGGCGTCAAGCTCAGTGTGATGTGGCAGTCCTACAGATGTTATTAAGAGTTCTTTTGTGTCGACTACGCCACCCGTTGTGATGCGGTCACTGTGGCCGCCGCTGCAGCAGGTTCCGCTGAGGCTGATGGTGGATGCGCAGCTTGGTGGGATAACCCCCAACGGGAGGGGTATAGCCTCAGAGGGGACAGGTGCAGAGGATGGGGGTTGCGGTGGTGTAGTGCAGACGGCAGTGAAGACAGAGTCGGGTTGTGCAGTTAAGGGTGTTTACTTACTGCAGATGTTGTACTGGTCACTCCAGCTGCGAGTGACCACCCGAGCCGTGCTGCGTCCACCAGGTCCTGGATCCAGCCAACCCCCAAACAAGTCCGGAGCGTGGCCCTGAGCTCTCTTTCTGTCCCGTTCTCTGGCCGTCCCAACCAGTGATCCACCTAGGTCCAGCTCCCTCGGGCCTTCTGTTGGGACACCCTTGGCCCTGGGTTCCCTGACCCTTCATGTGGTGTGCCTTCGGGGTGGATGTGATGGGTGACCGTGGCAAACGCTGCCCACGGTCTCCGGTCTCTGGCTGGGGAATGTTTTTACCCCCACCAGCTTGGGTTCCGGTACCCTGATGCCGACTCTTCACCCGGTGCTTTTAGTTGGGATCTCAGAGTCCTTCTCTTCTGTGCTCTGGGTCTCTCTCTTTTCTCCTCTCTCACTCTGGGTCTTTGTCTTTCTTCTCTCCTCTGCTCCTGACTTGTTCTCTGCAGCAGACTGACTCTCTGCATCTGACTTGTTCTCTGCATCTGACCCTGATCTTAGTTGGTGCCCACCTTATATACACCCTCTATGTGTGAGCTCAGGTGACCAGCACCCAATGAGCTCCTATCTTTACCCAGGCTGCTCCCCCTATCTGCCCCTACACTACATGGGATATACCACCCCCCTCCCACTCCAGCCAGGAACAGACTCGGTACCTGCACATTTCTAAGTGGGAGTACCGTTGGTCTGTTCCCCGGAAATGGGATGTGTGTAGTGCATGCAGCCTACCGAGCTCAGTTCCACTCTCCATCCTTGCCCGGGAGTGGAATATCACACCTCTGGGTTGAGGTGCAATACCCCTGTAGCAGCCGAATCCTCAGGGTGCTACATTCCCCCCTGGTAAATCACAGCACGTCCTCGGGCTGTAAGACATAAACACCAAAACTTACAAAATTTTTTTTTTTTTATAAACATAGAAAACATATAAAACATTATATATATATAAAACTTTTCATATAACATTCTCGTCGTCTCTTGTTTCTGGTTCCTCCTCCGGACACTGTGCAACGTGTGTCCGGGAAAAGTGCGACAGTCTCTTTGAAAAACTGGTTTTCTATAAAACTGGTAGGGGGCGCTTTAGGACGCGCAACTATTTACAGAGGAAGTTGGCCGCTCTCAGTCCTCGGCCAGGTAGAGGGAAGGGAATGGCTGCTCACAGTCCTCAGCCTGTAGGATGAAGAGGTTAACGGGTAAACAGTTCACTGGTCCCAACGGGGACTATTTTAGCAGCAACGGTTCACTGTGCCCCGACGGGCAACTATATACAGTCTCTACCCCCGTCCTTAACGACGGCTCCCTCCTGCTTTTTCTTGGTGATATGGTGTTGCTTCAGACCCGTCCGGGTCCTCTTGCTCCTCCTCCTCGCACCGCAACTCCTCCTCCGTCAAGCGGTGTACGTGGAGGGCGTAAGGTCCTTTGGCACACTTGTGCCGGGTGAAAGTGACCTCGTCTCCTACGTAGAGGTCACGGCCTTTGTGACCTTCCGGCAGGTGGGACTCGACGTCTCTGCGGGTCACAAAAACGTCACCGCGGTTGTTACGGTCCCGAATAAAGCCCCACCCATGCTGCGGGTTGAACTTTATCACCGTCCCGATGGTGCGGGGACAGTGCGCTGCACGGGGGTTCCTCCTAGTCCGGCTCTTCTGCTCCGCGCTCCGGATTTGGGCCTGTTGTTCTCTGACCCGCCTCTCCTCCCGTTCTCTCGCAAACTCTGCTAGCTGCTGACGACAACACTCAGTACGCTCAGCGGCGACTGCCCGAGTTTCTCCGGTGAACCCCATCAAATCTTCTCCCGTGGGGTCCCACACGAATTGGGCTTCTTCTAAAGGAGGCGAGACCCGAGTCACGGGCTTCGGAGCCGGGATCAGGGGCTCACACAAGGGCCCTAGTCTTTGTTGCCGCTCCAGCTCACAAAACTCCTCGGGCCAGATAAAGGGCCGCCCGTCCGGCCATGTGAGCTGGCTGAAGAGGTCCTTTCCCAAACTCGGCACCCTTGGTTTTACGGGTGCGGGCGCGGTGGTGGTGGCGCCCGGGTTGCCCAGGCCTTGCGGCCAGGCCTGGGGCACCTGGAAGGTGAAGGGCACCGTTAGGACGGCGGCGCCCTGGGCTACCTGGCCTTGCGGCCAGGCCGGAGGCTCCGCGGAGGTAGGGGGCGCTGTTGGTGATGCGGCGCCCGGGAGTACCGGGCCTTGCGACCAGGCCGGAGGCTCTTCCTGCTTGGTCACGCTCCGGGTCGGTGTGTGTGACGTCACAGGGGTCGCGGCGGCGGCTTCTGGTCGGGGCCTAGTCATTAGCGGTGACATGGCGGTTACTGGCACGGACGGGGGACTTTCGGGCTCTGCGACGGGGAACCGGGGCAGGTGGGCGGTCTCTCGGTATGGGGTATAAGCGTCCCCTTTACCTGCCTTCATACGTTCAGCTCCCTTCTCAGCGCCGTCTCCGACCTTGGGTCCTCCCGCGTCATCCGTAGAGGCAGTTGGTGTCCTCTCCCAGGGGAGCATGCTCCGTGGACGGGTTCCAGCTTGCTGGGCCATCTCCCGGCTCCACTCCGCCAGTATCTCTCGCTGTACCCGGGCCATCCTCCTTGCGAGGCCCTCCAAGGCAGTTTGTGCACACTCCCGGTCTCGGGGGAGCTGCGCTAAGATCTCCGCTAGACCTAGCGGGGTTGTGGACTCTAGCAGGCTCCTGACCATCGGGTCGGTGCTGCTCTGCTCTTCTTCCGGCAGGCTCCTGGCCAGCGGGCCGGTGCTGCTCTGCCCTCCTTCCTCGGTCTCTAGCAGACTCCTGGCCAGCGGGCCGGTGCTGTTCTGCTTTCTCTCCATCTCCGGGTGAGCTCCTCCGCTACTCCTCGTTAGACCTCTTGCCTCCGGGTCCGCTCGCTCCAGACTGCTCCAGGCGGCACCCATCTTTGCTCTTCTCTTTCGTCTCCTCCCCCTTCGAGGGCGGTCCCGGGGCAACTCGGTGACTGTCAGCTCCAGGGGTAGTTCTTTCACGCTGACAGACACCTCCAGCATCACAGTCTCTGTTGGTGGGGGCGGTTTCCACTTTTGGCGCCATTTTCTGTCCCGGCCCACGATGGGAGGCGGCCTCCTGCCCTCCTTTGGCACGCCCATAATGGCGTCCGCTGCTCTTCCAAGGCGGGAAATCTTTGGAAATGGCGGGAATCGTCTCCCAGTGGCGGGAAACTCTGCAGATGGCGGGAAAAAGCTGTTAATGGCGGACAACCGGCGGGAATCGACCTGTGATGGAGTCCGATGGCGGGGACCCTCCGGAACCGGCAGGAGACTTCTTTTTGAGGTAAACTCGTTCTTTTCTTCAGGCACGCAGTACCCGGGTGTTACGGGCACGTAATCCTGCCGACTACGCCAAAGTTGACGCGCCCCCTGGGACATATTCCTTTTTGAGGGGAATACCCGGCACCGGATCAGATGGGGGGGTTGTAGTCTCCGAGCGGCTGTGACCCGGCCCGTGCCCAGGGCGTCAAGCTCAGTGTGATGTGGCAGTCCTACAGATGTTATTAAGAGTTCTTTTGTGTCGACTACGCCACCCGTTGTGATGCGGTCACTGTGGCCGCCGCTGCAGCAGGTTCCGCTGAGGCTGATGGTGGATGCGCAGCTTGGTGGGATAACCCCCAACGGGAGGGGTATAGCCTCAGAGGGGACAGGTGCAGAGGATGGGGGTTGCGGTGGTGTAGTGCAGACGGCAGTGAAGACAGAGTCGGGTTGTGCAGTTAAGGGTGTTTACTTACTGCAGATGTTGTACTGGTCACTCCAGCTGCGAGTGACCACCCGAGCCGTGCTGCGTCCACCAGGTCCTGGATCCAGCCAACCCCCAAACAAGTCCGGAGCGTGGCCCTGAGCTCTCTTTCTGTCCCGTTCTCTGGCCGTCCCCACCAGTGATCCACCTAGGTCCAGCTCCCTCGGGCCTTCTGTTGGGACACCCTTGGCCCTGGGTTCCCTGACCCTTCATGTGGTGTGCCTTCGGGGTGGATGTGATGGGTGACCGTGGCAAACGCTGCCCACGGTCTCCGGTCTCTGGCTGGGGAATGTTTTTACCCCCACCAGCTTGGGTTCCGGTACCCTGATGCCGACTCTTCACCCGGTGCTTTTAGTTGGGATCTCAGAGTCCTTCTCTTCTGTGCTCTGGGTCTCTCTCTTTTCTCCTCTCTCACTCTGGGTCTTTGTCTTTCTTCTCTCCTCTGCTCCTGACTTGTTCTCTGCAGCAGACTGACTCTCTGCATCTGACTTGTTCTCTGCATCTGACCCTGATCTTAGTTGGTGCCCACCTTATATACACCCTCTATGTGTGAGCTCAGGTGACCAGCACCCAATGAGCTCCTATCTTTACCCAGGCTGCTCCCCCTATCTGCCCCTACACTACATGGGATATACCACCCCCCTCCCACTCCAGCCAGGAACAGACTCGGTCGTACCTGCACATTTCTAAGTGGGAGTACCGTTGGTCTGTTCCCCGGAAATGGGATGTGTGTAGTGCATGCAGCCTACCGAGCTCAGTTCCACTCTCCATCCTTGCCCGGGAGTGGAATATCACACCTCTGGGTTGAGGTGCAATACCCCTGTAGCAGCCGAATCCTCAGGGTGCTACACATGCACCTCTTCACACCCAGACATGGGTATACGCTTCCTGACTTTGTCTATTTGCTCTTGTCCTCCTCCTTCTCCTCATACTCCACCACCATATCACCATATCTACGTCTCTTGCAAGGGGCATTGGAGTTCCTCCAAATTTTTGGTAGCCGTTGCATTCAGTTAATAGGCAAACAGTATGGCAGATCCACTTCCTAATAATGTGAATATTTTTTTCAGGAGGCCCTCCCACATCTATGTCTCTTGCAAGGGGCATTGGAGTTTCTCCAAATTTTTGGTAGCCGTTGCATTCACTGCATACCCTATAACTGTATAGCAGACCCTCTCCATTCTAATGGGAACATGTCGTTACTGTGGCCCAGCTCTATGTGTCTTTAAATTTTTATTGGGTTTTTTCCCAAATTTTGGCAGCTGTTGGACTCACTGCATACCCTATAACTGTATAGCAGACCCGCTCCTTTCTATTGGGAACATGTCGTTACAGTGGCCCACCTCTGTGTCTTTAAATTGTTATTGGGCTTTTTCCTAAATTTTGGCAGCCATTGGACTCACTGCATACCCTATAACTGGATAGCAAAACCGCTCCTTTCTAGGAACATTACAAAGGCCCACCTCTATGTGTCTTTAAATTGTTATTGTTTTTTTCCCCCAAATTTTGGCAGCCGTTGTACTCACCACATACCTTATAACTGAACAGCAGACCCGCTCCTTTTTAATGGGAACATGTCGCTACTGTGGCCCAGCTCTATGTGTCTTTAAATTTTTATTGAGGTTTTTCCCAAATTTGGAAGCCCTTGCAGTCGCTGCATGGGCATTACCACTATAGGAGACCCACTCCTTTATAATGGGAACATTTTTTTTTTTACTGAGACCCTCCTCTATGTCTCTTCAAAGGTGTATTGGGGTGCGTCCAAATTTTTTGCAGCCTTTGCAGTCACTGCATTCGCAATAACAGTATAGGAGTCCCACTCTTTAATAATGGGAGCAACAAAGCATATCCGACTGCTGGCTCTTTAAGAATAGTAAGGGCCGTCTGATGGCCATTTAAAAATAGTGTTTGTGGCTTTCAGAGTCCCTCCTTCATAAATGAAACAGGATGTGTCTGATGATGTCTCACACACCACATGGCCAGATAAGGTAGTAAAATGTTAAAATGACATTTACCGGTGAATGTATTTTTTAGCGTTGAAAGCAATGTAAAAGTACAAAAACGCATCAGAAACACTAAGTGTGAACATAGCCCAAGGTGTGAAGGAGAATTTTTGTTTTTGAATATTTATTTTGCCTTATGTACAAGTCATTACCCTGGAAAAGATCCTCCTTAACATTTTTCCGAGGAAAATCCATTTTGGTTTAGTTTTTGTATGTTTTATTGTGAGTCCGTAAAAGTGGCGTAATACCTCTGACAACATTGTTGACAGCAGTGACCTGGGAGTCAGAGATGCTTCCAGTGGTCTTACCCATGTTGTTGCCATGTCATTTAAGCACTGTTCCCATCGATTTTGGCAATTTTTAGACCCTCTGCAGACCGCCGGGGGTGCTGCCGGAAAAATGCTTGAGTTTCCCATAGACTTACATTGGGCTCGGTGCTCGGACCGAGCACTCGAGCATTCCAATTTGCTCAACCCGAGCAACGAGTACTCGAGCATTTTAGTGCTTGTTCATCACTAGTCCACAACATGTTCCACATGGCCTTAGTTACTCAAGAAATATGTGGAACCTCTTGAGCCCTCTCCTCTACCACCGCCCCCAGTAATGGTTGATGGTAATTTGGAGTTCCAGATTTCGAGGTTTGTAGATTCTCGTCTTCAATGTCGTTTTCTACAATACTTGGTGGACTGGAAGTGTTATGGGCCATTGAATTTAATTGAAACGCAGCAAATCCACATATACCTGCAGGTTTGCTGTGTTTCAATGTTCCTCAATGGCCACGAATTTGCAGCGTAATCACAGTAGAAATGGTCATGCTGCGTTTTGCAACTCAATGCGAATTCGGCGTGCTAATTAGCGCATCATGTACACAGCACATCCGAATTCACATTGCTTTGCATGGCAGACGGTTTTACAAGCGTTTTCGGGGCCGTAAAAACGCTGCAAAAACACTACAAAAACACTATGTGGGCACATGACCTTAGTAAGTCACTAACACCGCTCACTGCTCTCTCTGGCTGCGCCCCGGCCGTTGTTCTCTCCCTGTACTCAATTGCACTTCCATCTTCAAGATGCGTATACAATTGATGTAACTTTTGGGACAGGAGCCGAGGAGCTCTAATCTTATTGCTTTTAAATGTATTGCTGTCGTTTGCTCCGACAAGCGAATAAACAGATGTGCTACCTGGGCGGTACTTGGGACCAGGAAAAGGTACCTGCTCAGCATGAAATGGCTGTTGTCCATAAATAGGAGTATGCCATTCAGTACCATGCTGTTTTTTTTAACTACTTGGTAATAAAGTCTTTTTTGGATATAGTTCTATATGGGCGGCTATGGTGACCATCATACTGTGTAAGGGGATAGAGTGAGGAGGAGATACAGTATAGAGAGGGCAACATGGTGGGCAGTATAAGGGCATAGTGTGAACATGGGGCACAGAACGGATAAGGAGAGGGAGCAGCTTGAAATAGGGGCACAGTATCGAGAGAGGTTAGCATGTTAGGGAGACAGTGTGGAGATATAGAGAGTGTAAGGAAAAACAGTTAAGTGGGAACAGTCATGGAGCAGGCCGTGGTTTATAAGGGCAGACAGTGTGGCTGTCACAGTTGATATGGTGTGCTGGGTGTAGCTCATGAGGGCAGAAAGTGTGGAGGCCATATACCATAGGAGACTTATTTAGGGCAGGGTTCCCCAACTCCAGTCCTCAAGGCCAAACAACAGATCATGTTTTCAGGATTTCCTTAGTATTGCTCAGGTGATAATTGCATCACCTGCAGAAGCAATAATTCCATCACCTGTGCAATAGTTCGAAAATCCTGAAAACATGACCTGTTGGTGGGCCTTGAGGACTGGAGTTGGGGAACACTGATTTAGGGCATAGAATGGACAGATATTTTTATACATATGGCATTTTAATAACTCTCTTATTTTTAAGGGCACCATGTTGGGAAGTATTGCAGAAGACTGGAGGAGAGGGAAGTCTTCAGTGATGAGCTATGGCTGTGAAAAGTCATCATGGCATCTGGACCAGATGTAGACAAAAGGGATGAGAATGATTGAAATCAGAGAAGGTGACACCTATAAGGTACCTGTAAATGTTTATTTGTCATACTGCCTGCATGTCATCACTACTGTGATTCCTGTATCATCCACAGTCTGATGATGACTTAGCAACAACTCCCAGAATCTCCTTACCATTGTTAAAGACATACTGAAAGTCGTAGGTTCATATGATACAAATGTGTGTAGTGCAGAGTTGACATTATAATTGATGTACTAAACTTGCTCCTTGTATTCAATTACTAATTAAAGAAGCACTCCCATTAAGTTTTTTACTCATTAAAGGTGTGTATATATGCTTGTAATGTAGTGTGTGTATACTCACCTTACGCTGCTCTCTCCGGTGTCCAGGCTGTGTGCCCACGATGCGCTTTTTAATCGTTTCCGCAGCGGCAAAAACGCTTAAAAAACGCATGTTAGAAGGCCTGCCATGTCCCCCAATGATAATCTGCATGTGCTGTGCACATGCTGTGGAAATTTCTGCTGCGGATTATCATTGCGGAAAAAAACGCAGCACTACCAATTATTTTGCGTTAGTGCTGCGTTTTCGCCACCATTGACTTGCATTAGATCGAATGGATTACGCATCACTGCATATGCAGATGCGCATTCCATGCGTTCTAATGTGCGGATAGTACCCAGGTCTAGAGGAGAGGAGACTCTCCTCCGGACCCAGGTACCATAGAAAACTATAAAAAAAAAGAATAAAATAAAAAATAAATATATACTTACCTTCTGGCGGCCCCCGGTCTCCTTGTTTGTGCTTGCCGGCAGTTCGCGATGGACTGAAGGACCTGCGCTGACGTCATAGTCATGTGACGGGTCACGCGGCGCTGACGTCGGCAGGTCCTTCAGTGTACCGCTGCCGGCAGCCAGGATGGAGGGAAACAAGACACCGGGGGCCATCAGAGGGTAAGTATAGATTTATTTTTTTATTTTTTGACATTCTCTCAGGTCACACTATATAAATCCATGCTGTTCGCATGGATTTATATAGTGTGACCAAGTTGACAAGCACTTTCCAAGTGATGCTAAAATCGCTTCGAAAGTGCTTGTCAACTCGCATGAGGAAATGCAAGTGAATAATGCTTCACATCCGCTTGTCCCTGGCAGGAAAACGCATGTACAATCCGCACGTACAATCCGCATGCGTTTTTTTCTGCCAGGGAGATGCAGAAACGCTCAGGAAAAAATCCTGAGCATTTCTGCATCGTGGGCACATAGCCTTATGCTCTGCTTCGCGTCACTGCACAAAATTTTTATCCTCTTAATATATAGAAGTCATCATATTATATAGCACTGTGTACTTACTCATTTTGCCATGCCAGTCAATTCATTTTTTTTTCCATTAGAACTATGACATCACGTCACGTGATTAAAAACAGACTAGCTGAATTCTTCTTAGCTCTATGCAGAAACAGGAAGTCACTTTTCCCTGCATGAACCAGAATTAGAACTACAATTCTACGTCCGTGCAAATTCCCTGGCAAGAAGGAGGAGCGGAACAGATGGGTCAGGAGTTGAAGAGGGGGATGAGTCACGCAGGGAAAAGAGACTTATTGTTTCTACATAGAGCATATGTAAACATACCCTATATGTTTTTTAAACTATCAACCACTAATTGTGGGATCTGAAAATCATTACTCCAGTGCCTTGCATGAAATTTATTAGACAGCAAGGAGCAGGGGATAGAATTAAAGGAGCAACACATGACTGCAAAATAAGACCATACTGGAAGGGTCTCAAATCTGATTTACTTAAGCCACGTACACACATTCAGTAGTTGGTCAGTTTTTTACATTAGTATTTGTGAGCCAAAATCAGGAGTGGGTACAGAACGCAGAAGTGGTGACGTGTTTCTATTATACTTTCCCTCTGATTGTTCCGCTTCTGGTTTTGGCTTACATATACTGATGTAAAATTCTGATCAAATACTGAACGTGTGAACTTGGCCATAAACAAAATTTGTCATTATTTTTTTTTCAACAGTTGAAAAAATCTAAAGCATTATTGTTCTAATTTTGTTTTAACCCCTTCATGACCTTGTGATTTTCCATTTTTTTTTCGCTTTTGTTTTTTCCTCCCCTTTTCCAAGTGCCATAGCTTTTTTATTTTTCCATCTATACAGCCATATGAAGGCTTGTTTTTTGTGGGACGAGTTGCACTTTTGAATGACCACATTGATTTCATTGATGCACTGGAAAGCTGTAAAAAAATTCTAACTGCGTTGAAATTGCAAAAAAAAGTGCAATTCCACAATTTTTATTTCTTTTTATTTACCCTGTTCATTATTTGATAAAACTGACAAGGCAATACGATTCTCCAGATCAGCATGAGTACATAGATACCAAACATGTAAAGTTTTTTTTTTTTTAAGTGGTGAAAAAAACTTGGAAATCTGTAAGAAAAACATTTTTTTTTTGCTTGTGTCGCCATTTTCCGAGACCTGTAATGTTTTTATTTTTTGGGATATGGGGTTGTGTGAGGGCTTATGTTTTGCACCCTGAGCAGTCGTTTTTACTGATACCATTTTGGGATATATACGATGTTTTGATCACTTCTTATTGCATTTAATTGCAATGTTTTACGGTGGCCAAAAAACTGTAATTCGGGCATTTAGATTTTTTTCATTATGCTGTTTATCAATTAGATTCATTTATTTTATATTTTATAGAACATACTTTTATGAACATAGCAATAACAAATATGTGTATTTTTAACTTTTTTTGAATTTTTTTGAATTTTTTCAGATTTTTAAAAACCTTTTTTCACTTTTTACTGTGTTTGTTAGCCCCTTTAGGGGACTTGAAGCTGTGATTGTCCAATTGCTTGTAATATACATAGCAGAGCAATCACGTCATGGGACGCGTTGATGGGAGCATGGAATGATGCACCCCCCTGCCGCAGCACGTTGAATGCGGCTGTCAGAGATTGACAGCGGAATTTAACAGGTTTTTAAAGGCACATAATTGCTGATTAAATCAGCTATGATGTGCATGGAAAGATGCAAGCTCAGCGTGCGCGCCTGCATCAAAGGCAGGAACACAACTTTTAAAGTAAAAGAATGTCAAAAGTTGTAAAGGGGTTAATTTTTTTAATAGTATAAAATATGAAAAATTCTTTAAAAAGTTTTGATATTTTCAACTTTTAAACACTAGCTTTAGTAGCTGCTGACATTTGCCATGAACACCTAGTGTAATGTTAGGTCACATTACAACTGCAGTAAATGTGGGCAGTATCTGCTCACATTTATCTGCTGTCACTTCTCCTCACCCTTTCTTTGGTGTTTGCAAAAGGATAAGGGAGGATAATATTTAATATCACAGTGCAGAGTCATTTTGTTGGTTACTGCAATGTGATACCGAGATGTGGACTGTGCAGGTCTGACAGTGGGAATTTCAGGGCCCCATACTGGCAAAATTTTTTGGCCCCCTTGAGACTCCCCCCCCAGGTTCCACCCCAGCTCCGCTTCCACCCCTCGAACCTTCCACAGTACCAATTCCACTTCTGCACCACGTCCTGACCAATCACACATTAACAGTTTCCATCGAACCAAATCACATACTTAGCCATTAGCTTTTGTTTTGGCCAAAAGATATTCTTAGCCGCCACCACAAGAAGGTAGACTCTTCTGGTAGGGCTCTACCCTATTCTAACCTATTAAACATTTCTTAAAATATCCAGTACTCTTTTTAGGTATATTTTAATTTATTTTTTTAAGGGAATGTGTCACATAAATTTTTTAAAATGTCCAATATTACAAACAAGGGACAAATACCGTCACACCATGGCCGGACCACATATTATCAGCCCATAGTGACAGAATAATATTACATACAAGGGACAAATACCATCCCACCATGACCAGACCACATATTACCACCTCATAGTGACCGAATAATACCACATAAAAGGAACAAATACCTCCACACCGTGACCAGACCACATATTGCCACCACATAGTGACTGAATACTACAATGCTGATCATAAATAAAAAAAACACATAATACTATTATTACCATAAGTTCCATTATACATAGGAGCTCTGTATATAGAATGCAGTGTATAGTTTCAGTGTACAGGTAATACAGGAATCACCAATGACATTATACACAGGAGCTCTGCCCATAGTGTCAGTGTACAGGTAATAAAATGATCACCAGTGACATTATACACAGAAGCTATGTATATAGTGTACAAATAATACAGGGATCACCAGTGACATTATACACAGGAGCTATGTATATAGTGTACAGGTAGTATAGTGATCACTAGTGACATTATACACAGGAGCTCTGTATATAGTATACAGTGTTCAGGTAATACAGTGATCACAAGTGACATTATACACAGGAGCTTTGTACATAGTATATAGCATATAGTGTCAGTGTACAGATAACACACTGACTCACCGGTGACATCTCCTTCATCTTCGCTTTTCTCCTTCATCCAGAGCAGACCGCCATCACTTCTTCCAGCCAGGACTTGTGTCTGCA
Organism: Phyllobates terribilis; assembly: GCF_046119375.1. Classification (NCBI taxonomy): domain Eukaryota; kingdom Metazoa; phylum Chordata; class Amphibia; order Anura; family Dendrobatidae; genus Phyllobates; species Phyllobates terribilis. The sequence goes on from NW_027362761.1 coordinate 433,281,188, forward strand.
TAAAATAACACACAGTTATCTAGAGCACATTCACCCACCATTAATATATAATTAGTTATTATTCAACCCACCATTCCAAATATAAAATGTAATCAATAGTCTATACAAGCAGAGGTACAGTGGGTACGGAAAGTATTCAGACCCCTTTAAATTTTTCACTCTTTGTTTCATTGCAGCCATTTGGTAAATTCTAAAAAATTCATTTTTTCTCATTATAGTACACTCTGCACCCCATCTTGACTGAAAAAAACAGAAATGTGGAAATTTTTGCAAATTTATTAAAAAAGAAAAACTGAAATATCACATGGTCATAAGTATTCAGACCCTTTGCTCAGACACTCATATTTTTTTTTTGAAACTTGTTTTTATTGAAAATAAAGTTTTCATACATTAATTAATACGAATATAATTTGGAATATGCATAACAAGGTTGTTATAAGATGGTAAACAGCAGAATGTACATTCCAAGTATAATTACATCAGGTCAAAAGACAAACCAAAAACTTAGGAGGGGAGGGGAGAAAATAGCAGACACTCATATTTAAGTCACATGCTGTGCATTTCCTTGTCATCCTCCTTGAGATGGTTCTACTTCTTCATTGGAGTCCAGCTGTGTTTAATTAAACTGATAGGACTTGATTTGGAAAGGTACACACCTATCTATAAAGACCTCACAGCTCACAGGTCATGTCAGACCAAATGAGAGTCATGAGCTCAAAGGAACTGCCCAATGAGCTCAGAGACAGAATTGTGGCAAGGCACAGTTCTGGCCAAGGTTACAAAAGAATTTCTGCATTACTCAAGGTTCCTAAGAATACAGTGGCCTCCATAATCCTTAAATGGATGAAGTTTGGGACCACCAGAAGTCTTCCTAGACCGGGCCATCCAGTCAAACTGAGCAATCATGGGAGAAGAGCCTTTTTGAGAGAGGTAAAGAAGAACCCCAAGATCACTGTGGCTGAGCTCCAGAGATGCAGTAGTGAGATGAGAGAAAGTTCCACAAAGTCAACTATCACTGCAGCCCTCCACCAGTCAGACTTTATGGCAGAGTGGCCCGACGGAAGCCTCTCCTCAGTGCAAGACATATGAAAGTCCGCATAGAGTTTGCTTAAAAACACATGAAGGACTCCCAGACTATGAGAAATAAGATTCTCTGGTTTGATGAGACGAAGATAGAACTTTTTGGTGATAATTCTAAGCGGTATGTGTGGAGAAAACCAGGCACTGCTCATCACCTGCCCAATACAATCCCAACAGTGAAACATGGTAGTGGCAGCATGGGGGTGTTTTTCAGCTGCAGAGACAGGACGAATGGTTGCAATTGAAGGAAACATGAATGCAGCCAAGTACAGAGATATCCTGGATGAAAACCTCTTCCAGAGTGTTCTGGACCTCAGCCTTGGCCGAAGGTTCACCTTCCAACAAGACAATGACTCTAAGCATACAGCTAAAATAACAAAGGAGTGGCTTCAGAACAACTATGTGACCATTCTTGACTGGCCCAGCCAGAGCCTTGACCAAAACCCAATTGATCATCTCTGGAGAGACCTAAAAATGGCTGTCCACCAACATTCACCATCCAACCTGACGGAACTGGAGTGGATCTGCAAGGAAGAATGGCAGAGGATCCCCAAATCCAGGTGTGAAAACTTGTTACATCATTCCCAAGAATTAATTAAATTTGCAAAAATTTCTGCATTTCTGTTTTTTTTCAGTCAAGATGGGGTGCAGAGTGTAGTTTAAGGAGAAAAAAAATGAACTTTTTAGAATTTACCAAATGGCTGCAATGAAACAGGGTGAAAAATGTAAAGGGGTCTGAATACTACTGTACCCAATGTATATCCAGGCACTACTCCTTCAAACACTATTTGCATTAATTAGGTCAGTATATCAATGTGTATGCTCCTTGATCCATTTGGTGGTGCATATAGCCAAGTCCATATAAGCGATCACTAAATAAGAATAATGAAAGGCAGCACTCACCGAATCAAGAATAAAAAGATCTTTATTCCTGTACAAGGGACTTCATAACGTGCGGCAGATATCAGGAGGAGCAGACAAGGGAGCAGCGCAGAGGACTACGGCAGTTTCTCACCTTCCGGTGCTTCTACGGGTCCAAGGTGAGTACAACACAGCACTGCCTCCTTATCAAGGATCCTAATTAGTGCACATGTGTGTCTCTATGCGAACTTAGAAAAATACTTAAAATACATTAAAAAAACATTAAAAACAAAATTGCAGATTGCAAAGTACATATTATTACATGTTCTTTTACAGTAATATAGAGAGATCAATTTTTTCATTCAATCCTAGTGGACCTTGTGCATCTGAATCTAAAATCCATTTAGCTTCTCGTTTCAACAAAATTTTAATGTAATCCCCACCATGTGCTGAATATTTCACATGCTTGATACCAGTGAATTGTAACACATCTGGATTTGCCCCATGGCAATTTTTTATATGTTGTATTAATTTAGGCGAACCTTGTCCTGATGAAATCAAATTATAATGCTCTCTGAATCTATGAAATAATGGCCTTATATTTTTGCCAATATAATAGAATTTACACAGACAAAATATCACATACACTACGTGAGTTGTTCTACATGTTATAAATTCTTTAGTTACATAAGTTATTGCTCCTAATTTTAATATTTTATCTGTCGTATGAAATCTGCAAAAAGAACAGTGACCACATTTGCAATTCCCCTTTAAGGGATTTTTTTCTAGCCAAGTTGATTTTTTGCCTGAAAATCTTTTCTGATCTAGAGAATCTCCTAAGTTTTGGCATCTTCTATAAGAGATGATAGGTTTCAATTATGCTCTTTTTACTAGATCTTAATCTTTCTCCAGTATATACCAGATCTTGTTGATTCCTCTTTTAATAATGTCAATAATTGGATTGAAGTTGAAATTGAACACAAATTTCTGATCTTTTACTTTCTGGGATTTTCCTCCTTTATAAATTAATTATTTTTGAGTTTTTCTTTTTGCTTTCAATAATGTTTAATTTAATAATCTAGATGGAGATCCCCTATGTAGAAAATTATTAGTTAATTCCTCCGCCTTCAACATAAAAATTTCATCAGAATTATTTATTTTGCGCAATCTCAAGAACTGGCTGTATGGGAGTCCCTGCATCGTGTGTTTTGGATGATAGCTATCATGATGTAGCAACATATTAGTTGCGGTATTTTTTCTGAATGACTCCGTACAGATGATTCCCTCTTGTATTGAGACATGTACGTCTAGGAAATTTAACGTGTGCCCTCTGAATACTATAGTAAATTTCATATTCACCGTATTCACATTGTTCAAATAACTCACAAATTCATCACATTTATTCTCGTTACCGGACCATATTAGAAATACATCATCCACAAATCTATGAAAAAATCAAATATATTTCAAAAAGGGATTAGAGCTACTAAAAATATAGATTTTTTAAAATGCCGCCAGAAATAGATTTGCTAAGGTACAAGCCACATCCTGTATTCATGAGTGCTGCTGTCATTTTTCTTATTGATCCAATCACTTCGTCCCCACTAATTGTAAATAGCCACTTTTCCCGCCTAATAAATATATAAATTAATTGGCATCTGTACTCTTTCCCCCAATTGACTACCAAGCACACTCTGTCATCCTCAACGTCTCCTCTCCCAATTCATTATATTTACATGCCTTCCTCAGCCCCAATTCATTTTTTCATGTCCTCGCTCTCCGCCACCCCACTTCATCATCATTTACTCTCCCCCACACCCAATTCATCATCATTTGTTGTCCTTCAGCCTCAATTCATTATCATTTGCTCTCCCCACCCCCACTTCATCATTATTCGCGCTCCCCCACCCTCAATTCATTATTTGATCTCCCCATCCCCCACTCCCAATTCATCATTTGTTCTCCCATTCCACTCTTAACTCATCATTAGCTTTCCCCACCCACACTCCCAGTTCATTATTTACTATTTCCACCCCCCACTCCCAGTTCATCATATGCTCTCCCCACCCCCACTCCCAGTTCATCATGTGCTCTCCAAGTTCATCATATGCTCTCTCCACCCCCCACTCCCAGTTAATCATGTGCTCTCCTCACCCCCCACTCTCAGTTCATCATATACTCCCCGCACCCCCCACTCCCAGTTCATCATGTGCTCTCCTCACTCCCCACTCCCTGTTCATCATGTGACCTCCTTACTCCCAGTTCATCATATGCTCTCACCACCCCCAATCCCAGTTCATCATGTGCTATCCCCACCCCCACTCCCAGTTCATCATGTGCTCTCCCAGTTCATCATATGCTCTTCCCACTCCCTGTTCATCATGTGCTCTCCTCACCCCCAACTCACAGTTCATAATGTGCTCTCTCCACTACGAGTTCATCATGTGCTCTCCCAACCCCCACTCCAAGTTCATCATGTGTTCTCCCCACCCCCCACTCCCAGTTCATCATTTGCTCTCCCCACCCTCCCCCAAGAACATTTAATTAATTCTATTAAAAAAAAGTTTTTCATAATTACCTAGGACTAGCATCCTGACGCTCGATGTCGGTGAGTACGGAATGACATCATTGCATACACACCATCTCCAGCGCATCACAGAAGAGGCAGAGGGACTCCCTTTTAGTTGCATGACGGCTCGGCCGTGAGAGCTCCAAGGCTGAGCTCCCTGCACTGAGATGTGCTGCACACCAGCACGTGAAACCCTGGGGCCCGGTGAGCTGAAACACAAGAGGAGGGCCCTGGACCAGGCCCCCACTCTTTACTGCTGTTCACCGGGCCCCATACAGCAGTAAGGGCAGTAATGCCCTGATGAAGGCCCTGGGGCTGTGTAACAGAGGGCTGCTATCAGTACCAATTATATTAGGTGGCACTGCACTGCTCACTGGTCTTTACAGAGATCTAGGTAGAGATATCATATCATTGTGGCTGCAGCACTGAGATCAGATAATTATGCAGTTCCCATCATGTGTTATAACAGACTGCTGATAAGATATAATGCTCAGTGGACTGTATCTCACATGACAGGATTAGATACACTAGCATTGAAGAACTTGGCACTCAAAGAAAGTTGCAAAATATTGTTTTATTTACATATGCAATCCACAGGTTAATGCATAATGTTTCATTCAGATCCCTTTGTGGTATCCCACAAAGTGGCTATCCGGATGCATGGTGTGTTCCATGCAAATATTGTGATTTCTGCGTAAACTGTATGTTGTATCATATTGTGGGAACTGCTAACAGGCAGCACTAAAAGGGTTAATCTTCCCCAGAGAGGCTTGTTCATGTAACCCAGCTCTGCATGATATGAACTAGCTTCCAGAAAGGTTTTGTAACAAACTCCCCTGAGCAGTCAGCCAATGACTGCAGCTGTGTCACATGAGGATGGGAGGAGCTAACTCATGTGAGGTTGTAAGAATTGAGTTGTGTGTAAGGGGTCAGCCATTATGTGTAAGGAATGAGAAGAGGAAGGCAGATTGCAGAAGAGTTTCCTTCTCCTGACTGCTGGGTCTAGAAGGGACCAATAAAAGAAGGGGAGCTGACAGCCTTCATATTAGGATGATTCATATTGCTCCTCTAGGAGGAAAAGCTGTCTTAGAGCTCATTCACACGTCAATGTGTCTGGTACATGTGGTGACAGGTTCCACACATACGAGAGACACATACACAAGCAGACCCATTCAAATGAATGGATCTGTGCACATGTCAGTGTGTTTCCACGTACCGTGTGTTCGTGGGCAAAACATGTTGACATGTCTGTTTTTCTCGCACTGCATGGGCCACAAAATGTCCCACACTGATGACACATGGATGACACCCGTGTGTCATCAGTGTGACATGTACCGGTGCCTGAGAATCAGCGGTACAGTTAGCGCTGTTTCCAAGCGCCGAGTGCTAAACGCTGTCCTCATCATTGTCCCCTGCTTGCATTGAGATCATTGCAAGCAAGGGACAATGATGAGAGTGGTTTGCTGCTCCCGCTGTGTCCTGGTGTAAAAATAAGAGTAAAATAAAAAGCCTTATACTCACCTGTCCAAAGATGTCTCCCACTGTTATCCAACTGACCACTCACGCCGAGGAGCCGGGGAGAATGACTCGCTCCAGCGAGCGGTGTCCTGTTACTCAGTGAGCTCAGCACAGAGCAGGGGCCCGCTCACTGTGGCATGTCATTCTTCCCAGCTCCTTGGTGTAAGCGGTCGCATGGATTACAGCGGGGGACACACTTCATCTGCGGACAGATGAGGATTTTTTTATTTTATTCTTATTTTTACACCAGGACACAGCGGGAGCAGACTACTAGTCTCATCATTGACCCTTGCTAGCGCTGATCACAGCACAAGCAGAGGACCATGATGAGGGCAGCGTTCAGCACCCGGTGCTTGGGAACAGCACTAACTGTACTGCTGATTCCCGAGCGCCGTCACGTGTGATCCTGATGCGGCAAACAGGCGGCACATGGTTGCCACATGTATGCCACTCGTGTGCCACATGGACATGGATATCTCCGGTACTGTTTTTTTGGGTACTGGAAATATCAGGATGTGTGAATCTGGCCTTAGTGCAGAAGCATAGCTCAGCCCAAAGGAAGGAATACACTGATTTGATGAAATAAGTATACCACAGAGATTTGCCTGTCTGCGGGTACAAATCAATCTTCAACTGTGAGTGTAAACCTGAACACCAAATACCTACAGTTTGTGTATAATTACTTGCCAGATTATCATCAGTAAAGAAACTTTTCTTTTCAAGTTAACACTGCTTCTTCATGATTGGGGATTAGTTGCACAAACCACCATCATCCTCTACTTAAAGAGATAGCTGCTGTGCAAATTATCATTCTCCTCATTATCGGTTCTCATGAGCGCAGATTTGGGATTCACCATCAACTCTATGTCCAGGAGTCGGTCTCAAATGGTCTGATACACATCTGGTGCAGCGACAAACTATCTCCCACTGTTATATCCCTTTTATATTGTGCAACTTTGTGTGTGTGTAATTGGGGAGGGAAGGAGGTCATTGTGACAGAAAGCTTGGCCACTGTGAGGCACATTATAGACCGCCAGGAGCACAAACCTGTTCTGTACACCACCTGACCACCAGTTGCACGGATTTCTTTTAGCCAGGGGTTTTGAAAATGTATTCCATGTGCCCAGAGAATAGCGTGTCACCACTAGAAAAATGGAGCTGGAGACATCCATACCCCAGACAGTATCATATTTGATAGGATTAGATATATGGCTCATGCATGGAGGTTGAGTATTATCCTCAAATTTGTGTTGGCTTCCTCCCACACTCTAAAAGTCATACTGGTAGGAAATGTTAATATTAGATTTTAGCATCTCAGTTGTACATTTGCAAGCAAATTTAATGAATGCCATACTCATCTGTCAACTTATTTTTGGGCAACACGTAACATAGATTTTTTTTCTTAAAAAAACTTAGCAAAAAATGCTAAAACGTGCTCATTTTTACATTTTTATTTCAAATCCGCATTTTTGTAACAAAAATACAGAATATTACTCTGTGATATAAGTTGACCCATTTACTTTTAAAATATAAAACTGGGTGCTCTTATTTCTGTTATAGAGGGATTTATACCAGCAGACATGATGTAGATCAAATCAGCTATTTTCTGGCAAGTATCCTCTTCTGGTATTGAGTATTTTTAGTTCCTATATTTCCTTAATTGCTGGAAATATATAACAGGTGCATAGAACCACATTGTGTCTTAGCCACTTTTCCATAATCAAAAAGATGGAAACTTAAAAATGGAGCAAAGCAGTTAAGCAGGTCCCAGATGACAGGCTGCAGTAGACATTTTCAGTCGGCAGACTTTGTGAATGTAAATGCTAAACAGATCTTTTGTCCTAACAATATCTCGACAGTTAGCAGACAGTAAGTAATGTTAATTATTCTAAGTGGCTAATATAGAGTGCACAGCTGGTAGCCATTGATATTTGTACTACTTTGTGAACATCATAGTGTGGTTTTCATCTAGTAATTGCTTGCACTTTTAATTTTTTTCTTTTTCGTTAACCAGAAACATGTTGTAGAAGAATGACATTTCACAAAAAAAAACCTCACATTCTAATGTATTCTTAAAACTTTATTTCTTGTGCATATTCAATATAGCAGTTAGACTAATTAGGATTGGGAAAACCAATATTCTATTGAACTTCCCCAGTTTCCTATTCTTTCAGTATTGACAAGTCTAGTTCTGCTTCTCTGCTTCTGCATCCAGGAATAATTTCAGATTTTCAATCTTCTATTAAAACAGTCATGTTAAAACAAAGGTCAACCCTATTGATATGGCAGTCAGAGAATTAACATTCAACTAAAGACCTGAGAAATCAGAAATTTCCATATAATTTTGTGTGCATACACGGCAGTAATTGTGTGGCAAACTCTGCCTAAACATGCCTAAATGTGGCTTTCCTTATAACCAGTGTATGCATTCTTAAGTTACCACAAAGAGTTTTATGTTGTGTTTTTAGTGCAAAAAAGCAGTGTATTAAAGTTCCAGCCAAGTGTATGGGTTTTATAGAAATCTCATGCCCAGTATTATTTTTTATGCTGTAGTGTGACTCACCTGTAGTGCGATTTTGAAAACTGCAACATGTCAATTTCTCATGCGGTAAATATGCATTTTATTTACCCATAGACTTGAATCAGATGAGGAAAATCTGCAAGTAAAAAATGCATATGTGTTGTTTATGCATGGGAGAATATGTTGTTTAAAAACCTTTATCTAATGGTCAGCATTGATTGTGCCTTTCAAGATGTGTAAGCTGCCCATGCCATAGGCACTAATAATACCATCAGACATGCAGGCGCTGGTAACAAGCTGGAAAGTTGCTCTCTCTTGAGTACACAGGACATGGTGTCCATAAAGAATTTCAAATTTTGATTTATCAGATCACAGAATAGTTTTCTATTTTGTTTCGGAACATGTTAAATGAGTTTTGGCCCAGAGGAGACGGCAGCATCTGTGGATTCTGTTCCTATATGGCTTCTTTGGAAGATAGAGCTTTACATGCGTTTGTGGATTGCACAGTGAACTGTGCTCACAAACTCCATGCAGTGATTTGTATGACCAAATAATGCCTGTTTTTACTGCAGTGCTTTCTGATGGCCCATAGATCACTAACATTCAATATTGACCATCAATCTTGCTCCTTGTGAACGTCGATTTATCCAATGATCTATAAATCTTTTGATGACATCTTATACTGTAGATGCTGGGATATTGAAAGTCTTTGCAATTTTACAATGAGGAACATTTTTCTGAAATTGTATCACACATTTTAGATGCAGTTGTTTATACATAGGGGAACCTCTGACCATCTTTGCTTCTAAGAGACTCTGCCTCTCTAACATGCTCTTTTTATATACAGTCATGTGAATAAGTTAAAAATACAACCTCCAACTGTTTTTCATTAGTATTTCTCACTTTTCCAGCCTTTTGTTAACACCGACCCAATTTTTTTTTAGATGCGTTGCTGAGCTCAATTTCTAAGGCCCTCTTCACACATCAGTTTTTTATGTCCATATGAGGTCCATTTTTTTAAGGACCGCACACTCATTGTATTCAATCTTAGGTGCACACGTGTCAGACATGGGGTTTCCCCTATTTTTTATAACCAGCAAAGGCTAAACTGACAGCTACGGGCTGATATTATTAGGCTGGGAAGGTGCCATAGATATTGCCCCCCTCACAGACTAATAAAACTAGCCCTCAGCTGCCCCAGAAATGGCAGATCCATTAGATGCATTAATTCTGAAGCTTAGCCTCTGCTCTTTCTGCTTGCCCTGGTGAGTTGGCAAGCATAGTAATGGTTTTGGGGTTGATGTCAGCTGTGTAATGTCCGCTGACCTCAATCCCAGGGGCTAGTAATGGAGAGATGTCTATCAGACACCCCCATTACTAACCCCACCGTAGTCAAAAGTAATAAACACACAGAGAAAAGTCATTTAATTGGAAAAATCATTTCCAGACAATTACCCTCATTTACCCATTTAATACCAGAAAAATAAAATGTACTTATCTGGTAGCAGCCCCGTGGGAGCAACACGATAGATGTATTACCATGCAAAATGGCCTTTTCAGGGGTTCATGTTAAATCAGTCTTTGCTTCATGGTAGAGTATGCACACACACATATAGAGAGAACATTAGAAATAAAGTGAAAATAATAATTAGTGACATTTTCTGTCAGCCACTGCAAAAATGGAGAATTTTAAATTAAAGTTTAATCAAAGGGTTGTTCCCTGCAAAAAACAAGTTATCACCTAACTATGAGATAGGGATTAATTTGCTGATCACTTGGGGTCTGACCGTTGGGACCCCCAGTGACCCAAAAATCTGGGCTTTAGAACCACGAGGACACAAATCTGCAGTCCTGCAAAGAATAGAACTTAGGGGTGCATGCATGGCCTCGCTCCATATATTGGCAACGGGGCTGCAGAATTGCATTCTTGTGAGTTCTAAAGCCCCAATCTTGGGATTGGTGGGGACCCAGAGTGTGATACTCTCGTGATAAGTTATTCCCTATGCAATATGTTGGGGATAACTTGTTTTTTGGGGAATAACCCTTTAATAAAGATTCAGTTGTCCAAAGAAGCAACCTTTAATTAGAATTAATATAGAAATGAAGACATTTATACTGATTCAAGAATTAAACTGTACATTTATATTTATTTATTTTTCCTGCATATGAAAAAGGACTGTATATGCACCTGTGTCTATAATATGAAGTATCTTATGGAACATCATCAGATCACCCTTAAAATCTCTTTGCCAATTGCATAGATTATCATAATGGTTCAGAAGAGTATTTGAAGAACTCATACATTCTTACATAAAATAAGTGCTTTTTAATAGACTTTCAGTATTTGAGAGAGAAAAAAAGCCTTGCCAACGTAAGAAAATCATGGTAAATACAATTCATCTGCATAAGACACTTTTAAAGTTTAAGTTTGTCAAATTTATTTTCTCTCCAAAATTATATTTGATTTATTATGTTTGAAAATGCACGTGATCCTAAATTCAGACAATTCAACATGGATCTTATCGGTTTAAGATAAGGAAGTATATTATTTCTAAGAATGTCTCGGCCATTTCTTAAATGTTCTGTGATATTAAATATTTTGCATTATATGCAAGCTAAATTGCTTCATCAGAATTTCTTGTTGGCCTAATTTATAGCAAAGGACATTGTAAGGGAAAATGCGATCTGAAATGTTTCTCGAAAGGAAGATAGTAAAGATGAACAAATCTTTTGGAATTCAAATCCATAAATTTTTCTTGAAAAAAGTGATTTGCAGTGAATCACTTTTTCACTAATAGAATTGCCCTCTAACAGTAGCGAGTGGAGCTGAGCTCTTCCCACTGTTGGTAACTCTTCTATCACTGACAGAGGAATTTAAAGAACGTGGCCTGAGGGGGCATGCCATTCCATATGCCAATGGCTCCAATTGCGGAGTGCCAATGTGTTCATGCCGGTCATGACAGTGTTCTTATGAAGACCAGCCGGTGGCTGGTATTCATAGAAGACTGTGATTTTACTACATATTGCAATACTGTCGTATTGCTGTCTATTATTCAAACAATTAGGTTTGTAGTCCTACAGGGACTGCAAAATAAAGTGAAAAGAAAATGAAAAAGTATTAAAAATATAAAAATTCAAATCACACCCATTTTCGTTCATTCAAAATAATCAAATAAAAAATAAAAACAATAATATTAGATATCTCCATGGCCATAAAATAAAAAAACATTTTTTTTCCTAATTGTTAAACAGTGTAATTAAAAAAAAAGTTGAAACCCCAAATTTTTTTTATTATTTTGGTTGCTGCAACACTGCAAAAATACAATATGGAGCAATCAAAATGTAATTTCTACCCCACAATGGTATCAATAAAATCACCAGCTCAAGCTGCAAAAAACTACACCTCACAGAGCTCTATTGACTGAAAAATTAAAATGATTCAAGTCTCATAAATGGAGACATAAGTGAATTTGTGGCGGATATAGAGGAGATGAAAAAGCATTGCCTGAAAGTTAATTAGGGAAAAGTCCCTGGCTGTAATTGTTACTGTTACAAGTGGAGTATAGCTTGCAGCACAATATCAATTCCAAGGAGCGGCTCATGGTCTCTGTTACATGATAGTACAAATAGGCATGACTGGATTCAATAAAAATGGTGGCTAGTTATTGCCATTGAGGCTAAGGGAACATCATTTTGCAAAAGGCAATTCATGTTGTATATCAGTGATTCTGCTGAACTTGGACATGTGGGATTTGAGGTTCTTTAAAAATGGATGACTAGATGAAAGCACGTTTCCTGGGCACACATGCAGCTGATTACGCAAAAGACATAGAGTAGAAAGAGAATGGAATGCAGAGGATGAAGATGATGATGACCACAACCAGGAATTACTTGACGATGCAGCCTGGCTATCAGATAGATGTGGCATCATCTATTTCCGAGGCTGACCACAGAAGAAGCAGATATGCCCACAGAAGATAATGGTTGGCTCTGCTCTTTATCACAGATGCCAACACCCTCCTCCTCTGATGACATAACCAATACGGTACCCTGACTGGGTTCACAGTTGTCACAGTGTGGAAAATGTCCTAAGCTCTTTGATCCCCCCCCCCCACCATTCTAATTCCCACAACTGGATTTGCCTTGACTGAACGTTCCACTACAACCTCAGCTGCTATTACCAGTATTACCAGTAACCTACCACCACAGCTGAAAGACCCACTGAAACAATTATTGTGTCTTTTATCTCCTCTGGTCCCATCTAATCCGATTAATCCGAGAACAAATGTTGACTATTCATCTCATCAAATAAATCAACAGGATGAAGTTGTTTTTGTGAAAGATATTCTTTAGCCCCCAAAGTTCTATGACATAAGGGATCAAGGGGCGGAACAGATAGAGGTGTCATTGATGGAATTGAATGTCTGAAATTTAAAAAAGTAACTGTTACGCTACGGCAAAGGAGGAATACTATGCAGAACACTGACTCAATCTGTCAGAAGTAACTGTTGTGAATGTTGTAGCATCGGCGTCTCTGCCTCCTGCTAGGCAGAGACGCCTTCCCTCTCACCTTCCTGTTCAGCGCGCGGCGTCCTCCTGCGCTCCTTCCCTCGCTGCTGCCGGCGCGCGCTCCTTCCCGTGCACCGTGCTTAGGGCGCGCGTGAGCGCGCTCCCCCTCTCTTAAAGGGGCCGCGCGCGTCGTCCTAAGGAGTCCCCGGCCAATTGCCGGAGGACTTCCCATATATAAGGCACCTCCTCCAAAATGGAGGTGCCCGAGCAAAGTTGTTTGCACTGTGTCTCTCCTGTGCTTCAGCCTTCAGGTTCCGCTGCTAGCCTGACTCCTCGTCCAGCCTGCCAGCCTGTTACCTGCCTTGTCTGTCAGACCGCTCACCTGGGAGCGTCCACCAGTTACCTGCCTGTTACCTGCCTCGTCTGTCAGACCGCTCACCTGGGAGCGTCCACCAGTTACCTGACTGTTCCTGCCTCGTCTGTCAGACCGCTCACCTGGGAGCGTCCACCAGTTACCTGCCTGTTACCTGCCTCGTCTGTCAGACTGCTCACCTGGGAGCACCCGCCTGTTACCTGCTGTGTCCGTCAGCCTGCTCACCTGGGAGCGCCCACCAGTTACCTGCCAGATACCCACCTCGTCTGTCTGCCCGCTCACCTGGGAGCACCTGCCTATTTCCTGCCAGCCTGCCTGGAGACCCTGCCGTCACTTGCTGTGACCATCTTCCTGGTAAACCTAAAGACTGTTACCTGCCCTGCTTTCTCGAACTGTGACCACCTGCCAGCTACCAGAGACTTCCGCCTGCTTGCCGTGTCCATCCGCCATACCGGTCAGTCCCAGCCATCTGACCCGTGGGAGCCACCTGCTCTCTTACAAGGTCGTCCCCAGAGTAGCACCTGGTCCCTCAGCCCGGATCCTCCCTGGTCACGGTGTCGTTAGCTGCCGTACAACCAGGGTCGGTTCGGGTGGATACTTAGTCACGCCCCTCTGGGTCCCTCCTTGCACCTCGGCACAGAGGTTCCACCACCCGGCCCCGTAACAGTTTGCTCGGGCCATGGAACCCGGTGGCACCCAAGCTCCCTCGCTCTCTGACCTATACCAGGAAGTCTCCCGACAGAGATCCCAGCAGGAGTCCATCCTGAACCATCTGTGGAATGTCCACTCCCGCCTGGACACACTGACTGCTCCACCTACAACCACCGCTAGTTGCACGACTCGCACCCCGGCAGCGCCGCTGCCCATCAATACCATGGCATCCTGCTCTGGACCCCGGCTTTCTGCACCTCCTCGTTTCGGAGGCGACCCCGCTCAAGCTTGGGGCTTCATAAACCAGTGCACCCTGCACTTTGAACTCTTGGCACATCACTTTACCACCGACCGGGCCAAAGTGGCTTTCATAATGTCCCATCTCACTGGAGAGGCACTGGCTTGGCTAAATCCCCTGTGGGAGAGATGGGATCCCCTAGTATCCAACTTGTCAGCTTTCCTCACTGCTTTCCGGAAAGTCTTCGATGAACCGGGACGAAAGACCTCGTCAGCCTCTTCTCTGCTTCGTCTCCGCCAAGGGAGTCTCACCGTAGGCCAATATGCCATACGGTTCCGTACCCTCGCTTCTGAACTTGCCTGGGATAATGAGGCCCTGCTGTCCGTCTTCTGGGAGGGTCTTTCCGGTTGGATTAAAGATGAACTTGCCGGTCGGGACATCCCTACCACCCTGGACGACCTAGTGTCACTTGCTACCTGGATTGACATCCGGTTCCAGGAATGTACCAAGGAAACCACCCGTGAGAAAAAGTTTCCCCGCCTTGCTCCTAACTTCCAGAGACCTGTCTCTTCTTCAGTCACTCCCCGGGCGCACTCACCCGAGCCCATGCAGGTCGACCAGACCAAGTTGGTCAAATCCCGCCAGGAGTCACGCCGGGCCGAGGGGAGCTGTTTCTATTGTGGCAGCAAGGAGCACCTGATCCGTTCCTGCCCGGAGAGGCCGGGAAACGCCGGTGTCTAGGATCGCTCGGAGAGGTCGTCCTAGACAAAAGTAAGTCCTCTCCCTCCCTGACTTTGTATGTCTCTCTCTCCTGGGGAGAGGTTCGGCACTTTGAAAACGCTCACCTGGTCTCTGGAGGGGCTGGGAACCTCATCTCCCAGTCCTTAGTTGAGAGATACCGTATTCCCACCAAGCCTCTCACTGAACCTTTGTCAGTTGCCTCCGTGGATGGTAAACTCCTTCCAGTACCCATCCTGCTCATCACTGAACCCTTAACTCTGCAAGTGGGAATGCTGCACTCTGAGAAGATCTCCTTCCATGTGCTATCTGGACTCTCTCACTCCCTGTTGCTAGGTCTACCTTGGCTACAGACACATGAACCCGTATTGAACTGGCGATCCGGCGAAGTACTCCGGTGGGGTCCAGACTACCATAGTACCTGCCTGGTTCCGGTCCACCCAGCTCGCCTTCCGCCTACTATAGCTAATCTTCCCGGTCTCCCGGCTCCATACTGGCCCTATGCGGACGTCTTCGGTAAAAAGGAAGCAGAGATGTTGCCACCCCATAGGCCATATGACTGCCCGATCGACCTGGTACCTGGCGCCACTCCTCCCCGTGGGCGTATCTACCCGTTGTCTGCGGCCAAAACCCGGGCCATGTCTGAAAACATTGAGGAGAATCTGGCTAGGGGATTTATCTGAAAATCTACCTCCCCGGCTGGAGCCGGATTCTTCTTTGTCAAAAAGAAAGACGGCTCGATACGTCCCTGTATTGACTACAGAGGACTCAATCTAATCACTATAAAAAACAAATACCCCCTGCCGCTCATCTCCGAATTGTTTGACCGTCTCAAGGGTGCCAGGATCTTCTCCAAGCTGGATCTATGAGGGGCATATAACTTGGTCCGTATCTGTCAAGGAGACGAGTGGAAGACAGCATTCAATACCCGGGACGGTCACTATGAGTACCTTGTGATGCACTTTGTTCTCTGTAATGCCCCCGCTGTCTTTCAAGAGCTGGTCAACGACATCTTCCGTGACCTCTTGTACTCCTGCGTAGTGGTTTACCTGGACGATATCTTGGTCTTCTCTCCGGATCTCCCCACACACCGGAGGGATGTTTGTCAGGTCCTGCTTAGTCTCCGGCAGAACCACCTCTATGCCAAATACGAGAAGTGCCTCTTCGACCAGACCTCCCTTCCATTCTTGGGCTATGTTATCTCCCAGACAGGTCTACAAATGGATCCGGAGAAGCCCTCTTCTGTTCTAAAATGGCCCCGTCCAGAAGGTTTGAAGGCGATACAGCGATTCCTGGGCTTCGCTAATTACTATCGTCTTTTCATCCCACACTTCTCGTCCCGGACTGCTCCCATATCTGAGCTTACCCGTAAGGGGGCAAATCCCAAGGTATGGTCACCTGAAGCCGAGGAGGCCTTCCTTTCCTTAAAGAGAGCCTTCGCCTCTGCCCCCGTCCTGCATAGTCCGGACTATAATAAACAATTCTACCTGAAGGTTGATGCCTCCTCCTCCGGAGCCGGAGCGGTACTCACCCAAAAATCTTCTACCGGGAGAATGGTAACCTGCGGCTTCTTTTCCAAAATCTTCTCCTCGTCTGAGCGCAACTACTCCATAGGAGACCGTGAATTGCTAGCCGTCAAATTGGCACTGGAGGAGTGGCGCTATCTGCTAGAAGGGGCTCTCTACCCGGTAATCATCTACACGGATCACAAAAACCTGGCATATCTCCAAAATGCCCAGAGACTCAATCCTCGCCAGGCCCGGTGGTCGTTGTTTTTTGCCCGTTTCGACTTCACTCTTCATTTCCGCCCGGCGGACAAGAACGTCAAAGCTGATGCCTTGTCCCAGTCCTTCCTATCCTCCGATCTAGAGGAGGAGCCTACGCACATCATTGACTCCTCCAAGGTGATGAATGTGGCCCCCTTGGATCTGACTCATCTTCCACCCGATAAGACATTTGTAGCAGTATCAGATCGGGAGAGGGTTCTTCGCTGGGGACATTCTTCTAAACTAGCTGGCCATGCTGGCCCAAAGAAGACCTTCCAGCTCATTTCCCGGCATTACTGGTGGCCTACCCTGCGTAAGGACGTTGTAGACTTCGTCGAGGCCTGTTCATCCTGTGCCCGTAACAAAGTTCCCAGACATCTACCAGCTGGCCATCTCTTGCCCCTGCCCGTACCTGCTGCTCCATGGCAGCACATTGCTATGGACTTTATCACCGATCTTCCTGTTTCTGCCGGTTGTACAGTCATTTGGGTGGTCATTGACCGCTTTTCTAAAATGGCCCACTTCATTCCCCTGCCTGGCCTCCCATCTGCACCCGAGCTTGCTAAAGACTTTATCCGCCATATCTTCCGTCTCCATGGCCTACCCCATCACATCATGTCGGATCATGGGGTTCAGTTCACCTCACGCTTCTGGAGAGCCACATGTAAGCTGCTAGACGTCACCCTGGATTTCTCCTCTGCTTACCACCCATAGTCCAATGGTCAAGTGGAGCGAATCAATCAGATCCTGACCAGCTACCTCCGGCACTTTGTTAATGCCCACCATTCGGATTGGGTGGATCTCCTACCATGGGCCGAGTTCTCTTATAATAATCATGAGAGCGAATCCTCTTCCCAATCCCCGTTCTTTATTGTCAATGGCCAGTACCCTCGGATTCCAGTTCCTGTCTCCACTTCTGTGGACAACCCTGCCGCAGAGTCTCTTGTCAGCGAGTTTTCTACTATTTGGGAGAATACCAGGTCCGCTCTTCTTCTGTCCTCCGAGCGGATGAAGAGATATGATGATAAGAGACGTCTGGATCCACCTCAATTCCGTCCGGGAGACAAGGTTTGGCTCTCTTCCAAATATGTGTGGCTTAAAGTACCCTCCTACAAGTTGGGCCCTCGGTTCATCGGACCCTTCGAAGTTCTCAGGCAAATTAACCCAGTGGCCTACAAATTAAAACTCCCGGCCACCATACGCATTCCCAACTCCTTCCACGTATCCCTCCTCAAACCCATTGTCCTTAACACTTTTTCCGACAATCCAGGTACTCCTCCTACTCTGGTTTCTGCTGAGGACGTCTTTGAAGTGGAGAGTATCCTGGCCACCAAGAGGGTAAGAGGGAGAACCTTTTTTTCTGGTGGATTGGAAGGGGTTTGGTCCTGAGGAAAGAACTTGGGAACCCAGGGAGAACATCAACGCTCCGCTTCTCCATGAGAAATTTCTCTCTGGCCTAAAAAAGGGGGGGCCTAAAGGGGGGGGGGTACTGTAGCATCGGCGTCTCTGCCTCCTGCTAGGCAGAGACGCCGTCCCTCACACCTTCCTGTTCGGCTCGCGGCGTCCTCCTGTGCTCCTTCCCTCGCTGCTGCCGGCGCGCGCTCCTTCCCGGTCACTGTGCTTAGGGCGCGCTCCCCCTCTCTTAAAGGGGCCGTCGTCCTAAGAAGTCCCCGGACAATTGCCGGAGGACTTCCCATATATAAGGCACCTCCTCCAAAATGGAGGTGCCCGAGCAAAGTTGTTTGCACTGTGTCTCTCCTGTGCTTCAGCCTTCAGGTTCCGCTGCTAGCCTGACTCCTCGTCCAGCCTGCCAGCCTGTTACCTGCCTTGTCTGTCAGACCGCTCACCTGGGAGCGTCCACCAGTTACCTGACTGTTACCTGCCTCGTCTGTCAGACCGCTCACCTGGGAGCGTCCGCCAGTTACCTGCCTGTTACCTGCCTCGTCTGTCTGCCCGCTCACCTGGGAGCACCCGCCTGTTACCTGCTGTGTCCGTCAGCCTGCTCACCTGGGAGCGCCCACCAGTTACCTGCCAGATACCCGCCTCGTCTGTCTGCCCGCTCACCTGGGAGCACCTGCCTGTTTCCTGCTAGCCTGCCTGGAGACCCTGCCGTCACTTGCTGTGACCATCTTCCTGGTAAACCTAAAGACTTTTACCTGCCCTGCTTTCTCGAACTGTGACCACCTGCCAGCTACCAGAGACTTCCGCCTGCTTGCCATGTCCATCCGCCATACCGGTCAGTCCCAGCCATCTGACCCGTGGTAGCCACCTGCTCTCTTACAAGGTCGTCCCCAGAGTAGCACCTGGTCCCTCAGCCCGGATCCTCCCTGGTCACGGTGTCGTTAGCTGCCGTACGACCAGGGTCGGTTCGGGTGGATACTTAGTCACGCCCCTCTGGGTCCCTCCTTGCACCTCGGCACAGAGGTTCCACCACCCGGCCCCGTAACAAATGTATTTACACTCACACAAGGGAAATGCCACATCTACACCCAACTAGGCCCTGTACAGACTAGGAAGGCCACACAACTATAAACACCACATCAGACCTCGCTCCCTGAAAAAAAGTCTAGGAGTTTCTCATACATCCTAAGGAATCAGAGGGAAGGCCTCAACACACTACCAACAAGGGGAAAGGAAAGTGTGAGGAGCAATATGAGAACCCAAGGTGAAAAACTAAGACACTTTCAAATAAGGTGGAGGGACAAGAAAGACCTCCCAAGAATGTAACAGTGGTAAAAGGGAAAGGTGCTAGGAGGGAAAGCAATCCAACTTCCAGCAAATATACTACTGTAGTTTACCCAGCAAGGTAAACCCCTAAGATAAAGAGCTGGAACTCTTAAGTATACATTCACCAGGAAATAGAGCCAGCAAGGAAGTGCAGAGAAGGGATACTATGTGAAGCCTCACTCAAAACATGATAGGGCAAACCAAAATGGGAAAATGGAGAAAACCAAGAAAGGAGAATATGGCTAAAGGAAGAATCAGCATTTGGACATGGAAGATAAAGAGCCATAGCTCAACAGGCAGAAGAAATGACCACACAGCAATGGGTCACTGGATTGAATCCCAAAACTGAGCTATGACAGTAACATCATCCTGCTGTGACTGAGACAAGTAATTTACCATATATTAGTCATGTCCACCACTCCCTCTAAACTAAGAACACTTGTGACCTGTATTTGGTAGTACTACCCGGTCGACTGCTGTGTCAGAGGACTCACATACAGCTGAATGTATTGCGGCGCGCGGGTCCACGCACCACAATACACTCTGCTGGCCAATCAGAGGCCAGCAGCTGACGTCGATGAGCATGTGACGGGGCACATGACGGTGATGTCACACGCTCCCGTCACACGCCGCCACTGCTGGCCTCGCAAGAGGAAGCGCCATTGGCCATACTGGTATGGACGTTTATGGGGTACATTATACTACTATGTATGGGGTGCATTATACTACTATGGATGGGGTGCATTACACTACTATGCATGTTTATAAGGGTGCATTATACTACTATGGATGTTTATGGGGGTGCATTATACTACTATGGATGTCTTTGGAGTGCATTATACTAAAACAGAACTAGAAAAAAAGACCCTTAAAATATAACTTTTAATAGTAAAGCTAAAATAGGCATACTCTTAATAAAACACTTAAAGTCTTTCCAGCTATAAAGTACAGACCAAAAGTTTGGACACACCTTCTCATTTAAACATTTTTCTGTATTTTCATGACTATGAAAATTGTACATTCACACTGAAGGTATCAAAACTATGAATTAACACATGTGGAATTATATACTTAACAAAAAAGTGTGAAACAACTGAAAATATGTCTTATATTCTAGGTTCTTCAAAGTAGCCACCTTTTGCTTTGATGGCTGCTTTGCACACTCTTGGCATTTTCTTGATGAGCTTCAAGAGGTAGTCACCGGAAATGGTTTTCACTTCACAGGTGTGCCCTGTCAGGTTTAATAAGTGGGATTTCTTGCCTTATAAATGGGGTTGGGACCATCAGTTGTGTTGTGCAGAAGTCAGGTGGATACACAGCTGATAGTCCTACTGAATAGACTGTTAGAATTTGTATTATGGCAAGAAAAAAGCTGCTAAGTAAAGATTAATGAGTGGCCATCATTACTTTAAGAAATGAAGGTCAGTCAGTCCGAAAAATTGGGCAAACTTTGAATGTGTCCCCAAGTGAAGTTGCAAAAACCATCAAGCACTACAAAGAAACTGGCTCACATGAGGACCGCTCCAGGAAAGGAAGACCAAGAGTCACCTCTGCTTCTGAGGATAAGTTTATCCGAGTCACCAGCCTCAGAAATCGCAGATTAACAGCAGCTCAGATTAGAGACCAGGTCAATGCCACACAGAGTTCTAGCAGCAGACACATCTCTACAACAACTGTTTAGAGGAGACTTTGTGCAGCAGGCCTTCATGGTAAAATAGCTGCTAGGAAACCACTGCTAAGGACAGGCAACAAGCAGAAGAGACTTGTTTGGGCTAAAGAACACAAGGAATGGACATTAGACCAGTGGAAATCTGTGCTTTGGTCTGATGAGTCCAAATTTGAGATCTTTAGTTCCAACCACCGTGTCTTTGTGCGATGCAGTAAAGGTGAACAGATGGACTCTACATGCCTGGTTCCCACCATGAAGCATGGAGGAGGAGGTGTGATGGTGTGGGGGTGCTTTGCTGGTGACACTGTTGGGGATTTACTCAAAATTGAAGGCATACCGAACCTGCATGGCTACCACAGCATCTTGCAGCGGCATGCTATTCCATCCGGTTTGCGTTTAGTTGGACCATCATTTATTTTTCAACAGAACAATGACCCCAAACACACCTCCAGGCTGTGTAAGGGCTATTTGACCAAGAAGGAGAGTGATGGGGTGCTACGCCAGATGACCTGGCCTCCACAGTCACCAGACCTGAACCCAATCGAGATGGTTAGGGGTGAGCTGGACCGCAGAGTGAAGGCAAAAGGGCCAACAAGTGCTAAGCATCTCTGGGAACTCCTTCAAGATTGTTGGAAGACCATTTCCGGTTACTACCTCTTGAAGCTCATCAAGAGAATGCCAAGAGTGTGCAAAGCAGTCATCAAAGCAAAAAGTGGCTACTTTGAAGAACCTAGAATATAAGACATATTTTCAGTTGTTTCACACTTTTTTGTTAAGTATATAATTCCACATGTGTTAATTCATAGTTTTGATGCCTTCAGTGTGAATGTACAATTTTCAAAGTCATGTAAATACAGAAAAATCTTTAAATGAGAAGGTGTGTCCAAACTTTGGTCTGTACTGTATATTCTCATGCATATATTTCACAAGAAGAACAATCTTAGTCAATCAGCTATATAGAGATAGATAGGATATAATGTGCACCCTGATAATCTCCTGGTATTCCCTAAGGGAGTCCCTTCCTGTCAGCGGAGGTTGGCACCCTTATTTGAAACGGTATGGTGCCCCCGCTACATGGCGGCTGTCCAACATATCCCTATAACATCCCTATTTTAAAGTGCAAAGAATAGAAAGACTAGAAAGACTTAAAATACACGTAAATACACTTCATATATCATACTCAAGACAAATGTCTCATGATTCAAAATAAAGGGATAGAGTTATCTTATACCCATATGAGGTTGATGCGCCACACAAATGTATAGAGGTATATTATAATTGGCTTATCATCTATTATGTGTCCAAAGAAATCCCACACTGGGATAGACTTATCTTATACCCATATGGAGTTGATGTACCACACAAATGCATGAAGGTATATTGTACTTAGCTTGTCATCAACTTCATCAACTATGTATCCCAAGAAATCCCGACGTGTTTCCCCCCAAGGTAAGATGGCTGGGATTCATCAGGGGATATGCCAATATGCCATCAATGCAGCATCATCATATGGGATCATATCATCCCATAGGACGAGGATGTCGTCAATATTCCTACCAGACGACATCTTGATCCCTGAAGACCACAGTGCCTTCCCATCAGCCTAGGAGCAAGTTGGCATATGTGAGAGCACATGGACTCCCCATCGCCGTGCCCCTGAGCTGGTGGTAATATTTGCCATTAAAAAGAAAATAGTTGTGCTGGAGGACAAATTCAAGAAATGCATTATGTGGTATCATGTGTATACCCCTACTATTTAGGAAGTGTTTCAGTGCCACAAGACCATGGGTGGGATGGACACTACTATAGAGTGCCTCCACATCAATGGAGGCCAATATACTACCTTCCTCCATATGTATATCTTCCAGTTTATTTAAAAGATCCTTTGTATCCATTAGATATGTGCATTATACTACTATGGATGTGGTGCATTATACTGCAATGGATGGGGTGCATTATACTACTATAGATGTTTATGGGGTGCATTATACTACTATGGATGGGGTGCATTATACTACTGTGGAGGTCTATGGGGTGCATTATACTACTGTGGATGTCTATGAAGCGCATTATCCTACTATGGATGTCTATGGGGTGCATTGTACTACTATTGTTGACTAGGGGGTGCATTATACTTTATGGATGACTATGAGCTGTGTAGTACATTATATGGAGGACTATGGGAAGTGTGTTTATACTTCTTCTATGTACGCCCCAGGTATAATAAATTTTATTCAGGATGGGAGGGTGGCGGGGGGCCCCAGTCCAAATCTTGCACCTGGGCCCATCAGATTCTAGTTACGCCACTGGCAGTCACAGTTAAATGTCTGTATTTTTGTTAATTTTTTATAATTTTTTAACACAGTTACTCCTGCCTTCCCGAAACAGTTGACCATGAAATGAAAAAACTCAGTATAGTTGCTTATGACAAGCACACTTTCTCTGACAGACATTGATAGACTTTTTTCTTTAATAAATATCATGATGACTTGCTGCTTTTTGTACATAAAAAATAAAAAAAAAATGAACAAGGGCAGTTGCCAGCTACAATAAACTGTATCACTGAGTGATCATTCACACTGACACCTCCTATCAAATGACAACAACACCTCCTATGAAATGCATTTCGTTATTATTTAAATTTCAGTATTGTCATCTTATTCACTGCTGCAGTTGTACTGTACACTGTCTGTAGTATTTGTTCAATGTTTTATGGCATTATCTTCCCATCTCTATTGCTGAACTGTGATTTCTGACATTCTCTCTCTATCCAGAATTAGCCTAAAATGGTGGCTGATTTCTCTACCTCGGCTTTAAAAAAGCACCCTCATCAAAGTTTGTATCCCCTTAATATATTGCAATCATCATATTATATAGCACTCTGTACTTACAATTGCTCTATTTACCTTTCTACCCAGTAAATTCTTCTCTTTTCTCTGCACTGTTTAGAAACAGGAAGTCTCTTCAAAAATAATTCGCCTCTTCAACTCCTGACTCAGCTGCTCCCTCTTTCCCCCTGCCAGGGACATTTGCAGTGACTCATGACTCATGCAGGGAAAATTGACTTCCTGTTTATACAAATACCTTATAAGGATTCAGCTTGTCAGTTTTTAATCACATGATGTCATAGACCTAGTGGAAAACAGAAGAATTAGCTGGGTAGAAGGCAGTGCCATAACTATAGTCTGATGGGCCTCGGTGCTAGATTTGGACTGGGGCTCCACGCTAACCCTCATCCTGAATACATTTTATCATACTCACCAGGGGCATACGTAGAAGTATAAATGCACTCCCCATAGCCCTCCATATAATATATTGCACAGCTCATAGTCATCCATAAAGTATAATGCTCCACCTAGTCAACAATAGTAGTATAATGCAGCCCATAGACATCCACAGTAGTATAATGCACCCCATAGACTTCACAGTAGTATAATGCACCCCATAGACATTCACAGTAGTTTAGCGCACCCCATCCACAGTAGTATAATGCATCCCATCCACAGTAGTATAACGCACCCCATCCATAGTAGCAGAATGTACACCATCCATAGTAGTAGAATGCACCTCATCCATAGTAGTATAATTCACCCCATCCATTGTAGTATAATGCACCTTATCCATAGTAGCATAATGAACCTCATCCATAGTGTAATGCACACGCCCGGACTGACTGGCGTGTGCGTGTTTATGTAGTGATTCCACTGTGCCATGAATCGGAGAGTGCCTGGAGGGGCGTAACTAAGTATCTGCCCGATCCGACCAAGGTTGCACGACGGCATACGATGCCAGTGCACCAGGGAGGAACCGAGCAGAGGAACCAGGGTCTACTCCAGGTCAGACTCCGGACACGGCTGTTAACCCACACCGGGAAATACAGGAACAGGCAGACTAGAGCGCAGGCTGGGTAGGGTCCAGTACAGACAGGGAGACAAAGCCGAAAACCGCAGACGCGGTGGACAGAGCCGAGACAAAGCCGAAAACCGCAGACGCGCCGAGCAGAGCCGAAAACCGCAGACGCGCCGAGCAGAGCCGAAAACCGCAGACGAGCAGAGCCGAAAACCGCAGACGCGGTGGACAGAGCCGAGCAGAGCCGAAAACCGCAGACGCGGTGGACAGAGCCGAGCAGAGCCGAAAACCGCAGACGCGGTGGACAGAGCCGAGCAGAGCCGAAAACCGCAGACGCGGTGGACAGACCCGAGCAGAGCCGAAAACCGCAGACGCGGTGGACAGAGCTGAGCAAAGCCGAAAACCGCAGACGCGGTGGACAGACCCGAGCAAAGCCGAAAACCGCAGACGCGGTGGACAGAGCCGAGCAAAGCCGAAAACCGCAGACGCAGTGGACAGAGCCGAGCAAAGCCGAAAACCGCAGACGCGGTGGACAGAGCCGAGCAAAGCCGAAAACCGCAGACGCGGTGGACAGAGCCGAGCAAAGCCGAAAACTGCAGACGCGGTGGACAGAGCCGAGCAAAGCCGAAAACCGCAGACGCGGTGGACAGAGCCGAGCAAAGCCGAAAACCGCAGACGCGGTGGACAGAGCCGAGCAAAGCCGAAAACCGCAGACGCGGTGGACAGAGCCGAGCAGAGCCGAAAACCGCAGACGCGGTGGACAGAGCCGAGCAAAGCCGAAAACCGCAGACGCGGTGGACAGAGCCGAGCAAAGCCGAAAACCGCAGACGCGGTGGACAGAGCCGAGCAGAGCCGAAAACCGCAGACGCGGTGGACAGAGCCGAGCAAAGCCGAAAACCGCAGACACGGTGGACACAGGGCTCTGTTCACACGGAACAGACTAGAAGGGAAAGGCAGAACCAGATACCCACAGGGTACTTGCAGAGAAGTAGCGAGTGGACCACAAACTCACAAACGGAAGTACAGTGACAACGAGCAGGAGTTAGGTACGAGTTCAGACTCTGCAGAAAAATGGAAAGTACAGACAGAGAAAAACAAAACAGGCTAGGAGAGTATTCAGACAAGAACAGACACAGCAGCAAGATACAGGAGCGGGTCTAGGTATGAGGCCCCTAGAACAGGCAGGAGCGAGTTCACACAGGCCTGGAAATACAGCCTCCAGGATAGGCAGAAGACAACAGGCTAGAAGATAATACAGACAGGACACAGTTCAGACACGGGAACTGATACCGAAGGCAGGAAACATAAACGGGACCTGGCATATCAGTGACCAAAGGCCAACTGACAGAACACAATGCTCAGGCAGGGATTCATTGGAGCAGCTGGGTTAAATACCAGATGGCAGACAGCAATAGGCTGAGGACGCACAAGGGGTGTGTCTGCAGCAGGTACAAAAAGCAGGAAGTGATCGGGCGCCGCCCTTAAGCAGCAGACACAGAGGCAAACAGACAGCATGGAGGGAAGCCAGGCTAGCAAACTGGACTGGAGATCAAGTGCGCGCTCTTGCACAGTGGGAGATGGACCACTATGCAAGGACGCCGCCAGGTATGCTACACATAGTAGTAGAATGCACCCCATCCATAGTAGTATAATGCACCTCATCCATAATAATAGAATTCTCCCCATCCATAGCAGTACAATGCACCCCATCCATAGTAATAGAATGCACCCCATCCATAGTAGTAGAATACACACCATCCATAGTAGTAGAATGCACACCATCCATAGTAGTGGAATGCACCTCATCTATAGTAATATAATGCACCTCATCCATAGAAGTATAATGCACCTCATACATAGTAATATAGAGCACACCATCCATAGTAGTATAATGCACCTCATCCATAGTAGTATAATGCACCTCATCCATAGTAGTATAATGCACCCCATCCATAGTAGTATAATGAACCTCATCCATAGTAGTATAATGCACACAATCCATAGTAGTAGAATGCACACCATCCATTGTAGTAGAATACACCTCACCTATAGTAGTATAATGCACCTCATCCACAGTAGTATAATGCGCACCATCCATATTAGTATAATGCACCCCATCCATAGTAGCATAATGCACCTCATCCATAGTAGTATAATGCACACTATCCAAAGTAGTAAAATGCACCCCATCCATACTAATATAATGCACCTCATACATAGTAATATAATGTACACAATCCATGGTAGTAGAATGCACACCATACATAGTAGTAGAATGCACACCATCCATAGTAGTATAATGTACCACATTCATAGTAGTGTAATGCACCTCATTCATAGTAGTATAACGCACACCATCAATAGTAGTATACTGCACCTCATCCATAGTAGTATATTGCACCTCATCCATAGCAGTATAAGCACACCATCCATAGTAGCACAATGCACACCATCCATAGTAGCATAATGCACCTCATCCATAGTAGTATAATGCACCTCATCCATAGTAGTATAATGCACCTCAACCATAGTAGTATAATGCACACCATTCATAGTAGTATACTGCACCTCATCCATAGTAGTATATTGCACCTCATCCATAGCAGTATAATGCACACCATCCATAGTAGCACAATGCACACCATCCATAGTAGCATAATGCACCTCATCCATAGTAGTATAATGCACCTCATCCATAGTAGTATAATGCACCTCAACCATAATAGTATAATGAACACCATTCATAGTAATATAATGCATCCCATCTATAGTAGTACAATGCACCTCATCCACAGTAGTATAATGCGCACCATCCATATTAGTATAATGCACCCCATCCATAGTAGCATAATGCACCTCATCCATAGTAGTATAATGCACACTATCCAAAGTAGTAAAATGCACCCCATCCATACTAATATAATGCACCTCAAACATAGTAGTATAATGTACACAATCCATGGTAGTAGAATGCACACCATCCATAGTAGTAGAATGCACACCATCCATAGTAGTATAATGTACCACATTCATAGTAGTATAATGCACCTCATCCATAGTAGTATAATGCACCTCAACCATACTAGTATAATGCACACCATTCATAGTAGTATAATGCATCCCATCCATAGTAGTAAAATGCACACCATCCATAGTAGTAGAATGCACTCCATCCAAAGTAGTATGATGCACCCCATCCATAGTTGTATAATGCACCTCATCCATAGTAGTATAATGCACACCATCCATAGTAGTGGAATGCACCTCATCCATGGTAGTATAATGCACCTCATCCATAGTAGTATAATGCAGCCCATCCATAGCAGTAGAATGCACCCCATCCATAGTAGGAGAATTCACCCCATCTATAGTAGAAGAGTGTACACCATCCTTATTAGAATACTGCAACCATAGTAGTATAATGCACACCATTCATAGTAGTATAATGCATCCCATCCATAGTAGTAAAATGCACACCATCTATAGTAGTAGAATGCACTCCATCCAAAGTAGTATGATGCACCCCATCCATAGTTGTATAATGCACCTCATCCATAGTAGTATAATGCACCTCATCCATAGTAGTATAATGCACACCATCCATAGTAGTGGAATGCACCTCATCCATGGTAGTATAATGCACCTTATCCATAGTAGTATAATGCAGCCCATCCATAGCAGTAGAATGCACCCCATCCATAGTAGGAGAATTCACCCCATCTATAGTAGAAGAGTGTACACCATACTTATTAGAATAATGCACCTCACCCATAGTAGTATAATGCACCTCATCCATAGTAGTAGAATGCACCTCATCCATAGTAGTATAATGTACACAATCCATAGTAGTATAATGCATCCCATCCACAGTAGTAGAATTCACCTCATCCATAGTAGTAGAATGTGCACCATCCTTAGTAGTATAATGCACCTCACCCATAGTAGTATAATGCACCTCATCCATAGTAGTATAATGCACACTATCCAGAGTAGTGTAATGCACCCCATCCATAGTAGTATAATGCACCTCATCCATAGTAGTATAATGCACCCCATCCATAGTAGTATAATGCACCTCATCCATAGTAGTATAATGCACACAATCCATAGTAGTAGAATGCACACCATCCATTGTAGTAGAATACACCTCACCTATAGTAGTATAATGCACCTCATCCACAGTAGTATAATGCGCAACATCCATATTAGTATAATGCACCCCATCCATAGTAGCATAATGCACCTCATCCATAGTAGTATAATGCACACTATCCAAAGTAGTAAAATGCACCCCATCCATACTAATATAATGCACCTCATACATAGTAATATAATGTACACAATCCATGGTAGTAGAATGCACACCATCCATAGTAGTAGAATGCACACCATCCATAGTAGTATAATGTACCACATTCATAGTAGTGTAATGCACCTCATTCATAGTAGTATAATGCACACCATCAATAGTAGTATACTGCACCTCATCCATAGTAGTATATTGCACCTCATCCATAGCAGTATAATGCACACCATCCATAGTAGCACAATGCACACCATCCATAGTAGCATAATGCACCTCATCCATAGTAGTATAATGCACCTCATCCATAGTAGTATAATGCACCTCAACCATAGTAGTATAATGCACACCATTCATAGTAGTATACTGCACCTCATCCATAGTAGTTTATTGCACCTCATCCATAGCAGTATAATGCACACCATCCATAGTAGCACAATGCACACCATCCATAGTAGCATAATGCACCTCATCCATAGTAGTATAATGCACCTCATCCATAGTAGTATAATGCACCTCAACCATAATAGTATAATGCACACCATTCATAGTAGTATAATGCATCCCATCTATAGTAGTACAATGCACCTCATCCACAGTAGTATAATGCGCACCATCCATATTAGTATAATGCACCCCATCCATAGTAGCATAATGCACCTCATCCATAGTAGTATAATGCACACTATCCAAAGTAGTAAAATGCACCCCATCCATACTAATATAATGCACCTCAAACATAGTAGTATAATGTACACAATCCATGGTAGTAGAATGCACACCATCCATAGTAGTAGAATGCACACCATCCATAGTAGTATAATGTACCACATTCATAGTAGTATAAAGCACCTCATCCATAGTAGTATAATGCACCTCAACCATAGTAGTATAATGCACACCATTCATAGTAGTATAATGCATCCCATCCATAGTAGTAAAATGCACACCATCCATAGTAGTAGAATGCACTCCATCCAAAGTAGTATGATGCACCCCATCCATAGTTGTATAATGCACCTCATCCATAGTAGTATAATGCACACCATCCATAGTAGTGGAATGCACCTCATCCATGGTAGTATAATGCACCTCATCCATAGTAGTATAATGCAGCCCATCCATAGCAGTAGAATGCACCCCATCCATAGTAGGGGAATTCACCCCATCTATAGTAGAAGAGTGTACACCATCCTTATTAGAATACTGCAACCATAGTAGTATAATGCACACCATTCATAGTAGTATAATGCATCCCATCCATAGTAGTAAAATGCACACCATCCATAGTAGTAGAATGCACTCCATCCAAAGTAGTATGATGCACCCCATCCATAGTTGTATAATGCACCTCATCCATAGTAGTATAATGCACCTCATCCATACTAGTATGATGCACACCATCCATAGTAGTGGAATGCACCTCATCCATGGTAGTATAATGCACCTCATCCATAGTAGTATAATGCAGCCCATCCATAGCAGTAGAATGCACCCCATCCAAAGTAGGAGAATTCACCCCATCTATAGGAGAAGAGTGTACACCATCCTTATTAGAATACTGCAACCATAGTAGTATAATGCACACCATTCATAGTAGTATAATGCATCCCATCCATAGTAGTAAAATGCACACCATCTATAGTAGTAGAATGCACTCCATCCAAAGTAGTATGATGCACCCCATCCATAGTTGTATAATGCACCTCATCCATAGTAGTATAATGCACCTCATCCATAGTAGTATAATGCACACCATCCATAGTAGTGGAATGCACCTCATCCATGGTAGTATAATGCACCTCATCCATAGTAGTATAATGCAGCCCATCCATAGCAGTAGAATGCACCCCATCCATAGTAGGAGAATTCACCCCATCTATAGTAGAAGAGTGTACACCATCCTTATTAGAATAATGCACCTCACCCATAGTAGTATAATGCACCTCATCCATAGTAGTAGAATGCACCTCATCCATAGTAGTATAATGCACACAATCCATAGTAGTATAATGCATCCCATCCACAGTAGTAGAATTCACCTCATCCATAGTAGTAGAATGTGCACCATCCTTAGTAGTATAATGCACCTCACCCATAGTAGTATAATGCACCTCATCCATAGTAGTATAATGCACACTATCCAGAGTAGTGTAATGCACCCCATCCATAGTAGTATAATGCACCTCACCCATAGTAGTATAATGCACCTCATCCATAGTAGTATAATGCACCCCATCCATAGTAGTATAATGCACCTCATCCATAGTAGTATAATGCACACAATCCATAGTAGTAGAATGCACACCATCCATTGTAGTAGAATACACCTCACCTATAGTAGTATAATGCACCTCATCCACAGTAGTATAATGCGCAACATCCATATTAGTATAATGCACCCCATCCATAGTAGCATAATGCACCTTATCCATAGTAGTATAATGCACACTATCCAAAGTAGTAAAATGCACCCCATCCATACTAATATAATGCACCTCATACATAGTAATATAATGTACACAATCCATGGTAGTAGAATGCACACCATCCATAGTAGTAGAATGCACACCATCCATAGTAGTATAATGTACCACATTCATAGTAGTGTAATGCACCTCATTCATAGTAGTATAATGCACACCATCTATAGTAGTATACTGCACCTCATCCATAGTAGTATATTGCACCTCATCCATAGCAGTATAATGCACACCATCCATAGTAGCACAATGCACACCATCCATAGTAGCATAATGCACCTCATCCATAGTAGTATAATGCACCTCATCCATAGTAGTATAATGCACCTCAACCATAGTAGTATAATGCACACCATTCATAGTAGTATACTGCACCTCATCCATAGTAGTTTATTGCACCTCATCCATAGCAGTATAATGCACACCATCCATAGTAGCACAATGCACACCATCCATAGTAGCATAATGCACCTCATCCATAGTAGTATAATGCACCTCATCCATAGTAGTATAATGCACCTCAACCATAATAGTATAATGCACACCATTCATAGTAGTATAATGCATCCCATCTATAGTAGTACAATGCACCTCATCCACAGTAGTATAATGCGCACCATCCATATTAGTATAATGCACCCCATCCATAGTAGCATAATGCACCTCATCCATAGTAGTATAATGCACACTATC
This sequence comes from Phyllobates terribilis, assembly GCF_046119375.1. Lineage (NCBI taxonomy): Eukaryota > Metazoa > Chordata > Amphibia > Anura > Dendrobatidae > Phyllobates > Phyllobates terribilis. The sequence goes on from NW_027362761.1 coordinate 433,313,736, forward strand.
CAAAGTAGTAAAATGCACCCCATCCATACTAATATAATGCACCTCAAACATAGTAGTATAATGTACACAATCCATGGTAGTAGAATGCACACCATCCATAGTAGTAGAATGCACACCATCCATAGTAGTATAATGTACCACATTCATAGTAGTATAATGCACCTCATCCATAGTACTATAATGCACCTCAACCATAGTAGTATAATGCACACCATTCATAGTAGTATAATGCATCCCATCCATAGTAGTAAAATGCACACCATCCATAGTAGTAGAATGCACTCCATCCAAAGTAGTATGATGCACCCCATCCATAGTTGTATAATGCACCTCATCCATAGTAGTATAATGCACACCATCCATAGTAGTGGAATGCACCTCATCCATGGTAGTATAATGCACCTCATCCATAGTAGTATAATGCAGCCCATCCATAGCAGTAGAATGCACCCCATCCATAGTAGGAGAATTCACCCCATCTATAGTAGAAGAGTGTACACCATCCTTATTAGAATACTGCAACCATAGTAGTATAATGCACACCATTCATAGTAGTATAATGCATCCCATCCATAGTAGTAAAATGCACACCATCCATAGTAGTAGAATGCACTCCATCCAAAGTAGTATGATGCACCCCATCCATAGTTGTATAATGCACCTCATCCATAGTAGTATAATGCACCTCATCCATACTAGTATAATGCACACCATCCATAGTAGTGGAATGCACCTCATCCATGGTAGTATAATGCACCTCATCCATAGTAGTATAATGCAGCCCATCCATAGCAGTAGAATGCACCCCATCCATAGTAGGAGAATTCACCCCATCTATAGTAGAAGAGTGTACACCATCCTTATTAGAATAATGCACCTCACCCATAGTAGTATAATGCACCTCATCCATAGTAGTAGAATGCACCTCATCCATAGTAGTATAATGCACACTATCCATAGTAGTATAATGCATCCCATCCACAGTAGTAGAATTCACCTCATCCATAGTAGTAGAATGTGCACCATCCTTAGTAGTATAATGCACCTCACCCATAGTAGTATAATGCACCTCATCCATAGTAGTATAATGCACACTATCCAGAGTAGTGTAATGCACCCCATCCATAGTAGTATAATGCACCTCACCCATAGTAGTATAATGCACCTCATCCATAGTAGTATAATGCACCCCATCCATAGTAGTATAATGCACCTCATCCATAGTAGTATAATGCACACAATCCATAGTAGTAGAATGCACACCATCCATTGTAGTAGAATACACCTCACCTATAGTAGTATAATGCACCTCATCCACAGTAGTATAATGCGCAACATCCATATTAGTATAATGCACCCCATCCATAGTAGCATAATGCACCTTATCCATAGTAGTATAATGCACACTATCCAAAGTAGTAAAATGCACCCCATCCATACTAATATAATGCACCTCATACATAGTAATATAATGTACACAATCCATGGTAGTAGAATGCACACCATCCATAGTAGTAGAATGCACACCATCCATAGTAGTATAATGTACCACATTCATAGTAGTGTAATGCACCTCATTCATAGTAGTATAATGCACACCATCTATAGTAGTATACTGCACCTCATCCATAGTAGTATATTGCACCTCATCCATAGCAGTATAATGCACACCATCCATAGTAGCACAATGCACACCATCCATAGTAGCATAATGCACCTCATCCATAGTAGTATAATGCACCTCATCCATAGTAGTATAATGCACCTCAACCATAGTAGTATAATGCACACCATTCATAGTAGTATACTGCACCTCATCCATAGTAGTTTATTGCACCTCATCCATAGCAGTATAATGCACACCATCCATAGTAGCACAATGCACACCATCCATAGTAGCATAATGCACCTCATCCATAGTAGTATAATGCACCTCATCCATAGTAGTATAATGCACCTCAACCATAATAGTATAATGCACACCATTCATAGTAGTATAATGCATCCCATCTATAGTAGTACAATGCACCTCATCCACAGTAGTATAATGCGCACCATCCATATTAGTATAATGCACCCCATCCATAGTAGCATAATGCACCTCATCCATAGTAGTATAATGCACACTATCCAAAGTAGTAAAATGCACCCCATCCATACTAATATAATGCACCTCAAACATAGTAGTATAATGTACACAATCCATGGTAGTAGAATGCACACCATCCATAGTAGTAGAATGCACACCATCCATAGTAGTATAATGTACCACATTCATAGTAGTATAATGCACCTCATCCATAGTACTATAATGCACCTCAACCATAGTAGTATAATGCACACCATTCATAGTAGTATAATGCATCCCATCCATAGTAGTAAAATGCACACCATCCATAGTAGTAGAATGCACTCCATCCAAAGTAGTATGATGCACCCCATCCATAGTTGTATAATGCACCTCATCCATAGTAGTATAATGCACACCATCCATAGTAGTGGAATGCACCTCATCCATGGTAGTATAATGCACCTCATCCATAGTAGTATAATGCAGCCCATCCATAGCAGTAGAATGCACCCCATCCATAGTAGGAGAATTCACCCCATCTATAGTAGAAGAGTGTACACCATCCTTATTAGAATACTGCAACCATAGTAGTATAATGCACACCATTCATAGTAGTATAATGCATCCCATCCATAGTAGTAAAATGCACACCATCCATAGTAGTAGAATGCACTCCATCCAAAGTAGTATGATGCACCCCATCCATAGTTGTATAATGCACCTCATCCATAGTAGTATAATGCACCTCATCCATACTAGTATAATGCACACCATCCATAGTAGTGGAATGCACCTCATCCATGGTAGTATAATGCACCTCATCCATAGTAGTATAATGCAGCCCATCCATAGCAGTAGAATGCACCCCATCCATAGTAGGAGAATTCACCCCATCTATAGTAGAAGAGTGTACACCATCCTTATTAGAATAATGCACCTCACCCATAGTAGTATAATGCACCTCATCCATAGTAGTAGAATGCACCTCATCCATAGTAGTATAATGCACACTATCCATAGTAGTATAATGCATCCCATCCACAGTAGTAGAATTCACCTCATCCATAGTAGTAGAATGTGCACCATCCTTAGTAGTATAATGCACCTCACCCATAGTAGTATAATGCACCTCATCCATAGTAGTATAATGCACACTATCCAGAGTAGTGTAATGCACCCCATCCATAGTAGTATAATGCACCTCATCCATAGTAGTATGATGCACATCATACATAGTAGTATAATGCACACCATCCATAGTAGTATAATGCATCCCATCCTCAGTAGTAGAATTCACCCCATCCATAGTAGAAGAATGTACACCATCCTTAGTAGAATAATGCACCTCACCTATAGTAGTATAATGCACCTCACCCATAGTAGTAAAATGCACACCATCCATAGCAGTATAATGCACCTCATCCATAGTATTATAATGCACCTCATCCATAGTAGTATAATGCACACAACCCAGAGTAGTATAATGGACCCCATCCATAGTAGTATAATGCACCTCATCCATAGTAGTATGATGCACCTCATACATAGTAGTATAATGCACACCATCCATAGGAGTATAATGCATCCCATCCATAGAAGTGTAATGCACACCATCCATAGTAGTATAATGCACTCCATCCATAATAGTATGATGCACCCCATCCATAGTAGTATAATGCACCTCATCCATAGAAGTATAATGCACCTCATCCATAGTAGTAGAATTCCCCCCCATCTATAGTAGTATAATGCACCTGATCCATAGTAGTATAATGCACCCGATCCACAGTAGTATAATGCACCTCATCCACAGTATAAGAATGCAGCCCATCCATAGTAGCAGAATCTACCCCATCCATAGTAGAAGAATGTACACCATCCTTAGTAGAATAATGCACCTCAGATATAGTAGTATAATGCACCTCACCCATAGTAGTATAATGCACACCATCCATAGTAGTAAAATGCACCTCATCCATAGTAGTCGAAAGCACCTCATCCAGAGTAGTATATTGCACCCCATCCATAGTAGTATAATGCACCTCATCCATAGTAGTATAATGCATCCCATCCATAGTAGTATAATGCACACCATCCATAGTAGTATAATGCACTCCATCCATAATAGTATGATGCACCCCATCCATAGTAGTATAATGCACCCCATCCATAGTAGTATAATGCACCTCATCCATAGAAGTATAATGCACCTCATACATAGTAGTAGAATTCCCCCCCATCTATAGTAGTATAATGCACCTCATCCATAGTAGTATAATGCACCCGATCCACAGTAGTATAATGCACCTCATCCACAGTATAAGAATGCAGCCCATCCATAGCAGTAGAATGCACCCCATCCATAGTAGGAGAATTCACCCCATCCATAGTAGAAGAATGTACACCATCCTTAGTAGAATAATGCACCTCACCTATAGTAGTATAATGCACCTCACTCATAGTAGTATAATGCACACCATCCATAGTAGTAAAATGCACCTCATCCATAGTAGTAGAATGCACCTCATCCATAGTAGTATAATGCACACCATCCATAGTAGTATAATTCACCCCATCCATAGTAGTATTAAGCACACCATCCATAGTAGTAGAATTCACGTCATCCATAGTTTTAGAATGTACACCATCCATAGTAGTATAATGCACCGCATCCATAGTAGTAGAATGCACACAATCCACAGTAGTATAATGCACCTCATCCATAGTAGTATCATGCACCTCATCCATAGTAGTAGAAGGCACTCAATCCATAGTAGTATAATGCATCTGATCCATAATAGTATAATGCACCCCATCCATAGTAGTATAATGCACACCATCCATAGTAGTAGAATGCACCTCATCAATAGTAGTATAATAGTAGTATAATGCACACCATCCATAGTAGTGGAATGCGGCTCATTCATAACAGTATAATGAACCTCATCCATAGTATTATAATGTACCTCATCCATAGTAGTAAAATGTAACTCATCCATAGTAGTATAATGCAGACCATCCATAGTAGCAGAATGCACACCATCCACAGTAGCAGAATGCACACCATCCATAGTAGTATAATGCACGCCTTTCATAGTAGTGGACTGCATCTCATCCATAATAGTATAATCCAACTCATCCATAGTAATATAATGTACCACATCCATAGTAGTGTAATGCACCTCATTCATAGTAGTATAATGCACACCATCCATAGTAGTATACTGCACCTCAACCATAGTAGTATAATGCACCTCATCCATAGTAGTATAATGCACACCATCCATAGTAGTAGAATGCACCTCATCAATAGTAGTATAATGCACACCATCCACAGTAGTGGAATGACCTCATCCAAAACAGTATAATGCACCTCATCCATAGTATTATAATATACCTCATCCATAGTAGTATAATGTACCTCATCCATAGTAGTATAATGCACCTCATCCATAGTAGTATAATGCACCCGATCCACAGCAGCATAATGCACCTCATCCACAGTATAAGAATGCAGCCCATCCATAGTAGTAGAATGCACCCTATCCATAGTAGGAGAATTCACCCCATTCATAGTAGAAGAAGGTACACCATCCTTAGTAGAATAATGGACCTCACCTATAGTAGTATAATGCATCTCATCCATAGTAGTATTATGCACCTCATACAGAGTAGTAGAATGCACACCATCCATAGTAGTAGAATGCACTCCATCCATAGTAGTATGATGCACCCCATCGATAGTAGTATGATGCACCCCATCCATAGTAGTATAATGCACCTCATCCATAGTAGTATAAAGCACCTCATCCATAGTAGTTTAATGCACCTCCTCTATAGTAGTATAATGCACCTCATCCATAGTAGTATAATGCACCTCACCCATAGTAGTATAATGCACACCATCCATAGTAGTATAATGCACCTCATCCATAGTAGTAGAATGCAACTCATGAATAGTAGTATAATGCACACCATCCATTGTAGTATAATGCACACAATCCATAGTAGTATAATGCACACCATTCATAGTAGTATAATGCACCTCATCCATAGTAGTATAATTCACCCCATCCATAGTAGTATAATTCACCCTATCCATAGTAGTATAATTCACCCCATCCATAGTAGTATAATTCACCCCATCCATAGTAGTATAATGCACCCCATCCATAGTAGTAGAATGCACACAATCCATAGTAGTAGAATGCACACAATCCATAGTAGTTTAATGCACCTCATGCATAGTAGTAGAAGGCACTCAATCCATAGTAGTATAATGCATCTGATCCATAATAGTAGAATGCATCCATCCATAGTAGTATAATGCACACCGTCCATAGTAGTAGAATGCACCTCATCCATAACAGCATACTGCACCTCATCCATAGTATTATAATGTACCTCATCCATAGTAGTATAATGCATCTCATCCATAGTACTATAATGCACACAATCCATAGTAGCAGAATGCACACCATCCACAGTAGCAGAATTCACGCCATCCATAGTAGTATAATGCACACCATTCATAGTAGTGGAATGCATCTCATCCATAATAGTATAATCCACCTCATCCATAGTAGTATAATGTACCACATCCATAGTAGTGTAATGCACCTCATTCATAGTAGTATAATGCATACCATCCATAGTAGTATACTGCACCTCAACCATAGTAGTATAATGCACCTCATCCATAGTAGTATAATGCACACCATCCATAGTAGTAGAATGCACCTCATCAATAGTAGTATAATGCACACCATCCATAGTAGTGGAATGACCTCATCCAAAACAGTATAATGCACCTCATCCATAGTTTTATAATATACCTCATCCATAGTAGTATAATGTACCTCATCCATAGTAGTATAATGCACCTTATCCATAGTAGTATAATGCACCCGATCCACAGCAGCATAATGCACCTCATCTACAGTATAAGAATGCAGCCCATCCATAGTAGTAGAATGCACCCTATCCATAGTAGGAGAATTCACCCCATTCATAGTAGAAGAAGGTACACCATCCTTAGTAGAATAATGGACCTCACCTATAGTAGTATAATGCACCTCACCCATAGTAGTATAATGCACACCATCCATAGTAGTATAATGAACCTCATCCAAAGTACTATAATGCACCCCATCCATAGTAGTATAATGCACCTCATCCATAGTAGTATAATGCACCCCATCCATAGTAGTGTAATGCACCCCATCCATAGTAGTATAATGCACCTCATCCATAGTAGTATGATGCACATCATACATAGTAGTATAATGCACACCATCCATAGTAGTATAATGCATCCCATCCTCAGTAGTAGAATTCACCCCATCCATAGTAGAAGAATGTACACCATCCTTAGTAGAATAATGCACCTCACCTATAGTAGTATAATGCACCTCACCCATAGTAGTAAAATGCACACCATCCATAGCAGTATAATGCACCTCATCCATAGTATTATAATGCACCTCATCCATAGTAGTATAATGCACACAACCCAGAGTAGTATAATGGACCCCATCCATAGTAGTATAATGCACCTCATCCATAGTAGTATGATGCACCTCATACATAGTAGTATAATGCACACCATCCATAGGAGTATAATGCATCCCATCCATAGAAGTGTAATGCACACCATCCATAGTAGTATAATGCACTCCATCCATAATAGTATGATGCACCCCATCCATAGTAGTATAATGCACCTCATCCATAGAAGTATAATGCACCTCATCCATAGTAGTAGAATTCCCCCCCATCTATAGTAGTATAATGCACCTGATCCATAGTAGTATAATGCACCCGATCCACAGTAGTATAATGCACCTCATCCACAGTATAAGAATGCAGCCCATCCATAGTAGCAGAATCTACCCCATCCATAGTAGAAGAATGTACACCATCCTTAGTAGAATAATGCACCTCAGATATAGTAGTATAATGCACCTCACCCATAGTAGTATAATGCACACCATCCATAGTAGTAAAATGCACCTCATCCATAGTAGTCGAAAGCACCTCATCCAGAGTAGTATATTGCACCCCATCCATAGTAGTATAATGCACCTCATCCATAGTAGTATAATGCATCCCATCCATAGTAGTATAATGCACACCATCCATAGTAGTATAATGCACTCCATCCATAATAGTATGATGCACCCCATCCATAGTAGTATAATGCACCCCATCCATAGTAGTATAATGCACCTCATCCATAGAAGTATAATGCACCTCATACATAGTAGTAGAATTCCCCCCCATCTATAGTAGTATAATGCACCTCATCCATAGTAGTATAATGCACCCGATCCACAGTAGTATAATGCACCTCATCCACAGTATAAGAATGCAGCCCATCCATAGCAGTAGAATGCACCCCATCCATAGTAGGAGAATTCACCCCATCCATAGTAGAAGAATGTACACCATCCTTAGTAGAATAATGCACCTCACCTATAGTAGTATAATGCACCTCACTCATAGTAGTATAATGCACACCATCCATAGTAGTAAAATGCACCTCATCCATAGTAGTAGAATGCACCTCATCCATAGTAGTATAATGCACACCATCCATAGTAGTATAATTCACCCCATCCATAGTAGTATTAAGCACACCATCCATAGTAGTAGAATTCACGTCATCCATAGTTTTAGAATGTACACCATCCATAGTAGTATAATGCACCGCATCCATAGTAGTAGAATGCACACAATCCACAGTAGTATAATGCACCTCATCCATAGTAGTATCATGCACCTCATCCATAGTAGTAGAAGGCACTCAATCCATAGTAGTATAACGCATCTGATCCATAATACTATAATGCACCCCATCCATAGTAGTATAATGCACACCATCCATAGTAGTAGAATGCACCTCATCAATAGTAGTATAATAGTAGTATAATGCACACCATCCATAGTAGTGGAATGCGGCTCATTCATAACAGTATAATGAACCTCATCCATAGTATTATAATGTACCTCATCCATAGTAGTAAAATGTAACTCATCCATAGTAGTATAATGCAGACCATCCATAGTAGCAGAATGCACACCATCCACAGTAGCAGAATGCACACCATCCATAGTAGTATAATGCACGCCTTTCATAGTAGTGGACTGCATCTCATCCATAATAGTATAATCCAACTCATCCATAGTAATATAATGTACCACATCCATAGTAGTGTAATGCACCTCATTCATAGTAGTATAATGCACACCATCCATAGTAGTATACTGCACCTCAACCATAGTAGTATAATGCACCTCATCCATAGTAGTATAATGCACACCATCCATAGTAGTAGAATGCACCTCATCAATAGTAGTATAATGCACACCATCCACAGTAGTGGAATGACCTCATCCAAAACAGTATAATGCACCTCATCCATAGTATTATAATATACCTCATCCATAGTAGTATAATGTACCTCATCCATAGTAGTATAATGCACCTCATCCATAGTAGTATAATGCACCCGATCCACAGCAGCATAATGCACCTCATCCACAGTATAAGAATGCAGCCCATCCATAGTAGTAGAATGCACCCTATCCATAGTAGGAGAATTCACCCCATTCATAGTAGAAGAAGGTACACCATCCTTAGTAGAATAATGGACCTCACCTATAGTAGTATAATGCATCTCATCCATAGTAGTATTATGCACCTCATACAGAGTAGTAGAATGCACACCATCCATAGTAGTAGAATGCACTCCATCCATAGTAGTATGATGCACCCCATCGATAGTAGTATGATGCACCCCATCCATAGTAGTATAATGCACCTCATCCATAGTAGTATAAAGCACCTCATCCATAGTAGTTTAATGCACCTCCTCTATAGTAGTATAATGCACCTCATCCATAGTAGTATAATGCACCTCACCCATAGTAGTATAATGCACACCATCCATAGTAGTATAATGCACCTCATCCATAGTAGTAGAATGCAACTCATGAATAGTAGTATAATGCACACCATCCATTGTAGTATAATGCACACAATCCATAGTAGTATAATGCACACCATTCATAGTAGTATAATGCACCTCATCCATAGTAGTATAATTCACCCCATCCATAGTAGTATAATTCACCCTATCCATAGTAGTATAATTCACCCCATCCATAGTAGTATAATTCACCCCATCCATAGTAGTATAATGCACCCCATCCATAGTAGTAGAATGCACACAATCCATAGTAGTAGAATGCACACAATCCATAGTAGTTTAATGCACCTCATGCATAGTAGTAGAAGGCACTCAATCCATAGTAGTATAATGCATCTGATCCATAATAGTAGAATGCACCCATCCATAGTAGTATAATGCACACCGTCCATAGTAGTAGAATGCACCTCATCCATAACAGCATACTGCACCTCATCCATAGTATTATAATGTACCTCATCCATAGTAGTATAATGCATCTCATCCATAGTACTATAATGCACACAATCCATAGTAGCAGAATGCACACCATCCACAGTAGCAGAATTCACGCCATCCATAGTAGTATAATGCACACCATTCATAGTAGTGGAATGCATCTCATCCATAATAGTATAATCCACCTCATCCATAGTAGTATAATGTACCACATCCATAGTAGTGTAATGCACCTCATTCATAGTAGTATAATGCATACCATCCATAGTAGTATACTGCACCTCAACCATAGTAGTATAATGCACCTCATCCATAGTAGTATAATGCACACCATCCATAGTAGTAGAATGCACCTCATCAATAGTAGTATAATGCACACCATCCATAGTAGTGGAATGACCTCATCCAAAACAGTATAATGCACCTCATCCATAGTTTCATAATATACCTCATCCATAGTAGTATAATGTACCTCATCCATAGTAGTATAATGCACCTTATCCATAGTAGTATAATGCACCCGATCCACAGCAGCATAATGCACCTCATCCACAGTATAAGAATGCAGCCCATCCATAGTAGTAGAATGCACCCTATCCATAGTAGGGGAATTCACCCCATTCATAGTAGAAGAAGGTACACCATCCTTAGTAGAATAATGGACCTCACCTATAGTAGTATAATGCACCTCACCCATAGTAGTATAATGCACACCATCCATAGTAGTATAATGAACCTCATCCAAAGTACTATAATGTACACCATCCATAGTAGTATAATGCACCTCATCCATAGTAGTATAATGCACCCCATCCATAGTAGTATAATGCACCCCATCCATAGTAGTATAATGCACCTCATCCATAGTAGTATTATGCACCTCATACAGAGTAGTAGAATGCACACCATCCATAGTAGTAGAAAGCACACCATCCATAGTAGTAGAATGCACTCCATCCATAGTAATATGATGCACCCCATCCATAGTAGTATAATGCACCTCATCCATAGTAGTATAAAGCACCTCATCCTTAGTAGTTTAATGCACCTCCTCTATAGTAGTATAATGCACCTCATCCATAGTAGTATAATGCACCTCACCCATAGTAGTATAATGCACACCATCCATAGTAGTATAATGCACCTCATCCATAGTAGTAAAATGCAACTCATCCATAGTAGTATAATGCACACCATCCATTGTAGTATAATGCACACAATCCATAGTAGTATAATGCACACCATTCATAGTAGTATAATGCATCTCATCCATAGTAGTATAATTCACCCCTTCCATAGTAGTATAATTCACCCCATCCATAGTAGTATAATGCACCCCATCCATAGTAGTATAATGCACCCCATCCATAGTAGTAGAATGCACCCCATCCATAGTAGTATAATGCACCCCATCCATAGTAGTAGAATGCACACAATCCATAGTAGTAGAATGCACACAATCCATAGTAGTTTAATGCACCTCATCCATAGTAGTAGAAGGCACTCAATCCATAGTAGTATAATGCATCTGATCCATAATAGTAGAATTCACCCATCCATAGTAGTATAATGCACCTCATCCATAGTAGTATAATGCACCCCATCCATAGTAGTATAATGCACACCATCCATAGTAGTATAATGCACCTCATACAGAGTAGTAGAATGCACACCATCCATAGTAGTAGAATGCACTCCATCCATAGTAGTATGATGCACCCCATCCATAGTAGTATGATGCACCCCATCCATAGTAGTATAATGCACCTCATCCATAGTAGTATAAAGCACCTCATCCATAGTAGTTTAATGCACCTCCTCTATAGTAGTGTAATGCACCTCACCCATAGTAGTATAATGCACCTCACCCATAGTAGTATAATGCACCTCATCCATAGTAGTATAAAGCACCTCATCCATAGTAGTTTAATGCACCTCCTCTATAGTAGTATAATGCACCTCATCCATAGTTGTATAATGCACCTCACCCATAGTAGTATAATGCACACCATCCATAGTAGTATAATGCACCTCATCCATAGTAGTAGAATGCAACTCATGAATAGTAGTATAATGCACACCATCCATTGTAGTATAATGCACACAATCCATAGTAGTATAATGCACACCATTCATAGTAGTATAATGCACCTCATCCATAGTAGTATAATTCACCCCATCCATAGTAGTATAATTCACCCTATCCATAGTAGTATAATTCACCCCATCCATAGTAGTATAATTCACCCCATCCATAGTAGTATAATGCACCCCATCCATAGTAGTAGAATGCACACAATCCATAGTAGTAGAATGCACACAATCCATAGTAGTTTAATGCACCTCATGCATAGTAGTAGAAGGCACTCAATCCATAGTAGTATAATGCATCTGATCCATAATAGTAGAATGCACCCATCCATAGTAGTATAATGCACATCGTCCATAGTAGTAGAATGCACCTCATCCATAACAGCATACTGCACCTCATCCATAGTATTATAATGTACCTCTTCCATAGTAGTATAATGCATCTCATCCATAGTACTATAATGCACACAATCCATAGTAGCAGAATGCACACCATCCACAGTAGCAGAATTCACGCCATCCATAGTAGTATAATGCACACCATTCATAGTAGTGGAATGCATCTCATCCATAATAGTATAATCCACCTCATCCATAGTAGAATAATGTACCACATCCATAGTAGTGTAATGCACCTCATTCATAGTAGTATAATGCATACCATCCATAGTAGTATACTGCACCTCAACCATAGTAGTATAATGCACCTCATCCATAGTAGTATAATGCACACCATCCATAGTAGTAGAATGCACCTCATCAATAGTAGTATAATGCACACCATCCATAGTAGTGGAATGACCTCATCCAAAACAGTATAATGCACCTCATCCATAGTTTTATAATATACCTCATCCATAGTAGTATAATGTACCTCATCCATAGTAGTATAATGCACCTTATCCATAGTAGTATAATGCACCCGATCCACAGCAGCATAATGCACCTCATCCACAATATAAGAATGCAGCCCATCCATAGTAGTAGAATGCACCCTATCCATAGTAGGAGAATTCACCCCATTCATAGTAGAAGAAGGTACACCATCCTTAGTAGAATAATGGACCTCACCTATAGTAGTATAATGCACCTCACCCATAGTAGTGTAATGCACATCATCCATAGTAGTATAATGAACCTCATCCAAAGTACTATAATGCACCCCATCCATAGTAGTATAATGCACCTCATCCATAGTAGTATAATGCACCCCATCCATAGTAGTATAATGCACCCCATCCATAGTAGTATAATGCACCTCATCCATAGTAGTATTATGCACCTCATACAGAGTAGTAGAATGCACACCATCCATAGTAGTAGAAAGCACACCATCCATAGTAGTAGAATGCACTCCATCCATAGTAGTATGATGCACCCCATCCATAGTAGTATAATGCACCTCATCCATAGTAGTATAAAGCACCTCATCCTTAGTAGTTTAATGCACCTCCTCTATAGTAGTATAATGCACCTCATCCATAGTAGTATAATGCACCTCACCCATAGTAGTATAATGCACACCATCCATAGTAGTATAATGCACCTCATCCATAGTAGTAAAATGCAACTCATCCATAGTAGTATAATGCACACCATCCATTGTAGTATAATGCACACAATCCATAGTAGTATAATGCACACCATTCATAGTAGTATAATGCATCTCATCCATGGTAGTATAATTCACCCCTTCCATAGTAGTATAATTCACCCCATCCATAGTAGTATAATGCACCCCATCCATAGTAGTAGAATGCACCCCATCCATAGTAGTATAATGCACACCATCCATAGTAGTATAATGCACCTCATCCATAGTAGTAAAATGCAACTCATCCATAGTAGTATAATGCACACCATCCATTGTAGTATAATGCACACAATCCATAGTAGTATAATGCACACCATTCATAGTAGTATAATGCATCTCATCCATGGTAGTATAATTCACCCCTTCCATAGTAGTATAATTCACCCCATCCATAGTAGTATAATGCACCCCATCCATAGTAGTAGAATGCACCCCATCCATAGTAGTATAATGCACCCCATCCATAGTAGTAGAATGCACACAATCCATAGTAGTAGAATGCACACAATCCATAGTAGTTTAATGCACCTCATCCATAGTAGTAGAAGGCACTCAATCCATAGTAGTATAATGCATCTGATCCATAATAGTAGAATTCACCCATCCATAGTAGTATAATGCACCTCATCCATAGTAGTATAATGCACCCCATCCATAGTAGTATAATGCACACCATCCATAGTAGTATAATGCACCTCATACAGAGTAGTAGAATGCACACCATCCATAGTAGTAGAATGCACTCCATCCATAGTAGTATGATGCACCCCATCCATAGTAGTATGATGCACCCCATCCATAGTAGTATAATGCACCTCATCCATAGTAGTATAAAGCACCTCATGCATAGTAGTTTAATGCACCTCCTCTATAGTAGTATAATGCACCTCACCCATAGTAGTATAATGCACCTCACCCATAGTAGTATAATGCACCTCATCCAGAGTAGTAGAATGCAACTCATCCATATTAGTATAATGCACACCATCCATTGTAGTATAATGCACACAATCCATAGTAGTATAATGCACACCATTCATAGTAGTATAATGCACCTCATCCATAGTAGTATAATTCACCCCATCCATAGTAGTATAATTCACCCCATCCATAGTAGTATAATGCACACAATCCATAGTAATTTAATGCACCTCATCCATAGTAGTAGAAGGCACTCAATCCATAGTAGTATAATGCATCTGATCCATAATAGTAGAATGCACCCATCCATAGTAGTATAATGCACACCGTCCATAGTAGTAGAATGCACCTCATCAATAGTAGTATAAATCACACCATCCATAGTAGTAGAATGTGTGGCACCTCAGGGGTCTGGTTACCACAGTAATAGAGATATTATGTCTGGGAGCAAGTGGGAGGTTTCTCTGGTCAGGAGCCCTAAGAATGCAACACGGCCCACCCAGACCTGGGAGGGGAGGAATCTGCCCTTATAAACTGGGTCTGGGGCGGGATTAGTGAGTGAAGTCCCAGACAGAGACGCAAACAGGTCTGGAGGACAGCAGACAGAGGGAAAGCAAGAACTAGGAGCTCTGTAGGAACAGTAGCTGAATACCAGGGGCTGGAGCTGAGCAGAGTTCGCCCTGGTTGAAGACACTAAACCCGGACACGGAGTCCGAGGCTGTGGGGACATCCAGGTCCAGCAGCAGAATCCAACCGGCAGGGGATTCCATGTCCTCTGGCCTTAGAAACCTGAAGGCACGGTCACAAGCAAGGGACCAGCACTGCCATCGTGAAGCGAAGGCTAACGGAAGGCCCCAAGTCACCGGCCATACAGGTGAGCACCACACGGTATACTCAGGGACGTGGGCTACTTCTACCCGCATAGAGCAAGGTAGCCAGGAAAGAGTGCAGATAGTGGGGGAGGCCTACAACTCCACCTGGCCAGGGGAGATCCTGCTTGCTCACAGACTGACCAGGCCCCTACTGCTAACCAGTACTCCCGGGAGGGTCTGCTTTATACCATCAGTAAAGACCCTGAACTGCACCACACGTCTCTGTGTTTCATCGCCGCACCTGCACCATTACTTCTGGGACGCTCACACCATCACTCCCATCATCCACATTAGCTGCCCTGAGGCATTACTTCTCCCGTGGGGAGTTATCCCATACTCGGCTGCACAAACTACATGAGCCTCAGCGGTCTGCAGTGCAGCGGCTGTCCCCACTGACCGCAATCCACGGGTGGCGTAGTCGGACAATTACAATACCAATAGACTGCCACTGGTTTGACCGCCCTGGGCATGGACCGGGTCACCGCCACGGAGAACTACAACCCCCAGCGATCCAGCTCCGGGTATCCCCCTGCACAGCACAGGCCCAGGGGGCGCGTCAACTTTGGCGTAGTCGGCAGGATTTCGTGCCCGCGACCACCGGGTACTGCGTGCCTGAAAAAGAGACTTTTATACTTACCTGTGGTGAAGTTTCCCGCCGTCCGGAGCCGTTTCCCGCCATCGGACGCCATCTTGGACCGTTTCCCGCCGTCTTCTGCCTTCTTCCCGCCATCCGCAGCTGCTTCCCGCCTTCGGACGCCATCTTCGGGACGCCGCGCGGGAAGAAGAGGGGCGTGGACGCCGAAAGAGCGCGAGATCCGAAGCTCCGCCCCACGCTCCGACGCTGCGTAAGGTCCTGGAAGGAAGGAAGAGCGACGCTGACGTCATCGGAGCGCGACGCCAGGTCCTCAACCCCGACGATCGACTGTGGAGCCGCGGCCTACAGAAGAAGAGCATCGCAAGGTAGGCCACGGTCCACTAGGGGGGAAGGAGGATGTCGGACACCGAGGGGAGCTCCACCGCCACGCCGGCCGCCAGCGCAACCGCTGCTGCAGTCATGCCCTTCACCATGCCCTATATCCCGGGGGCAACCTGGCTACCCCAGTACTCAGGGGAGTCACATACCCTGAGTGACTTTAGGGAAAGACTTGATAGCCTATTCCAAGTATACCCCCTCACAGAAGAGCAAAAAGTGAGCATTCTGGTGGCCCAGTTAATCGAGGCAGCCCAAAGGGAGGTAAAGTCCTGGTCACCTGGGAAGAAGAGGACTGTCAGAGAAATACTAGCCCGGCTGAAAGACACATTTGATACCCGCACCTCAGCCGAAATAAAGCTCAGATTTTAAGGGTGCAAACAACAGGCACATGAAAGTATAAGAGACTATGCCCTAAACCTACAAGAGGCCCTGAGAGCCATTAAGCAGGCAGACCCTGACAGCGTGGGAAATGAAGACAAGCTGTTGACTGAACAATTTATTGAGGGTCTACTGTGCAATGCCCACCGAACCCAGTTGCGGGCAATGGCCTTACAGGACCCTGACCTGGACTTTGCACAGTTCCAGGACAGAGCTATCCGGGTGCTCCGAGAACCTGCTATCACTTATCACCAGGACGCGGCGCCCTTGTCTGCAGGGCCTGTGGGAGCTGATGCGCAGGCTT
Source organism: Phyllobates terribilis (assembly GCF_046119375.1). NCBI lineage: Eukaryota > Metazoa > Chordata > Amphibia > Anura > Dendrobatidae > Phyllobates > Phyllobates terribilis. Next base: position 433,331,369 of record NW_027362761.1, read on the forward strand.
TGAACAATGACCCGGCTACAGACCTGCACCATCAGGTCCAAGAGCTGACTAAGAGCGTTGCCGCGCTTACCAGAACTGTGCAGTCTTTACAGGTCTCTTCTCCAGGAAAGATCCAGCTGGCATCCGGACCGGAGGACGTCCCGTGGCGCCGACTGAGGAGGACCCCACCGGCCAGAGGAAGACCCAGCGACAGATACAACGAGGACGGACGACCCATCTGCCGCCGCTGCAATCAACCCGGACATATGGCAAGGTACTGTCATTTAAACGGGCACAACCCCCAGGCATAAGATCATCAGGCCCATCAAACTGCCGTGACAAATACGTAGGGGGACGTCCGGTCTTGCCTGTGGTACTGGATGGCATTCCTATGAGTGCCCTACTAGACACCGGGTCACAGGTCACCACCATCCCGTATGTGCTCTTCAAGCGGTACTGGAATGACTCGGACATAACCCGCTACCCAGATGACGACCTGAGCATTATAGCCAGCAATGGTCAGCCCGTGCCCCAGATAGGATTTAAAGAGGTGACCATCAAGGTCGGTAAAGTTGAACTGCCGGCACAAGGACTGATCATTGTGGACATTGACCGTCGCGAGAGTCACCCAAAAATTACCCTAGGTACTAATGTAATTGAAAACTGTCTGGCAGAGGTGATTCTTATTTTGCAACAGGTTGCCAAGAACGCCAGTTCCAGCCAGCAGCGTGTGCTCCAAAAAGAGATCTGGGCACTGATGAAGCGGCAACAGGTGGAACTATCTGGCGGTGAGATAGGTCGCGTAAGAATGTGTGACCCGTTCCCTATTGCCATGCCCCCAAAAAGTGAGATAATGTTTTGGTGCCAGGCAGCTATTGGTCTAAGAGGTAGAGACTACCAAGCAATGGTAGAACCCGTCTACTCAGACAGTAGGCCCACCATTTTGACAGCACGGGGGGTGGTCGATGTACGCCATGGGAGGGTGCCCGTCCGCATCATCAATATCGGGAAGAGAGAAGTATACTTGCCCCGGTATGCCATGCTAGCCAAATTGTTCACCATCAACCAGAACTCTGTACAGGCCGTGGAACCCTTGCCTCCATCTCAACCAGAGGAAGGTAACGGCTCTAAGAAACCAATGCAGGACTGGTGTCAGCAATTGCATTTGGGTACTGACTCCACTCCCTCACGCCAAAAACAGGGAGTCTATCGGGTGGTTCAAGAGTACGATAGAGTGTTTAGTAAACACCCACTAGACTTCGGGTGAGTAAAGGGGGTAGAACATCACATCCCCACGGGAGACCACCCTCCTATAAAGGAGAGATACCGACCCGTACCCCCTGCACACTATCAACACGCCAAGGGGATGCTAAAAGACATGAAGGAGGCTGGGGTAATTAGGGACAGCTGTAGCCCCTGGGCAGCTCCACTAGTCTTAGTGAAAAAGAAAGACAACACCATGAGAATGTGTGTAGACTACAGGAAGGTCAACCATATCACACACAAAGATGCGTACCCGTTACCAAGGATAGAAGAGTCCTTAGCTGCATTAAAATCTGCTAACTTCTTCTCTACTTTAGATCTCACTAGCGGGTACTGGCAGGTTCCTGTAGCAGAGGCGGACCGGGAGAAGACCGCATTCACCACCCTGATGGGACTCAGCAAATTTAACTGTATGCCGTTCGGGCTCTGCAACGCACCAGGAACCTTCCAACGGTTGATGGAATGCTGTCTGGGACACCGGAACTTCGAGACGGTCCTATTATACCTGGACGACGTCATCGTCTATTCTAAGACCTATGAGGACCATCTGGAACACCTGGCAGAAGTGTTTGAAGCCCTGGCAAACTATGGCCTAAAGGTAAAACCCTCAAAGTGTCATCTACTGAAGCCAAAGGTACAATACCTGGGACACGTGGTGAGTGCTGATGGAGTAGCCCCCGACCCTGACAAGATCACCGTGATTAAGGACTGGCCAAGACCATCCAGCATAAAGGAAGTGCGGCAGTTCCTCGGGTTGGTAGGCTACTACCGAAGATTCATTCCCGGTTTTACCAAGAAGGCAGCTCCTATGCAGGACCTCCTGATAGGCCAGTCCAGGAAGGCCAAAAACCAGAAACCACCCTTCAAATGGGAAAAACTGGAAGAGGAGTCCTTCCGCCAGCTGAAGATGGCCCTCACGGGGGATGAAATCCTGGCATACCCTGATTACAGCCAGCCCTTTATCCTCTACATGGACGCAAGCAACATCGGGCTAGGAGCCGTACTGTCCCAGATCCAGCAGGGGAGAGAACAGGTAATTGCTTACGCCAGCCGAAAACTGCGACCCACGGAAAGAAACCCTGAGAATTACAGCTCGTTCAAGCTAGAGTTCCTGGCAGTGGTGTGGGCAGTATCCGAACGTTTTAAGCATTACCTTGCCTCTTCCAGGTTCACCGTGTACACGGACAACAACCCGTTGACACACCTGTACACTGCAAGACTGGGTGCCCTGGAGCAGAGATGGATGGCCCGCCTGTCCAATTTTGAGTTCACCATCAAATACCGGGCAGGACGCTCCAATACCAACGCGGACGCCCTGTCCAGGATGCCAAACCTACCGGACGAAGGGGAGGATCCAGAAGAATTGGAAGAGATCGAACTCCCTGCGTTTCACCGTCATGGGATTACCCAGTATTCCCACCGTGTGAGGGGCCAGCGAACCGCTACGTTCAACCCCTTACCCCACTACAACTGGGCAGAGACGCAAGACAGTGACCCTGCAGTCCGTCTGGTGAAGGAGATGCTGACCCAGGCTGACGCCCGCCTGGACCCAGATGCTCCGGAAGAGACCAAGCAACTGTGGACGGAGAAGAGCAGACTGTTTCTCTACAAGGAGAAGTTGTGCCATAAAATGGTCAATTCCCGGACACATGAGCTGATCTGGCAGGTGGTGGTACCGAGACGGGACACAGCTATGGGGCTGGAGGCCTACCACAATGGGGCAGGGCACTTCGCATGGAAGAAGCTGGAGTTCCTGCTGCGTGAACGGTTCTACTGGATAGGCATGAGAGGAGCCATTGAGAGGTGGTGTAGAGACTGTGGCCCGTGCAATCTAAGAAGAAGGGACCGTGCCAGCCAGAGGACTCCCCTGCAGCCCATCATCACCAGGCAGCCGCTGGAACTGGTCGCTCTGGACCATGTTAAACTGGCTCCAAGCAGAAGCGGGTATGTTTACGCCCTAACCATCGTGGATCACTACTCCCGGTTCCTGGTGGTGGTCCCTGTCAAGGACTTGATGGCTCAGACAGCAGCCAGAGCCTTCCAGCTGCACTTCTGCCGCCCACACGGGTACCCGGACCAAGTGCTGACGGACCAAGGACCAGCCTTCGAAGCGGAGGTCTTCCAGGAGTTCTGCAACCTGTATGGCTGCAAGAAGATAAGAACAACGCCCTATCACCCCCAAACCAATGGACTCTGCGAGAAGATGAACCAGGTGGTGATAGATCTGCTAAAAACATTGCCCCTGGAAGAACGCAGTCTGTGGCCTGAGAAACTGCCCGATCTGGTGGACCTGTATAACCACATCCCGGTAGGTTCCACCAACTGTACCCCGGCTTACCTAATGCGAGCAAGACCTGGTAAGCTGCCTGTTGACCTGGATATGGGAGTCCTGATACCCGAGGACACCTCGCCAGAGACAGACTGGGATACAGAACGGCAGCAGCAGTACCGGAAAGTACAGGAGAGCATCGAGCGAAGTCTCTGTCAATCAAGAGAAAGGCAGGAGAGGACTTATAACCAACATGCTCCCGCTGTTCCCCTGGTACCTGGAGAGCAGGTCTTGAAAAGAAAAAGGTGACTCCATAAATTGGACGACCAGTGGGAAAAGGACCCGTACACCGTACTGCCCTCAAGCCACAATAATCCAAAGGTGTACGTCATCAGCAAGGATGGAGGAGAGACCACAGCCACTGTCTACAGAGACCACCTGAAAAAGTGCCCAGAGAAGTTGCAAAGCACGGATGAAGATCAGGAAGACCCTCAACCCGTAGAGGAAAAGGAGGAAATGATCAGCACCGTACTCGGAGACTTTCCCCGGTCCTGGACACAAGTAAACAACGCTATCGTGGTGCCTGTCCTCACCTTTCTCCAGCCAGCCCCTCAAGTGCCTACAGAAGACCAGGTAGAGCTGGAAGAGCAGCCGGCCCAGGAGGCAGAAGAATCCACACCAGCAGCACAGGAGAATCAACCCTCTGCTAATAGTAAGCCTGCCGTGCCCCTAGTGAGCCAAAGAGTGCGCAGACAGCTGCCCAGCTTGCCCATAACACCTCCTACACCCTGTAGTGCAGGACTAGTTAGTGAGCTCCGTAGGTCCACTAGAGTCACTAGAGGTCAGATGCCCGCTCGCTGGAAAATATAAGTAATGCACTGTGAATTTATCTGTTCAACTGTTTATGGTTTATGTTTGTTGCCTGTTATTAATTATGTTTCTCAGTTACCCTGCAGATTTCTTTGGACTAACAGGTTATGGACACTGGATAACCGGAACGATTCTTATAGATAGTTGCACATTGTGCCTCTTGCGAAGACGGCCGCAGAAGAGAAAACCTGTCTGGCGTGGCCTTCTTGCGGTCCAAAGTAGCTAGCTCCAGCCTTGCAGCCACGCCCAGGGCCAACGCAAGGGGTTTGCTTTGGACAGGTCCCCTACTTCGCTTAAACTTCACCTTGGGTGATATGGACACCCGGTTGCGGACACGCCGTGACCTTTAAAGAACTAAAGCTACTTGTAAATATGTTATTGTGTTATTGTTATACCCTGTATTTATGTTTCTTTAAAAAAAAATGTGTTTAGTCCCGGAGTACTAAAATTTACTAGGGGGGAATGTGGCACCCCAGGGGTCTGGTTACCACAGTAATAGAGATATTATGTCTGGGAGCAAGTGGGAGGTTTCTCTGGTCAGGAGCCCTAAGCATGCAACGCGGCCCACCCAGACCTGGGAGGGGAGGAATCTGCCCTTATAAACTGGGTCTGGGGCGGGATTAGTGAGTGAAATCCCAGACAGAGACGCAGTCAGGTCTGGAGTAGAGATGAGCGTTGTTCGGCTCGAACTGTTCGCCAATCTCAAATTCGAGCTGTTTTGGGCGTTGTTCAAGCCGTTCGGCGAACACGAACGATTTGAGAAAAATTCGGCTGTTCGAGGTTATGTTCGATAACTGTTCGTGCACCAAAATCATAACTGGATTTTTTCTCAGTAATGATGAAAATTAATGTTAATACACAGTTTGAGTGTACAGCGGGGTGGGGGGAGGGGCAGGGGATGGATCTCTGCAGGAATAATGAAGATCTCCATTTTTTTTTCTCTTTCCCGCATTTACAGTGGGGAGGTGAAATCTGTCAGCCTATCAGCAGCGCACACACGGAGCGAAGTGCTTTTTTTCACACAAGCAAGGGCATGTGTCATTGGCAGTGTATGTCACATGTCCTTGCCCTATAAGACAAAGACATTTTCCCCGTCGCCACCGTTTTCTCACTGCTGCAGCTGCGTGTTAGACGGGACCGCTGTTGCTCTGTGCGCTATACCTTGTTAATTTCAAGCCAATTTTCGCACAAATCTACAGATAGCTTGGGAGTAGGGAATAGTTGTGATTGCAGTCCTTTTAAGGACTAGGTTACAGCATTTCCTACGACTTTTATCAGGCAAGTCTGTGCTCTTAAATAGATAGGTTGTGGGAGTAAAGACTAATTGTAATTGCAGTCCTTTTCAGGACTAGGTTACATCAGTTCCTATCAGTTTTTGCCAGGCAGGTCTGTTCCAGTGCTGTGCAAGTTTTTTTCACAGCATTTGGCTGAATCTAGCAAAGCTAATCCTTTTTGGCCTATTGCAGAGTGTGTTAGTCAGTGGAGTAGCCTATCTGTGTTGCAAGATATACCACCTGTGTATAGAATATCAATTTTTTTACTGCACCTAGTGAAATAAAATCTTTTGGACATAGCATCATTCTATTAGTCCATCTATACTGACCTCCATCAGGTTGCAAATTGAATATAATTTTTTTCTGCATCTAGCTCTGAAAAAATATTTGGGCTTCTAGCAGTGTGTGGGACCTGTTCTATTAGTCCATCTATACTGACCTCCATCAGGTTCCAAACTGAATATAATTTTTTTCTGCATCTAGCTCTGAAAAAATATTTGGCCTTCTAGCAGTGTGTGGGACTTGTTCTATTAGTCCATCTATACTGACCTCCATCACGTTGCAAATTCAAAATAATTTTTTGTCTGCATCTAGCTCTGAAAAAATATTTGGCCTTCTAGCAGTGTGTGGGACTTTCTCTATTAGTCCATCTATACTGACCTCCATCAGGTTGCAAATTAAAAATAATTTTTTGTCTGCATCTTGCTCTGAAAAAATATTTGGCCTTCTAGCAGTGTGTGGGACTTTGTCTATTAGTCCATCTATACTGACCTCCATCAGGTTGCAAACTGAATATATTTTTTTTCTGCATCTACCTCTGAAAAAATATTTGGGCTTCTAGCTGTGTGTGGGACTTGTTCTATTAGTCCATCTATACTGACCTCCATCAGGTTGCAAACTGAATATAATTTTTTTCTGCATCTACCTCTGAAAAAATATTTGGGCTTCTAGCTGTGTGTGGGACTTGTTCTATTAGTCCATCTATACTGACCTCCATCAGGTTGCAAACTGAATATAATTTTTTTCCGCATCTAGCTCTGAAAAAATATTTAGCCTTCTACCAGTGTTTGGGACTTGTTCTATTAGTCCATCTACACTGACCTCCATCAGGTTGCAAACTGAATATAATTTTTTTCTGCATCTAGCTCTGAAAAAATATTTGGCCTTCTAGCAGTGTGTGGGACTTGTTCTATTAGTCCATCTATACTGACCTCCATCACGTTGCAAATTCAAAATAATTTTTTGTCGGCATCTAGCTCTGAAAAAATATTTGGCCTTCTAGCACTGTGTGGGACTTTCTCTATTAGTCCATCTATACTGACCTCCATCAGGTTGCAAACTGAATATAACTTTTTTCTGCATCTAGCTCTGAAAAAATATTTAGCCTTCTAGCAGTGTGTGGGACTTGTTCTATTAGTCCATCTATACTGACCTCCATCACGTTGCAAATTCAAAATAATTTTTTGTCTGCATCTAGCTCTGAAAAAATATTTGGCCTTCTAGCAGTGTGTGGGATTTTCTCTATTAGTCCATCTATACTGACCTCCATCAGGTTGCAAATTAAAAGTAATTTTTATCCGCATCTACCTCTGAAAAAATATTTGGGCTTCTAGCTGTGTGTGGGACTTGTTCTATTAGTCCATCTACACTGACCTCCATCAGGTTGCAAACTGAATATGATTTTTTTCTGCATCCAGCTCTGAAAAAATATTTGGCTTTCTAGCAGTGTGTGGGAGTTTCTCTATTAGTCCATCTATACTGACCTCCATCAGGTTGCAAATTAAAAATAATTTTTATCTGCATCTAGCTCTGAAAAAATATTTGGCCTTCTAGCAGTGTGTGGGACTTTCTCTATTAGTCCATCTATACTGACCTCCATCAGGTTGCAAATTAAAAATAGTTTTTATCAGCATCTAGCTCTGAAAAAATATTTGGCCTTCTAGCAGTGTGTGGGACTTGTTCTATTAGTCCATCTATACTGACCTCCATCACGTTGCAAATTCAAAATAATTTTTTGTCTGCATCTAGCTCTGAAAAAATATTTGGCCTTCTAGCAGTGTGTGGGATTTTCTCTATTAGTCCATCTATACTGACCTCCATCAGGTTGCAAATTAAAAGTAATTTTTATCCGCATCTACCTCTGAAAAAATATTTGGGCTTCTAGCTGTGTGTGGGACTTGTTCTATTAGTCCATCTACACTGACCTCCATCAGGTTGCAAACTGAATATGATTTTTTTCTGCATCCAGCTCTGAAAAAATATTTGGCCTTCTAGCAGTGTGTGGGAGTTTCTCTATTAGTCCATCTATACTGACCTCCATCAGGTTGCAAATTAAAAATAATTTTTATCTGCATCTAGCTCTGAAAAAATATTTGGCCTTCTAGCAGTGTGTGGGACTTTCTCTATTAGTCCATCTATACTGACCTCCATCAGGTTGCAAATTAAAAATAATTTTTATCTGCATCTAACTCTGAAAAAATATTTGGCCTTCTAGCAGTGTGTGGGACTTTCTCTATTAGTCCATCTATACTGACCTCCATCAGGTTGCAAATTAAAAATAATTTTTTGTCTGCATCTAGCTCTGAAAAAATACTTGGCCTTCTAGCAGTGTGTGGGACTTTCTCTATTAGTCCATCTATACTGACCTCCATCAGGTTGCAAACTGAATATATTTTTTTTCTGCATCTACCTCTGAAAAAATATTTGGGCTTCTAGCTGTGTGTGGGACTTGTTCTATTAGTCCATCTATACTGACCTCCATCAGGTTGCAAACTGAGTATAATTTTTTTCTGCATCTACCTCTGAAAAAATATTTGGGCTTCTAGCTGTGTGTGGGACTTGTTCTATTAGCCCACCTATACTGACCTCCATCAGGTTGCAAATTCAAAATAATTTTTTGTCTGCATCTAGCTCTGAAAAAATATTTGGCCTTCTAGCAGTGTGTGGGACTTTCTCTATTTGTCCATCTATACTGACCTCCATCAGGTTACAAATTGAATATAATTTTTTTCTGCATCTAGCTCTGAAAAAATATTTGGGCTTCTAGCAGTGTGTGGGACTTGTTCTATTAGTCCATCTATACTGACCTCCATCAGGTTGCAAACTGAATATAATTTTTTTCTGCGTCTAGCTCTGAAAAAATATTTGGCCTTCTAGCAGTGTGTGGGACTTGTTCTATTAGTCCATCTATACTGACCTCCATCAGGTTGCAAATTCAAAATAATTTTTTGTCTGCATCTAGCTCTGAAAAAATATTTGGCCTTTTAGGAGTGTGTGGGACTTTCTCTATTAGTCCATCTATACTGACCTCCACCAGGTTGCAAATTAAAAATAATTTTTATCTGCATCTACCTCTGAAAAAATATTTGGGCTTCTAGCTGTGTGTGGGACTTGTTCTATTAGTCCATCTATACCGACCTCCATAAGGTTGCAAACTGAATATAATTTTTTTCTGCCTCTAGCTCTGAAAAAATATTTGGCCTTCTAGCAGTGTGCGGGACTTTCTCTATTAGTCCATCTATACTGACCTCCATCAGGTTGCAAATTAAAAATAATTTTTATCTGCATCTAGCTCTGAAAAAATATTTGGCCTTCTAGCACTGTGTGGGACTTTCTCTATTAGTCCATCTATACTGACCTCCATCAGGTTGCAAACTGAATATAACTTTTTCTGCATCTAGCTCTGAAAAAATATTTAGCCTTCTAGCAGTGTGTGGGACTTGTTCTATTAGTCCATCTATACTGACCTCCATCACGTTGCAAATTCAAAATAATTTTTTGTCTGCATCTAGCTCTGAAAAAATATTTGGCCTTCTAGCAGTGTGTGGGATTTTCTCTATTAGTCCATCTATACTGACCTCCATCAGGTTGCAAATTAAAAGTAATTTTTATCCGCATCTACCTCTGAAAAAATATTTGGGCTTCTAGCTGTGTGTGGGACTTGTTCAATTAGTCCATCTACACTGACCTCCATCAGGTTGCAAACTGAATATGATTTTTTTCTGCATCCAGCTCTGAAAAAATATTTGGCTTTCTAGCAGTGTGTGGGAGTTTCTCTATTAGTCCATCTATACTGACCTCCATCAGGTTGCAAATTAAAAATAATTTTTATCTGCATCTAGCTCTGAAAAAATATTTGGCCTTCTAGCAGTGTGTGGGACTTTCTCTATTAGTCCATCTATACTGACCTCCATCAGGTTGCAAATTAAAAATAGTTTTTATCAGCATCTAGCTCTGAAAAAATATTTGGCCTTCTAGCAGTGTGTGGGACTTGTTCTATTAGTCCATCTATACTGACCTCCATCACGTTGCAAATTCAAAATAATTTTTTGTCTGCATCTAGCTCTGAAAAAATATTTGGCCTTCTAGCAGTGTGTGGGATTTTCTCTATTAGTCCATCTATACTGACCTCCATCAGGTTGCAAATTAAAAGTAATTTTTATCCGCATCTACCTCTGAAAAAATATTTGGGCTTCTAGCTGTGTGTGGGACTTGTTCTATTAGTCCATCTACACTGACCTCCATCAGGTTGCAAACTGAATATGATTTTTTTCTGCATCCAGCTCTGAAAAAATATTTGGCCTTCTAGCAGTGTGTGGGAGTTTCTCTATTAGTCCATCTATACTGACCTCCATCAGGTTGCAAATTAAAAATAATTTTTATCTGCATCTAGCTCTGAAAAAATATTTGGCCTTCTAGCAGTGTGTGGGACTTTCTCTATTAGTCCATCTATACTGACCTCCATCAGGTTGCAAATTAAAAATAATTTTTATCTGCATCTAACTCTGAAAAAATATTTGGCCTTCTAGCAGTGTGTGGGACTTTCTCTATTAGTCCATCTATACTGACCTCCATCAGGTTGCAAATTAAAAATAATTTTTTGTCTGCATCTAGCTCTGAAAAAATACTTGGCCTTCTAGCAGTGTGTGGGACTTTCTCTATTAGTCCATCTATACTGACCTCCATCAGGTTGCAAACTGAATATATTTTTTTTCTGCATCTACCTCTGAAAAAATATTTGGGCTTCTAGCTGTGTGTGGGACTTGTTCTATTAGTCCATCTATACTGACCTCCATCAGGTTGCAAACTGAGTATAATTTTTTTCTGCATCTACCTCTGAAAAAATATTTGGGCTTCTAGCTGTGTGTGGGACTTGTTCTATTAGCCCACCTATACTGACCTCCATCAGGTTGCAAATTCAAAATAATTTTTTGTCTGCATCTAGCTCTGAAAAAATATTTGGCCTTCTAGCAGTGTGTGGGACTTTCTCTATTTGTCCATCTATACTGACCTCCATCAGGTTACAAATTGAATATAATTTTTTTCTGCATCTAGCTCTGAAAAAATATTTGGGCTTCTAGCAGTGTGTGGGACTTGTTCTATTAGTCCATCTATACTGACCTCCATCAGGTTGCAAACTGAATATAATTTTTTTCTGCGTCTAGCTCTGAAAAAATATTTGGCCTTCTAGCAGTGTGTGGGACTTGTTCTATTAGTCCATCTATACTGACCTCCATCAGGTTGCAAATTCAAAATAATTTTTTGTCTGCATCTAGCTCTGAAAAAATATTTGGCCTTTTAGGAGTGTGTGGGACTTTCTCTATTAGTCCATCTATACTGACCTCCACCAGGTTGCAAATTAAAAATAATTTTTATCTGCATCTACCTCTGAAAAAATATTTGGGCTTCTAGCTGTGTGTGGGACTTGTTCTATTAGTCCATCTATACCGACCTCCATAAGGTTGCAAACTGAATATAATTTTTTTCTGCCTCTAGCTCTGAAAAAATATTTGGCCTTCTAGCAGTGTGCGGGACTTTCTCTATTAGTCCATCTATACTGACCTCCATCAGGTTGCAAATTAAAAATAATTTTTATCTGCATCTAGCTCTGAAAAAATATTTGGCCTTCTAGCAGTGTGTGGGACTTTCTCTATTAGTCCATCTATACTGACCTCCATCAGGTTGCAAACTGAATACAATTTTTTTCTGCATCTACCTCTGAAAAAATATTTGGGCTTCTAGCTGTGTGTGGGACTTGTTCTATTAGTCCATCTATACTGACCTCCATCAGGTTGCAAATTGAATATAATTTTTTTCTGCATCTAACCCAGCCAATAGTTTTGGCCTAATACCACAGTTTGGCCACTCAGCTCTGCTCAGTTCCCATCCATTGTTTTTTGTGCAAACAACTCCAGAGTTGTGAATTAGTTAACCACCAAAATGAGTGGAAAAAGGCCTGCTGCTGGTGGAAAGGGGAATAGGCGTGTTGGGAAGGGGAAAAAAGGTTGTGTCCGTGGGGTAGGTGTTAAAGCAACAGTAACATCTGCAGAAGAAAGACCATCTTTCAGCCAAACTAAAATGTCTACTTCTTTTAGCGGACAATGTGATAAGATTCCTTTCTTACGGCCATGCCAATCGCTACAAATTCCAGATGAGGCACAAAAACAGCAGGTGCTTCAACGGATATCAAGTGTTCCTTTAAGTGGGCTCTCCTCCACATCAACTTCAACATCACAAATACTCCAGTCCTCAAAGGTGTCACCCCAATCGCACTTGCTTCCTCACAGCTCCCAAATCTCCAGCTGCCCGTCTGAGTATGAGGTAGAACAGATGGTTGAGTCTGCAGAGCTGTTTACTCATACTATAGCCTGGGAATCAGAGGTCGACTCCAGCGCTTCTGTGAATCCAGACGAGGAAATGATCTGCACTGATGCCCAGAATCTTTATGAGTCGGATCCAGGACCAGACGCAGAAGGTTCTGACCATAACGTAGACCCTCATTCCCAAACTGTAACTGCTGTTGGTGGAGACAATGAGGAAGACGATGATGAGACTCAAATACCTGATTGGAGCGACAACTTTAGTTTTTTGTCAGGGCAGGAACAGGTTGGCTCTGAGGACGACGGGTGTGATAACGCACAGGGTGATGATGATGAGGTTGGAGATCCCACTTACTGTCAACCCACAGTCAGCCAAGAGATGAGGTCAGCAGAGGAGGTGGAGGAGGATGCTAGTGACGACGAGGTCAGGTTGCGCTTTCCTGGACAGAGACGTAGTACTGGAAGCACGTCAACAACTGCATCCTCAAACACAACTCTGCCTCTCACCACAAGTCGTGGTGGCTCTTCAGGTCGCATGGGTGCTAAGCCTTGCATAGCCTGGGCATTTTTTAAGATCGATAAAGATGACCCAACTCGTGTTATCTGTAACATTTGTCAGCAAAAGCTAAGTAGAGGCCAAAAAATACATAGTTTGAGTACTTCATGCATGAACCGGCACATGGACATGAAGCATAAGTTGCAGTGGGAAGCTCACTGTGCTACAATGCGGCCTAGACGGCCGGGCTAACCAACGTCTGCCACATCTTGTGCATCCCAGCCTCTTCATCCTCTGTGACTGGGGGGAAAGCAGTCACACCTGTTTTGGGGCGCAGACCTGCCACCTCTTTACCAGCAACAGCCAGCGTGATTGGCAGGTCATCATTTTCTTTGGAGGTGGTAACACCAGCTGGTGCTGAGCGCTGTCGGACATCGATAACACCACCTTTGGATCAAGGCAACCTAACATGTCCGCCTGCATCTTCCTCACAGACCGGCAGTTTGCCGGGGACACCCTTATCAACCTCGTCTAAGCACAATAGCCAGCCCTCGGTCCCTCAGATGTGGACAAGTAAAAGACCATTTCCTCCGAGCCATGAGAAAGCTAAGAGGTTGAATTTCACCATCTGCAAGCACTTGGCTACAGAAATGCTGCCTTTTCGCCTGGTGGACACAGAGGATTTTCGAGACCTCATGTCCGTCGAAGTGCCCCAGTACCAGATGCCCAGTCGGCACTACTTCTCAAAGAAAGGTGTGCCTGCGCTCCACCAGCATGTCACACACAACATCACCGCTTCTTTGAGAAACTCTGTGTGTGACAGGGTGCATTTCACCACAGACACTTGGACGAGTAGGCATGGACAGGGGCATTACATGTCGCTGACTGGGCACTGGGTAACTATGGTGACAGCAGGACAAGGGGCTGCTGTCCAAGTCTTGCCGTCCCCACGAGTTGTGCGTCAATCCTCTTTATCTCAAAGTTCCTCCACTGCTTCTGCCTCCTCAACCTCCTCCCGGTCCTCCACCTGCACCCAAAGCCTGTCTGGTCATGCCACAAGCTTTCTAACTGCGCAGAAGGGATCCTGCACACCTCCTTACTATGCTGGCAGTAGGGCTCAACGTCATCAGGCGGTTTTTACTTTGAAATGTCTGGGAAATGTGAGTCACACAGCTGAGGAGTTGTGGTCAGCTCTGGAGAACCAATTTCATGAATGGTTGTCTCCTGAAACCAGGGAAGGCCGTGTGCGACAATGCTGCAAACCTGGGTGCGGCCCTTCGCCGGGGCAATGTCACACACGTGCCTTGTATGGCTCACATGTTGAACCTGGTTGTCCAGCAGTTTTTAGCCCACTATCCCGGACTAGATGGCCTTCTGCAGAGGGCACGGTCGCTGTGTGCTCACTTCCGCTGTTCGCATCCCGCAGCTCAGCGACTTACATCTCTACAGAAGTCGTTGGGCCTGCCACTTCACCGGCTAAAATGCGATGTGCCTACCCGGTGTAATTCAACTCTGCACATGTTGCAGCGACTGTGGCAGCACCGACAAGCCCTGGTGCAATACGTTCTGACGTATAGCCTGGGCCAACGAGATCCAGAGGTGGGGCAAATCACGCTGGAGGAGTGGTCTCAGATCAGGGACCTATGCACCCTTCTGCACAGTTTTGAAATGGCGACGAAGATGTTTAGTGCTGACGATGCCATTATCAGCATGACTATTCCGGTGATTTACATGCTGGAGCACATGTTAAACAGAATTCGGAGTCAGGTGGTGGCACAAGAGGAGGTGGAGGAAGTAGAGGAGGAGGAGTTGTATTCGGAAGGGCTAACATCTGCAAGGTCCAGACGGTCAGAAGCACCAAGGCGGCAGGCATGTGAGGGTGGGGGAGATGGTTTTACCAGGGCGCATGGTAGCAGCCAAACTAGTGAGGAAGGTGCAGGAACCCAGGAAGAAGTGGAGGACGAACTGATGGAAGACTTATCAGATGAGGGAGACCTTGATCACATTTCTGTTGTGCGAGGTTGGGGGGAGAGGACAGAGGAAGGAAGCATGATTGTTACCTCGCCACCAACACAACAGGGACTTGGTGCTCCTGGATGCGCAACACACATGAGTGCCTTCTTGCTGCACTACCTGCAACATGACCCTCGAATTGTGAGAATTAGAAATAATCCTGACTACTGGGTTGCCACACTGTTAGATCCCCGGTACAAAAGTAAATTTGCAGAAATTATTCCTGCCATAGAAAGGGATGCACGCATGCAGGAGTATCAGCAGAGACTGTTGCAGAATCTTACATGTGCTTTTCCACAAAACACCAGTGGTGCACATAGTGAATCTCACAGTTCCAACTTGCCAACCGTGGGACCGTCGAGTGTTCAGCACTCAAACCGTAACAGAGCCACAGTATCTGCTGGTAACATCAATTTTGCGGAATCATTTCACCACTTCTTTAGCCCATCCTTTGCAAGGCCACAGGAGACAAGAAGTCTGACACATAGTCAACGCCTAGAGACGATGGCACAGGAGTATCTCCAAGTAAACATTGAAGCCATGACTGTGTCACTGGACCCTTGCTCTTTTTGGGCTTCCAATCTGGATAAATGGCCTGAGCTAGCCACTTACGCCTTGGAGATCTTGTCATGCCCCGCAGCCAGCGTTCTGTCTGAACGTGTGTTCAGCGCTGCTGGTGGTGTGCTGACAGATAAGCGCACGCGGCTCTCCACTGATAATGTAGACAGACTCACGTTCATAAAGATGAACAAATCATGGATCCGAAACGACTTTTCTACCTCTGTGTCATCCTGGGGAGAGTAAAAGCTTGATGATTGGTTAAAATCACCTCACCAACCGTTTTAAGCTTTCAAATTACTAATCATGTTTATCTGTATCTTGGCTGGAAAATAATTTGGGCTTTGTAGCATTGTGCAGTACTGATTCTATTAGGCCATCTATACTAAGCTCCACCAGATTTAAAATTACTAATCATGTTTATCTGTACCTTGGCTGGAAAATAATTTGGGCTTTGTAGCAGTATGCAGCACTGATTCTATTAGGCCCTCTATACTAATCTCCACCAGATTTAAAATTAATAATAATTTTTAGCTGCATCTAGCCCGGAAAATAATTTTGGGGCTCCGAGATGCGCAAGACACATAAGTGCCTTCTTGCTGCACTACCTGCAATATGACCCTCAGATTGTCAGAATTCGAAGTAATCCTGACTACTTGGTTGCCACACTCTTAGATCCCCCAAACTTTTGGATCAACCTTTTCATTTTAATAAAGACCAAAAAAATGGTCATTTTTGAAATTATAAGCATTAGCAGGTTATTAGAAACTGAAATCAAACAGTTTTCAACTCAAAACTTTATTCTAGGTGATGTTACATTTTCACATAGGACCCCTTGTTCGAAAGGAGCTTCTGAACTCTCTCGTCCATTGAATTTGTCAGGTTTTGGATGGTTTCTGCTTCAATTGTTTTGCATGAGGACAGAATACCCTCCCAGAGCTGTTGCTTAGATGTGAACTGCCTCCCGCCATCATAGACACTCCTTTTGATGATGCTCCAGAGGTTCTGAATGGGGTAGAGGTCAGGGGAGCATGGGGGTCACACCATAAGTTTGTCCCCTTTTATGCCCATATCAGCCAGAGATGCAGATGTTTTATGTGCAGCATGAGATGGTGCATTATCATGCATAAAAATGATCTTGCTGTGGAATACACGGTTCTTCTTCTTGAACCATGTGAGGAAGTGCTGTTTGAGAAACTCCACATACATTATGGAGTTCATCTTTACCCCTTCAGGGATCCTAAAGGGGCCGAAAATCTCTCTCCCCATGATTCCAGCCCAAAACATTACTCCACCTTCTCCTTGCTGGTGCCGTAGCCGTGTTTTCATGGGGTGTCCATCAACCAGCCATCCTCCACTCCATCCATCTGGACCATCGAGCGTTGCACGGCACTCATCCGTGAACAAAACAGTTTGGAAATCAGTCTTCATGTAATGTTTGGCCCACTGGAGCCGTTTCTGCTTGTGTGAAGTGGATAGAGGAGGTCGACAGGATGGCGTAAGCACAGCTGCAAACCTCTGAAGGACCCTGCATCTTGTTGTTCGGGGGACGTTGGAGGCACCAGCAGCTTCAAAAACTTGTCTGCTGCTATGACAAGGCTTTTTTTGCCGCTGCTCTTTTAACCTGATGTAATTGCCTGTAGGAAAGAGTCCTCAATCTGCCCTTATCAGCACGCACACGTGTGTACTGTGAATCAGCTACATACTTCTTGATTGCCAAGACACTTCATCCTGATCATCGCACAATGTTGATTGTAGTCATGCCTTGACCTAAACACTCCACAATTTGTTGCCTCTCAGCAGCCGACACATCCTTTTTCTTTCCCATTTTGGCAGAAAATGTAGGCTGCTTAATAATGTGGGACAGCCTTCTTAAGTAGTCTTGCCTTTCATTGGACACACCTGCCAAACTAATTAGCACAGGTGTCTGCAATTGCTTACAGTGATATAAAGAGCCCTGACACACATCACCATCAATGAGTTTAACTGACAAACAAACAAATTCTTCCCTTATCACTCCTAAACAGTTTTTGCATAATAATTTGGAACACAGTGTACATGTGCTTTTCCACAAAACACCAGTGGTTCACGTAGTGAATCTTACAGTTCTAAATTGCCAACCGTGGTCTGTATGGAGTTGTTCAATAAAGGGACCAAAATTAAGATAACATAGATGGGAGAGGTCTCTATGAATAGGAATTCCTAAGTATTTGATACCCTGTGAGGGCCAGACAAAGGGAAAGTTGGACTGGATGGAATCCTGTATGGATTTGGGGAGGGAGACATCGAGGGCCTCAGACTTCGCTGCATTGATTTTAAAATTTGACCATGTAACAAAGTGATCTATTTCAGCCATAACAGCATGGATGGATAAATGTGATTGAGTGATATATACTAGGACATCATCAGCAAATAGAGAGCACTTGTACTCGGTGCCTCCCACCTCAATCCACCTAATATTGGGGTTATGGCGAATTGATGAGAGCAGGTGCTCCGTCACTAGGATGTATAAGAGAGGGGACAGAGGACATTCCTGCCTTGTCCCATTGGTGATTGTGAAAGGTGATGAAAATGTTCTGATGCACCCCCTGGGCCTTGGGACACCCGGAGCCGGACCCTTTTTGGTTTATGCTGGTGGTTGTAGTCTCCATGGCGGCAACCCGGTTCCGTGGCTCAGGGCGGTCAAACCAGTGGCGGAACTATTTATGTGGTTTTGATGTTTAAATGTCCGACTACGCCACCCGTGGATTGCGGTCAGAGTGAACCGCCGCTGCAGGGCAGACCGCTGAGGCTGGTGTTGTGGGTGCAGCAGAGCGTAGCATAACTCCCCACGGGAGGAGTATAGCCTCAGGGCAGTGTATGCAAAGGATGGGGGTGATGGTGCCTTCTCCGCTCCTCTTCCTTCCTTCTCCCTCTTCCAGGCCTGGGCCTCTGTTACTAGGCCCGCCTCCGGAGCAGAGCTCATGCAGAGCCCCTGCTCCCTGTCACTTCTGCTCAGACTTCTCTGCACTGAACTAAGATGGTGCCCACCTTTTATACTCCCTTCTCAATGCACCCAGGAACTGCTTCCTCCCTGCTCCTGCACTACAGGGTTCCCCTTCCTCATTGTTCCCTCCCCCCACTCCAGCCAGGGAAAGGGACTGTCATGCCCATCTCAGGGGCATATTGGTCGCCCTGCCCCACGGCAATGTGGTGTAATGCATGCAGGTGTCGGGTCCTGATCCACACTCCATCCTTACCTGAGAGTGAGATATCACACCTCTGGGTGAGGTGCAATACCTCTGTAGCAACCGAGCCCTCAGGGTGCTACAGTTCCATTTATCTTCAGCCTAGGTGACGTATTGCGATACAGGGCCGTGATTTTGGCTATAAAAGGGTCCCCTAAACCCCTACCCCAAGCTTTTTAAGAGAATCATATATGGCGTGCCAGGAGACTCTATGGAATGCTTTCTCAGCATCCAACGAGAGTATCTAATTACAAATTTTTAACTGCATCTAGCCCAGGAAATACTTTGTGCCTAGTAGCAGTGTCTGCTAGTCAGCGGATTATCCCGGCTGTTAAGCAAGCTACACCACCTGTAGTTTGGACACTTAATTTTTTCAAAGGAAATGCTTCGGGACCACGGGATACTCAGTGAAGAGCATCAGGAGGCACCCCAAGGCATAGGGGCTGGGACTGGCAGTAGGATGCCTCACGGTGGACAGCCGAGCTCGATCCTTATAAAAGCTTTTTAACTGCAGCAGCTTTAGTGGACGCTACTGGAGCTGGAATTACGCGGCTGCTGGCATGAGACTTGCCCTCCAATAGATCCTTGTAAAAGGATTTAAAGTGTATTCATTCAAATTAGAGAGACAATTTAAATTAAAAAGCTTAGAGCTGCCTCCACCACAGGGGGGCTCACTCGACCCACCAGCGGACAGGCACCAGTATTGGGAGAGGGGGGCTGGCCCTCAGGGTTCACCACGGCACTGGCACAAACCCGGCGACACAGAGGTGGCACGGGCAGGAGCGGACTGGCCGTGTCGGCTTCTCACTTTTTGGATTTTAGAAGGGCATGACATGCCTATATCTGTGTCTCCCCCTCCTTTTACTCCTCCACCTCTTTTCTTTTTGCATGACTATATGTACTTGTCACTTTTCCATGTGTTAGTTGTGTCTTCTGAGCAGTTTGTCAGCTTTTGGACACCTTTGAAGGTGTTTTCTATGTGTTTCTATGTGTTTTTGTTTGCCTGCCATTGGTTTTAAGGGTGTTCGAAGGCGTTCGACGAACAGTTCGACGAACAGTTCGGCGAACACACGGGTGTTCGACGAACCGAACCGAACTCGAACACTACGGGGGTGGCTCAACACTAGTCTGGAGGACAGCAGACAGAGGGAAAGCAAGAACTAGGAGCTCTGTAGGAACTGTAGCTGAATACCAGGGACTGGAGCTGAGCAGATTTCGCCCTGGTTGAAGACACTAAACCCGGACTCGGAGTCCGAGGCTGTGGGGACATCCAGGTCCAGCAGCAGAATCCAACCGGCAGGGGATTCCATGTCCTCTGGCCTTAGAAACCCGAAGGCACGGTCACAAGCAAGGGACCAGCACCGCCATCGTGAAGCGGAGGCTAACGGAAGGCCCCAAGTCACCGGCCATACGGGTGAGCACCACACGGTATACTCAGGGACGTGGGCTACTTCTACCCGCATAGAGCAAGGTAGCTAGGAAAGAGTGCAGATAGTCGGGGAGGCCTACAACTCCACCTGGCCAGGGGAGATCCTGCTTGCTCACAGACTGACCAGGCCCCTACTGCTAACCATTACTCCCGGGAGGGTCTGCTTTATACCATCAGTAAAGACCCTGAACTGTACCACACGTCTCTGTGTTTCATCGCCGCACCAGCACCATTACTTCTGGGACGCTCACACCATCACTCCCATCATCCACATTAGCTGCCCTGAGGCATTACTTCTCCCGTGGGGAGTTATCCCATACTCGGCTGCGCAAACTACATCAGCCTCAGCGGTCTGCAGCGCAGCGGCGGTCCCCACTGACCGCAATCCACGGGTGGCGTAGTCGGACAATTACAATACCAATAGACTGCCACTGGTTTGACCGCCCTGGGCACGGACCGGGTCACCGCCACGGAGAACTATAACCCCCAGCGATCCGGCTCCGGGTATCCCCCTGCACAGCACAGGCCCAGGGGGCGCGTCAAATGCACCTCATCCATAACAGCATACTGCACCTCATCCATAGTATTATAATGTACCTCTTCCATAGTAGTATAATGCATCTCATCCATAGTAGTATAATGCACACCATCCATAGTAGCAGAATGCACATCATCCACAGTAGCAGAATTCACACCATCCATAGTAGTATAATGCACACCATTCATAGTAGTGGAATGCATCTCATCCATAATAGTATAATCCACCTCATCCATAGTAGTATAATGTACCACATCCATAGTAGTATAATGCACCCCATCCATAGTAGTGTAATGCACTTCATTCATAGTAGTATAATGCACCCCAACCATAGTAGTATAATGCACCTCATCCATAGTAGTGTAATGCACACCATCCATAGTAGTAGAATGCACCTCATCAATAGTAGTATAATACACACCATCCATAGTAGTGGAATGCACCTCATCCATAACAGTATAAGGCACCTCATACATAGTATAATAATGTACCTCATCCATAGTATTATAATGCACCTCATCAATAGTAATATAATACACACCATCCATAGTAGTGGAATGCACCTCATCCATAACAGTATAAGGCACCTCATACATAGTATAATAATGTACCTCATCCATAGTAGTATAATGCACCTCATCCATAGTATTATAATGTACCTCATCCAAAATAGTATAATCCACCTCATCCATAGTAGTATAATGCACACCATCCATAGTAGTAGAATTCACCTCATCATTAGTATTATAATGTACCTCATCCATAGTAGTATAATGCACCTCATCCATAGTAGTATAATGCACAAAATCCAGAGTAGTATAATGCACCTCATCCATAGTAGGAGAATTCACCCCATCCATAGTAGAAGAAGGTACACCATCCTTAGTAGAATAATGCACCTCACCTATAGGAGTATAATGCACCTCACCCATAGTAGTATAATGCATACCATTCATAGTAGTATAATGCACCTCATCCATAGTAGTAGAATGCACCTCATCCATAGTAGTATAATGCACGCCATCCATAGTAGTATAATGCACCTCATCCATAGTAGTATAATGCACACCATCCATAGTAGTATAATGCAACTCATCCATAGTAGTAAATTCACCTCATCCATAGTAGTATAATGCACCTCATCCATAGTAGTATAATTCACCCCATGCATAGTAGTATAATGCATCCCATCCATAGTTAAAGGTTTTGCTGGCGTTGGCGGACCCTGTCCCTCACTCGCCGGGCCCCTGCCCCACGACCAACAGGCCCGGTAGCAGCGGCCACCGCTGCGACCGCAGTCGTTACGCCTCTGGTAGAAGGGCAAAATGAGCAATTGTAAGTGTATAGTAACATGTAATATAATGACTGCAATAAATTAAAAGGATAAAAACGTTGATGGGAGTGCTTTTTTAATACAGGATATAATAGCCTGTCCTAATTGGCTGAGCTATTCCATGTGATGTGTTAGCTGATAGGCACTATTGGAAAGCCTGTGCCGCTAAGCCTGAGGTCAACGGAGCCTTTTTTGACTGATGTAATCTTCTGCTTCATGTAAAATGGTGGCAGGCATTTATTTTGGTGATTTGCATGAATCAAAGTCACCGGTCCTAGAAAATTTCATACATTTGAATGTGAGTTTAATTAGCATCTAGTCAATTTATTCATCTTTGGAAGCCAGTTAAAGCATACACAATTCACTTTTGTAATTATTTGCAAAGGGGTTTCTTCCAACTGATAAACTGAGGAACACTATACCTAGAAATCTATGAGAAAAACAATCAGTATATAACCTTGCCAGGGGTGGGCTGGGCAATTGCCCCCCAGGCCGCTCCTCCAGCAGCGGTTTTGGGCTGCTCGGCCGTCAGCCATCGCCTCGGCCGGGCAGCCCAAACTGTGCCGCCTGACTGCAATACTGCCGTGGCCACTCTCCTCTGCACTCGCCCTCCCATGAGGGCGCGCGGCCTGACGGGAGGGCGCACCGCCTGATGGGAGGGCTCACCACTGCCTGACGGGAAGGCGCCGCCTGACGGGAGCCACGGCGCTAGTGAAAGGGGGATGGCTCCTGGGCCCACAGGCAAGTAGGGATCAGCGATTGAATGGCAGAGGTGAGTATCTATTTTTTAATCTAGGGCCATTATACTGTGAGGCCATATATACAGTACGGAGCATTATGCAGGGCCATATATGCAATACGGAGCACTATGCAAGGCCATATATACAGTACGGAGCACTATGCAGGGCTATATATACAGTACAGAGCACTATGCGGGACCCTGTATACAGTACGGAGCACTATGCAGGGCCATATGTACAATACGGAGCACTATGCAGGGCCATATATACCGTACAGAGCACTACGTGTGGCCTAAAGCACTATGCGGGGCCATATATACAGTACGGAGCACTATGCGGAGCCATATGTACAGTACAGAGCACTATGCAGGGCCATATATACAGTACTGAGCACTACGTGGGCCCCTGTATACAGTATAAAGCACTACGCGGGGCCATATATACAATACGGAGCACTATGCAGGGCCATATATACAGTATGGAGCACTACGCGGGGCCCTGTATTCAGTATAAAGCACTATGCGGGGCCATATATACAGTACGGAGCACTATGCGGGGCCATATATACAGTACGGAGCACTATGCGGGGCCATGTATACAGTACAGAGCACTATCCGGGGCCATGTGTACAGTACAGAGCACTATGCAGGGCCATATATACAGTCTGGAGCACTACGCGGGACCCTGTATACAGTATAAAGCACTATGCGGGGCCATATATACAATACGGAGCACTACTCCTATGCGGGGCCATGTATACAATACAGAGCATTTTGCGGGGCCATGTATACAGTACAGAGCACTATACGGGGCCATGTATACAGTACGGAACACTATGCGGGGCCATGTATACAGTATAAAGCACTATGCGGGGCCCATTATTTTCTATGGAGGACTATGTGGGGCCCATTATACTGTATGGAGGACTATGTGGGGCCATTATCCTGTATGGAGAACTATGTGGGGCACATTATTCTGTATGGAGGACTATGTGGTGCCCATTATACTGTATGGAGGACTATGAAAAACCAAAGACAAGCAAAATACCCAAGTAACTGGAAGTAAATGGGTAAATCGCACAGTGCAAAAATAATAATAAATAATGAAGGGTATTTAGTTAACATAATTTTGATCAAAATAATGTAAAAGCTATCCCGCAACGTCACGGCAACCCTTATGGGACAGTCCTAACTCTAATATTAGGACTATATGGAGGACTATGTGGGGCACATTATTCTGCATGGAGGACTATATGGTACCATTATTCTGTATGGAGGACTATGTGGGGCCCATTATTCTGTATGGCAGACTATGTGGGGCCCATGATACTGTATGGAGGACTATATGGGGCCATTATACTGTATGGAGGACTATGAAGGGCCCATTATTCTGTATGGAGGACTATGTGGGACCCATTACACTGTACGGAGGACTATGTGGGGCCATTATACTGTATGGAGGACTATGTGGGCCAATTATACTGTATGGAGGACTATGTGGGCCAATTATACTGTATGGAGGGCTGTGTGGGGATTACAATTTGAGAATCATACTGTGATGGGGTCACCATTCTTTGTTGGGGGGATTGAGGGAGAGGGATACAGTAGGGTCATCATACTGTGAGTGTGAAGGAATTCACTGTGGGGGTATTATACTGTGTTTGGGGGCACTTTAGTTTGCATCATACATTATTATCCGTTTCATTCAAGGATTTTTATCCTCTGTTAAATTACATATTTAAATTAGGCGATTGGGCCATATGCTTTTTACTGCTTTTACATAACATATTATAATATTCCACTATAATTTTTAAATTAATCGTTATATTTGATTAAGAAAAACTTCCTCAATTGTAGACATATTTTTTAATAAATATCAAGGTTTGAACTTTGGCCCTCTGTGTATTTGAATTTGACATCCATGGCTTTAAAGGGAACCTGTCACGTCCTAGCTACTATCTACACGGCCCCAATTGCTTTGTTACTGATGCAATGTGCATCACTAACAAGCTTTTTTCATTAAAATTGTTGGTATTATAATGATTTTATAACATTATATACACTTTTTCCTACCTGCTCATTTTGAGTCATACGGGTGTGATTCAGCTATTCAGTAAGGGCGGCGCAGCATTCAGTCACTGCTGGCGCCGCCCACGTGTTTGAATATTGCTCCCAGCAAGCGCTACTACTGTAGGGAACATGCGCATTTCTACATGTCCGGTGATGGTACCGCACCTGCGCAGTGAGGCTGTGCCGCTGCTCATGGGCCACTGCTGTATGCTTGCCCCCTAGGCCAAAATTTGCCAACCAGGCCCTGAAACTTGCCACACTGTTGGCCAGTTTGCAGAATTTTCTACATGTTTCTAACAATGTAGCACATATAGCAAAGTACTTTGGTTGCTCCTAATATAAAGAGGATGAACAGCTGCTTATTCAAATACCCTGAGTGCTATAAGGTAACTGTGTAACTTGCAGTGGATACAAGTTAAAAAGAACTTTTCACCAGGTCAAAAGTGGCTTGTATTTGCTTTTATCTATTCCTGCTGCTCCCCTCAGTATTCCAGAGATATAAAACTTTTGTATTTAGTGCTAATTTACATTGCCTTTCCAAGAGGATGGTTTCCTGAGACATGCATAGAAGATATACTTACTAGAGATGAGCGGTGTTCGACTCGAACTGTTCGCCAATCTCAAATTCGAGCTGTTTTGGGCGGTGTTCAAGCCGTTCGGCGAACACAAACAATTTGAAAAAAATTCGGCTGTTCGAGGTTATGTTCGATAACTGTTCATGCACCAAAATCATAACTGGATTTTTTCTCAGTAATGCTGAAAATTAATGTTAATACGCAGTTTGAGTGTACAGCGGGGCGGGGGGAGGGGCAGGGGATGGATCTCTGCAGGAATAATGAAGATCTCCATTTTTTTCTCTCTTTCCCGCATTTACAGTGGGGAGGTGCAGTCTGTCAACCTATCAGCAGCTCACACACGAAGCGAAGTGCTTTTTTTCACACAAGGGCATGTGTCCTTGGCAGTGTATGTCACATGTCCTTGCCCTATAAGACCCAGCCATCCACCATTTTTTCACTGCAGCTGCGTGTTAGACGGCACCGCTGTTGCTGTGTGCGCTATACTTTCAGTGTTAATTTCAAGCCAATTTTCGCACAAATCTACAGATAGCTTGGGAGTAGGGAGCAGTTGTGATTGCAGTCCTTTTGAGGACTAGGTTATATCATTTCCTATGACTTTTATCAGGCAGGTCTGTGCTCTTAAATAGATAGGTTGGGAGTAAAAACTAATTGTAATTGCAGTCCTTTTGAGGGCTAGGTTACATCAGTTCCTATCACTTTTATCAGGCAGGTCTGTGCTCTTAAATATATAGGTTGGGAGTAAAGACTAATTGTAATTGCAGTCATTTTGAGGGCTAGGTTACATCAGTTCCTATCACTTTTTGCCAGGCAGGTCTGTGCCAGTGCTGTGCAAGTTTTTTTCACAGCATTTGGCTAAAT
The DNA here is from genome assembly GCF_046119375.1 of Phyllobates terribilis. NCBI lineage: Eukaryota > Metazoa > Chordata > Amphibia > Anura > Dendrobatidae > Phyllobates > Phyllobates terribilis. The sequence continues at coordinate 433,357,462 of NW_027362761.1, forward strand.
CTAGCAAAGCAAATCCTTTTTGGGCTCTTGCAGTGTGTGTTAGTCAGTGGAGTAGCCTATCTGTGTTGCAAGCTACACCACCTGTGTATAGAATACAAATTTTTTTACTGCACCTAGTGAAGTAAAACCTTTTAGGCATAGCATCATTTTATTAGTCCATCTATGCTAACCTCCACCAGGTTGGAAATTCAAAATAATTTTATCTGCATCTAGCTCTGAAAAAATATTTTGGCTTCGGCTTGTAGCAGTGTGTGGGACTTGTTCTATTAGTCCATCTATACTAACCTCCACCAGGTTGCAAATTCAAAATAATTTTTATCTGCATCTAGCTCTAAAAAAATATTTTGGCTTTGGCTTGTAGCAGTGTGTGGGACTTGTTCTATTAGTCCATCTATACTAACCTCCACCAGGTTGCAAATTCAAAATAATTTTTATCTGCATCTAGCTCTGAAAAAATATTTTGGCTTCGGCTTGTAGCAGTGTGTGGGACTTGTTCTATTAGTCCATCTATACTAACCTCCACCAGGTGGCAAATTCAAAATAATTTTTATCTGCATCTAGCTCTGAAAAAATATTTGGGCTTCGGCTTGTAGCAGTGTGTGGGACTTGTTCTATTAGTCCATCTATACTAACCTCCACCAGGTTGCAAATTCAAAATAATTTTTATCTGTATCTAGCTCTGAAAAAATATTTTGGCTTCGGCTTGTAGCAGTGCGTGGGACTTGTTCTATTAGTCCATTTATACTAACCTCCACCAGGTTGCAAATTCAAGATAATTTTTATCTGCATCTAGCTCTGAAAAAATATTTAGGCTTTGGCTTGTAGCAGTGTGTGGGACTTGTTCTATTAGTCCATCTATACTAACCTCCACCAGGTTGCAAATTCAAAATAATTTTTATCTGCATCTAGCTCTGAAAAAATATTTGGGCTTCGGCTTGTAGCAGTGTGTGGGACTTGTTCTATTAGTCCATCTATACTAACCTCCACCAGGTTGCAAATTCAAAATAATTTTTATCTGCATCTAGCTCTGAAAAAATATTTGGGCTTCGGCTTGTAGCAGTGTGTGGGACTTGTTCTATTAGTCCATCTATACTAACCTCTACCAGGCTGCAAATTCAAAATCATTTTTATCTGCATCTAGCTTTGAAAAAATATTTAGGCTTTGGCTTGTAGCAGTGTGTGGGACTTGTTCTATTAGTCGATCTATACTAACCTCCACCAGGTTGCAAATTCAAAATAATTTTTATCTGCATCTAGCTCTGAAAAAATATTTGGGCTTCGGCTTGTAGCAGTGTGTGGGACTTGTTCTATTAGTCCATCTATACTAACCTCCACCAGGTTGCAAATTCAAAATAATTTTTATCTGCATCTAGCTCTGAAAAAATATTTGGGCTTCGGCTTGTAGCAGTGTGTGGGACTTGTTCTCTTAGTCCATCTATACTAACCTCCACCAGGTTGCAAATTCAAAATAATTTTTATCTGCATCTAGCTCTGAAAAAATATTTTGGCTTCGGCTTGTAGCAGTGTGTGGGACTTGTTCTATTAGTCCATCTATACTAACCTCCACCAGGTTGCAAATTCAAAATAATTTTTATCTGCATCTAGCCCAGCCAATACTTTTGGGCTGATACCACACTTTGGCCACTCAGCTCTGCTCGGTTCCCATCCATTGTTATTTGTGCAAACAACTCCAGAGTTGTCAATTAGTTAACCACCAAAATGAGTGGAAAAAGGCCTGCTGCTGGTGGAAAGGGGAATAGGCGTGTTGGAAAGGGAAAACAAGGTTGTGTCTGTGGGGTAGGTGTTAAAGCAACAGTAACATCTGCAGAAGAAAGACCATCTTCCAGGAAAACTAAGATGTCTACTTCTTTTAGCGGACAATGTGATAAGATCCCTTTCTTACGGCCACGCCAATCGCTACAAATTTCAGATGAGGCACAAAAACAGCAGGTGCTTCAACGGATATCAAGGGCTCCTTTAAGTGGGCTCTCCTCCACCTCAACTTCAACATCACAAATACTCCAGTCCTCAGAGGTGTCACCCCAATCGCACTTGGTTCCTCACAGCTCCCAAGTCTCCAGCTGCCCGTCTGAGTATGGGGTAGAACAGATGGTTGAGTCTGCAGAGCTGTTTACTCATACTATAGCCTGGGAATCAGAGGTCAGCTCCAGAGCTTCTGTGAATCCAGGCGAGAAAATGATCTGCACTGATGCCCAGAATCTTTATGAGTCGGATCCAGGACCAGGCGCAGAAGGTTCTGACCATAATGTAGACCCTCGTTCCCAAACTGTAACTCCTGTTGGTGGAGACAATGAGGAAGACGATGATGAGACTCAAATACCTGATAGGAGCGACAACTTTAGTTTTTTGTCAGGGCAGGAAGAGGTTGGCTCTGAGGACGACGGGTGTGATAACACACAGGGTGACGATGACGAAGTTGGAGATCCCACTTACTGTCAACCCACTGTAAGCCAGTCGATGAGGTCAGCAGAGGAGGTGGAGGAGGATGCTAGTGACGACGAGGTCAGGTTGCGCCTTACTGGACAAAGACGTAGTACTGGAAGCACGTCAACAACTGCATCCTCAAACACAACTCTGCCTCTGACCACAAGTCGTGGTGGCTCTTCAGGTCGCATGGGTGCTAAGCCTTGCATAGCCTGGGCATTTTTTCAGATCGATAAGGATGACCCAACTCGTGTTATCTGTAACATTTCTCAGCAAAAGCTAAGTAGAGGCCAAAAAATCCATAGTTTGAGTACTTCATGCATGAACCGGCACATGGATATGAAGCATAAGTTGCAGTGGGAAGCTCACTGTGCTACAATGCAGCCTAGCCGGCCGGGCCAACCACCGTCTGCCACATCTTGTGCATCCGTGGCCTCTTCATCCTCTGTGACTGGGGGGAAAGCAGTCACACCTGTTTTGGGACGCAGACCTACCACCTCTTTACCCGCAACAGCCAGCGTGATTGGCAGGTCATCATTTTCTTTGGAGGTGGAAACACCAGCTGGTGTTCAGCGCTGTCCGACATCAATAGCACCACCTTTGGATCAAGGCAACCTAACATGTCCGCCTGCATCTTCCTCACAGACCGGCAGTTTGCCGGGGACACCCTACTCAACCCCGTCTAAGCACAACAGCCAGCCCTCTGTCCCTCTGATGTGAACAAGTAAAAGACCATTTCCTCCTAGCCATGAGAAAGCTAAAAGGTTGAATTTCACCATCTGCAAGCTCTTGGCTACAGAAATGCTGCCTTTCTGCCTGGTGGACACAGAGGATTTTCGAGACCTTATGTCTGTCGCAGTGCCCCAGTACCAGATGCCCAGTCTGCACTACTTCTCAAAGAAAGGTGTGCCTGCGCTCCACACAACATCACCGCTTCTTTGAGAAACTCTGTGTGTGACAGGGTGCATTTCACCACAGACACTTGGATGAGTAGGCATGGACAGTGGCGTTACATGTCGCTGACTGGGCACTGGGTAACTATGGTGACAGCAGGACAAGGGGCTGCTGTCCAAGTCTTGCCGTCCCCACGAGTTGTGCGTCAATCCTCTTTATCTCGAAGTTCCTCCACTGCTTCTGGCTCCTCAACCTCCTCTCGGTCCTCCACCTGCACCCAAAGCCTGTCTGGTCATGCCACAAGCTTTCTATCTGCGCAGAAGGAATCCTGCACACCTCCTTACTATGCTAGCAGCAGGGCTCAATGTCATCAGGTGGTTTTTACTTTGAAATGTCTGGGAAATGTGAGTCACACAGCTGAGGAGTTGTGGTCAGCTCTGAAGAACCAGTTTCATGAATGGTTGTCTCCACTAGACCTGAAACCAGGGAAGGCCGTGTGCGACAATGCTGCAAACCTGGGTGCGGCCCTTCGCCAGGGCAATGTCACACACATGCCTTGTATGGCTCACGTGTTGAACCTGGTTGTCCAGCAATTTTTAGCCCACTATCCCAGACTAGATGGCCTTTTGCAGAGGGCACGGTCGCTGTGTGCTCACTTCCGCCGTTCGCATCCCTCAGCTCAGCGACTTACATCTCTACAGAAGTCGTTGGGCCTGCCACTTCACCGGCTAAAATGCAATGTGCCTACCCGGTGGAATTCAACTCTGCACATGTTGCAGCAACTGTGGCAGCACCGACAAGCCCTGGTGCAATACGTTCTGACGTATAGCCTGGGAAAACGAGATCCAGAGGTGGGGCAAATCACGCTGGAGGAGTGGTCTCAGATCAGGGATCTATGCACCCTTCTGCACAGTTTTGAAATGGCGACGAAGATGTTTAGTGCTGACGATGCCATTATCAGCATGACTATTCCAGTGATTTACATGCTGGAGCACATGTTAAACAGAATTCGGAGTCAGGTGGTGGCACAAGAGGAGGTAGAGGAAGTAGAGGAGGAGGAGTTGTATGCGGAAGGGCTAACATCTGCAAGGTCCAGACGGTCGGCAGCACCAAGGCGGCAGGCATGTGAGGGTGGGGGAGATGGTTTTACCAGGGTGCATGGTAGCAGCCAAACTAGTGAGGAAGGTGCAGGAGCCCAGGAAGAAGTGGAGGACGAACTGATGGAAGACTCATCAGATGAGGGAGACCTTGATCACATTTCTGTTGTGCGAGGTTGGGGGGAGAGGGCAGAGGAAGGAAGCATGATTGTTACCTCGCCACCAACACAACAGGGACTTGATGCTCCTGGATGCGCAAGACACATGAGTGCCTTCTTGCTGCACTACCTGCAACATGACCCTCGAATTGTGAGAATTAGAAATAATCCTGACTACTGGGTTGCCACACTCTTAGATCCCCGGTACAAAAGTAAATTTGCAGAAATTATTCCTGCCATAGAAAGAGATGCACGCATGCAGGAGTATCAGCAGAGACTGTTGCAGAATCTTACTTGTGCTTTTCCACAAAACACTAGTGGTGCACGTAGTGAATCTCACAGTTCCAACTTGCCAACCGTGGGACCGTCGAGTGTTCAGCACTCAAAACGTAACAGAAACACAGTATCTGCTGGTAACATCAATTTTGCAGAATCATTTCACCACTTTTTTAGCCCATCCTTTGCAAGGCCACAGGAAACAAGAAGTCTGACACATAGTCAACGCCTAGAGACGATGATACAGGAGTATCTCCAAGAAAACATTGAAGCCATGACTGTGTCACTGGACCCTTGCTCTTTTTGGGCTTCCAATCTGGATAAATGGCCGGAGCTCGCCACTTACGCCTTGGAGATCTTGTCATGCCCCGCAGCCAGCGATCTGCCTGAACGTGTGTTCAGCGCTGCTGGTGGTGTGCTGACAGATAAGCGCACGCGGCTCTCCACTGATAATGTAGACAGACTCACGTTCATAAAGATGAACAGATCATGGATCCGAAAGGACTTTTCTACCCCTGTGTCATCCAGGGGAGAGTAAAAGCTTGATGATTTGTTAAAATCACCTCACCAACCGTTTTAAGCTTTCAAATTACTAATCATGTTTATCTGTATCTTGACTGGAAAATAATTTGGGCCTTGTAGCAGTTTGCAGTACTGATTCTATTAGGCCATCTATACTAAGCTCCACCAGCTTTCAAATTAATAATAATTTTTAGCTGCATCTAGCCCGGAAAATAATTTTGGGGCTCTTAGATGCGCAAGACACATGAGTGCCTTCTTGCTGCACTGCCTGCAACATGACCATCAGATTGTCAGAATTCGAAATAATCCTGACTACTGGGTTGCCACACTCTTAGATCCTCCACACTCTTCGATCAACCTTTTCATTTTATTAAAGATCCAAAAAATGGTCATTTTTGAAATTATAAGCATTAGCAGGTTATTAGACACTGAAATCAAACAGTTTTCAACTCAAAACTTTATTCTAGGTGATGTTACATTTGCACATACCTGAAAGGAGCTTCTGAACTCTCTCGTCCATTGAATTTGTCAGGTTTTGGATGGTTTCTGCTTCAATTGTTTTGCATGAGGACAGAATACCCTCCCAGAGCTGTTGCTTAGATGTGAACTGCCTCCCGCCATCATAGACACTCCTTTTGATGATGCTCCTGAGGTTCTCAATGGGGTTTAGGTCAGGGGAGCATGAGGGTCACACCATAAGTTTGTCCCCTTTTATGCCCATATCAGCCAGAGATGCAGATGTGTTATGTGCAGCATGAGACGGTGCATTATCATGCATGAAAATGATCTTGCTGCGGAATACACGGTTCTTCTTCTTGAACCATGGCAGGAAGTGCTGTTTGAGAAACTCCACATACATTATGGAGTTCATCTTTACCCCTTCAGGGATCCTAAAGGGGCTGAAAATCTCTCTCCCCATGATTCCAGCCCAAAACATTACTCCACCTCCTCCTTGCTGGCGCCGTAGCCATGTTTTCATGGGGTGTCCATCAACCAGCCATCCTCCACTCCATCCATCTGGACCATCGAGCATTGCACGGCACTCATTGGTAAACAAAACAGTTTTGAAGTCAGTCTTCATGTATTGTTTGGCCCACTGGAGCCGTTTCTGCTTGTGTACAGTGGATAGAGGAGGTCGACAGGATGGCTTGCGCACAGCTGCGAACCTCTGAAGGATCCTGCATCTTGTTGTTCGGGTGACGTTGGAGGCATCAGCTGCTTCCAAAACTTATCTGCTGCTATGACAAGGCTTTTTTGCCACTGCTCTTTTAACCTGACGCAATTGCCTGTAGGAAAGAGTCCTCAATTTTCCCTTATCAGCACACACACGTGTGTACTGTGAATCAGCTACATACTTCTTGATTGTGCGATGATCAGGATGAATTGTCTTGGCAATGTTGATTGTAGTCATGCCTTGACCTAAACACTTCACAATTTGTTGCTTCTCAGCAGCCTACACATCCTTTTTCTTTCCCATTTTGGCAGAAAATGTAGGCTGCTTAATAATGTGGGACAGCCTTCTTAAGTAGTCTTGACTTTCATTGGACACACCTGCCAAACTAATTAGCACAGGTGTCTGCAATTGCTTACAGTGATATAAAGAGCCCTGACACACATCACCTTCAATGAGTTTAACTGACAAACAAACAAATTCTTCCCTTATCACTCCTAAACACTTTTTGCATAATAATTTGGAACACAGTGTACATGTGCTTTTCCACAAAACACCAGTGGTTCACTTAGTGAATCTTACAGTTCTAACTTGCCAACCGTGGTCTGTATGGAGTTGTTCAATAAAGGGCCCAAAATTAAGATAACATAGACGGGAGAGGTCTCTATGAATAGGAATTCCTAAGTATTTGATACCCTGTGAGGGCCAGGCAAAGGGAAAGTTGGACTGGATGGAATCCTGTATGGATTTGGGGATGGAGACATCGAGGGCCTCAGACTTCGTTGCATTGATTTTAAAATTTGACCATGTAACAAAGTGATCTATTTCAGCCATAACAGCAGGGATGGATATATGTGATTGAGTGATATATACTAGGACATCATCAGCAAATGCAGAGCACTTGTACTCGGTGCCTCCCACCTCAATCCATCTAATATTGGGGTTATGGCGAATTGATGAGAGCCGGTGCTCCATCACTAGGATATATAAGAAAGGGTACAGAGGACATCCCTGCCTTGTCCCATTGGTGATTATGAAAGGTGATGAAAATGTTCCATTTATCTACAGCCTAGGTGACGTATTGCAAAACAGGGACGTGATTTTGCCTATAAAAGGGTCCCCTAGACCCCTACCCCAAGCTTTTTAAGAGAATAATATATGGCGTGCCAGGAGACTCTATGGAATGCTTTCTCAGCATCCAACAAGAGTATCTAATTACCAATTTTTAACTGCATCTAGCCCAGGAAATACTTTGTGCCTAGTAGCAGTGTCTGCTAGTCAGCGGATTATCCCAGCTGTTAAGCAAGCTACACCACCTGTAGTTTGGACACTTAATTTTTTCAAAGGAAATGGTTTTGGCCCCCGGGACACTCAGTGAAGAGCATCAGGGATGCACCCCAAGGCACAGGGACTGGCGGTAGGACGCCTTGCGGTGGACCGCCAAGCTCGATCCTTATAAAAGCTTTTTAACTGCAGCAGCTTTAGTAGACGCTACTGGAGCTTCAATTACCGTGGCTGCTGGCATGAGACTTGCCCTTCAATAGATCCTTGTAAAAGGATTTAAAGTGTACTTATTCAAATTAGAGTGACAATTTAAATTAAAAAGATTAGACCTGCCTCCATCGCAGGGGACTCGCTCGACCCACCAGCGGACAGGCACCAGTATTGGGAGAGGGGGGCTGGCCGTCAGGGTCCACTGCAGCTCTGGCACAAACCCGGCGACACAGAGGTCGCACGGGCAGGAACGGACTGGCCGTGTCTGCTTCGCACTTTTTTGGTTTTAGACGGGCATGACATGCCTATATCTGTGTCTCCCCCTTCTTTTACTCCTCCACCTCTTTTCTTTTCGCATGACTATATGTACTTGTCACTTTTCCATGTGTTAGTTGTGTCTTCTGAGCAGTTTGCCAGCTTTTGGACACCTTTGAAGGTGTTTTCTATGTGTTTCTATGTGTTTTTGTTTGCCTGCCATTGGTTTTAACGGTGTTCGAAGGTGTTCGACGAACTCGAACACTACGGGCGTGGCTCAACACTAAAACTTACATATGTTTCAATTTTAACATTGATTTTGTTACAAGGTTTATGCTGCTCTGAGGACAACATAAAGTAGTGACAAAAATCATAATTTCAGCCAGTGCAGTATGACTTGCTTTTTTGTAGCTTTTTTTTGTAATATCCCTGATTATTTGCAAGTGTAACGTGGCGCGGGGCAGTACTCATGGGTGAGGGGGGCATTATCCACACCCCGCCACGCTGTTACCTTGGCAACATACCTCTGCAGACTGCATACTGCCTTTTGACATGGCAGGCCAGGACCAGATGATGTAGAGAATGAATAAGAGAGACCAAAATCCAAAAATAAACTTGTCTTTACTTAACAAGAACTTTATAAAAAGTATAAACAACATGAGATAGCAGGCACAACACTTCATGAATGCATCTTCTGCATTATGCAGAGACAGAAACTATCGTCACAAGTCACAACAGTCCCGCAAACCATTACGGGAAGTTACATCTTCCCCAGTGAGGACTGCACAAGGTTGAGGTGTAATGTCTAGCTCCCTCACAGCTAGTCTCAACTTCCGGTTGATTTGTGAGGACCCCACTGCACTGGATGAAGTGTGTCAGTACGACTCCCCACTAGTACTGTCAAAGTCCATTCCATGAGAAGTGCAAGCTCCTTTCTGTGCCACTGCATCTTCAGCTCTCCATACGAGAACTCGTGTCCCAGTATGCGACACTTTAGTTTTCTCTCCAGAATAGATAATCATTTGCTTAAGTCTCATTTATCTTGCTCCCCATCGCCAAAGTTCTGTACTGCTAAAGTAGGCCTCTTTGGCCTAGGCTAAGAACCTTGTTATGCAACTCATTTGAGCAATGTTTTATACCTTCAAGAAGGTAGCCTTCTGTCCTGGGCTAAGGACCTCGTCCTGTTGCTCACATGAGCAAATATTGTGTTCAATTAATAAAGCCTGGGCTAAGGACTTCGTCCTTCTTTTTATCTCTGAGAGGCTCCCTGCCTGAGATCCAGATTCATGCTGCCGCTAGGTCCTTGATTTCCTTCAGAACACACTATCTGACATATTGTGGTCTTCCCTCCTCACACACAGCATCATTACTATGCAAGTCAACAAGCAGCTAGACCATAGGTCTGTTACTTCTGAAGTACTGTCTCTAACAACAGACAGAAAATTCTTCTCTATGTGCCCATGTAACTCCTCCCACCTTGTTTTTTTTTCCAACTGTTAACCCTGTCTGCTGCCAACTCACTGTTGCTGGGCAGAAAATAGACAAACAAACTATGTATTATATAACAATCAAATATTCAAGGGTGGAGGATTGGCAGCTTCTTCACTCCTTTACACTACAGCAACAACTAAGCTGAGTATATCTCTCTACTATGTAGGCATACAGTTTACTTCTCAATATTCATAAGCTGCTGTTCCCTCTCTCTACCGGATACTGATTTACAGCTTTCTGTCTATGCACAGTATGGAGAAAAAGCTGTCTGTCTATGTGAGTAGGGAGCTGTAGTTCAGTAACATGAGAACTTTACTGCTGCTGATGATAACCAGGGATTTTATGAAACAGCTGCAAGAAAAAAGAGGAAGCAATATAGCACTATAATGTAGTATCATATTGGAATGATAAAAGAGGTAGCTTACTTTGGTCCTTCCTTTATTAGGCATTGATCCTTCTCTGCAGTACTCACCTCCTTCATGTAATACTTGCTTTCCCATTCATATGAATAGACGTCATGTATTATGTTAACACATCCCTCTTGGCACAACCTGTAGAGTTGAAATGAGCTCCTGGTGGTAGCTTCTTGATGACTGTCTTTCTGTATTTCAATCAATTAGTCACTTAAGTGATCAACCATTTTAATTCAATATTTAGAGAAAAAGTTGTCCCAGAAGGACAACCACTCTAATGTTAAGAAGCAGCAAGAAGTCAAAATTATACAGGACAAGGTAGGACAGGTATGATAAAAAAAAATATCCTCATTCAGTAGTTACCATAACTGAAAACCACAATTCACCTGAGCTATGTTGGCTTCATACCTGCACTTTCTCATATCCCATGCGTTAGGGATAGCTTAATAAGCAAGCTTTTTTAAGCTCAAACTGCACAATCATATGTCAAATGAGATACTGCTGAAAAAGATCTTTAAGTTACAAATTTTCAGAATGTCTTGGCAGAGGAAACCTATTGATCTGGCAAAGCACTCAAGTTAAAAAATACCTTTAACAGAGCTGAAAAATCATATCCCCAAAAGTTTGCGGGAATTCAGAGGTCATAAAGAAAATGGCTAATAGATGATATGGAGAAAATTAATTTGACAGTGTAATTTGTGGGTAGGCTGGGTGGAACAATGACTTTCCAGTATATTCAGATCAGATGGCACTTTTAAGAACAGATGGAAGCAATACTGGAAGCATTACCACATTTAAGCTAATAGATCTCCAAAAGGTAAAAATGTCTGATATACCATTCTTTTTAAAATGGAGACAAGTGCCTAAGTAAATTTATTCCAGCTGCAAGACATTTTCACAGAGCAACATGAGTTTCCTATGAATTTCACTTTTCTTTATTTCATCTTGTGCTTCCTTCATATGTTCTGTTACATTTATAAATAAATGAAATTCATCCTTCAAAGTAAGAAAAAAATATCTTTAATTACTATGGTTTTTATTATTTATTTAGAAAGACAAAAACATACAGTTCAGATCAGCACAGTGGTCATGAAAAAAATATACAAGAAACTGTAATTTGCATTCTTTTGCCTCAAGTTTAATATTCTTTCCAGAGTTAGAATGTCTGGAATAGCAGAATGTCAAGGACACTTATAAGCTAGGAAGAAATGCTTCATTATCAAATAGAAGGATCTGACTCCTATACACCACACATTTGAATTGAGTGACAGTAGTAAGTTCTTCCCATGTAGAATATTATTTGTTTTCTAAAAGAACCACTGTATTAATTTAAAGACCATTTCTCTTGATTATAATTAGTTTTATACATCTAGCAGCAAAGTTTTAATGTTGCATGCAGAGCCTGTTATATATCTTTTTACCTGTAGTCAGTGGCATAACAATCACAGTCGCAGAGGTTGCGACTGGGCCTGTGTGGGTTGTGTGCCCACCGACCTCTACTTCAGCTTTATGTGTGTCCTCGAACTCACATTCAGCTGAAGCGTATTGCAGTGCAGGGACCCTACGGCTCCCTACACTGCAATACATGCCGCTAACAAATCAGAGGACGGCAGCTGACGTCGGCGTGCCAGTCACTAGCGGCGCATGGCAGTGATGTCATACCTGCCCGTCGCTTGCAGCTGCTGGCTACAGAAGAGGACAGTGCACGTCATGGGAATGGAGGAAGGTAAGAAGCATCATTCTATTTTTATGTTTCGGAAAACAGAACAGACGTTGTACCAGGAAGGGGTCCAGGATGGGTGTCATTAAATCAGGAAGAGGCCCAAGATGGGGTTCATTATACTAGGAAGATGATCATTATACAAGGAAGGGGTCCAGGATAAGGGTCATTATGCCAGGAAGGGGCCCGGGATGGGGGTCATTATTCAAATAAGGAGTCCAGGATGGGGGTCATTACACAAGGAAGTGCACAGGAAGTTGGTCATTATACCAGAATGGGGGTCATTATACCAAAATGGGGTCCAGGATGAGGGTCATTATACCAGGAAGGGATCCAGCATGGGGGTCATTATACAAGAATGAGGGGCATTATACCAGGAGTTGCCCAGAATGGAGACCATTGTTACAGAAAGGGGCCCAGGATGGGGATCAATATACAAGGAAAGGGTCCAGAATGGGGTCATTATACAAGAAAGGGGTCCAGGATAGGGGTCATTATGCCAGGAAGGGGCCCAGGATGGGGGTCATTATTCAAAGAAGGAGTCCAGGATGGGGGTCATTACACAAGGAAGGGCGCAGGAAGGTGGTTATTATACCAGAATGGGGGTCATTATACCAGAATGGGGTTTAGGGTGGGTGTCATTATACCAGGAAGGAACCCAAGATGGGGGTTATTATATAAGGAAGGGGCTAGGATTGGGGTCATTATACCAGGATGGGGAATATTATACAAAAATGGGGTCCAGGACGAGGGTCATTATACAATGAAGGGGCCCAGGAAGGGGGTCATTATACAGAATGGGGTCCAGAATGGGGGTAATTTTACCAGAATGGGGTCCAGGATGGGTGTCATTATACCAGGAAGAAACCCAAGATGGAGTTTATTATATATGGAAGAGGCTAGGATGGAAGTCATTATACCAAAATGGGGTCCAGGATGAGGGTCATCAGACCAGGAAGGGGCCCAGCATGGGGTTCATTATACCAGAATGAGGTTCATTATACCAGGAGTATGCCCAGAATGGAGACCGTTGTTGCAGAAAGGGACCCAGGATGGGGATCAATATACAAGGAAGGGGTCCAGAATGAGGTCATTATACAAGGAAGGAGCCCTGGTTGGGGGTCATTATACAAGTAAGGGGCCAGGAAGGGGTCATTATGCCAGAATGGGGTCCAGGATGGGTCTCATTATACCAAGAATGTGGTGCAGGATGGGTGTTATTATACAATGAAGGGAACCAGGATGTGAGTCATTATATAACGAATGGGCACAAGATGGGGGTTATAATACCAGAATGGGGGACATTATACCAAAATGGGGTCCAGGATGAGGGTCATTATACCAGGAGTTGCCCAGGATAGTGGACATTGTTACAGAAAGGGGTCAGGATGGGAGACATTATTACAGTAAGGAGCCCAGGACAGAGGACATTAGACCAATAAAAGGCCCGTGATAGAGGACATTATTACTAGAAGAGACTCAGAAGAGGAACATTATACCAGGAAGATGCCCATGAAGTGGGACATTTAACAGGAAGAGGGACATTATACCAGCAAGGGGCAAAGATGGGTGATATCATAACAATAATAGGTCCATGACAAGGAATAATATACACTGATGAACAAAAAGATAACAATGTGTTCAACTTTTGACTTTCAGGCTCCATATATCACCATCCACGGTGACAGTGATACTACCACCAATTTATAGACAATCATCTAAGCTATCTCATACATAAATTTGACTTGCAACTATTTAGCATATGATTAGTTATGCAGATTCTTGTCATGTCACTGCATTGTTACTGTTTTGCTCCTGGTGGTGGAAAAATCATTTTCTTCCTGTACACTACAAAATGCAATCAGTTCTCACATTCCCTAATAGCTCAGTGTGTTATTAGGTTGATTCCCAAGTGAAAGGTCAATTGTTCGAATCAAAGAGCAGCCATGAAAAAGATTTCCCAAGAAAATTTTGGGAAATCATCCAGCTCATCGATAGCAGTCTCTCGGCCAAGAAAATTGCCAAACTGCATCATGTAAGTACCTTGAGAGTTGGAAGAATGCAAAATGAAGTCCTATCCATCCTTCCATTCTATCCATTCAAAAGCCAGGAGGTGGATGACCAGGCAAAATATTGGAGTCAAAAAGTTGGCTCATCACAAGATCTATTATTTTTGGCACAACAAACACGGCTCGAAAATAGATGAAGAAGCCACAACTTTAATATCATCATAAGAAGTGTTGGTTCAAGTTTGGATAAAAGTACGAAAAGTGGACAGTAGAAGATTGTAAACGGGTGATTTACAGCGATGAAACGAAAGTCAATAGACTAGGCTATGATGGGTGCAAATAGGTCTGGAAAAACAAGGGAAAAAAGAGCTAACAGATTGAGGAAATTAAAGGAACTGTCAAGTTCAGTGGAAGAAGTGGAAGAAGCCTGATGATATTAGGTTGTTTCACAGCCAAAGGCGTTGGATACTTCCCTAGGTTTGATGGTGGTCTCAGTGCTGAGCTATATGTGAATATCCAACAGGATGAGTTACTTTGTACACTCGAGTACATGGGTATGAATAGGATGACATAGTGTTCCAGCAGGACAAAGACCAGAAGCATGAGTCAAGATTGGTGAAGAAATGGTTCAATGACATTGAAGTAGAGGGGCTGGATTAGCCTCCACAGTTCCCAGACCTCAACCCAATCAAACACTTTTTGGTAGGACAAATATAAATGCAATAATGATTCACATAATGGCAACTAATGGAAGCCACAACTCGGCAGTCAGTGTCACACAGGATGAAATCAGATACACAGCCAGGCAGCCAGTAACCCAAAGAATAGAATCAGGTATAAAAAATAAAAAAAAATTAGTCACAATCGCTAATAAATAAAAAATATGTCATTTTTGAAATTCATGCCCCGGGGATATTTAGTGCCCAAGGTCAATATCCTGAAGGCTTCTCTTATAGCTAATTGTTTCTGCCAGCTGCCCCCCCGAATGGAATGATCAACTTTTTCAATCCCAAAAAAAGACAAACAGGAAAGGTCTCCTCTATGCAATGTGCTAAAATGTTTAACTGCCCCAGAATAACCATACTGGTATGCATGGTCCCCTCACCCCCCAATCCTGGTATGCATGGTCCCCTCACCCCCAATCCTGGTATGTAAGGTACCCCTCAGCCCCCAATTGTGGTATGTATGGCACCCCTCATCCCTTGCATGCTGCGCACATGCAAAAAAAAACACATATACGCACCTTTCTTCCCTGTGCTCCAGCGCTGCTGTGTCCTGTTCTGCCGGAGGCCGGGGGAGGAGTGCTGCGTCGGAGTACGCGCGTGCCCAAGATTGTTGGAAGACCGGTGACTACCTCTTGAAGCTCATCAAGAGAATGCTAAGAGTGTGCAACGCAGTCATCAAAGCAAAAAGTGGCTACTTTGAAGAACCTAGAATATATGACATATTTTCAGTTGTTTCACACTTTTTTGTTAAGTATATAATTCCACATGTGTTAGTTCATAGTTTTGATGCCTTCAGTGTGAATGTACAATTTTCATAGTCATGAAAATACAGAAAAATCTTTAAATGAGAAGGTGTGTCCAAACTTTTGGTCTGTACTGTATATGTGACCTTTTTTATTTTCACGGTGATCAGCGTGGCAAACTCTACAGTGACCAAATCCCTGTGTTAGGATGTTGATATGAAGGTTTGACAGAATGATGAAGAAAAAGGCTGTAATCAGACAAGACGTCTGTAGTAAATTATTGGATGTAAATATTTATTTTGTATAGGGGTACATTTACACGGACTGACTGGCGGCTCTAAACAACCGCCAAACGGTAAACTATCATCGACAGTCTTCTAAAGATACTCCAGTGAATCTCCTCAATATATACATATAACTTCAATTATGCCCAAAGAATTGTAGCAACTCAATCATGAATAGAAAAAAGGAACACCAAGAGTCCATGCTACTTGAAGATAAAAATTATAATTTTTATTGAGAAAATCACATGAAAACAGTCAAAGATGGGCTAGATACACGTGAACAGTTACCCATTGTAAGTGATGAAGGCTTTTTTGCTGGGACCTTCATCACTTACAATGGGTAAGAGTGCAATATTATTATTTAGAATAATTAATTGGAACTTTTTCAGTTTTTGTGCTGTGCATGCCACATGACTGTCTCTCATGGTTATTAAGCTGTTTACTTTATGACAGTGTCCTGTGCAATGCATAAGAACTATCTCATTTGAGAATATCACTATTGCACCTTTGCCACATTGTTATTTATATCTTGTATTATCATTATATTTATAAGCTGCCCAGTTTGGTTGTGTGGTCGTCCTTTTTAATCATGTAATTTGTCCTATGTGTTTAATAAAGTGTTTTGTTACTTTCTGCCATAAAACTCCTGTTTTTTTTTTTTTCGATTTTGCATCTATAGGGTGAGATATGGAGCCTGAAAGTCAAAAGTTGAAAATATTGTTACCCTTTTGCTGGTCAGTGTAAAAGGAAAGTGCTTAGGACAAGAGACATTAAAACTAGTGTTGATCGAGCACTAAAATGCTCGGGTGCTCGAAGCTCGGGCCGAGCTCGCCGTGATACTCGGGTGCTCGACCCGAGCAACGAGCCCAATGTTAGTCTATGGGAGACCCGAGCATTTTTGCGGTGGCACCCCCGGCAGTCTTTTAAAAGCCTAACAAGTGCCCAAAACGATAGTGACAGTGCTCAAATGACATGGGGACAGCATGGGGATCGCCCCAGGAAGCATTTCTGACCCCCAGGTCACTGCTGTCAACAACGTGGTCAGAGGTATTAAGCCACTTTTACGGGCTCACAATAAAACGTTCAAAAACGAAACTGAAACTTTTTTCCTGTGAAATATGTTAAGGAATTTCTTTTCCAGGGTAAAGACTTGTGCATAAGGTAAAATAAATAACCAAAAACAAAAATACTCCTCGACACCTTGGGCTATGTTGACAAGTAGCATTTTTTATGCGTTTTTGCACTTTTGTATTGCTTTCAACTGTGACAAATGCATTCACCGGGAAATGTCATTTTAACATTTTACAACCTTATCTGGCCATGTTCTGTGTGACACATGCTTAAAGTGCTGAAAAGACATGGGAACAGCATGGGGAAGACCCCTGGAAGCATCTCTGACACCCAGGTCACTGTCTAAAAGTGTGCCCATCATAAGTGATCCTTGCCGCATCAGAAGATGCAGACTTGCAACTATCCCCGTGCAAGTTCTAGTCCCAGGGCAGTGTTCAATTGTACCTCTCCCATTCCTTGCAATACAAGCGCAAGTATGCAGCCTGCCACCCACCCACCCCCAGGCTGCAATA
Organism: Phyllobates terribilis; assembly: GCF_046119375.1. Taxonomy (NCBI): domain Eukaryota; kingdom Metazoa; phylum Chordata; class Amphibia; order Anura; family Dendrobatidae; genus Phyllobates; species Phyllobates terribilis. The sequence continues at coordinate 433,374,742 of NW_027362761.1, forward strand.
CTATACTGCTTGCTTGCTTGCACTTGAAATTGGGCCTTTTAGGCATGAGGAGGCGGAATCTGGCCACCACGTCATGGCTGCGTTGGCGGCCTGGAATCCATACTCAGTCCCCAGCCGCCCGGCGGCCGGGTGTCCATGCTTGGTCCCCAGCCGCCCCGCGGCCGGGTGTCCACACACGGTTCCCAGCCACCTGGGGGCAGCCGGGTGTCCATAAACGGTCCCCAGCCGCCCCTATTTCTCCTTGGAACATCCCCCCACACACTTTTCTTAGCCCAGCCTGCTTTAGGGCAGCATTGGACGAGCCCACCAGAGAACCAGACTCCTCCGGTGGGCCCTGGCTTCTCCATCAGGGGAGTTGAGAGTGCCAAGGTGAGGAGCATGATGATGATGACAGAAGTTAGCATCTGCTTTGTTTTCTTTTAATGCAAGTGTAAGTGTGCAGCCTGCCACCCACCCACCCCCAGACTGCAATGCCATACTGCTAGCTTGCACTTGAAATTGGGCCTTTTAGTTTGGAGGAGGCCGAAGCTGGCCACTACCTCATGGCTGCTTTGGCAGCGAGGTATCCATACTCAGTCCCCAGCCTTCCCTATTTGACCTGGTGTGCCTTATACATAAGATTAAGCGCGTATGCCAAAACATTACCTGTGCCCTCCCCAGTGCATTTAGTGGGAAGGAGAGCCTATTCCGCTGTAGTGTGTGCATGCCAAACCCCTGTTCATGGTACATGCGAAGATGCCTCCCACCCTGCACCTTTCTTTGCAGACTTGCAACTATCCCCGTTCAAGTCCTTGTCCAAGGGCAGTGTTCAATTGTACCTCTCCCATTCCTTGCAATGCATGCGCAAGTATGCAGCCTGCCACCCACCCACCCCCAGGCTGCAATACCATACTGCTTGCTTGCACTTTAAATTGGGCCTTTTAGGCATGTGGAGGCGGAATCTGGCCACCACACCATGGCTGCGTCGGCGGCCTGGTATCCATATTCAGTCCCCAGCCGCCCGGTGGCCGGATGTCCCCGCTTGCTCCCCAGCCTCCAGGGGGAGGCCGGGTGTCCATACTCGGTCCCCAGCCACCCCTATTTGTCCCGGTAACCTTTCCCACACTTTTCTTAGCCTGGCCTGCTTTAGGGCAGCATTGGCCGAGCCCACCAGAACACCAGACTCCTCCGGTGGGCCCTGGCTTCTCCATCAGGGGAGTTGAGAGTGCCAAGGTGAGGAGCATGATGAGGATGATAGAAGTTAGCATCTGCTTTGTTTTGTTGGAATGCAAGCGCATGTATGTAGTAGCGGCTAGGCCTGAGGTGGTCAGCGTTTTGGCGCATATCCTACCTCCTCCGAGAATTGCTGGATGTTTTCCTGCTACTATCCAAGTTCTATGACTCCCGTTAAAACAAAGCTTCAGGTGATAAATGATGGATGAGGTAGTGGAAAAAGAGAAAGAGCAGGAGGAACAGGGACCATTCACATCAATATCAGGCCAGTCAACCAGATATGTCTTGTAGGATATGTTTCTGTAACAAAAGGAGCGGTTCGGCTACACAGTTATAGGGCAAACAGTGAGTGCAATGCCTACCAAAAATTTCGAGGCACTCCAATGCCCCTTGGAAATGACATGGAGGTCAGAGGGCCTTAACTAAACCTTTTTTTCCATTTATAGCAACTGGGTCTCCTGTGCACTGTTGGCCTAAGCAGTGAATGGAAGGCTTTCCAAAAATTATGAGGAACTGCAATGCCCCTTACAAGAGCCATGCAGTACAGCATATTACAAACATAAGTCCCATTATTGGGGAGTGGGTCTCCCATAGAATTTGCTTATGCCTTCCAAGCAAAAGCTTCCAAAAATTAGGACGGAGCAACTTGCAATGCCCCTTACAAGAGCCATGCAGTACAGCATATTACAAACATAAGTCCCATTATTGGGGAGTGGGTCTCCCATAGGATTTGCTTATGCCTTCCAAGCAAAAGCTTCCAAAAATTAGGATGGAACAACTTGCAATGCCCCTTACAAGAGCCATGCAGTACAGCATATTACAAACATAAGTCCCATTATTGGGGAGTTGGTCTCCCATATGATTTGCTTTTGCCTTCCAAGCAAAAGCTTCCAAAAATTAGGATGGAGCAACTTGCAATGCCCCTTACAAGAGCCATGCAGTACAGCATATTACAAACATAAGTCCCATTATTGGGGAGTGGGTCTCCCATAGGATTTGCTTTTGCCTTCCAAGCAAAAGCTTCCAAAAATTAGGACGGAGCAACTTGCAATTAGAGATCAGCGTTGTTCTACTCGAACTGTTTGCCAATCTCAAATTCGAGCTGTTTTGGGCGGTGTTCGAGCCGTTCGGCGAACACGAACGATTTGAGAAAAATTCGGCTGTTCGAGGTTATGTTCGATAACTGTTCGTGCACCAAAATCATAACTGGATTTTTTCTCAGTAATGATGAAAATTAATGTTAATACGCAGTTTGAGTGTACAGCGGGGTGGGGGGAGGGGCAGGGGATGGATCTCTGTAGGAATAATGAAGATCTCCATTTTTTTTTCTCTTTCCCGCATTTACAGTGGGGAGGTGCAATCTGTCAGCCTATCAGCAGCGCACACACGGAGCGAAGTGCTTTTTTCACACAAGCAAGGGCATGTGTCATTGGCAGTGTATGTCACATGTCCTTGCCCTATAAGACCAAGCCATTTTCCCCGTCGCCACCATTTTCTCACTGCTGCAGCTGCGTGTTAGACGGCACCGCTGTTGCTGTGTGCGCTATACCTTGTTAATTTCAAGCCAATTTTCGCACAAATCTACAGATAGCTTGGGAGTAGGGAATAGTTGTGATTGCAGTCCTTTTAAGGACTAGGTTACAGCATTTCCTACGACTTTTATCAGGCAGGTCTGTGCTCTTAAATAGATAGATTGTGGGAGTAAAGACTAATTGTAATTGCAGTCCTTTTCAGGACTAGGTTAGATCAGTTCCTATCAGTTTTTGCCAGGCAGGTCTGTGGCAGTGCTGTGCAAGTTTTTTTCACAGCATTTGGCTGAATCTAGCAAAGCTAATCCTTTTTGCACCTAGTGAAGTAAAATCTTTTGGGCATAGCATCATTCTATTAGTCCATCTATACTGACCTCCATCAGGATGCAAATTGAATATAATTTTTTTCTGCATCTAGCTCTGAAAAAATATTTGGGCTTCTAGCAGTGTGTGGGACTTGTTCTATTAGTCCTTCTATACTGACCTCCATCAGGTTGCAAACTGAATATAATTTTTTTCTGCATCTAGCTCTGAAAAAATATTTGGCCTTCTAGCAGTGTGTGGGACTTTCTCTATTAGTCCATCTATACTGACCTCCATCAGGTTGCAAACTGAATATATTTTTTTTCTGCATCTACCTCTGAAAAAATATTGGGCTTCTAGCTGTGTGTGGGACTTGTTCTATTAATCCATCTATACAGACCTCCATCAGGTTGCAAACTGAATATAATTTTTTTCTGCATCTACCTCTGAAAAAATATTTGGGCTTCTAGCAGTGTGTGGGACTTGTTCTATTAGTCCATCTATACTGACCTCCATCAGGTTGCAAACTGAATATATTTTTTTTCTGCATCTTCCTCTGAAAAAATATTGGGCTTCTAGCTGTGTGTGGGACTTGTTCTATTAATCCATCTATACAGACCTCCATCAGGTTGCAAACTGAATATAATTTTTTTCTGCATCTACCTCTGAAAAAATATTTGGGCTTCTAGCTGTGTGTGGGACTTGTTCTATTAGTCCATCTATACTGACCTCCATCAGGTTGCAAACTGAAAATAATTTTTTGTCTGCATCTAGCTCTGAAAAAATATTTGGCCTTCTAGCAGTGTGTGGGACTTTCTCTATTAGTCCATCTATACTGACCTCCATCAGGTTGCAAATTAAAAATAATTTTTATCTGCATCTACCTCTGAAAAAATATTTGGGCTTCTAGCTGTGTGTGGGACTTGTTCTATTAGTCCATCTATACTGACCTCCATCAGATTGCAAACTGAATATAATTTTTTTCTGCATCTAGCTCTGAAAAAATATTTGGGCTTCTAGCAGTGTGTGGGACTTTCTCTATTAGTCCATCTATACTGACCTCCATCAGGTTGCAAATTAAAAATAATTTTTATCTGCATCCAGCTCTGAAAAAATATTTGGCCTTCTAGCAGTGTCTGGGACTTTCTCTATTAGTCCATCTATACTGACCTCCATCAGGTTGCAAATTAAAAATAATTTTTATCTGCATCCAGCTCTGAAAAAATATTTGGCCTTCTAGCAGTGTGTGGGACTTTCTCTATTAGTCCATCTATACTGACCTCCATCAGGTTGCAAATTAAAAATAATTTTTTGTCTGCATCTAGCTCTGAAAAAATATTTGGCCTTCTAGCAGTGTGTGGGACTTTCTCTATTAGTCCATCTATACTGACCTCCATCAGGTTGCAAACTGAATATATTTTTTTTCTGCATCTACCTCTGAAAAAATATTGGGCTTCTAGCTGTGTGTGGGACTTGTTCTATTAATCCATCTATACAGACCTCAATCAGGTTGCAAACTGAATATAATTTTTTTCTGCATCTACCTCTGAAAAAATATTTGGGCTTCTAGCTGTGTGTGGGACTTGTTCTATTAGTCCATCTATACTGACCTCCATCAGGTTGCAAATTGAATATAATTTTTTTCTGCATCTAACCCAGCCAATAGTTTTGGCCTAATACCACAGTTTGGCCACTCAGCTCTGCTCAGTTCCCATCCATTGTTTTTTTGTGCAAACAACTCCAGAGTTGTGAATTAGTTAACCACCAAAATGAGTGGAAAAAGGCCTGCTGCTGGTGGAAAGGGGAATAGGCGTGTTGGGAAGGGGAAAAAAGGTTGTGTCCGTGGGGTAGGTGTTAAAGCAACAGTAACATCTGCAGAAGAAAGACCATCTTCCAGCCAAACTAAAATGTCTACGTCTTTTAGCGGACAATGTGATAAGATCCCTTTCTTATGGCCACGCCAATCGCTACAAATTCCAGATGAGGCACAAAAACAGCAGGTGCTTCAACGGATATCAAGTGCTCCTTTAAGTGGGCTCTCCTCCACATCAACTTCAACATCACTAATACTCCAGTCCTCAAAGGTGTCACCCCAATCGCACTTGCTTCCTCAGAGGTCGACTCCAGAGCTTCTGTGAATCCAGACGAGGAAATGATCTGCACTGATGCCCAGAATCTTTATGAATCGGATCCAGGACCAGACGCAGAAGGTTCTGACCATAATGTAGACCCTCATTCCCAAACTGTAACTCCTGTTGGTGGAGACAATGAGGAAGACGATGATGAGACTCAAATACCTGATTGGAGCGACAACTTTAGTTTTTTGTCAGGGCAGGAACAGGTTGGCTCTGAGGACGACGGGTGTGATAACGCACAGGGTGATAATGATGAGGTTGGAGATCCCACTTACTGTCAACCCACAGTCAGCCAAGAGATGAGGTCAGCAGAGGAGGTGGAGGAAGATGCTAGTGACGACGAGGTCAGGTTGCGCCTTCCTGGACAGAGACGTAGTACTGGAAGCACGTCAACAACTGCATCCTCAAACACAACTCTGCCTCTCACCACAAGTCGTGGTGGCTCTTCAGGTCGAATGGGTGCTAAGCCTTGCATAGCCTGGGCATTTTTTCAGATCGATAAAGATGACCCAACTCGTGTTATCTGTAACATTTGTCAGGAAAAGCTAAGTAGAGGCCAAAAAATACATAGTTTGAGTACTTCATGCATGAACCGGCACATGGACATGAAGCATAAGTTGCAGTGGGAAACTCAGTGTGCTACAATGCGGCCTAGCCGGCCGGGCCAACCACCGTCTGCCATATCTTGTGCATCCGTGGCCTCTTCATCCTCTGTGACTGGGGGGACAGCAGTTACACCTGTTTTGGGGCACAGACCTGCCACCTCTTTACCCGCAACAGCCAGCGTGATTGGCAGGTCATCATTTTCTTTGGAGGTGGTAACACCAGCTGGTGTTGAGCGCTGTCCGACATCGATAGCACCACCTTTGGATCAAGGCAACCTAACATGTCCGCCTGCATCTTCCTCACAGACCGGCAGTTTGCCGGGGACACCCTTATCAACCCCATCTAAGCACAATAGCCAGCCCTCGGTCCCTCAGATGTGGACAAGTAAAAGACCATTTCCTCCTAGCCATGAGAAAGCTAAGAGGTTGAATTTCACCATCTGCAAGCTCTTGGCTACAGAAATGCTGCCTTTCCGCCTGGTGGACACAGAGGATTTTCGAGACCTTATGTCCGTCGCAGTGCCCCAGTACCAGATGCCCAGTCGGCACTACTTCTCAAAGAAAGGTGTGCCTGCGCTCCACCAGCATGTCGCACACAACATCACCGCTTCTTTGAGAAACTCTGTTTGTGACAGGGTGCATTTCACCACAGACACTTGGACGAGTAGGCATGGACAGGGGCGTTACATGTCGCTGACTGGGCACTGGGTAACTATGGTGACAGCAGGATAAGGGGCTGCTGTCCAAGTCTTGCCGTCCCCACGAGTTGTGCGTCAATCCTCTTTATGTCAAAGTTCCTCCACTGCTTCTGCCTCCTCAACCTCCTCTCAGTCTTCCACCTGCACCCAAAGCCTGTCTGGTCATGCCACAAACTTTCTAACTGTGCAGAAGGGATCCTGCACACCTCCTTACTATGCTGGCAGTAGGGCTCAACGTCATCAGGCGGTTTTTACTTTGAAATGTCTGGGAAATGTGAGTCACACAGCTGAGGAGTTGTGGTCATTTCTGGAGAACCAATTTCATTAATGGTTGTCTCCACTGGACCTGAAACCAGGGAAGGCCGTGTGCGACAATGCTGCAAACCTGGGTGCGGCCCTTCGCCGGGGCAATGTCACACACGTGCCTTGTATGGCTCACGTGTTGAACCTGGTTGTCCAGCAATTTTTAGCCCACTATCCCAGACTAGATGGCCTTCTGCAGAGGACACGGTCGCTGTGTGCTCACTTCCGCCGTTCGCATCCCGCAGCTCAGCGACTTACATCTCTACAGAAGTCGTTGGGCCTGCCACTTCACTGACTAAAATGCGATGTGCCTACCCGGTGGAATTCAACTCTGCACATGTTGCAGCGACTGTGGCAGCACCGACAAGCCCTGGTGCAATACGTTCTGACGTATAGCCTGGGCCAACGAGATCCAGAGGTGGGGCAAATCACGCTGGAGGAGTGGTCTCAGATCAGGGACCTATGCACCCTTCTGCACAGTTTTGAAATGGCGACGAAGATGTTTAGTGCTGACGATGCCATTATCAGCATGACTATTCCGGTGATTTACATGCTGGAGCACATGTTAAACAGAATTCGGAGTCAGGTGGTGGCACAAGAGGAGGTGGAGGAAGTAGAGGAGGAGGAGTTGTATGCGGAAGGGCTAACATCTGCAAGGTCCAGACGGTCGGCAGCACCAAGGCGGCAGGCATGTGAGGGTGGGGGAGATGGTTTTACCAGGGCGTATGGTAGCAGCCAAACTAGTAAGGAAGGTGCAGGAGCCCAGGAAGAAGTGGAGGACGAACTGATGGAAGACTCATCAGATGAGGGAGACCTTGATCACATTTCTGTTGTGCGAGGTTGGGGGGAGAGGACAGAGGAAGGAAGCATGATTGTTACCTCGCCACCAACACAACAGGGACTTGGTGCTCCTGGATGCGCAACACACATGAGTGCCTTCTTGCTGCACTACCTGCAACATGACCCTCGAATTGTGAGAATTAGAAATAATCCTGACTACTGGGTTGCCACACTGTTAGATCCCCGGTACAAAAGTAAATTTGCAGAAATTATTCCTGCCATTAAAAGGGATGCACGCATGCAGGAGTATCAGCAGAGACTGTTGCAGAATCTTACATGTGCTTTTCCACAAAACACCAGTGGTGCACGTAGTGAATCTCACAGTTCCAACTTGCCAACCGTGGGACCGTCAAGTGTTCAGCACTCAAACCGTAACAGAACCACAGTATCTGCTGGTATCATCAATTTTGCGGATTCATTTCACCACTTTTTTAGCCCATCCTTTGCAAGGCCACAGGAGACAAGAAGTCTGACACATAGTCAACGCCTAGAGACGATGGTACAGGAGTATCTCCAAGTAAACATTGAAGCCATGACTGTGTCACTGGACCCTTGCTCTTTTTGGGCTTCCAATCTGGATAAATGGCCGGAGCTAGCCACTTACGCCTTGGAGATCTTGTCATGCCCCGCAGCCAGCGTTCTGTCTGAACGTGTGTTCAGCGCTGCTGGTGGTGTGCTGACAGTTAAGCGCACGCGGCTCTCCACTGATAATGTAGACAGACTCACGTTCATAAAGATGAACAAATCATGGATCCGAAACGACTTTTCTACCCCTGTGTCATCCTGGGGAGAGTAAAAGCTTGATGATTAGTTAAAATCACCCTACCAACCGTTTTAAGCTTTCAAATTACTAATCATGTTTATCTCTATCTTGACTGGAAAATAATTTGGGCTTTGTAGCAGTGTGCAGCACTGATCCTATTAGCCCATCTATACTAAGCTCCACCAGATTTAAAATTAATAATTTTTAGCTGCATCTAGCCCGGAAAATAATTTTGGGGCTCCGAGATGCGCAAGACACATAAGTGCCTTCTTGCTGCACTACCTGCAACATGACCCTCATATTGTCAGAATTCGAAGTAATCATGACTACTGGGTTGCCACACTCTTAGATCCCCCAAACTTTTCGATCAACCTTTTCATTTTAATAAAGACCAAAAAAATGGTCATTTTTGAAATTATAAGCATTAGCAGGTTGTTAGAAACTGAAATCAAACAGTTTTCAACTCAAAACTTTATTCTAGGTGATGTTACATTTTCACATAGGACCCCTTGTTCGAAAGGAGCTTCTGAACTCTCTCGTCCATTGAATTTGTCAGGCTTTGGATGGTTTCTGCTTCAATTGTTTTGCATGAGGACAGAATACCCTCCCAGAGCTGTTGCTTAGATGTGAACTGCCTCCCGCCATCATAGACACTCCTTTTGATGATGCTCCAGAGGTTCTGAATGGGGTAGAGGTCAGGGGAGCATGGGGGTCACACCATAAGTTTGTCCCCTTTTATGCCCATATCAGCCAGAGATGCAGATGTTTTATGTGCAGCATGAGATGGTGCATTATCATGCAGAAAAATGATCTTGCTGTGAAATACACGGTTCTTCTTCTTGAACCATGGCAGGAAGTGCTGTTTGAGAAAATCCACATACATTATGGAGTTCATCTTTAGCACCTTCAGGGATCCTAAAGGGGCCGATAATCTCTCTCCCCATGATTCCAGCCCAAAACATTACTCCACCTCCTCCTTGTTGGCGCTGTAGCCGTGTTTGCGTGGGGTGTCCATCAACCAGCCATCCTCCACTCCATCCATCTGGACCATCGAGCGCTGCACGGCACTCATCCGTGAACAAAACAGTTTTGAAATCAGTCTTCATGTAATGTTTGGCCCACTGGAGCCGTTTCTGCTTGTGTGAAGTGGATAGAGGAGGTTGACAGGATGGCATATGCACAGCTGCAAACCTCTGAAGGACCCTGCATCTTGTTGTTCGGGGGAGGCACCAGCAGCTTCAAAAACTTGTCTGCTGCTATGACAAGGCTTTTTTGCCGCTGCTCTTTTAACCTGACGTAATTGCCTGTAGGAAAGAGTCCTCAATTTGCCCTTATCAGCACGCACACGTGTGTACTGTGAATCAGCTACATACTTCTTGATTGCCAAGACACTTCATCCTGATCATCGCACAATGTTGATTGTAGTCATGCCTTGACCTAAACACTCCACAATTTGTTGCTTCTCAGCAGCCGACACATCCTTTTTCTTTCCCATTTTGGCAGAAAATGTAGGCTGCTTAATAATGTGAGACAGCCTTCTTAAGTAGTCTTGCCTTTCATTGGACACACCTGCCAAACTAATTAGCACAGGTGTCTGCAATTGCTTACAGTGATATAAAGAGCCCTGACACACATCACCATCAATGAGTTTAACTGACAAACAAATTCTTCCCTTATCACTCCTAAACACTTTTTGCATAATAATTTGGAACACAGTGTACATGTGCTTTTCCACAAAACACCAGTGGTTCACGTAGCGAATCTTACAGTTCTAACTTGCCAATCGTGGTCTGTAAGGAGTTGTTCAATAAAGGGCCCAAAATTAAGATAACATAGATGGGAGAGGTCTCTATGAAAAGGAATTCCTAAGTATTTGATACCCTGTGAGGGCCAGGCAAAGGGAAAGTTGGACTGGATGGAATCCTATATGGATTTGGGGAGGGAGACATCGAGGGCCTCAGACTTCGCTGCATTGATTTTAAAATTTGACCATGTAACAAAGTGATCTATTTCAGCCATAACAGCATGGATGGATATATGTGATTGAGTGATATATACTAGTACATCATCAGCAAATAGAGAGCACTTGTACTCGGTGCCTCCCACCTCAATCCACCTAATATTGGGGTTATGACGAATTGATGAGAGCAGGTGCTCCGTCACTAGGATGTATAAGAGAGGGGACAGAGGACATCCCTGCCTTGTCCCATTGGTGATTGTGAAAGGTGATGAAAATGTTCTGATGCACCCCCTGGGCCTTGGGACACCCGGAGCCGGACCCTTTTTGGTGGATGCTGGTGGTTGTAGTCTTCGCGGCGGCGACCCGGTTCCGTGGCTCAGGGTGGTCAAACCAGTGGCGGAACTATTTATGTGGTTTTGATGTTTAAATGTCCGACTACGCCTCCCGTGGATTGCGGTCAGAGTGAACCGCCGCTGCAGGGCAGACCGCTGAGGCTGGTGCTGTGGGTGCAGCAGAGCGTAGCATAACTCCCCACGGGAGGAGTATAGCCTCAGGGCAGTGTATGCGGAGGATGGGGGTGATGGTGCAGGGCAGCAGCAGTAACGACACGGAGTCAGCGATGCAGTCCAGGGCCTTTACTCACAGTTCTTATTATCCAGACCACGTCTGCAGGTAACGGCTGCCCACGTCGTACTGTGCTCACCAGGTGAGGGGCTCAGACAACTCCCAGATAACTTTGGAGCGCTTCACAGGACCCCCTTTGTGTGTCCTTTGTCTGGCCTTTCTTACCAACCCTTCTGTCCGGCTTCCTCGGGCCTCCTCTTGGTAAACTTGGCGCCAGTTTCCCTGACCCTATGTGCTGCCCTCCTAGCGGGTGTAGCGAGGGGCTGCGCCACATAAAATGTCACAGCCTCCGGTTTCTAGCTGATGGTCGTTTCCTGCCTCCACTAGTTTCGGGGACCGGTCTCCCCCTTTGGCCTGACCCCTCCATGCAGGTGGATTCGGGCGTGCGGTGGCGACTCGCCCGTCCGCACCCCTGGGATCCCTTCGTTCCTCGTTCCTGGAGCCTTCTCCGCTCCTCTTCCTTCCTTCTCCCTCTTCTAGGCCTGGGCCTCTGTTACTAGGCCTGCCTCCGGAGCAGAGCTCATGCAGAGCCCCTGCTCCCTGCCACTTCTGCTCAGACTTCTCTGCACTGAACTAAGATGGTGCCCACCTTTTATACTCCCTTCTCAATGCACCCAGGAACTGCTTCCTCCCTGCTCCTGCACTACAGGGTTCCCCTTTCTCAGTGTTCCCTCCCCCCACTCCAGCCAGGGACAGGGACTGTCGTCCCCATCTCAGGGGCATATTGGTCGCCCTGCCCCACGGCAATGTGGTGTAATGCATGCAGGTGTCAGGTCCTGATCCACACTCCATCCTTACCTGAGAGTGAGATATCACACCTCTGGGTGAGGTGCAATACCTCTGTAGCAACCGAGCCCTCAGGGTGCTACAGTTCCATTTATCTTCAGCCTAGGTGACGTATTGCGATACAGGGCCGTGATTTTGGCTATAAAAGGGTCCCCTAGACCCCTACCCCAAGCTTTTTAAGAGAATCATATATGGCGTGCCAGGAGACTCTATGGAATGCTTTCTCAGCATCCAACGAGAGTATCTAATTACAAATTTTTAACTGCATCTAGCCCAGGAAATACTTTGTGCCTACTAGCAGTGTCTACTAGTCAGCGGATTATCCCGGCTGTTAAGCAAGCTACACCACCTGTAGTTTGGACACTTAATTTTTTCAAAGGAAATGCTTCGGTACCACGGGATACTCAGTGAAGAGCATCAGGAGGCACCCCAAGGCATAGGGGCTGGGACTGGCAGTAGGATGCCTTGCGGTGGACAGCCGAGCTCGATCCTTATAAAAGCTTTTTAACTGCAGCAGCTTTAGTGGACGCTACTGGAGCTGGAATTACGCGGCTGCTGGCATGAGACTTGCCCTCCAGTAGATCCTTGTAAATGGATTTAAAGTGTATTCATTCAAATTAGAGAGACAATTTAAATTAAAAAGCTTAGAGCTGCCTCCACCACAGGGGGGCTCGCTCGACCCACCAGCGGACAGGCATCAGTATTGGGAGAGGGGGGCTGGCCGTCAGGGTTCACCGCGGCTCTGGCACAAACACGGCGACACGGAGGTGGCACGGGCAGGAGCGAACTGAACGTGTCAGCTTCTCACTTTTTGGATTTTAGAAGGGCATGACATGCCTATATCTGTGTCTCCCCCTCCTTTTACTCCTCCACCTCTTTTCTTTTCTCATGACTATATGTACTTGTCACTTTTCCATGTGTTAGTTGTGTCTTCTGAGCAGTTTGTCAGCTTTTGGACACCTTTGAAGGTGTTTTCTATGTGTTTCTATGTGTTTTTGTTTGCCTGCCATTGGTTTTAACGGTGTTCGAAGGTGTTCGACGAACAGTTCGACGAAAAGTTCGGCAAACACACGGGTGTTCGACGAACCGAACCGAACTCAAACACTACGGGGGTGGCTCAACACTACTTGCAATGCCCCTTACAAGAGCCATGCAGTACAGCATATTACAAACATAAGTCCCATTATTGGGGAGTGGGTCTCCCATAGTATTTGCTTATGCCTTCCAAGCAAAAGCTTCCAAAAATTAGGACGGAGCAACTTGCAATGCCCCTTACAAGAGCCATGCAGTACAGCATATTACAAACATAAGTCCCATTATTGGGGAGTGGGTCTCCCATAGGATTTGCTTATGCCTTCCAAGCAAAAGCTTCCAAAAATTAGGACGGAGCAACTTGCAATGCCCCTTACAAGAGCCATGCAGTACAGCATATTACAAACATAAGTCCCATTATTGGGGAGTGGGTCTCCCATAGGATTTGCTTATGCCTTCCAAGCAAAAGCTTCCAAAAATTAGGACGGAGCAACTTGCAATGCTCTTACAAGAGCCATGCAGTACAGCATATTACAAACATAAGTCCCATTATTGGGGAGTGGGTCTCCCATAGTATTTGCTTATGCCTTCCAAGCAAAAGCTTCCAAAAATTAGGACGGAGCAACTTGCAATGCCCCATTACAAGAGCCATGCAGTATAGCATATTACAAACATAAGTCCCATTATTGGGGAGTGGGTCTCCCATAGGATTTGCTTATGCCTTCTAAGCAAAAGCTTCCAAAAATTAGGATGGAGCAACTTGCAATGCCCCTTACAAGAGCCATGCAGTACAGCATATTACAAACATAAGTCCCATTATTGGGGAGTGGGTCTCCCATAGTCTTTGCTTATGCCTTCCATGCAAAAGCTGACAAAAATAAGGACGGAGGAACTTGCAATGCTGGCACCCTGGTGGTATAGTGGTGGTGGAGGCTGAGGATAAGGAGAAGAACATAAAACAGCCGAAATGAGGAAACGTATACCCATGTGTGGGTGTGAAGCGGTGCATGTGAATACACCTCCCGAAATAACACAGTGGATTTGACTTTATGTTACTCTGCTGTCATTTGGTGGTGATGAGAAGTCTGGCCCAATCCAGCCCTTGTTCATTTTGATAAGGGTCAGCTTGTCAGCATTGTCAGTTGACAGGCGAGTGCGCTTATCAGTTATAATTCCCCCAGCGGCACTAAAAACACGCTCCGATAACACGCTAGCGGCAGGGCAGGCCAGGACCTCCAAGGCATACAGAGCGAGTTCATTCCAAGTGTCCAGCTTGGATACCCAATAATTAAAAGGCACAGAGGAATCACGGAGGACGCTGGTACGGTCGGCAAGGTACTCCCTCACCATCTTGTGAAACCTTCAACTCCTTGTGAGAGTACCCCGCGCCTCAGGGCCTGTAAGCTGGGCGGGTGTCAGAAATCTGTCCCAGAACGTTGACAGTGTTCCCCTGCCTCTGCTGGATTGGAGTTGCATCTCTCTCGCCTGTACGCCTTGGTTGGGCAACAACGAACTGTGACCTCTGCCGCTAGCGTGTTCAGATGGGAATTTTTTTAAGAGTTCTGCAGCAAGGGCCTTCTGGTACTGCCCCATTTTTGCAGACCTCTACACCTCAGGAATAAGAGAGTGAAAGTTCTTGTAGCGGGGGTCTAAAAGTGTCACCAACCAGTAATGACTGTCACCCAACATTTTGACGACGCGAGGGTCACGGTTAAGGCAGCGTAACATAAAGTCAGCCATGCGTGCCAGACTGGTAACAGGCAAGATTTCCGTGTCCTCACCAAGATGACAACTGACCATGCTCTCCTCCTCCTCCTCCTCCTCCCCCCTGTCCTCAGGCCACCCACGCTGAACCAACGGTATGACACTTGTACAGGTACTACCGTCTACAGCGCATGATAGCAGCTCCTGTTCTTCCTCCTCCTCCTCCTCCTCCTCTCCCTCATTGTCCCCCAATGCACGTTTGGATGAGATGAGGCTGGGCTGTGTGTAATCGCCCACTATGGCTTCTTGATCCATCTCATCATACTCTGGCTGCAATGACTCCTCTTTAATTCTCTGCAGAGAGCGTTGCAAAAGACAGACAAGTGGGATGCTGACACTAATGATGGTGTCATCACCACTCACCATCTTTGTGGCCTCCTCAAAGTTTGTCAGGATGGTACATATGTCAGACATCCAGGTCCACTCCTGAGGTCTTATGTGTGGAGTCTGACCTGAATATCGATGGCCTTGTTGCATCTGGTACTCCACAACTGCTATCTTCTGCTCACAAATCCTTTGCAACATGTGGAGGGTAGAGTTCCAACGTGTGGGGACATCACACACCAGTCTGTGTGCCGGAAGCTGCAAACGCTGCTGCAACACAGCAAGGGCGGCGAAAGCTGTAGCCGACTTGCGAAAATGAGCTAACAGGCGGTGTACTTTCACAAGCAGATCTGGCAACTCAGGGTACGATTTAAGAAACCGCTGAACCACGAGGTTAAGCACATGAGCCAGGCATGGTACGTGTATGATCTCACCTCGCCTCAGAGCCGCCACCAGGTTACGGCCATTGTCACACACGACCATGCTGGGATGTAGGTTCAGCGGTCTCAGCCACAGATCTGCCTGCTCTTTCACAGCTGTCCACAACTCACAAGCAGTGTGAGGTTTATCACCTAAGCTTATGAGTTTCAGCACAGCCTGTTGCCGCTTGGTGGAGGCAGTACTGCAGTGCTTCCAGCTTGTAACTGATGTGGTGATATCTGAGATGGAGGCTGAACATGAGGAGGAAGAGGAGGATGATGCGCAGGAGCTATACACTGTGGGGGCAACTATGACTGACATAGGGCCCGCAATCCTCGGTGTGGGGAGGACGTGTTCCGTCCCGAGGTCCGACTGGGTCCCGGCTTCCACTATGTTTACCCAGTGTGCCGTCAGAGAGATGTACCGTCCCTGGCCACAAGCACTTGTCCACGTGTCCGTTGTCAGATGGACTCTCCCAGTAACTGCGTTGTTGAGGGCATCGCAGATGCTTTGGGACACGTGCTTGTGTAGTGCGGGGATGGCACACCGGGCAAAATAGTGTCGGCTGGGGACCGAGTACCGAGGGACGGCCACCACCATAAGATTGCGGAAGGATTCCGTCTCCACCAGCCTAAAAGGCAGCATTTCCAACGCAAGCAGTCATGAAATGTGCGAATTTAGGACTGTGGCCTGTGGGGCGTTAGCTGCGAATTTCCGCTTTCATTCAAAGGTCTGGGATATGGACAATTGAACGCTGCGGTGGGACGTGGACGTTGATGCTGTTTCTTGAGAAACTGCCATAACAAGTGAAGTGTTAGAACCTTGCTCTTAGGTTTTTTCCTTTGCTGGTCACATGACCTTGTTGGCCTATTTAATCCTGCTCCGCCCTTCTGGCTTTGCTGGACTTCATTGTATAACTACTTTCTAGCTAGCCTGTGCTCTGTATCTAACTCTGTTAGTTTGCTTGGTCTACGGACCTCTATGTTCTATATATTTTGTTTGTTCGTCTGTCTGCTACTATTTCTGTTAGGAGGTGTCCCATTTTCCTCCCAGTCCTTAGTACTTGTAGGGATTCCTTCCCCACATCTATAGGTCTCCGTACAGACTAGCTTAGGACTTTAGCAGGTCTGATCGCAGGATCAGGTTATCTGTTACATCGTAGGGATTCAGCTGAGTTCTATCGTAGGGACAGATCTCCTCTCTTTCCTTAGCTCTGGTAGCAGAACATAACAGTAAGTCCAGCCTGCAAATTCTCTAAGGAAAGATTTTTCTGTTCCATCATGGTGTCGGTTCAGGATTTGGCTTATCGCCTGCAGGGACTCTCTCTGGAGGTGGCCGAGCTCCGTCAGCACGTGAGTAACTGTCCTGGAGCACATTTCTTGGAGCCTAAGGTATGTTTGCCGGATTTATTTTTTGGTGAACACCGAGAATTTTTTTCATTTAAAAATGCTTGCTTATTGTATTTTCGTTTGAGACCCAAGTCCTCTGGGGATGAATCCCAGCGCATAGGGTTCATAATGTCACTTTTGCGCAAAGAGCCTCAGGAGTGGGCCTTTTCTTTGCAACCTAGTGATACATGCTTCAGATCAGTGGATAGTTTTTTTTCTGCTTTGGGACTATTATATGATGATCCTGACCGTGTCGCATCAGCTGAGACTGAGTTGAGACGTTTGAAACAGGGATCAGGTAATGTGGAAAAATATTGTACTCATTTCCGTCGTTGGTCTACTCAAACAGGGTGGAACGATTCTGCTCTGAAAAGTCTATTTCTTGCTGGGCTCAATGAAAGGGTTAAAGACCTGCTAATTGCTTATCCTACACCTGAAGATTTGCAACAGGCTATGCAATTAGCTATACGGGTGGATAGGAGACTGCGTGCAAGGGTTAATGAGATCAAATCCTCTGCTATGTCAGTTTCTGGTTATGAGAATGTGTGTACTAACAGTGGTGAACCGATGGAGATTGGATCGGTGGCACCTCGCTCTCAAGAAAAAGACCGTAGATTTTCTGAAGGCTTGTGTTTCTATTGCGGAAAATCTGGTCATTTGATTAAAGGCTGTGAGCTTCGTATGAAGAAAGAAAAAAAAATGGTCAGTCATGCCCGTATTGCCTGTTTAAATTCCAAGGGTGTATTTTTAGCTGCTTCCACGATTGTTCAGGAAAAATTAATGGAATTTCGGGTGTTTGTTGATTGTGGGTCTACTCTGAATGTAATTGATGGGGGATTCTTGGAAAGACTCAATTTAAAACCCGAACCTTTATCATCCCCCATTGCTGTGGTTTCTGTGGATGGTTCCCCTTTGAAGAATATTTCTCTCAAGGTCTGTGAATTTCCTCTCACTATTAATGGTGTTCACCATGAGAAATTGGATTTGGTAGTTTTGAATAACTTGCCTTCTCCAGTAATATTGGGATTGCCCTGGTTAAAATTTCACAATCCTGTACTGGAATGGTCTACCAGTGAAATTAAATCCTGGAGCCATAAATGTTATGACAAGTGTTGTAACGGGTGTATTGCAGCTTTGGATAGGGGAGAATTGCCTGTTCCTATTCAGGATTTTTGGAGAGTTTTTTCTGAGAAGGAATCGCAGGTTTTGCCTCCCCATAGAGACTATGATTGTTCTATTGAATTTGTCCCTGGAGCGACTCTTCCTAAAAGTCGTTTATTTAACCTTACTATTCCTGAGAGGAAGGCTTTGGAGGAATACATACAGACAAGTTTGGCCGCCGGTCACATTAGGCCCTCTAAGTCTCCTGTGGCGGTTGGATTTTTTTTTGTAAAAAAAAAGGACGGCGGTTTACGTCCTTGTCTGGATTTTCGTGAGATTAACAAAATTACTGTACGCAATCCTTACCCACTGCCATTGATTCCTGATCTGTTTAACCAGTTAATGGGGCCAAGTGGTTCTCTAAAATTGACCTTAAGGGGGCATACAATCTGTTGCGCATGAAGGAGGGTGACGAATGGAAGACTGCTTTTAACACTCCTGTGGGTCATTTTGAGAATCTGGTTATGCCTTTTGGTCTTACTAATGCTCCTGCATTTTTCCAGAATCTTATTAATGACATCCTTAGACCTTTGATCGGCAAAAATGTGGTTGTGTATTTGGATGACATTTTGATTTATTCGCCGGATCTGGAGTCTCATTGGCGGAGCGTACGTGAGGTATTACAGTTATTAATGGACAATTCACTTTTTGCTAAGCTGGAGAAATGTGAGTTCGCTGTACAGAGAATTAGTTTTTTGGGTTACATTATCTCCAGCGAAGGTTTTGAGATGGACCCGGTTAAAGTTCAAGCTGTACAGGAATGGCCTAGGCCTATTGGTTTGAAATCGATACAGAGGTTTTTAGGTTTCGCCAATTATTACAGAAAATTCATAAAAAAAATTTCTAGTATTGTCAAACCTCTGACCGATCTCACCAGGAAAGGTGCTGATGCGGTTCAGTGGTCTTCTGAGGCCATTGAAGCTTTTGTGTATCTCAAGGAGAGGTTCACCTCTGCTCCCATCCTTATGCAGCCTGATGTGACTAAGCCGTTTTTGGTTGAGGTTGATGCTTCCTCTGTGGGGGTTGGCGCAGTATTGTCTCAGGATAACGGGGATGGATTACATCCCTGTGCCTTTTTTTCAAAAAAATTTTCGGAGACTGAACTGAATTACGATATTGGTAATCGGGAATTATTGGCTATTAAACTCGCATTTGAACACTGGCGCCACTTCTTGGAAGGTGCGGAATTTCCCGTTCAGGTTCTTACGGATCATAAAAATCTGATATATCTTGATGCTGCCAAGCGCCTGAATGCCCGTCAGGCTAGGTGGGCACTGTTTTTCTCGCGGTTTAATTTCTCTGTTACTTACATCCCTGGTACTAAGAATGTTAAGGCGGATGCCTTGTCTCGCAGTTTTTCTCCCATAGTCGGTGCTGAGAAAGAGGAGAACATTTTACAAGAAGGTGTTGTGATAGCTGCTTTGGACTCCGTTTTGGAAGATGAGATTCTTAAAGCACAGGAGAATGCCCCATCTAACACTCCTCATGGGAGGTTGTTTGTGCCTGGGACCTTTAGGATAGATTTGTTTGTTGAGTGTCACGAATCTCGGTTGGCAGGTCATCCCAGAATCTCTGAGACCAAGAGACTGGTGGGTCGCAGTTTTTGGTGGCCTGGATGGCAGAAGGAAGTCATTAAGTGGGTGCGTCAATGTACTATATGTGCTAGATCTAAGTCCTCACATACTCCTGCTGCGGGGTTGCTTTGTCCTTTGGAGGTTCCCAGTGCTCCTTGGACACATTTGGCTATGGACTTTATAACTGACCTTCCCCCCTCTGAGGGTTTTACTGTCATCTGTGTGGTCGTGGACCGTTTTAGCAAGATGTGTCACTTGGTTCCCTTCGTCAAACTGCCCTGCGCTAAAACTCTCGCTAAGGCCTTTGTCAAGGAAATTGTCAGACTTCATGGCGTTCCTACTGACATTGTTTCTGATAGGGGTCCTCAGTTCGTGGCTCGTTTTTGGCGTGCCTTTTGTGACAGGTTGGGAGTTCATTTGTCGTTCTCGTCCGGATATCATCCTGAATCTAATGGCCAGACAGAAAGGAAAAACCAGGATGTTGAGCAGTTCTTGCGTTGTTTTGTGGCAGACAATCAAGAGGGGTGGTCTGAGTTTCTGCCACTTGCTGAATTTGCTCTGAACAATCATACATCTTCTTCTGCTGGTTGTTCGCCTTTTTTTTGTTGTTCTGGGAGACATCCGTCGTTTGGGTCGTTCTCCAAGTTGGGATCTGCCGTGCCTGAGGAGGAGAATTTTTCCGGTGATTTGGAGAGAGTTTGGACGGATGTGCGTGGTAATCTTCAGGAGGCCAACAGAAAATCTAAAGACTACTTTGATAGGAAACGACAAGAGGTTTTGTTCGCTGTTGGTGACATGGTTTGGTTGTCCTCTAGGAATCTGCGGTTGAGGATTCCTTCTAAGAAATTGGGTCCCAAGTTTGTAGCGCCCTTTAAGGTGCTTCAGGTTGTCAACCAATCTGCTGTTAGGTTGGAGGTTCCTACCTCCTGGAGAATTAATCCGGTATTTCATGTCTCTCTGTTAAAAAAAGCTGTTGTGTCGGATGGTGACGCCTCTGCCTCTGTTCCTCCGGTGGTGGAGGACGGGGAATATGAAATTTCTCGCATCCTTAACTCTAGACGGTATAGAGGTAGTTTGCAGTATCTTGTGGCCTGGAAAGGTTTCGGACCCGAGGATAACTCTTGGGTGAGGTCAGATGATGTTTCCGCGTCCAAACTTATCAGAGCGTTTCACAGGAGATTTCCTGATAAGCCTGGTCCTAGGGGATCCGGAGGATCCTCTTAGAAGGGGGGGTACTGTTAGAACCTTGCTCTTAGGTTTTTTCCTTTGCTGGTCACATGACCTTGTTGGCCTATTTAATCCTGCTCCGCCCTTCTGGCTTTGCTGGACTTCATTGTATAACTACTTTCTAGCTAGCCTGTGCTCTGTATCTAACGCTGTTAGTTTGCTTGGTCTACGGACCTCTATGTTCTATATATTTTGTTTGTTCGTCTGTCTGCTACTATTTCTGTTAGGAGGTGTCCCATTTTCCTCCCAGTCCTTAGTACTTGTAGGGATTCCTTCCCCACATCTATAGGTCTCCGTACAGACTAGCTTAGGACTTTAGCAGGTCTGATCGCAGGATCAGGTTCCCTGTTACATCGTAGGGATTCAGCTGAGTTCTATCGTAGGGACAGATCTCCTCTCTTTCCTTAGCTCTGGTAGCAGAACATAACATGAAGACTGAGAGGAGGGGGCATCTTTACATGCAGTATGGACAGGGGATTGCCTTGCACATACAACAGGGGGTTCTATTGCACGCACAAAAGTGGAAGAAGCAGTGGTGACACCCGCTGACACCAGTCGTGGACCCTGGGTTTCGCCCCACAAAGTCGGGTGCTTTGCTGCCATGTGCCTGATCATGCTGGTGGTGGTCAGGCTGGTAGCTTTGTCACCCCTGCTGATGTTGGCATGGCAGGTGGAACATATGGCCTTTTTGGGATTATCAGCAGAGTCTTTAAAAAAATTCCAAACTCTCGAAGACCTACCGCTTGTACTGGCAACGTCCCTCGTGTTGGTGTTACGGGGAACGGTTGCCCGCCTTCTGTCTGTGGCCACCACACTGCTTCTTCCTGCCTGTTGGGGTATTCTGCCTCCCTCCCCCTGTGTGCTGCTGGCCTCATTCTGCATGTCCTCCTGCCACGTTGGGTCAGTTACTAGATCATCCACCACCTCCTCCTCTTCCACTTGCGCACCACGATGCTCCTCCTCACTTCCTGGCAATTGTGTCTCGTCATCGTCCACCTCTTGTGACAAATTGCCAGCGTCGACTTCCTGTGGACGTGCTCTTCAAATATTTGGGCGTCGCTACATGGGATCTCCTCTTCCACCACTTCAAGCGTATCAGGTGAGGGGCACAAATATGGAAATGGACCAGTGAACAGCTCTTCAGAGTGTCCAAGTGTGGGATCAATTGCTGTCTGACGACACTCGGCATGGTGGGAGGAAGGAGCATCAGGGTGAGGAGGAGTATGCGGTTGAGACTCACGGCTACTAAGAATTAACCGTGTGGAAGACAGACCGGAGGTGGTGGTGCCCAGGTAACTGGAAGTATTATCTGCTATCCAATTAATAACCTGCTCACACTGATCAGTTCTCAATACTGGTGTTGTTCTGTGCTTCCCTAGTAATTCGGTCAAGAAGTGGGAGCGAGAAGATGTGGCTGTTGGTTGTGGCACATTTTCACCTTGGCCACGGCCCCGTCCTCTGCACGAACCATCACCAGAACGTCCACTTCCATGTCCCTTGCCACACGCCTTGCCCATTGTGAAGGAAGTAAAATAGCTTACACTTGCACTATCAATGGAAAAAGAGTAATAAAAAGTAGATTAGAACCGTGGAAGAGGAAAACCACAGTTCTATTTCTCTGGCCTACACCTTACTCTTTAAAACAATCTGAACAATCAGGGAGAAACTATTACTGTTTTTCTTTACGTAAAAAAATACCAAAACCTGAATAATAGAGATTTTTTACCGTGGGATGGCAAAACCACAGTTATTGTTTACTGGGGTATACCAGACTTTTTTAAATATATAGATTTGCGGCTGAACAGTGAGCGACACACTCAAACTGTTTTTTTTTTAGATACCAATGGCCCAAAACTGGATAGTACAGAGATTTGACCCGTGGAACTGCAAATCCACGCTGGGATTTGTCGAGCCTACATCAGACTATTTTCAACAGATATATTTTTGTGTCACAACAGTCAGGAGACACTACTGTTTTTCTTTGCGGAAAATATACCAAAACCTGAATAATAGAGATTTTTTACCATGGGATGGCAAAACCACAGTTATTGTTTACTGGGGTATACCAGACTTTTTTAAATATATAGATTTGCGGCTGAACAGTGAGCGACACACTCAAACTGTGTTTTTTTAGATACCAAAGGCCCAAAACTGGATAGTACAGAGATTTGACCCATGGAAGTGCAAAACCACCCTGGGATTTGTTAGGCCTACACCAGACTATTTTCAACAGATATATTTTTGTGTCACAGCAGTCAGGAGACACTACTGTTTTTCTTTACGGAAAATATACCAAAACTTGAATAATAGAGATTTTTTACCGTGGGATGGCAAAACCACAGTTATTGCTTACTGGGGTATACCAGACTTTTTTAAATATATAGATTTGCGGCTGAACAGTGAGCGACACACTCAAACTGTTATTTTTTTAGATACAAATGGCCCAAAAGTGGATAATACAGAGGTTTGAACCGTGGAAGTGCAAAACAACACTTCTGTTTCTCTAGCCTACACCTGACTATTTTCAACAGATATATTTGTGTCTGAAAAATCAGAGACACGCTTTTTTTTTGGGGGGGGGGACACCAAAAGGTTAATAAGACGGTTATTTGTACAGTGTGAAGGAGGAAAAAAAAAAGAGGATTTAGATGAAAAAAAAAGGATTTTTCCTGTCCCCTGATACCTGGAGCTAAGTCGAGCAATTTCAGCAACAGGAGCAGCACACAGGACTGTAATGCAGCGTTTCTTGGTATAACCACTGCGTCTCCTATACAGCCTGCCTGCCTGATATCTGGGATGGATATTAGTCCTGAGAAGGACTGTTTGTTTGATCTGGCAGCCTTTACAGACCCTGCACTAACTATTTTGCAGTTTATATCTCTCCCTAAATCAGCAGCGCTATCCCTTCACTGTCTGATCCGGAGCGACTGTGTCCAAGATGGCGGCGCCCGGTTTTAAATACTTGAGGTGACGCTGTGCGGCCGGCCAATCACTGTAATGCCCACAACCAACATGGCTGCAGCATTACAGTGACTGGCTGGCAATCCCTGCATGTTCATTGGCTCTGTAAAGAGCGCCAAACATGCAGGGCGGAGACCCGAGCTCCCGCCCGAGTAACCCGGAAATGCTCGGTGCTCGCCGAACATCCCGAGTAGCGTGATGCTCGGGCGAGTACCGAGCAGTGTCGAGCATGTTCGCTCAACACTAAGTATTACATGATGGAGGCCAGAATGGGGGACATTATTACAGAAAGGCCAGGACGGGGGACATTATTACAGGAAGTTGCTATGATGGGAACATTAATACTAGTGTTGAGCCACTCCCGTAGTGTTCGAGTTCGGTTCGGTTCGTCGAACACCCGTGTGTTCGCCGAACTGTTCGTCGAACTGTTCGTCGAACACCTTCGAACACCGTTAAAACCAATGGCAGGCAAACAAAAACACATAGAAACACATAGAAAACACCTTCAAAGGTGTCCAAAAGCTGACAAACTGCTCAGAAGACACAACTAACACATGGAAAAGTGACAAGTACATATAGTCATGCGAAAAGAAAAGAGGTGGAGGAGTAAAAGGAGGAGGAGACACAGATATAGGCATGTCATGCCCTTCTAAAATCCAAAAAGTGAGAAGCCGACACGGCCAGTCCGCTCCTGCCCGTGCCACCTCCGTGTCGCCGGGTTTGTGCCAGAGCCGCGGTGAACCCTGACGGCCAGCCCCCCTCTTCCAATACTGGTGCCTGTCCGCTGGTCGATCGAGCGAGCCCCCCTGTGGTGGAGCAGCTCTAAGCTTTTTAATTTAAATTGTCTCTCTAATTTGAATGAATACACTTTAAATCCATTTACAAGGATCTATTGGAGGGCAAGTCTCATGCCAGCAGCCGCGTAATTCCAGCTCCAGTAGCGTCCACTAAAGCTGCTGCAGTTAAAAAGCTTTTATAAGGATCGAGCTCGGCTGTCCACCGCAAGGCATCCTACTGCCAGTCCCAGCCCCTATGCCTTGGGGTGCCTCCTGATGCTCTTCACTGAGTATCCCGTGGTCCCGAAGCATTTCCTTTGAAAAAATTAAGTGTCCAAACTACAGGTGGTTTAGCTTGCTTAACAGCCAGGATAATCCGCTGACTAGCAGACACTGCTACTAGGCACAAAGTATTTCCTGGGCTAGATGCAGTTAAAAATTTGTAATTAGATACTCTCGTTGGATGCTGAGAAAGCATTCCATAGAGCCTCCTGGCACGCCATATATGATTCTCTTAAAAAGCTTGGGGTAGGGGTCTAGGGGACCCTTTTATAGCCAAAATCACGGCCCTGTATCGCAATACGTTACCTAGGCTGAAGATAAATGGAACTGTAGCACCCTGAGGGCTCGGTTGCTACAGAGGTATTGCACCTCACCCAGAGGTGTGATATCTCACTCTCAGGTAAGGATGGAGTGTGGATCAGGACCCGACACCTGCATGCATTACACCACATTGCCGTGGGGCAGGGCGACCAATATGCCCCTGAGATGGGCACGACAGTCCCTGTCCCTGGCTGGAGTGGGGGGAGGGAACACTGAGGAAGGGGAACCCTGTAGTGCAGGAGCAGGGAGGAAGCAGTTTCTGGGTGCATTGAGAAGGGAGTATAAAAGGTGGGCACCATCTTAGTTCAGTGCAGAGAAGTCTGAGCAGAAGTGACAGGGAGCAGGGGCTCTGCATGAGCTCTGCTCCGGAGGCGGGCCTAGTAACAGAGGCCCAGGCCTGGAAGAGGGAGAAGGAAGGAAGAGGAGCGGAGAAGGCTCCAGGAACGAGGAACGAAGGGATCCCAGGGGTGCGGACGGGTGAGTTGCCACCGCACACCCGAATCCACCTGCGTGGAGGGGTCAGGCCAAAGGGGGAGACCGGTCCCCGAAACTAGTGGAGGCAGGAAACGACCCTCAGCTAGAAACCGGAGGCTGTGACATTTTATGTGGCGCAGCCCCTTGCTACACCTGCTAGGAAGGCACCACATAGGGTCAGGGAAACTGGCGCCAAGTTTACCAAGAGGAGGCCCGAGGCAGCCGGACAGAAGGGTTGGTAAGAAAGGCCAGACAAAGGACACACAAAGGGGGTCCTGTGAAGCGCTCCAAAGTTATCTTGGAGTTGTCTGAGCCCCTCACCTGGTGAGCACAGTACGACGTGGGCAGCCGTTACCTGCAGATGTGGTCTGGATAATAAGAACTGTGAGTAAAGGCCCTGGACTGCATCACTGACTCCGTGTCGTTACTGCTGCTGCCCTGCACCATCACCCCCATCCTCCGCATACACTGCCCTGAGGCTATACTCCTCCCGTGGGGAGTTATGCTACGCTCTGCTGCACCCACAACACCAGCCTCAGCGGTCTGCCCTGCAGCGGCGGTTCACTCTGACCGCAATCCACGGGTGGCGTAGTCGGACATTTAAACATCAAAACCACATAAATATTTCCGCCACTGGATTGACCGCCCTGAGCCACGGAACCGGGTCGCCGCCACGGAGACTACAACCACCAGCATCCACCAAAAAGGGTCCGGCTCCGGGTGTCCCAAGGTCCAGGGGGTGCATCAGAACATTTTCATCACCTTTCACAATCACCAATGGGACAAAGCAGGGATGTCCTCTGTCCCCTCTCTTATACATCCTAGTGACGGAGCACCTGCTCTCATCAATTCGCCATAACCCCAATATTAGGTGGATTGAGGTGGGAGGCACCGAGTACAAGTGCTCTCTATTTGCTGATGATGTCCTAGTATATATCACTCAATCACATATATCCATCCATGCTGTTATGGCTGAAATAGATCACTTTGTTACATGGTCAAATTTTAAAATCAATGCAGCGAAGTCTGAGGCCCTCGATGTCTCCCTCCCCAAATCCATACAGGATTCCATCCAGTCCAACTTTCCCTTTGCCTGGCCCTCACAGGGTATCAAATACTTAGGAATTCCTATTCATAGAGACCTCTCCCATCTATGTTATCTTAATTTTGGGCCCTTTATTGAACAACTCCATACAGACCACGGTTGGCAAGTTAGAACTGTAAGATTCACTACGTGAATCACTGGTGTTTTGTGGAAAAGCACATGTACACTGTGTTCCAAATTATTATGCAAAAAGTGTTTAGGAGTGATAAGGGAAGAATTTGTTTGTTTGTCAGTTAAACTCATTGATGGTGATGTGTGTCAGGGCTCTTTATATCACTGTAAGCAATTGCAGACACCTGTGCTAATTAGTTTGGCAGGTGTGTCCAATGAAAGGCAAGACTACTTAAGAAGGCTGTCCCACATTATTAAGCAGCCTACATTTTCTGCCAAAATGGGAAAGAAAAAGGATGTGTCGGCTGCTGAGAAGCAACAAATTGTGGAGTGTTTAGCTCAAGGAATGACTACAATCAACATTGTGCGATGATCAGGATGAAGTGTCTTGGCAATCAAGAAGTATGTAGCTGATTCACAGTACACACGTGTGCGTGCTGATAAGGGCAAATTGAGGACTCTTTCCTACAGGCAATTACATCAGGTTAAAAGAGCAGCGGCAAAAAAGCCTTGTCATAGCAGCAGACAAGTTTTTGAAGCTGCTGGTGCCTCCAACGTCCCCCGAACAACAAGATGCAGGGTCCTTCAGAGGTTTGCAGCTGTGCATACGCCATCCTGTCGACCTCCTCTATCCACTTCACACAAGCAGAAACGGCTCAAGTGGGCCAAACATTACATGAAGACTGATTTCCAAACTGTGTTGTTCACGGATGAGTGCCGTGTAACGCTCGATGGTCCAGATGGATGGAGTGGAGGATGGCTGGTTGATGGACACCCCACGCAAACACGGCTACAGCGCCAACAAGGAGGAGGTGGAGTAATGTTTTGGGCTGGAATCATGGGGAGAGAGATTGTCAGCCCCTTTAGGATCCCTGAAGGGGTAAAGATGAACTCCATAATGTATGTGGAGTTTCTCAAACAGCACTTCCTGCCATCGTTCAAGAAGAAGAACCATGTATTCCACAGCAAGATCATTTTTATGCATGATAATGCACCATCTCATGCTGCACATAAAACATCTGCATCTCTGGCTGATATGGGCATAAAAGGGGACAAACTTATGGTGTGACCCCCATGCTCCCCTGACCTCTACCCCATTCAGAACCTCTGGAGCATCATCAAAAGGAGTGTCTATGATGGCGGGAGGCAGTTCACATCTAAGCAACAGCTCTGGGAGGGTATTCTGTCCTCATGCAAAACAATTGAAGCAGAAACCATCCAAAACCTGACAAATTCAATGGACGAGAGAGTTCAGAAGCTCCTTTCGAACAAGGGGTCCTATGTGAAAATGTAACATCACCCAGAATAAAGTTTTGAGTTGAAAACTGTTTGATTTCAGTTTCTAATAACCTGCTAATGCTTATAATTTCAAAAATGACCATTTTTTTGGTCTTTATTAAAATGAAAAGGTTGATCGAAAAGTTTGGGGGATCAAAGAGTGTGGCAACCCAGTAGTCAGGATTACTTCGAATTCTGACAATATGAGGGTCATGTTGCAGGTAGTGCAGCAAGTAGGCACTTATGTGTCTTGCGCATCTCGGAGCCCCAAAATTATTTTCCGGGCTAGATGCAGCTAAAAATTATTATTAATTTTAAATCTGGTGGAGCTTAGTATAGATGGCCTAATAGAATCAGTGCTGCACACTGCAACAAAGCCCAAATTATTTTCCAGCCAAGGTACAGATAAACATGATTAGTAATTTTAAATCTGGTGGAGCTTAGTATAGATGGCCTAATTGAATCAGTACTGCACACTGCTACAAAGCCCAAATTATTTTCCAGCCAAGATACAGATAAACATGATTAGTAATTTTAAATCTGGTGGAGCTTATTATAGATGGCCTAATAGAATCAGTGCTGCACACTGCTACAAAGCCCAAATTATTTTCCAGCCAAGATACAGATAAACATGATTAGTAATTTGAAAGCTTAAAACGGTTGGTGAGGTGATTTTAACCAATCATCAAGCTTTTACTCTCCCCAGGATGACACAGGGGTAGAAAAGTCGTTTCGGATCCATGATTTGTTCATCTTTATGAACGTGAGTCTGTCTACATTATCAGTGGAGAGCCGCGTGCGCTTATCTGTCAGCACACCACCAGCAGCGCTGAACACACGTTCAGACAGAACGCTGGCTGCGGGGCATGACAAGATCTCCAAGGCGTAAGTGGCTAGCTCGGGCCATTTATCCAGATTGGAAGCCCAAAAAGAGCAAGGGTCCAGTGACACAGTCATGGCTTCAATGTTTACTTGGAGATACTCCTGTGCCATCGTCTCTAGGCGTTGACTATGTGTCAGACTTCTTGTCTCCTGTGGCCTTGCAAAGGATGGGCTAAAAAAGTGGTGAAATTATTCCGCAAAATTGATGTTACCAGCAGATACTGTGGTTCTGTTACGGTTTGAGTGCTGAACACTCGACGGTCCCACGGTTGGCAAGTTGGAACTGTGAGATTCACTATGTGCACCACTGGTGTTTTGTGGAAAAGCACAGGTAAGATTCTGCAACAGTCTCTGCTGATACTCCTGCATGCGTGCATCCCTTTCTATGGCAGGAATAATTTCTGCAAATTTACTTTTGTACCAGGGATCTAACAGTGTGGCAACCCAGTAGTCAGGATTTCAGGATTATTTCTAATTCTCACAATTCGAGGGTCATGTTGTAGGTAGTGCAGCAAGAAGGCACTCATGTGTGTTGCGCATCCAGGAGCACCAAGTCCCTGTTGTGTTGGTGGCGAGGTAACAATCATGCTTCCTTCCTCTGTCCTCTCTCCCCAACCTCGCACAACAGAAATGTGATCAAGGTCTCCCTCATCTGATGAGTCTTCCATCAGTTCGTCCTCCACTTCTTCCTGGGCTCCTGCACCTTCCTCACTAGATTGGCTGCTACCATGCGCCCTGGTAAAACCATCTCCCCCACCCTCACATGCCTGCCGCCTTGGTGCTGCCGACCGTCTGGACCTTGCAGATGTTAGCCCTTCCGCATACAACTCCTCCTCCTCTACTTCCTCCACCTCCTCTTGTGCCACCACCTGACTCCGAATTCTGTTTAACATGTGCTCCAGCATGTAAATCACCGGAATAGTCATGCTGATAATGGCATCGTCAGCACTAAACATCTTCGTCGCCATTTCAAAACTGTGCAGAAGGGTGCATAGGTCCCTGATCTGAGACCACTCCTCAAGCGTGATTTGCCCCACCTCTGGATCTCGTTGGCCCAGGCTATACGTCAGAACGTATTGCACCAGGGCTTGTCGGTGCTGCCACAGTCGCTGCAACATGTGCAGAGTTGAATTCCACCGGGTAGGCACATCGCATTTTAGCCGGTGAAGTGGCAGGCCCAACGACTTCTGTAGAGATGCAAGTCGCTGAGCTGCAGGATGCGAACGGCGGAAGTGAGCACACAGCGACCGTGCCCTCTGCAGAAGGCCATCTAGTCCGGGATAGTGGGCTAAAAATTGGTTTAACACGTGAGCCATACAAGGCACGTGTGTGACATTGCCCGGGCGAAGGGCCGCACCCAGGCTTGCAGCATTGTCGCACACGGCCTTCCCTGGTTTCAGGTCCAGTGGAGACAACCATTCATGAAATTGGTTTTCCAGAGCTGACCACAACTCCTCAGCTGTGTGACTCACATTTCCCAGACATTTCAAAGTAAAAACCGCCTGATGACGTTGAGCCCTACTGCCAGCATAGTAAGGATGTGTGCAGGATCCCTTCTGCGCAGTTAGAAAGCTTGTGGCATGACCAGACAGGCTTTGGGTGCAGGTGGAGGACCGAGAGGAGGTTGTGGAGGCAGAAGCAGTGGAGGAACTTTGAGATAAAGAGGATTGACGCACAACTCGTGGGGACGGCAAGACTTGGACAGCAGCCCCTTGTCCTGCTGTCACCATAGTTACCCAGTGCCCAGTCAGCGACATGTAATGCCCCTGTCCATGCTTACTCGTCCAAGTGTCTGTGGTGAAATGCACCCTGTCACACACAGAGTTTCTCAAAGAAGCGGTGATGTTGTGTGCGACATGCTGGTGGAGCGCAGGCACACCTTTCTTTGAGAAGTAGTGCCGACTGGGCATCTGGTACTGGGGCACTGCGACGGACATAAGGTCTCAAAAATCCTCTGTGTCCACCAGGCGGAAAGGCAGCATTTCTGTAGCCAAGAGCTTGCGGATGGTGAAATTCAACCTCTTAGCTTTCTCATGGCTAGGAGGAAATGGTCTTTTACTTGTCCACATCTGAGGGACCGAGGGCTGGCTATTGTGCTTAGACGGGGTTGATAAGGGTGTCCCAGGCAAACTGCCGGTCTGTGAGGAACATGCAGGCGGACATGTTAGGTTGCCTTGATCCAAAGGTGGTGCTATCGATGTCGGACAGCGCTCAACACCAGCTGGTGTTACCACCTCCAAAGAAAATGATGACCTGCCAATCACGCTGGCTGTTGCGGGTAAAGAGGTGGCAGGTCTGCGCCCAAAAACAGGTGTGACTGCTGTCCCCCCAGTCACAGAGGATGAAGAGGCCGCGGATGCACAAGATGCGGCAGACGGTGGTTGGCCCGGCCGGCTAGGCCGCATTGTAGCACAGTGAGCTTCCCACTGCAACTTATGCTTCATGTCCATGTGCCGGTTCATGCATGAAGTACTCAAACTATGGATTTTTTGGCCTCTACTTAGCTTTTGCTGACAAATGTTACAGATAACACGAGTTGGGTCATCTTTATCGATCTGAAAAAATGCCCAGGCTATGCAAGGCTTAGCACCCATGCGAACTGAAGAGCCACCACGACTTGTGGTGAGAGGCAGAGTTGTGATTAAGGATGCAGTTGTTGACGTGCTTCCAGTACTACGTCTCTGTCCAGGAAGGCGCAACCTGACCTCGTCGTCACTAGCATCCTCCTCCACCTCCTCTGCTGACCTCATCTCTTGGCTGACTGTGGGTTGACAGTAAGTGGGATCTCCAACCTCATCATCATCACCCTGTGCGTTATCACACCCGTCGTCCTCAGAGCCAACCTGTTCCTGCCCTGACAAAAAACTAAAGTTGTCGCTCCAATCAGGTATTTGAGTCTCATCATCGTCTTCCTCATTGTCTCCACCAACAGGAGTTACAGTTTGGGAATGAGGGTCTACATTATGGTCAGAACCTTCTGCGTCTGGTCCTGGATCCGACTCATAAAGATTCTGGGCATCAGTGCAGATCATTTCCTCGTCTGGATTCACAGAAGCGCTGGAGTCGACCTCTGATTCCCAGGCTATAGTATGAGTAAACAGCTCTGCAGACTCAACCATCTGTTCTACCTCATACTCAGACGGGCAGCTGGAGATTTGGGAGCTGTGAGGAAGCAAGTGCGATTGGGGTGACACCTTTGAGGACTGGAGTATTTGCGATGTTGAAGTTGATGTGGAGGAGAGCCCACTTAAAGGAACACTTGATATCCGTTGAAGCACCTGCTGTTTTTGTTTCTCATCTGGAATTTGTAGCGATTGGCGTGGCCGTAAGAAAGGGATCTTATCACATTGTCCGCTAAAAGAAGTAGACATTTTAGTTTGGCTGGAAGATGGTGTTTCTTCTGCAGATGTTACTGTTGCTTTAACACCTACCCCACAGACACAACCTTTTTTCCCCTTCCCAACACGCCTATTCCCCTTTCCACCAGCAGCAGGCCTTTTTCCACTCATTTTGGTGGTTAACTAATTCACAACTCTGGAGTTGTTTGCACAAAAAAACAATGGATGGGAACCGAGCAGAGCTGAGTGGCCAAACTGTGGTATTAGGCCAAAACTATTGGCTGGGTTAGATGCAGAAAAAAATTATATTCAATTTGCAACCTGATGGAGGTCAGTATAGATGGACTAATAGAACAAGTCCCACACACAGCTAGAAGCCCAAATATTTTTTCAGAGGTAGATGCAGAAAAAAATTGTATTCAGTTTGCAACCTGATGGAGGTCAGTATAGATGGACTAATAGAGAAAGTCCCACACACTGCTAGAAGGCCAAATATTTTTTCAGAGCTAGATGCAGACAAAAAATTATATTCAGTTTGCAACCTGATGGAGGTCAGTATAGATGGACTAATAGAACAAGTCCAACACACAGCTAGAAGCCCAAATATTTTTTCAGAGGTAGATGCAGATAAAAATTATTTTTAATTTGCAACCTGATGGAGGTCAGTATAGATGGACTAATAGAGAAAGTCCCACACACTGCTAGAAGGCCAAATATTTTTTCAGAGCTAGATGCAGACAAAAAATTATTTAGAATTTTCAACGTGATGGAGGTCAGTATAGATGAACTAATAGAACAAGTCCCACACACTGCTAGAAGGCCAAATATTTTTTCAGAGCTAGATGCAGAAAAAAATTATATTCAGTTTGCAACCTGATGGAGGTCAGTATAGATGGACTAATAGAACAAGTCCCACACACTGCTAGAAGCCCAAATATTTTTTCAGAGCTAGATGCAGAAAAAAATTATATTCAATTTGCAACCTGATGGAGGTCAGTATATATGGAATAATAGAGAAAGTCCCACACACTGCTAGAAGGCCAAATATTTTTTCAGAGCTAGATGCAGACAAAAAATTATTTTGAATTTGCAACCTGATGGAGGTCAGTATAGATGGAATAATAGAGAAAGTCCCACACACTGCTAGAAGGCCAAATATTTTTTCAGAGCTAGATGCAGAAAAAAATTATATTCAGTTTGCAACCTGATGGAGGTCAGTATAGGTGGACTAATAGAACAAGTCCCAGACACTGCTAGAAGCCCAAATATTTTTTCAGAGCTAGATGCAGATAAAAATTATTTTTAATTTGCAGCCTGATGGAGGTCAGTATAGATGGACTAATAGAGAAAGTCCCACACACTGCTAGAAGGCCAAATATTTTTTCAGAGCTAGATGCAGAAAAAAATTATATTCAGTTTGCAACCTGATGGAGGTCAGTATAGATGGACTAATAGAACAAGTCCCACACACAGCTAGAAGCCCAAATATTTTTTCAGAGGTAGATGCAGATAAAAATTATTTTTAATTTGCAACCTGATGGAGGTCAGTATAGATGGCTAATAGAGAAAGTCCCACACACAGCTAGAAGCCCAAATATTTTTTCAGAGCTAGATGCAGACAAAAATTATTTTGAATTTTCAACGTGATGGAGGTCAGTATAGATGGACTAATAGAACAAGTCCCACACACTGCTAGAAGGCCAAATATTTTTTCAGAGCTAGATCCAGATAAAAATTATTTTTAATTTGCAACCTGATGGAGGTCAGTATAGATGGACTAATAGAGAAAGTCCAACACACTGCTAGAAGGCCAAATATTTTTTCAGAGCTAGATGCAGACAAAATATTATTTTGAATTTTCAACGTCATGGAGGTCAGTGTAGATGGACTAATAGAACAAGTCCCACACACAGCTAGAAGCCCAAATATTTTTTCAGAGGTAGATGCAGATAAAAATTATTTTTAATTTGCAACCTGATGGAGGTCAGTATAGATGGACTAATAGAGAAAGTCCCACACACTGCTAGAAGGCCAAATATTTTTTCAGAGCTAGATCCAGATAAAAATTATTTTTAATTTGCAGCCTGATGGAGGTCAGTGTAGATGGACTAATAGAGAAAGTCCCACACACTGCTAGAAGGCCAAATATTTTTTCAGAGCCAGATGCAGAAAAAAATTATATTCAGTTTGCAACCTGATGGAGGTCAGTATAGATGGATTAATAGAACAAGTCCCACACACAGCTAGAAGCCCAAATATTTTTTCAGAGGTAGATGCAGATAAAAATTATTTTTAATTTGCAACCTGATGGAGGTCAGTATAGATGGACTAATAGAGAAAGTCCCACACACTGCTAGAAGCCCAAATATTTTTTCAGAGCTAGATGCAGACAAAAATTATTTTTAATTTTCAACGTGATGGAGGTCAGTATAGATGGACTAATAGAACAAGTCCCACACACTGCTAGAAGGCCAAATATTTTTTCAGAGCTAGATCCAGATAAAAATTGTTTTTAATTTGCAACCTGATGGAGGTCAGTATAGATGGACTAATAGAGAAAGTCCAACACACTGCTAGAAGGCCAAATATTTTTTCAGAGCTAGATGCAGACAAAAAATTATTTTGAATTTTCAACGTGATGGAGGTCAGTGTAGATGGACTAATAGAACAAGTCCCACACACTGCAAGAAGGCCAAATATTTTTTCAGAGCTTGATGCAGAAAAAAATTATATTCAGTTTGCAACCTGATGGAGGTCAGTATAGATGGACTAATAGAACAAGTCCCACACACTGCTAGAAGCCCAAATATTTTTTCAGAGCTAGATGCAGAAAAAAATTATATTCAATTTGCAACCTGATGGAGGTCAGTATAGATGGACTAATAGAGAAAGTCCCACACACTGCTAGAAGGCCAAATATTTTTTCAGAGCTAGATGCAGACAAAAAATTATTTTGAATTTGCAACCTGATGGAGGTCAGTATAGATGAACTAATAGAGAAAGTCCCACACACTGCTAGAAGGCCAAATATTTTTTCAGAGCTAGATGCAGAAAAAAATTATATTCAGTTTGCAACCTGATGGAGGTCAGTATAGATGGACTAATAGAACAAGTCCCACACACTGCTAGAAGCCCAAATATTTTTTCAGAGCTAGATGCAGATAAAAATTATTTTTAATTTGCAGCCTGATGGAGGTCAGTATAGATGGACTAATAGAGAAAGTCCCACACACTGCTAGAAGGCCAAATATTTTTTCAGAGCTAGATGCAGAAAAAAATTATATTCAGTTTGCAACCTGATGGAGGTCAGTATAGATGGACTAATAGAAAAAGTCCCACACACAGCTAGAAGCCCAAATATTTTTTCAGAGGTAGATGCAGATAAAAATTATTTTTAATTTGCAACCTGATGGAGGTCAGTATAGATGGACTAATAGAGAAAGTCCCACACACTGCTAGAAGGCCAAATATTTTTTCAGAGCTAGATGCAGAAAAAAATTATATTCAATTTGCAACCTGATGGAGGTCAGTATAGATGGACTAATAGAACAAGTCCCACACACTGCTAGAAGCCCAAATATTTTATCAGAGCTAGATGCAGAAAAAAATTATATTCAATTTGCAACCTGATGGAGGTCAGTATAGATGGACTAATAGAGAAAGTCCCACACACTGCTAGAAGGCCAAATATTTTTTCAGAGCTAGATTCAGACAAAAAATTATTTTGAATTTGCAACCTGATGGAGGTCAGTATAGGTGGACTAATAGAACAAGTCCCACACACTGCTAGAAGGCCAAATATTTTTTCAGAGCTAGATGTAGAAAAAAATTATATTCAGTTTGCAACCTGATGGAGGTCAGTATAGGTGGACTAATACAACAAGTCCCACACACAGCTAGAAGCCTAAATATTTTTTCAGAGGTAGATGCAGAAAAAAAATATATTCAGTTTTCAACCTGATGGAGGTCAATATAGATGGACTAATAGAGAAAGTCCCACACACTGCTAGAAGGCCAAATATTTTTTCACAGCTAGATGCAGACAAAAAATTATTTTTAATTTGCAACCTGATGGAGGTCAGTATAGATGGACTAATAGAGAAAGTCCCACACACTGCTAGAAGCCCAAATATTTTTTCAGAGCTAGATGCAGACAAAAAATTATTTTGAATTTTCAACGTGATGGAGGTCAGTATAGATGGACTAATAGAACAAGTCCCACACACTGCTAGAAGGCCAAATATTTTTTCAGAGGTAGATGCAGATAAAAATTATTTTTAATTTGCAACCTGATGGAGGTCAGTATAGATGGACTAATAGAGAAAGTCCCACACACTGCTAGAAGGCCAAATATTTTTTCAGAGCTAAATGCAGACAAAAAATTATTTTGAATTTGCAACGTGATGGAGGTCAGTATAGATGGACTAATAGAACAAGTCCCACACACTGCTAGAAGGCCAAATATTTTTTCAGAGCTAGATGCAGAAAAAAATTATATTCAGTTTGCAACCTGATGGAAGTCAGTATAGATGGACTAATAGAACAATTCCCACACACTGCTAGAAGCCCAAATATTTTTTCAGAGCTAGATGCAGAAAAAAATTATATTCAATTTGCAACCTGATGGAGGTCATTATAGATGGACTAATAGAACAAGTCCCAAACACTGCTAGAAGGCCAAATATTTTTTCAGAGCTAGATGCAGAAAAAAATTATTTTTAATTTGCAATCTGATGGAGGTCAGCATAGATGGACTAATAGAGAAAGTCCCACACACTGCTAGAAGGCCAAATATTTTTTCAGAGCTAGATGCAGACAAAAAATTATTTTGAATTTTCAACGTGATGGAGGTCAGTATAGATGGACTAATAGAACAAGTCCCAAACACTGCTAGAAGGCCAAATATTTTTTCAGAGCTAGATGCAGAAAAAAATTATATTCAATTTGCAACCTGATGGAGGTCAGTATAGATGGACTAATAGAACAAGTCCCACACACTGCTAGAAGCCCAAATATTTTTTCAGAGCTAGATGCAGAAAAAAATTATATTCAATTTGCAACCTGATGGAGGTCAGTATAGATGGACTAATAGAGAAAGTCCCACACACTGCTAGAAGTCCAAATATTTTTTCAGAGCTAGATGTAGACAAAAAATTATTTTGAATTTGCAACCTGATGGAGGTCAGTATAGATGGACTAATAGAGAAAGTCCCACACACTGCTAGAAGGCCAAATATTTTTTCAGAGATAGATGCAGAAAAAAATTATATTCAGTTTGCAACCTGATGGAGGTCAGTATAGATGGACTAATAGAACAAGTCCCACACACAGCTAGAAGGCCAAATATTTTTTCAGAGCTAGATGCAGAAAAAAGTTATATTCAATTTGCAACGTGATGGAGGTCAGTATAGATGGACTAATAGAACAAGTCCCACACACAGCTAGAAGCCCAAATATTTTTTCAGAGGTAGATGCAGAAAAAAATTATATTCAGTTTGCAACCTGATGGAGGTCAGTATAGATGGACTAATAGAACAAGTCCCACACACAGCTAGAAGGCCAAATATTTTTTCAGAGCTAGATGCAGAAAAAAATTATATTCAATTCGCAACCTTATGGAGGTCAGTATAGATGGACTAATAGAATGATGCTATGCCCAAAAGGTTTTACTTCACTAGGTGCAGTAAAAAAATTGGTATTCTATACACAGGTGGTATATCTTGCAACACAGATAGGCTACTCCATTGACTAACACACTCTGCAATAGGCCAAAAAGGATTAGCTTTGCTAGATTCAGCCAAATGCTGTGAAAAAAACTTGCACAGCACTGGCACAGACCTGCCTGACAAAAAGTGATAGGAACTGATGTAACCTAGCCCTGAAAAGGACAGCAATTACAATTAGTCTTTACTCCCAACCTATCTATTTAAGAGCACAGACCTGCCTGATAAAAGTCATATGAAATGATGTAACGTAGTCCTTAAAAGGACTATTCCCTACTCCCAAGCTATCTGTAGATTTGTGCGAAAATTGGCTTGAAATTAACAACCTATAGCGCACACAGCAACAGCGGTGCCGTCTATCACGCAGCTGCAGCAGTGAGAAAATGGTGGCGACGGGGAAAATGGCTGGGTCTTATAGGGCAAGGACATGTGACATACACTGCCAATGACACATGCCCTTGCTTGTGTGAAAAAAAGAACTTCGCTCCGTGTGTGCGCTGCTGATAGGCTGACAGATTGCACCTACCCACTGTAAATGCGGGAAAGAGAAAAAAAAATGGAGATCTTCATTATTCCTGCAGAGATCCATCCCCTGCCCCTCCCCCCGCCCCGCTGTACACTAAAGCTGCGTATTAACATTAATTTTCATCATTACTGAGAAAAAATCCAGTTATGATTTTGGTGCACGAACAGTTATCGAACATAACCTCGAACAGCCGAATTTTTCTCAAATCGTTCGTGTTTGCCGAACGGCTCGAGTACCGCCCAAAACAGCTCGAATTTGAGATTGGCGAACAGTTCGAGTCGAACAACGCTCATCTCTAATCTTCACTCCACGACACAGACAGCGCCACTGCTTTATACATTGCCACTCTCGCATCAGCTATTGATTCGGTTGCCCCTCTTGTGCATGGCAGTGTGACGAATCAATAGACAACCCTGGTACAATAACCTTATTAAAAAGCATCTGCAAGTGTTTAGGGTTAAGGAGCGGAGTTGGAAGAAAACACATTCACAAGATGACTTCACTGCATTCAAACAAGCAACACTCGCATTCAAATCAGCCCTCACCTGTTTAATCAGGCCTACTTCACAACCCTCATATCTTCCTTATCCTACATCCCCAAACAATTATTCAACACTTTTAACTCCCTCCTGTCCTCTGTCTTTGACACAGTTGACTACAGACTTCTACTACAGATTCTCTTTTCCTTTGGTGTCAAAGACCTTGCCCTATTCTGGATCTCCTCATATCTTTCCAACCGCACATTTAGCGTCTCCCACTCCCACACTACCTCCTCATCCCACCCTCTCTCTGTTGGAGTCCTTCAAGGCTCCGTCCTAGTACCCTTACTCTTCTCCATCTATACCCTTGGCCTGGGACATCTCATGAAGTCCCATGGCTTCCAGTACCATCTGTATGCTGATGACACTCAGATCTACCTCTTTGGCCCAGACATCACCTCTCTGCTGTCCAGAATCCCAGCGTGTCTATTAGTCACATCCTCCTTCTTCTCCTCTCACTTCCTCAAACTCAATGAAAATGACATCACGCTTTCCCCTGTACCTGAAATCCTCTGCCTTGGCGTAACACTTGACTCTGCCCTGTCCTTCAAATCACACATCCAAGCTCTCGCCACTTCCTGTCGCCTCCAGCTCAAAAATATATCCAGAATCCATCCTTTCCTCTATCATCAATCTACTAAACTGTTTGTGCATGCCCTCATCATCTCTCGCCTCAACTACTGCAACATCCTCCTCTGTGGCCTACCTGCTGCTCGACTAGTTCATCTTTCTCCTCTCTACTCCTCTGCTACCCCTCTCTGTAAATCCCTTCACTGGCTCCCAATTGCCCAGCATATCCAGTTCAAACTACTAACACTGACCTACAAAGCCATCCATAACCTTTCTCCTCTGTACATCTCGGAACTAATCTCCCAATATATTCCCTCACGTAATCTCCGGTCCTCCAAAGACCTCCCTCTCTCCTCCACACTTATTCGTTTCTTACCCAATTGCCTCCAAGACTTCTCCTGAATATCCTCCATCCTCTGGAATTCTGTGCCTCAACACGTCTGATTAGCCACCACATTGGGATCCTTCAGACGGAACCTGAAAACTCATCTTTTTAAGAAAGCTTAAAGCCTGCCATGTCCACGCTGTCGCCTCACCACCACCAGTTGCTGCTGCAACCACCCAACCTACTGTCTCCTTCCCTACCATCCTGTAGAATGTAAGCCCGTAAGGGCAGGGTCCTCTTCCCTCTGTACCAGCCTATCATTGTTAGTTCATTTACTGTAAGTGATATGTGCATTTTGTATGTAACCCCTTCTCATGTACAGCACCATGAAATCAATGGTGCTTCTGTATATAAATAAATAATAACAACATTATATTGGGGAGAGAAATATACAGCGGTACTGTTTGTTATAGTGCCTGGCTCCTCTACAGCGAAGGGGCACAGTTGTGGTCTATCTGTTGCAGCTAGGTCAGTAAGAACATTTGGTTGAATGCATGTTGTGGGTATTTTCCTGGGAGTCAGAAACTTTTGTCTAATCCTGGTAATCTTGTCTTTAATTTCGGCAAAATACTTTTCAGTGTCTTCATGGGTAGACTTATTTCTAATGGGATTTGATTTCCCTTAATTGTCAGTATTCATGTACACTTTGTCTTTGTCTACTGACTGTGTATTGTGAGCTAGAATGAGAATGAGACGTTTATTAGATGGGTATGAGAATTTGCCCAGGTCAGTATTGTTTCTAAAGGATTTTCTATGATTATAATTAGTGATGAGCGAGCATGCTCGCTACTGCTCGGTGCTCGCCCGAGCATCTCACTGCTCGAGATGCTTGGCGCTCGCTGAGTATTTCCGGGGTTGCTCGGCTGGAGCTCGGGTTGCACTCCCTGCATGTTTGGCGCTCCTCAGAGCACCAATCAACATGCAGGGATTGTCTGCCACACACTGTAAGGCCGCAGCCATGTTGGTTGTGGCATTATAGTGATTGGCTGGCCGCACAGCGTCATCAGGTCTATATCAGACCTAGCGCCACCATGCTCATCACAGTCACTCCGGAATCAGACAGTGTAGGGAGAGCTGCTGCTGAGCTAGGGAGAGATTTGCTTGTTTCCAGTTAGTGTAGGTATACCAGACTATATTAGAGACACATATCCATCTCAACTAACAGTCCTTCTGTGTACTAATCCAGCTGCAGAGATATCAGTGCTAGGCAGGCAGGCAGGGTATATAGCAGACTGCAGTGCACATAGCAAGAGTTCCAGTTCTGTCTGCTGGTGCTTTTACAGATATTTGTAGAAATAGCCCCAGGTATCAGGGGCCAGGAATAATTAATTTTTTTATCTTAATCCTGATTACTTGCTTAAAAAGCAATCCAGAGAACACCATTTTTTCTGCGCCATTTGCTTGTTGGCACTGCATAGTACAGCCAGGTCCATTCCAAATTACAGCGCTAAAAATCCAGCTATTTCAAACTGTGGTTTGTCCGTCAAACGGATCATATATAATTGAGCTGAAAATATTGCAATTTCTGGCCTCCATTGAAATTTTGTTGCAGTGTGTCAGTGAACTTATTGACACGAGGTCGGCGCTGTTAAAAATAGTTACCTACAGGCCAGCTATTTAAAACTGTGGTTTGTCCGTCACACGGATCACATATAAGTTTGCTCCAAATTCAGCCATTTGTAGTGAGTGTGGAAGATATTGTCCTCCATTTAAAATGGGCAAGGCATGTGGCAAGGGACGGGGAACTGGATGTGATGATGATGGTGCATGCAGAGGCCGAGGCTGCGGGCAAGCTGAAATTGTGCCACAACAAACACCCACATCTTCTTGTCGACCTTCCTGTCCCAATTAATAGGGAGCCGCAGAACACCACTACTAAACACAGAGTAGTGTGAAAAGCTTATTGGTTGGATAGCATATAATGCTTCCAGTCACTTAACCACCACCACCACCCTGTCTTCCACATGGTCAAGTCTCAGTAGCCGTGAGTCTGGACTGCATATTCCTCACCCTGATACTCCTTCCTCCCACCATGCCGAGTGCCCAGAGACAACTGATTCCACACTTGGACACTCCAAAGAGCTGTTCATTTTTCCATTTATAGATTCAGGCCTCTTGCCTGGTCCACTTGAAGCAGGGCAAGAGGAGATCGCATGTAGCTATGCCCAAATATTTGAGCAGCCACGGTCATACGAAGGCGATGGTGGGAAAGTGTCACAAGAGGTGGACGATGATGAAACACAATTGCCAGAAAGTCAGGAGGAGGACCAGGGTGCTAAAGTAGAAGACGAGGTGGTGGATGATATAGTAACTGACCCAACCTGGCAGTAGGACATGCAGAGCGAGGACAGCAGTACACAGGGGGAGGAAGGCAGAGCACCTCAACAGGCAGGAAGAAGCCGTGTGGTGGCCGCAGACAGAAGGCAGGCAACCGTTCCCCGTAACACCAACACGACGGAAGTTGCCAGTACAACTGTGACACCACTGCTTCTTCCGCAGTTGTGCGTGCACGCCAATCCCCTGTCCATAGTGCATGCGAAGATGCCTCTTGCCCTGCACCTGTCATTGCACACTCTCAACTAGCACCATCAGCAAGCACGTCCTTGTCCCAGCGCAGCGTTCAGTTGTCCATACCCCAGTCCTTGGAATGCAAGCGCAAATACGCGGCCAACGCCACACAGGCCACATTACTAAATTCCCACAATTCGCGACTGCTTTCGCTCAAAATGTTGCCCTTTAGGCTCGTGGAGATGGAAGCTTTCTGCAACCTGATGGCGGTGGCCGTCCCTCGGTACTGGGTCCCCAGCCGCCACTATTTGTCCCGGTATGCCATCCTTGCATTACACAAGCACGTGTCCAACAACATTAGCCGTGCGCTCAACAATGCAGTTACTGAGAAAGTCCACCTAACCACGGACATGTGGAAAAGTGCTTGTGGGCAGGGATGGTACATCTCGCTGATGGCACACTGGGTTAACATAGTGGAAGCCGGGACCCAGTCGGACCTTGGGACGGAACATATCCTCCCGACACCAAGGATTGCGGGCCCTATGTCAATCAGGGTTGCCCCCACAGTCTACAGCTAATGCACCTCATCCTCCTCATCCTCCTCCTCCTCTTCAGCCTCCATCTCCGAAATGACCACAGAGTTGTGGACAGCTCTGAAAGAGCAGGCAGATCTGTGGCTGACACCGCTGAACCTACAGGCAGGCATGGTCATATTTGACAATGGCCGGAACCCGGTGGCGGCTCTGGGGCGAGGCGAGCTCACACATGTACCATGCCTGGCCCATATGCTTAACCTCGTAGTTCAGCGGTTTCTCAAAACCTACCCGGAGCTGCTGGATCTGCTTGTCAAAGTAAGCCGCCTGTGTGCCCATTTTAGAAAGTCAGCTACAGCTTCAGCCGCCCTTGCTGTGCTTCAGTAGCGTTTGTAGCTTCCGGCTCACCAACTGGTGTGTGATGTCCCCACACATTGGAACTCTACACTGCGGATGTTGGGAAGGATTTGTGAGCAGAAGAGGGCAGTTGTTGACTACCAGCATCAATAAGGCCATCGGTATTCAGTTCAAACTCCACACATAAGACCTCAGGAGTGGAAAGGAATGTCAGACATCAGCACCATCCTCCAAAACTTTGAGGACTCCACCAAAATGGTGAGTGGCGATGATGCCATTATTAGCATCACCATCCCGCTTCTCTGTCTTCTGAAACACTCTCTGCTCACAATCAAAGAGGATGCATTTCAGGCGGAGCACGATGAGATGGAGCAAGGAACCATACAGGGTGATTACACACAGCCCAGCCTCATCTCATCCCAACTTGGATTGGGTGACAATGAGGAAGAGGAGGAGGAGAAAGAACAAGAGCTAGTTTCATGCTCTATAGATGGTACTACTGGCACAACTGTCATACCATCTGTTCAGCGTGGATGGCCAGAGGACAGAGAGGACGAGGAGGAGAGCATGGTCACTCGTACTCTTGGTGAGGACACGGAAGTCTTGCCTGTTAGCAATCTGGCACTCATGGCTGAGTTTATGTTATTCTGCCTTTCCCGTGACCCTCGCGTTCTAAAAATTTTGGGTGACAGTCATTACTTGTTGGTGACACTTCTAGACCCACACTACAAGGAGAACTTTATATCTCTTATTCCTTAGGCAGACAGGTCGACAAAAATGGGGCAGTACCAGAAGGCCCTTGTTGCGGAACTATTAAAAAAATTTCCATCTAAAAACGCTGGCGGCAGAGGTCACAGTTCGTTTGACAACTAAGGAGTACAGGCGAGAGAGACACAACTCCAATCCAGCAGAGGCAGGGGAACACTGTCAAAGTTCTGGGAGAGTTTTCTCAGCCCCTCCCATTACACAGGCCCTGAGGCGCGGGGTACTCTCAAAAAGAGTACTGAGTTTGGGAAGATGCTGAGGGAGTATCTTGCCGACAGTAGCAACGTCCTCCGTGATTCCTCTGTGCCTTATAATTATTGGGTATCCAAGCTGGACACTTGAAATGAACTGTCTCTCTACGCCTTGGAGGTCCTGGCCTGCCCTGCTGCTAGCGTTTTATCAGAGCGGGTTTTAAGTGCTGCTGGTGGAATTATAACTGATAAGCGCATCCGCCTGTCAACTGAAAATGCTGACAGGCTGACTCTTATAAAAATGAACAAGGGATGGATTGGGCCAGACTTCTCAACACCACCGAATGATAGCAGTGTAACATAAACTCAAATACAGTGTCTTTTTTTGGGAGGCGTATTCCCATGCACCTTTTCACACCCACACATGGAAAAGAAAATCTGACAGATTTGGGCAATGTATATATAATACACTCATTGTACA
Organism: Phyllobates terribilis; assembly: GCF_046119375.1. Lineage (NCBI taxonomy): Eukaryota > Metazoa > Chordata > Amphibia > Anura > Dendrobatidae > Phyllobates > Phyllobates terribilis. Next base: position 433,419,496 of record NW_027362761.1, read on the forward strand.
CATTATATTCCATCACAAAAATTGCCCACCTAGGGACTAATTGATGAGGGGATCATCATACAGAGATATGCAGGGGGGAAGGAGCCGAGGCTCAAAATTGATGATCCATCACAAATATCATGGCAAATAATATAAATTTTATTGAAAAATTACAATTAGGGGTGAATGCACATACATGAAGAACACACAGTATGTTAAAATAGCGCGCACAGTGGAGAAAAAAGCTCCATAGAAAACACAGTGGACATAGTATATATGATCACATAAAATATCATTAGCATGACAAGTATCTGCTGTATGTATATTGCTTATGGAAGCTTAATGGGGCATGTAAATCTAACATAATCAATATCTCAGGAGGAAGCTATTGCCTCTGAATCTGTCACGGGTGTGTCGCCACGAAGATCGTCACGAGTACACAGCCTGACTTCTCGCAGCTGACTTGTTGGTGCTTTGTGTTTTTCGGCAGTGAGGGAGTTAATTCTCTCTCTCTCTGTGCTAGACGAGGTCCAGCCTCGCCCAGCTGCAATCAATACTGCTGTAGTGAGACTCCTTCAAATGCCTGCTGGTCTGTTTGGGAAGTGTCGGTGAAAGCATTTCATTCAGACTAACAGAGCGGATCGTGGTGTTTGGAGTTTCTGAGATAAGTGTATTTGGAGTGTTTTTTCCCTTCCTCGCTTTATCATTTATCTCCTTTCCCGTTGGTGTTCCCTCTGTTGTAGTTGTGTAGTTGTTGTATGCAAGGTGGTTTTGGTTTTTCCCTTGTACTGTCTCGTTCGTCTAAATACTGTGTGTGGGCATATTATTACTTGTCCCCTTTTGTTGTGATCGGGGTCCTTCTCAGGACTAGATTACTTAGGTGCAGGGATCCTCAGGAGGTAGGGGTTACGCTGGCGGCCTGGACCTCTGTACCTTTAACAGTACCTCCAGGTTGAGGGACTAGTCAGGGCCCCAACTTAGGGTCAGCTTAGGCCCCCTACCTCCAGTATACAGAGACAGCGTGACAGAATCAGAGTTACCTTGAATAACTGCCCACGTGCGCGCCAACCAATAGCAGTGTAACATAAACTCAAATACAGTTTCTTTTTTTGGGAGGCGTATTCCCCTGCACTTTCTGATTTTGGCTATTTGCTCTTGTCCTCCTCCTTCTCCTTATCCTCATCCTCTACCACCATATCACCAGGGTGACTGTGATCCGTGATGCAACACCCACTTAATTTTTTTAAAGGGTGTTTATGATGCCCTTAAAAAAATTTTTTTATACAGTATGTTCATGTATACCCCCCAGGGGTAAATGTTTGACAGCCCATACACTTAGTGCATGGGCTTTACAAGTATAGGAGACCCGCTCCTTTCTAATGGGAACATTTTTTTATGAGGCCCTACTCCACATCTTTTCCAAGGTGCATTGGAGTGCCTCTCAATTTTTGTCAGCCCTTGCATTTATTACATAGGCCAACACTATGAGAGACCCACTTCCTGATAATGGGAACATTTTTTCATGAGGCCCTCTACGTCTCTTCCAAGGGGCATTGGAGTGCCTCCCAATTTTTGGCAGCCCTTGCATTCACTGCATAGGCCAACACTATGGGAGACCCATTTCCCAAGAATGGGAACATTGTTTTCAGGAGGCCCTCTGACCTCCATGCCTCTTCCAAGGGGCATTGGAGTGTCTCCAAATTTTTGGAAACCCTTGCATTCACTGCATAGGCAAACACAATGGGAGACCCACTTCCTAATAATGGGAACATTGTTTTCAGGAGGCCCTCTGACCTCCACGTCTCTTTCAAGGGGCATTGGAGTGCGTCTAAATTTTGGCAACCCTTGCATTCACTGCATAGGTAAACACAATGGAAGACCCACTTCCTAAAAATGGGAAAAAAAAAATTCAGGAGGCCCTCCTCTAAGTCTCTTCCAAGGGGCATTGGAGTAGGTTCAAATTTTTGGCAGCCCTTGCATTCACTGCATAGGCAAACAGTATGGTAAACCCACTTCCTAATAATGGGAACATTGTTTTTGGAGGCCCTCCTCTAAGTCTCTTCAAAGGGGTATTGGGTTGCGTCCAAATTTTCAAAGGGGTATTGGGGTGCGTCCAAATTTTTGGCAGACCTGCCACTCACTGCATACGCAATAACAGTATAGGAGACCCTCTTTTTAGCAATAGGAACAACAAAGCATAGCCGGCTGATGGCTCTCTAAGAATAGCAAGGGCCAACTGCTGGCCCTTTAAGAATAGTAAAGGCCGCCTGATGGTCCTATAAAAATAGGCTTTGTGACTTTCAGAGTCCCTCCACATGGCCAGATAAGGTTGTAAAATGTTAAGATGACATTTCCCGGTGAATGCATTCATCACGGTTGAAAGCAATGCAAAAGTGCGAAAACACATCAAAAACGCTACATGTGAACATAGCCCAAGATGTGGAGGAGTATTTTTGTTTTTGTTTTTTTATTTTGCCTTATATACAAGTCATTAACCTGGAAAGGATGTTCCTTAACATATTTCCCAGGAAAATCCATTTTTGTTTCGTTTTTGTATGTTTTATTGTGAGTCCGTAAAAGTGGCGTAATACCTTTGCCAACATTGTTGACAGCAGTGACCTGGGAGTCAGAAATTCTTCCAGGGGTCTTCCCCATGCTGTTCCCATGTCATTTGAGCACTGTTCCCATCGATTTGGGCAATTTTTAGGCCCTCTGCAGACCGCCGGGGGGAGCCGCCTGAAAAATGCATTTTACTGCTCGCCCATCACTAATTATAATGGCTATTGAGAAATTGTGTGCCATTGGTGTTGCTATGTGGTCTGGTGTTCTATGAATTAGTTGGCTTGGGCATCACAATAGGCTCATCTGTGGATGGAAATCTAGTGTGTCTGACATTTCCCCATGTCTTAGTGTAACCTGTTGTGTTCAAACTTATTCTGTATAAATGTGAGTGACTTCATCAGAACCAAATCTTGTTCAAAGTTAGTGATATGCATGGTGATGCCCTGATTGACTATGAAAAAGTCAATATGACTTGAAGGGAGTGATAGGTTATTAATAGAGTTGAGAGAACCCGAACTGTAAAGTTCAGGGTTCGTATCGGAAAAGTCTGTGTTCATGTTCGCACGAGAGAGAAAATACATGATACAAAATAAGGAGCAGAGCACTCATAGGGCAACAAAGTACAAAGAGGGGATAATATATATATATATATTGTATGATGGGATATACGGCTATGTCCACCTTCAGGGCCACTGAGGGTGCCCCGCTCACCGTCAAATGTTGTGTTAAGATTATAACACAAACAGAGCAAATTGTCAAGTAGGCATAGCTTCTGCTGTTTAGTTCCATTGGGTGAAAACATCCATGAGTGTATTAGGATGCCTTGAAGTCTTGCAGAACTATGGACTATTAGCTGTGCTGATGCTAATGGAAGATTCATGGATGCAGGTAGGTATATTATATAGATATTTATAGGCTTCTTCTCTGACCACTCCATTTTAACGTCGGACAAACCCCTTCATCAGGTCCGACCCTGAAACATGTAGATAAAATAAGGGTCTTACGAGGAATTGGGCATGGAAGAGGACAAAGCAGGATCTTATAATGAATGTGGGTATGAGACAGGACAATACAAGGGTCTTATGACGAATTAGGGTGTGAGAGAGGACAACACAGGATCTTATAATGAATGGTGGTGAGAAAAGAAAATGCAGGACCTTATAATGTTTTGGCGGGGTGAGAGAGGACAATACAAGATGTTATGATGAATTGGGGAGGCGAGAGAGGACAGTACGGGATCTTATGATGAACTGAAGGGTGAATGAAGACACTGAAGGGTCTTATAATGAATGGGGATTAGAGAAAATAATACAGGGTCTTCTGAATTGGGAGTGAGAAAAAACAATACAGGGTGTTATAATGAGATTGGGGTGAGAAGTGACAATGCAGGGTCTTATAATAAATGGGGGATGAGAGAGGACAATACAGGGACTTATAATGAATGAAGGGTGCAAGAGAGGAGAATACAAGGCCTAATAATAAATTAGGAGGAGTGACAGAGGACACTACAGTTCTTATTATAAACTGGGGGGTGAGAGTGGACAATACAGGCTCTTATAATAATTTTGGGAGTGAGAGAAGTCACAGGCCAGGGACTTGTAATGTATTTGGGGAAGAGTCACAGTGGCTATTTAATTTATATTTATTGGGAGGTAAAAAGTGATTAATTACAGTTAATGGAAGGTACAGTGCTGGCTTATCAATTTATATTTTGAATGGTGTGCAGCTAACTGGATATTGTGGGGTCCATATTTGTATAGAGGGGTGCAGTGTGGGGAATATGTATATGCCATATATGTATATATATTGTATATTTAATACATATAATTTGTAATCTTGTTTGCTATTAAGGGGTGCAGACACACTTCTTGCACAGGGACCAAGCAGTCAGAGTCCATCCCTGGTCTATACTGCATGTGACCATGCAACAAACATATTATTCCCATTTTCAGTTATATCAGCTGTAAGGCAGCAGCTTTTCCACCTGTGAATTTAGTGAGACAGTTACCCAGGTAAGTTAAATCAAACATCCTGTCCAAACAAACAAACATGTCCAAAGACTACACACATAAAATGGCTAACCTCTGGATCGCAGGCAGGAACAGGTAATTAAAGTCCAGTGCCGCTGGCACCTGCACCCCCCATAAGTTTCTAGGGTGCTACCGTGGTTACCCATGTCAATAGCTTTGGTCTGTGTTAGCCTCACACTGTCAGGCATACGTCCATAGCACCTTCAGCTCTGCTACATGTGAATTCCAAACACAAAACTGACACACCCAAACCTTAACGGCAGGTTCAAATGAGCCATGAGCCACTTGTAAGCCCCAGACTGGAGGGAAAGATCCGTCCCACTACCATCCTACACATCTCTCCAAAAATGAAAGCCCAATTCAGGTTTTCCTAAACTGACTTGGTCACATAACTTGACCCAGTCCACACCTTATTTTTATTTTGCACGGTAACCACAGCAATTGCTGTGATTACAACGCTCTTCAGTGGTTCAATATGCTTCCAAGCACATTCTGAGGGATACATAATGATCCTCGCATATAATTCCCCTCACTGTCTCACACAGCATTGTGTTTATGAAAAGACCTACAATTCTCAAACAGAAAAAAAATCTTAATTTTGACTATTATGCTCTTTTCTGTCAGATATATCCAACAGATAAAACTTTCTACAACTTTTGGTTTTACTTGTATTACTTGTATTCAGTTCAGTAAGAGCAAGTTGATATTTTCCATTAGATTCTGCAAAATCCTATTTTGTTAACACTGATACAGGGATAGATAGAAAAATATATTAGAATTACAGGACTGTGAAAATGTTGAAAAACAGAGAATATTGCTAAAGACAATCGTTTTGAAATACAGTTTGAGAAGAGAAATGTTTCACCCATGGGTTTAAATTATACTATTGTAATGATAACACTCTGCTTCTTCTCTTCAACCATCATACTATATTCAGCTCTTCATTCTTTACAGTTTATAACACTTGATGCTGATGTTGCAGATGTGTTTTCACTAGAATTATGGTCTAAAGCAAGTCAGCTTGGTCATCAATGATGGATATTTTTTCTAAAGTTATTGAAAAGATTGAGAACCTGAAAACAATCAGCAGAATTTTAGAAAATAAATGTCATATCCTGAAATAAGGAGGATTTTCTAAGGATCTCTTCACTGCTGTTGCAGACTTGTATGATGTATCCAAACAGGGCACAAATGACCCTACTGATGTATAATCCAGCAAGGCTTCAGCAAGACCTAATGTAGATATGAACAAAGCTACAGCGTGCGCGCTATTAGGGAGAATGAATGGTCAATGCTCCCCACACAGGCAGTCCCGGCATGGGGAGCAGTGACTATTCCAGCACAGAGCGGAACACAGCGCTGGAGGAGAGAGGAGGTAGTATGATTGTTTATTTTTTTTCTCTGCAGTGTGATGGGGATCAAGGGGTACCAAGCATACCAGGATGAGGGGGGCATACATACAGGGATGAAGGGGGCCATGCAAACAAGGATGAGGGGGCCATAAATACCGGGATGAGGGGGGCCATGCATACAAGGATGAGGGGGGCCATTCATACAAGGATGAAGGGGGCCCTACATACAGGGATGAAGGGGGCCATGCATACATGGATGAAGGGGGCCATACATACAGGGATGAAGGGGGCCATATACAGGGATGAAGGGGGCCATACATACAGGGATGATGGGGCTATACATACAGGGATGAAGCATGAGGGGGGCCATACATACAGCAATGAAGGATGAGGGGGGCTATACATACAGGGATGAAGGGGGCCATACATACAGGGATGAAGAGTGCCATACATACCAGGAAGAGGAATGAAAGTACCATACATACCAGGAAGAGGGATGAAGGTGCCATACATACCAGGATGGGTGTGAGGGGGGCAATACATAACAGGATGAAGGGGGCAATACATACCAGGAAGAGGGATAAGGGGGCCATGCATACCAGGATGAGGGATTGGGGTGCCATGCATACCAGGATGGTGGATTGGGGTGCCATGCATATCAGGATGGGGATGCGGGCCACGTATAACAGGAAGGAGGGGGCCATATATACCAGGATGGGGGATATTAACAGAATTGGGGGACATTACCCCCATAACAGTGTCAGCAGCAGACCCCATCCCCCTTAACAGGGCATCATGACCACATTTTTTCCTTAAATTTTTAAAACCTAGGTGCGTCTTATGGTCCAGTACATCTTATAGTCCAAAAAATACGGTACCAATTGAGTTTTTGAGATACAATATCTGTGGTTTTTAATCTATTTATTTTTAATGAGGCAAAAGTGGGTGAGTTGACCTTTTTTATATTTTTAATAACATTTTTTATTCAATTCTTACTAAATTGTAGTCCACTTAGGGAACTTGAAACTGTGATCATCTAATCGCTTGCACTATATACATCTACACCACAGTATTGCTTGAAAGGCAAAAATCACAGTCTCCTTTGAATGCCAGGAACACAGAGTCACCGATGAATGGTTAGTTCAGTGCACCCCCCCATCGATGTCACGGGTGTATCAGAGGTGACAGACAGTCGCCCTGCAGTTTTTTTCAGGAGATCTCTACGTTTGGCATTAAAGACATCTTCTTAGATGAGAGGCTGTCTCTAGGACCTAGCGGATACCTCCCTCTGGTAATTAGCTCCCTGGCCTGGGTATTTATATAACTGGTGTGTCTGAGATGGAGATGCCAGCTATATTCATTTCTACGTGTGAAGGCTTAGCAAGAGCAGTACTTCGTCCTCTCTGGAGCTTGAGGCCGAGTTCGCATTTGTTTGGAGTCATCTAAAGCTAAGCATTCTCCTCCTGTTTGTCTACCCTTGTTGTCTATAGAGTTTAGTGGAGATTGACTAGTGCTCATCTCCTCCCTTCCCTATCCTTAGCCATATGCCAGAAAAAGACAAGGCGAGGCACGCATGCAGCGATTGCTGAAGAGGCAATATAGGGACGGTAGTTGAGACAGGGTGACACTAGACCAGATTAGGAGGTCTCAATTTCCCCCTTTCCCTAGTGTCTGGGCTCCCTTTCCCTCTTCCCTCTGTGTTGCACTAAGTCTTTCCAACACTTGGAGTGACATTATCGCCGGTCGAGCACGTTTTGAAAAGAAAAAAACAAAAATGACATTTTTTCTCTTCTGTCTGCTTTTGGGTGTTTTTCTCCTTTGGTATGGGTTCAGTTGTAGAGCTTGCAGAGTGGCTGCACAGGCTGTCTCTGGAGGTGAATGACCTCCGCGGTGAGGTACAGCAGCAGCATCAGTGGTTACAGGTCGCCAATGTGGGGGTCTGTCCAGCCTGGTAACAGGTAGGCCTGTCCAGCCTGAACCCAAGGTTGGCCTCCCGGACAGGTTTTCAGGAGGTAGGGACAAGTTTTTTGTATTAAAGGAGGCATGCAAATTGTATTTCAAACTTTGTCCTTACTCCTCCGGTAATGAGGAGCAATGGGTTGGTATTCTGATCTCTCTATTGCAGGGAGATCCTCAGTCATGGGTGTTTTCGTTACCCCAGGACTCAGTTTGTCTCCTGTCTGTGGAGGAGTTTTTCGGAGCTCTGGCCCTCATATATGATGACCCTCACGAGATGCCTTGGCTAAGTCTAGGCTACGTCGTCTTCAGCAGGGGAATCGGTCAGTGGAAACGTACAGTTCGGAATTCCGTAGATGGGCGACGGATTCCAAATGGAATGACTCAGCCCTTAGAAGTCAGTTTTGTGAGGGGCTTACTGAAAGGTTGAAAGATACCTTGCCAGTATATGACACCCCTCAGTCCTTGTAGGCTGCCATGTCTTTGGCCATACGTCTTGATAGACGCCTTCGGGACAGACGGGTAAGACCACCTTCTCCGGGGCTTTCTTGCGGGGTTGTGTACCGCTGCCAGGGGAGTGGTCTGGGGGTGAACCAATAGTGGGGGAGGTGGAGGAACCCATGCAGTTAGGGGGTGTTTCTACATCATACATCTCCCCAGAGATTCGCAAGAAAAAAGGCGTATGTTTTTTTTGTGGGAAAAAGGGATGTATTGTTTGGACCTGTCCTTCAATTCCTAAACAAAAGGAGACTTGATTAACTTTTAGTAGTCTGGAGTTGGATAAAAAAGGGATGCATTTGTGGCCAAACTGCAGTTCCCGCTTTGTCCTGACAGCTGAGGTGGTGCTAGAGAGCAAAACTGAGAAAATTTCTGTGTTTGTTGACAGTGGAGCCGGAGTCAGCATGGTTGATGCCGAGTTTGTGAAAACTCATGGTCTTGCTTGCTGTGCTTTAGCTGTACCTATTTCCATCTTTGCCATTGACTCGGCACCACTTGGACAGAAAGCATTTACTCAGATTGTATATAATGTAAAGCTGAGGGTGGGGTCAGTTCATTGTGAAACAATTCCTTGCTATGTTCTGGACAATCTTCCCACACCTATTGTCTTGGGTATACCTTGGCTTGTTAAACATAATCCGCTAGTGGATTGGCATACGGGGAGCTTATTGAATGGGGAGATTACTGCCATGAGAACTGTCTAGACATTTCCATTGCTACTGTCTCTACGGAAATTTTACCTGCTTTTCTGTGTCTGGTTTTGAGGATGTTTTTTCTGAGAGGGTGTGTCAGGATTTGCCTCCTCATCGTGCTTATGACTGTTCTATTAACCTGACCCCCGGAACTAAACTACCGAAATCCAGACTGTATAATCTTTCTGGCCCTGAAAGACAAGCCATGAAGGATTTAATTGTGGAAAGTCTGGAGAAGGGACTTATCAGACCCTCATCTTCACCCGTGGCGGCAGGGTTCTTTTTTGTGAAGAAAAAAGATGGCGGTCTACATCCCTGTTTAGATTTCCGGGAATTAAATCAAATTACCATCTGTGATCCATACCCTTTTCCTCTGATTCCAGATTTGTTCAGCCAGATTGTGGGAGCTAAGGTATTCTCCAAATTGGATTTAAGGGAAGCCTACAACCTGGTTAGAATCAGAGAAGGGGGCGAATGGAAAACAGCATTCAATACCCCGGAAGGACATTTCGAGAGTCTGGTTATGCCTTTTGGTTTGACTAAGGCACCTGCGTTATTCCAGCCTTTCATAAATGATATTTTCCATCATTTGGTGGGGAGGTTTGTGGTGGTCTATCTGGACGATATTTTGGTTTACTTACCTGATTTTGAGACTCATCAGGGCCATATTAAGCAGGTGCTCCAGATATTAAGGGATGACAAACTTTATGGCAAACTGGAAAAATGGGTTTTCGCTGTTCAGGAGGTGCAGTTTTTGGAGTACTTGTCATCTTTGAGTTTTCGGATGGATCCGGAGAAGATCCGTGCAGTCCTCGACGGGAAATGTCCCGAGAACCTGAAGGCTCTACAACGTTTTCTAGGCTTTACTAATTTTTATCGGAAATTCATCCAAAATCACTCTGTTATTGTGAAACCCCTCACTGACATGATTAAGACGGGGTCTAATTTTTCGAAATGGTCGGATGCTTCCCTACAGGCTTTTTCTTCCTTAAAGAATCATTTTGCCACTGCACCTATACTCAGTCAACCCAATGTTTCTCAACCCTTTATTGTGGAGGTTGATGCATCGGATGTCGGGGTTGGAGCTGTGTTGTCTCAGGGTTCGCCCCCTGGTAAATGGGGTCGATGCACCTTCTTTTCTAAAGAATTGTCTTTGGCTGAGAGAAATTATGACGTGGATAATATGGAACTTTTGGCGATCAAATTGACGTTGGAAGAATGGCAACATTGGTTGGAAGGGGCTGTCCATCCTATTACTGTTATTACTGACTGTAGCGTCGGCGTCCCTGCCTCCTGCTAGGCAGGGACGCCGTTCGCCTCACCTCTCCGCTCCGTGCCTGGCGGCTTCCTCCCACTCTGCTGGCAGCGCGCGCTGCTTCCCGGCCTCTGTGCTTAGGGCGCACGCGCGCACGCTCCCCCTCTCTTAAAGGGGCCGCACGCGTCGTCCTAAGGAGTCCCCGGCCAATGGCCGGAGGACCTCACCATATTTAAGGCACCTCCTCCAAAATGGAGGTGCCCGAGCAATGCTGTTGCAAAGCCTTTCAACTCTGCTTCAGCCCTCAGGTCCCGTTACCAGATACCTGCCAGTTACCTGCCAGATCTCTGCTTGATACCTACCTGATTCCTGTCTATCTGCTTGCATTCCTGTGGTCCGACAGTCTGCCTTCCAACACCTGTCAGTCTGTCTATGGATCTGCCCACCCACTCACCTGGGAGAGCTCGCATACCTGCCTGCTAGCCTACCTGGAGGCTCTACCATCACTTGCCGTGACCACCTGCCTGTCCAGAGACTCCTGCCCGCTCACCTGGGAGCGCTCACCTGCTACCTGCCTGCTAGCCTACCTGGAGGCTCTGCCGTCCCTTGCCGTGACCACCTGCCTGTCCAGAGACTCCTGCCCGCTCACCTGGGAGCGCTCACCTGCTGCCTGCCTGCTAGCCTACCTGGAGGCTCTGCCGTCCCTTGCCGTGACCACCTGCCTGTCCAGAGACTCTTGCCCACTCACCTGGGAGCGCTCACCTACCTGCCTGCTAGCCTAACTAGAGACTCTTTCCCTGCTGTCACTTGCCGTGACCACCTGCCTGTCTAGAGACTCTTTCCCTGCTGTCACTTGCCGTGACCACCTGCCTGTCTAGAGACTCTTATACTGCTGTCACTTGCCATGACCACCTGCCTGTCTAAAGACTCTTACCCTGCTGTCACTTGCCGTGACCACCCACCTGTCAAGAGACTATCCCCGTCACTTGCCGTGACCTCCTGCCCTTCTACCCAGAGACTGTCCCTGTCACTTGCCGTGACTACCTGCCCGCCTTCCCTGGGAGCCACCCGCTTCCTTACAAGGACTGCCCCTTTGTATAGTTGCTCAGAGGTTCCACCTCCCAGACCCGTTACAGTTTGCTCGGGCCATGGAACCCGGTGGCACCCAAACTCCCTCGCTCTCGGACCTATGTCATGAACTTTCCCGTCAGAGGTCCCAACAGGACTCCATCCTGAGTCACCTGCGTAGTGTTAACTCCTGCCTGGACACATTGACTGCCTCATCGGGAGCGGCCTCCACTCGCACACTTACTACCCCGGCGCCGCCGCTGCCCATCAATACCATGGTATCTCTTCCCGGTCCCCGCCTCTCCGCCCCGCCTCGTTTTGGCGGAGACCCCGGCCAGGCACGGGGCTTCGTTAACCAGTGCACTCTGCACTTCGAACTGTTGGCACCCCAGTTTTCCACCGACCGAGCCAAAGTAGCCTTCATCATGTCCCATCTCACGGGGGAGGCGCTGGCTTGGCTAAATCCTCTATGGGAGAGTGGAGACCCCCTGGTGTCCAACCTGCCAGCCTTTCTCACGGCTTTCCGGAAAGTCTTCAACGAACCAGGGCGGAAGACCTCATCCGCCTCATCCCTGCTACGCCTCCGTCAAGGAAGTCTCACCGTGGGCCAATATGCCATACGGTTCCGTACCCTTGCTTCGGAGCTTGCCTGGGATAACGACGCCCTGGTGTCCGTCTTCTGGGAAGGTCTGTCTGGCCGTATTAAAGATGAACTCGCCGGTCAGGACATTCCTACCACTTTCGACGACTTAATAACACTTGCTACCCGGATTGACATCCGGTTCCAGGAGCGCACCAAAGAGGTCACCCGTGAAAGGAGGTTTCCATGCCTTGCCCCTACCTTCCAGAAACCCGTCACTTCCTCCGTTACTCCCCAGGCGCACTCACCCGAGCCTATGCAGGTCGACCAGACCAAGATGGTCAAAACCCGTCAAGAATTACGCCGTGCCGAGGGGAGCTGCTCCTACTGTGGCAGTATGGAGCACCGGATCCGTTCCTGCCCGGAGAGGTCGGGAAACACCTGTGTCTAGGATCGCTCAGAGAGGTCATCCTAGACAAGAGTAAACCCTCTCCATCTCTGATGCTGTCGGTCTCTCTCATCTGCGGGGAGAACCGTTATTTTGAACTGACTCAACTTGACTCTGGAGCTGCCGGAAATCTCATTTCTCAGTCCCTGGTAGAGAAATACCGCATTCCCACTGAACCTCTGGCTGTACCCTTATCTGTCGCCGCCGTGGATGGGGGCCTCTTACCACATCCCATCCAACTCATCACCGAATCCATAACTCTGCAGGTGGGAATGCTGCACTCTGAGAGCATCTTCTTTCATGTTCTGCCTGGACTCTCTCACGCCCTCTTGCTAGGCCTACCTTGGCTTCAGAAACATGCACCCGTGCTTGATTGGCAGACCGGAGAAATCCTTCGCTGGGGACAGGACTGCCATAAGGCTTGTTTAGTTCCCGTTCATCCTGCCCGTCCTTCTCCTACCCCAGCCAATCTACCCGGCCGTATTTACCCTTTGTCCGCTGCTGAGACCCGGTCCATGTCAGAATAAATTGAGGAGAATCTGGCCCGGGGATTTATCCGGAAATCTACCTCCCCGGCGGGAGCAGGCTTCTTCTTCGTCAAAAAGAAGGACGGCTCACTCCGTCCCTGTATAGACTATAGAGGCCTTAACCAGATCACGGTGAAAAATAAATACCCTCTTCCGCTCATTCCTGAATTATTTGACCGTCTAAGGGGGGCTAGAATCTTCACCAAGCTGGACCTCCGTGGGACGTATAACCTGGTCCATATCCGTCAGGGGGATGAATGGAAGACGGCATTCAACACCCGGGACGGCCACTATGAATACCTTGTAATGCCCTTCGGTCTCTGTAATGCTCCCGCCGTCTTTCAAGAGTTGGTCAATGACATCTTCCGTGACCTTCTCTACTCCTGCGTGGTGGTGTACCTGGACGACATCTTGGTTTTCTCTCCGGATCTCCTCACTCACCGGAAGGACGTTCGTCAGGTCCTACTCAGGCTCAGGCAGAACCACCTCTATGCTAAATATGAGAAGTGCCTCTTTGAGCAGACCTCGCTTCCATTTCTGGGCTACATAATCTCTCAGACCGGCCTACGAATGGATCCTGAGAAACTGTCTGCCATCCAGAAATGGCCCCGACCAGAGGGGTTGAAAGCTATTCTGTGGTTCCTGGGCTTCGCCAACTACTACCACCTCTTCATTCCGCACTTCTCTTCCCGGACTGCCCCTATCTCGGCGCTCACCCGTAAGGGCGCTAATCCCAGAGAATGGCTGCCCGAAGCAGAGGAGGCCTTCCTTTCCTTAAAACAAGCTTTTTCCTCCGCCCCTGTGCTGCATCGTCCGGAAGGCAACAAACAATTCTTCCTAGAAGTCGACGCTTCCTCCTCCGGAGCCGGAGCGGTACTTACCCAAAAGTCATCTTCCGGAAGAATGGAAACCTGCGGCTTCTTCTCCAAACTCTTCTCCTCTCCTGAGCGCAATTATTCTATAGGAGACCGAGAATTGTTGGCCATTAAGCTGGCACTGGAGGAGTGGCGTTACCTGCTCGAGGGGGCTCTTCACCCGGTAATAATTTACACGGACCACAAGAACTTGGCTTACCTCCAGAGTGCCCAGAGACTTAACCCGCGCCAAGCCCGGTGGTCCTTGTTCTTCGCCCGCTTTAATTTCATTCTTCATTTTCGCCCGGCTGACAAAAACATCAAAGCTGATGCCTTGTCCTGATCCTTTTTGGTCTCTGATCTTGAGGAGGAGCCTAAACACATCATCGACCCCGCCAAAGTAATGCAGGTGGCCCCCGTGAATCTAAATCGTCTTCCACCCGGTAAGACGTTCGTAACTGTACCTGATCATGAGAAGGTCCTACACTGGGGACACTCGTCCAAGCTAGCTGGCCACGCTGGTCAGAAAAAGACCCTCCAGCTTATTACCCGGCATTACTGGTGGCCTACCCTGCACAATGATGTAATAGGCTTTGTTTCAGCCTGTGTGTCCTGCGCCCGCAACAAGGTTCCGAGACATCTGCCAGCCGGCCGTCTCCTTCCACTTCCTGTACCTGCTGCCCCGTGGCAGCATATAGCTATGGACTTTATAACCTCTGCCGGTTGTACAGTCATTTGGGTGGTCGCTGACCGCTTTTTCAAAATGGCTCACTTTATTCCCATGCCGGGTCACCCGTCTGCGTCAGAGTTAGCTAAAGACTTTATCCATCATGTCTTCCGTCTTCATGGTCTTCCTCTCCACATCGTATCCGACCGAGGGGTTCAGTTCACCTCTCGCTTTTGGCGAGCCATGTGTAAATTGCTGGGGGTCACCTTGGACTTTTCTTCTGCTTATCACCCACAGTCCAATGGCCAAGTAGAACGGATCAACCAAATTTTAACCAGTTTCCTCCGGCACTTTGTTAATGCTCACCATTCCGACTGGGTGGATCTTTTACCGTGGGCCGAATTTTCCTACAATAATCACGAGAGCGAATCTTCCTCCAAATCCCCGTTTTTTGTAGTCTTCGGTCAGCATCCTCGGATCCCATTTCCCATCTCCACCTCGGTGGACAATCCGGCTGCGGAATCTCTCGTTAACGAATTTTCCTCCATTTGGGAAAGTACCAGATCCGCACTTCTTCAGTCATCTGAGTGCATGAAAAAACAGGCTGACAAAAGACGTCTGGATCCACCACAATTCCGTCCTGGAGATAAGGTCTGGCTCTCGTCCAAATATGTCCGGCTCAAGATTCCTTCCTACAAGTTAGGGCCTCGGTTCATCGGTCCACTGGAAGTTATCAAACAAATCAACCCGGTGGCCTATAAATTGAAACTCCCGGCCAATTTGCGGATTCCTAACTCCTTCCATGTATCTCTACTCAAACCCATGGTACTTAACTCTTTTTCCAAGTCTACAGGTACGCCTCCTGCTCCGGTTTCCCCTGAAAACGAGTTTGAGATAGAGAACATTCTGGCCACCAAAAGGGTAAGAGGAAAGTCCTTTTTTCTAGTGGATTGGAAGGGGTTTGGTCCTGAGGAGAGAACATGGGAGCCCCGGGAGAACATCCATGCCCCTCTCATCCTTGATAAATTTCTCTCTGGCCTAAAAAAGGGGGGGCCTAAAGGGGGGGGTACTGTAGCGTCGGCGTCCCTGCCTCCTGCTAGGCAGGGACGCCGTTCCCCTCACCTCTCCGCTCCGTGCCCGGCGGCTTCCCCCCGCTCTGCTCCCCCTCTCTTAAAGGGGCCGCGCGCGCCGTCCTAAGACAGTCCCCGGCCAATGGCCGGAGGACCTCACCATATATAAGGCACCTCCTCCAAAATGGAGGTGCCCGAGCAATGTTATTGCAAAGCCTTTCAACTCTGCTTCAGCCCTCAGGTCCCGTTACCAGATACCTGCCAGTTACCTGCCAGATCTCTGCTTGATACCTACCTGATTCCTGTCTATCTGCTTGCATTCCTGCGGTCCGACAGTCTGCCTTCCAACACCTGTCAGTCTGTCTATGGATCTGCCCGCCCGCTCACCTGGGAGCGCTCACCTGCTACCTGCCTGCTAGCCTACCTGGAGGCTCTACTGTCACTTGCCGTGACCACCTGCCTGTCCAGAGACTCCTGCCCGCTCACCTGGGAGCGCTCACCTGCTACCTGCCTGCTAGTCTACCTGGAGGCTCTGCCGTCACTTGCCGTGACCACCTGCCTGTCCAGAGACTCCTGCCCGCTCACCTGGGAGTGCTCACCTGCTACCTGCCTGCTAGCCTACCTGGAGGCTCTGCCGTCACTTGACGTGACCACCTGCCTGTCCAGAGACTCTTGCCCGCTCACCTGGGAGCGCTCACCTGCTACCTGCCTGCTAGCCTATCTAGAGACTCTTTCCCTGCTGTCACTTGCCGTGACCACCTGCCTGTCTAGAGACTCTTTCCCTGCTGTCACTTGCTGTGACCCCCTGCCTGTCTAGAGACTGTCCCCGTCTCTTGCCGTGACTTCCTGCCCTTCTACCCAGAGACTGTCCCTGTCACTTGCCGTGACTACCTGCCCGCCTTCCCTGGGAGTCACCCGCTTCCTTACAAGGACTGCCCCTTTGTATAGTTGCTCAGAGGTTCCACCTCCCAGACCCGTTACACTGACCATAAGAACATGTCATATCTCCAGTCAGCTAAACGTCTCAACCCTAGGCAAGCCAGATGGTCCCTATTTTTTACTAGGTTCAATTTTGTTGTCACTTTTCATCCAGGGTTCAAAAACATCAAGGCTGATGCTTTGTCCTGGAGCTTCCCTGGTGGTGGTGACCATGAGAACCCTGCCCCGATATTACAGAAAGGGGTAGTCATTTCGGCCCTTTATCCTGAACTGGAGGATGAGGTGTTGGAGGCACAGGGGGATGCCCCTGCCTCCTGCCCTTCAGGAAAGTTATTTGTACCATTTGATCTGTGCCGCAAAGTAATTAAAAAATATCATAACTCTGTCCTTGCTGGGCATCCAGGTGGTAAGGCAACTGTAGACCTCCTCTCTCGTTGTTTTTGGTGGCCGGGGTTGCACCGGGATGTCATTGAACACATAGCTGCTTGTAGTATTTGTGCGCGGTCTAAGGTTTCGCATACCTGTCCGTCTGGTACTCTTCTTCCGCTACCTATCCCTAGTAGGCCATGGACACACTTGTCCATGGATTTTATTACTGACCTACCGGTTTTGGAGGCAAAGCGGTGGTCTTGGTGGTAGTTGATAGGTAGATAGGTTCAGTAAAATGGTTCACTTCGTTGCATTGCCTGCACTTCCAAATTCCAAGACACTTGCTCAGGTGTTCATAAATGAGATTGTGAAGCTTCACGGGGTTCCCTCCGATGTGGTGACAGATCAGGGGACCCAGTTTGTTTTCAAGTTCTGGAAGGCATTCTGTTCTCGACTGGGGGTGCAGCTGTCCTTTTCCTCTGCCTTCCACCCTCAGTCAAATGGTCAGACCGAGCATGTCAATCAGAACTTGGAAACCTACCTCAGGTGTTTTGTCTCTGAAAATCAGGAGGATTGGCCATCCTACTTACCGCTGGTATAATTTGCCATTAATAATCATCGGCAAGAATTCACTAGCAGGACACTGTTCTTCGGTGCATACCGTTATCACCCACAGTTTGGTACCTTTAGTGGGGGAGGAGCTTCAGGAGTTCCTGAGGAGGAACGGTTTGAATTGTCACTCTCCTCGGTATGGCAGGGTGTTCTGAGTAATTTAAAGATCATGGGAGACAGGTATAAATGTATGGCTGACAGGAAAAGCTTGCCATGTCCGGACCTGAATGTGAATGACTTTGTGTGGTTGTCTACCAGGAATTTAAGATTGAAAGTTCCTTCTTGAAAGTTGGGACCTAGGTTTATTGGTCCCTATAAAATAACCGCCGTCATTAACCCAGCAGCGTTTCGTCTTGAACTTCCTCAGGCCCTTAGGGTGCACAATGTGTTCCACAGTTCCTTACTCAAAAAGTATGTGGAACCTCTTGAGCCCTCACCTCTACCACCGCCCCCCAGTAATGGTTGATGGTAATCTGGAGTTCCAGATTTCGAGGATTGTAGATTTTCATATCCAATGTCATTCTCTACAATACTTGATGCACTGGAAAGGCTATGGTTCAGAGGAGAGGATGTGGGTTTCAGCATCAGAGGTGAATGCTCCCAAATTGGTTCGCTCATTCCACGCCTCTTTTCCTGAGAAACCCGGTCCTGAGTGTCCGGAGGCCACTCGTAGAGGGGGGGGGGTACTGTCACGGGTGTATCAGAAGTGACAGACAGTCACCCTGCAGTTGGGTGCAGGAGATCTCTAAGTTTGGCATTACAGACATCTTCTTGGATGAGAGGTTGTCTCTCTGACCTAGCCTTAGCCATATGCCAGGGAAAGACAGGACGAGGCACACGTGCGGCGATTGCTGAAGAGGCAATATAGGGATGGTAGTTGAGACAGGGTGACACTAGACCAGACTAGGAGGTCTCCACTTCCCCCTTTCCCTTGTGTCTGGGCTCCCTTTCCCTCTTCCCTCTATGTTGCACTAAGTCTTTCCCACACCTGGCATGACAATCGGTGATCCCAGGTTTACAGTAGCTGTGGGGGCTCCACTCCATTTGCGGCTGTTAGAGGCAGATGAATAAGTATATTAAGTGTACTGTGCCAAGCACTGCTCATGTGGGGTCCCACCGGGGGATCAACCTGTTCTCCTGTGGGCCAGTCCGAGACTGTGTGTCTGTGTGTGTCACAATATAAGGTTGTGGTGAAATGTTTTTTTACTGCTGCCTACAGTGTTGAAACTGTCTAACTAACCCTTACTTGCGTGGGAAGAGAATGATATTTGTAAGCAATTACACTATAAGCTATGAAAGTGAATGGCAGCTGTACTAGAAGTTAAACCAAAATATTTCCAGATTTATTGTATATAATATTACTATGTTATAAGTATTTGTATATGGTCTTTGATGGAATGTTACATGGAATGGAAAAGAAGTGCAAATTCAAATATTTAGGATGGATGTCCAGTCATGGGTTCAGAAATGATACTGAAGTTAAGTAACCTTAATTGATTTTTACATGTTTTTATATATTGTTTTTATTCCTAATTAGATATTTTTTTTTACCTTTGCTCCATTAGATCAGAGATTTGACCTATGATTACAGCATAGCTACAGTACTAATAAAGGTTCTGATATAGTCTGAGACACACCTTCTACCTCACCTTTTTAGCAGCTGTTCTTTCGCACCTCATTGATGCTCTGCCATCTCAGATTGGTAGCGCATTTCCATTAGAACAAGGGCAGACTAATTATAGTGTAGGACCATATGAAGGACAGAAAATCTCTTTATCAGGTTCTTTGTCCTGTCTCATTCCTTGCGTCTTCATGCTAAGAACTAGGCATACTAGTGTACAAGAGGTTTTACTCAGAGTGTAATAAAATGTACATACCGTTCAAAAGTTTGGGGTCACCCAGACAATTTTGTGTTTTCCATGAAAACTCATATTTTATTTATCAAATGAGTTGCAAAATGAATAGAAAATATAATCCAGACATTGACAAAGTTAGAAATAATGATTTTTATTTGAAAGAATAATTTTCTCCTTCAAACTTTGCTTTCGTCAAAGAATGCTCCCTTTGCAGCAATTACAGCATTGCAGACCTTTGGCATTCTAGCTGTAAATTTGCTGAGGTAATCTTGAAAAATTTCACCCCATGCTTTCTGAAGCCCCTCCCACAAGTTGGATTGGCTTGATGGGCACTTTTTGCGTACCATACGGTCAAGTTGCTCCCACAACAGCTCAATGGGGTTGAGATCTGGTGACTGCGCTGGTCACTCCATTACAGATAGAATACCAGCTGGCTGCTTCTTCCCTAAATAGTTCATGCATAATTTGGAGGTATGCTTTGGGTCATTGTCCTGTTGTAGGATGAAATTGGCTCCAATCAAGCGCTGTCCACAGGGTATGGCATGGCATTGCAAAAAGAAGTGATAGCCTTCCTTATTCAAAATCCCATTTACCTTATAGAAATCTCCCACTTTATCAGCACCAAAGCAACCCCAGACCATCACATTACCTCCACCATGCTTGACAGATGGCGTCAGGCACTCTTCCAGCATCTTTTCAGTTGTTCTGCGTCTTACAAATATTCTTCTGTGTGATCCAAACACCTCAAACTTTGATTTGTCTGTCCATAAAACTTTTTTCCAATCTTCCTCTGTCCAATGTCTGTGTTCTTTTGCCCATATTAATCTTTTCCTTTTATTAGCCAGTCTCAGATATGGCTTTTTCATTGCCACTTTGCCCTGGAGGCCAGCATCCCGGAGTCGCCTCTTCACTGTAGACGTTGACACTGGCGTTTTGAGTGTACTATTTAATGAAGCTGCCAGTTTCTTGGCAATTTCTTGCATGGAATAGCCTTCATTTCTAAGAAGAAGAATAGACTGTTGAGTTTCACATGAAAGTTCTCTTTTTCTGGCCATTTTGAGAGTTTCATAGAACAAACAAATGTAATGCTCCAGATTCTCAACTGGCTCAAAGGAAGGTCAATTTTATAGCTTCTCAAATCAGACAAACATTTTCCATAAATGGAAGATATGGGAACAGTTCTTTAATATTGTCATTTTTTAAGTTGTCTATTCAGAATAAATGCTTCATCCAACATATACTGATTTAGATAAATATCTACAGGCAGTTGTATAACTAGAGACCCATGGACCCCAGAGCAAAAATTGGACCTGGGCTTTCACCTTCATGTTGATCAGATGTAAGGGCCTTTGTAGCGTTCTAGATTCTATGAAGACATACATGTAATAGTTAGAGATGAGCGTTGTTCGACTCGAACTGTTCGCCAATCTCAAATTCGAGCTGTTTTGGGCGGTGTTCGAGCCGTTCGGCGGACACGAACGATTTGAGAAAAATTCGGCTGTTCGAGGTTATGTTCGATAACTGTTCGTGCACCAAAATCATAACTGGATTTTTTCTCAGTAATGATGAAAATGAATGTTAATACGCAGTTTGAGTGTACAGCGGGGCGGGGGGAGGGGGAGGGGATGGATCTCTGCAGGAATAATGAAGATCTCCATTTTTTTTTCTCTTTCCCGCATTTACAGTGGGGAGGTGCAATCTGTCAGACTATCAGCAGCGCACACACGGAGCGAAGTGCTTTTTTTCACACAAGCAAGGGCATGTGTCATTGGCAGTGTATGTCGCATGTCCTTGCCCTATAAGACCAAGCCATTTTCCCCGTCGCCACCATTTTCTCACTGCTGCAGCTGCGTGTTAGACGGCACCGCTGTTGCTGTGTGCGCTATACCTTGTTAAATTCAAGCCAATTTTCGCACAAATCTACAGATAGCTTGGGAGTAGGGAATAGTTGTGATTGCAGTCCTTTTAAGGGCTAGGTTACAGCATTTCCTACGACTTTTATCAGGGTGCTCTGTGCTCTTAAATAGATAGGTTGTGGGAGTAAAGACTAATTGTAATTGCAGTCCTTTTCAGGACTAGGTTACATCAGTTCCTATAAGTTTTTGCCAGGCAGGTCTGTGCCAGTGCTGTGCAAGTTTTATTCACAGCATTTGGCTGAATCTAGCAAAGCTAATCCTTTTTGGCCTATTGCAGAGTGTGTTAGTCAGTGGAGTAGCCTATCTGTGTTGCAAGATATACCACCTGTGTATAGAATACCAATTTTTTTACTGCACCTAGTGAAGTAAAATCTTTTGGGCATAGCGTCATTCTATTAGTCCATCTATACTGACCTCCATCAGGTTGCAAATTGAATATATTTTTTTTCTGCATCTACCTCTGAAAAAATATTTGGGCTTCTAGCAGTGTGTGGGACTTGTTCTATTAGTCCATCTATACTGACCTCCATCAGGTTGCAAACTGAATATAATTTTTTTCTGCATCTACCTCTGAAAAAATATTTGGGCTTCTAGCTGTGTGTGGGACTTGTTCTATTAGTCCATCTATACTGACCTCCATCACGTTGCAAATTCAAAATAATTTTTTGTCTGCATCTAGCTCTGAAAAAATATTTGGGCTTCTAGCAGTGTGTGGGACTTTCTCTATTAGTCCATCTATACTGACCTCCATCAGGTTGCAAATTAAAAATAATTTTTTGTCTGCATCTAGCTCTGAAAAAATATTTGGCCTTCTAGCAGTGTGTGGGACTTTCTCTATTAGTCCATCTATACTGACCTCCATCAGGTTGCAAACTGAATATATTTTTTTTCTGCATCTACCTCTGAAAAAATATTGGGGCTACTAGCTGTGTGTGGGACTTGTTCTATTAGTCCATCTATACTGACCTCCATCAGGTTTCAAATTGAATATAATTTTTTTCTGCATCTAACCCAGCCAATAGTTTTGGCCTAATACCACAGTTTGGCCACTCAGCTCTGCTCGGTTCCCATCCATTGTTTTTTTGTGCAAACAACTCCAGAGTTGTGAATTAGTTAACCACCAAAATGAGTGGAAAAAGGCCTGCTGCTGGTGGAAAGGGGAATAGGCGTATTGGGAAGGGGAAAAAGGGTTGTGTCCATGGGGTAGGTGTTAAAGCAACAGTAACATCTGCAGAAGAAAGACCATCTTCCAGCCAAACTAAAATGTCTACTTCTTTTAGCGGACAATGTGATAAGATCCCTTTCTTACGGCCACGCCAATCGCTACAAATTCCAGATGAGGCACAAAAACAGCAGGTGCTCCAACGGATATCAAGTGTTCCTTTAAGTGGGCTCTCCTCCACATCAACTTCAACATCACAAATACTCCAGTCCTCAAAGGTGTCACCCCAATCGCACTTGCTTCCTCACAGCTCCCAAATCTCCAGCTGCCCGTCTGAGTATGAGGTAGAACAGATGGTTGAGTCTGCAGAGCTGTTTACTCATACTATAGCCTGGGAATCAGAGGTCGACTCCAGCGCTTCTTTGAATCCAGACGAGGAAATGATCTGCACTGATGCCCAGAATCTTTATGAATCGGATCCAGGACCAGACGCAGAAGGTTCTGACCATAATGTAGACCCTCATTCCCAAACTGTAACTCCTGTTGGTGGAGACAATGAGGAAGACGATGATGAGACTCAAATACCTGATTGGAGCGACAACTTTAGTCTTTTGTCAGGGCAGGAACAGGTTGGCTCTGAGGACGACGGGTGTGATAACTAGTGTTGAGCCACCCCCGTAGTGTTCGAGTTCGGTTCGGTTCGTCGAACACCCGTGTGTTCGCCGAACTGTTCGTCGAACTGTTCGTCGAACACCTTCGAACACCGTTAAAACCAATGGCAGGCAAACAAAAACACATAGAAACACATAGAAAACACCTTCAAAGGTGTCCAAAAGCTGACAAACTGCTCAGAAGACACAACTAACACATGGAAAAGTGACAAGTACATATAGTCATGAGAAAACAAAAGAGGTGGAGGAGTAAAAGGAGGGGGAGACACAGATATAGGCATGTCATGCCCTTCTAAAATCCAAAAAGTGAGAAGCCGACACGTTCAGTCCGCTCCTGCCCGTGCCACCTCCGTGTCGCCGGGTTTGTGCCAGAGCCGCGGTGAACCCTGACGGCCAGCCCCCCTCTCCCAATACTGGTGCCTGTCCGCTGGTGGGTCGAGCGAGCCCCCCTGTGGTGGAGGCAGCTCTAAGTTTTTTAATTTAAATTGTCTCTCTAATTTGAATGAATACACTTTAAATCCATTTACAAGGATCTATTGGAGGGTAAGTCTCATGCCAGCAGCCGCGTAATCACAGCTCCAGTAGCGTCCACTGAAGCTGCTGCAGTTAAAAAGCTTTTATAAGGATTGAGCTCGGCTGTCCACCGCAAGGCATCCTACTGCCAGTCCCAGCCCCTATGCCTTGGGGTGCCTCCTGATGCTCTTCACTGAGTATCCCGTGGTCCCGAAGCATTTCCTTTGAAAAAATTAAGTGTCCAAACTACAGGTGGTGTAGCTTGCTTAACAACCGGGATAATCCGCTGACTAGCAGACACTGCTACTAGGCACAAAGTATTTCCTGGGCTAGATGCAGTTAAAAATTTGTAAGTAGATACTCTCGTTGGATGCTGAGAAAGCATTCCATAGAGTCTCCTGGCACGCCATATATGATTCTCTTAAAAAGCTTGGGGTAGGGGTCTAGGGGACCCTTTTATAGCCCAAATCATGGCCCTGTATCACAATACGTCACCTAGGCTGAAGATAAATGGAACTGTAGCACCCTGAGGGCTCAGTTGCTACAGACGTATTGCACCTCACCCAGAGGTGTGATATCTCACTCTCAGGTAAGGATGGAGTGTGGATCAGGACCCGACACCTGCATGCATTACACCACATTGCCGTGGGGCAGGGCGACCAATATGCCCCTGAGATGGGCACGACAGTCCCTGTCCCTGGCTGGAGTGGGGGGAGGGAACACTGAGGAAGGGGAACCCTGTAGTGCAGGAGCAGGGAGGAAGCAGTTCCTGGGTGCATAGAGAAGGGAGTATAAATGTCACGCTGTCTCTGTATACTGGAGGTAGGGGGCCTAAGCTGACCCTAAGCTGGGGCCCTGACTAATCCCTCAACCTGGAGGTACTGTTAAAGGTACAGAGGTCCAGGCCGCCAGCGTAACAGCTACCTCCTGAGGATCCCTGCACCTAAGTAATCTAGTCCTGAGAAGGACCCCGATCACAACAAAAGGGGACAAGTAATAATATGCCCACACACAGTACTTAGACGAACGAGACAGTACAAGGGAAAAACCAAAACCACCTTGCATACAAAAACTACACAACTACAACAGAGGGAACACCAACGGGAAAGGAGATAAATGATAAAGCGAGGAAGGGAAAAAACACTCCAAATACACTTATCTCTGAAACTCCAAATACCACGATCCGCTCTGTTAGTCTGCATGAAATGCTTTCACCGACACTTCCCTAACAGACCAGCAGGCATTTGAAGGAGTCTCACTACAGCAGCATTGATTGCAGCTGGGCGAGGCTGGACCTCGTCTAGCACAGAGAGAGAGAGAATTAACTCCCTCACTGCCGAAAAACACAAAGCTACAAAAAGTCAGCTGCGAGAAGTCAGGCTGTGTAATCGTGACGATCTTCGTGGCGACACACCCGTGACAGTACCCCCCCTTCTACGAGGGGCCTCCGAACCCTCAGGGCCAGGTTTATCCAGGTGAGTCGTGTGGAAGGCCCGAACTAATCGGTCTGTGTTAATATCCGACGCAGGAACCCACATCCTCTCCTCAGGACCATACCCTTTCCAATGAATCAGGTACTGAAGGGACCGGCGATTAAAGCGTGAATCGATGACCCTCGATACCTGGAACTCCAAGTTACCCTTGACCACCACTGGAGAGGGAGGTAAAGGTGACGGTACCACCGGCGCCACATACCTCTTAAGCAACGATCTGTGGAACACGTTGTGAATTTTAAACGTAGGGGGGAGTTCAAGACGGAATGCCACCGGATTAATAATAGAACTGATTCTGTACGGCCCGATGAACCTGGGACCCAGTTTCCAGGAGGGAACCTTAAGTTTTATATTCCTGGTAGACAACCATACCCGATCGTTCACACTTAGGTCCGGACCAGACACTCTCCTCCTATCAGCCATACGTTTGTATCGGTTCCCCATAGTATTCACATTCTTCAGCACCCCTCTCCATACTGAAGCGAGTGATGAGGAAAATCGTTCCTCCTCAGGAACCCCCGAAGAGCCCCCCCTACTGAAAGTACAAAACTGGGGGTGAAAACCATATGCCCCAAAAAACGGGGACTTACCAGTGGACTCGCTCCGCCTATTATTAAGAGCAAACTCTGCCAGAGGTAAGAAAGAAGCCCAGTCCTCCTGGTTCTCTGACACAAAACACCGGAGATATGTCTCCAAGCTCTGGTTCATACGTTCCGTCTGACCATTGGTCTGAGGATGAAAAGCCGATGAGAACGACAAATGCATCCCCCGCCGTGCACAAAACGCCTTCCAGAACTTGGACACAAACTGAGACCCCCGATCAGACACCACCTCGGAGGGTACCCCGTGAAGCCTCACAATCTCCCCAATGAACACCTGCGCAAGAGTTTTAGCATTAGGGAGAGCCGGAAGAGCGATAAAATGTGCCATCTTGCTGAACCTGTCCACTACAACGAGTATGACCGTTTTACCCGAAGACGGAGGGAGGTCCGTAATAAAGTCCATAGACAGATGAGTCCAAGGACGCTCTGGGATCTTCAAAGGTAAGAGGGCCCCAGACGGACGGGTATGTGAGGTCTTAGAGCGCGCACAAACCCCACAGGACGCGACAAAAGTTACCACCTCCTTATGTAAGTTAGTCCACCAAAACCGACGCGAGAGGAGATCCACAGTTGCTCTACTCCCGGGTGTCCTGCGAAAACTGAGTTATGGTGTGCCTCGATCACCTTTTGTCGCAACTGATCTGGAACAAACAGTCTCCCCGGAGGTCCAACAGGGGCGTCCCCCTGAGCCTCCAATACCTCCTCCTCCACCTCAGAGCATACTGCCGAAACCACCACCCCCTCCTGAAGGATAGGAATCGGGTCGTCCGTATTCCCGGCCCCAGGGAAACTACGAGATAAGGCATCCGCCTTTACATTTTTTGACCCAGGACGATATGTAACGACAAAATTAAACCTGGTAAAAAACAATGACCACCTAGCTTGTCTGGGATTCAGACGTTTCGCGGACTCCAGATATAGCAGGTTCTTGTGATCGGTGATGACGGTGACCGGATGGACTGCCCCCTCCAAAAAATGGCGCCACTCCTCAAAAGCTAACTTAATGGCCAAGAGTTCCCTATTGCCGACATCGTAATTCCTCTCAGCGGACGACAATTTTTTAGAGAAAAAGGCGCACGGATGCCACTTACCAGGGGACGAACCCTGTGACAATACTGCTCCCACCCCTACCTCGGAAGCGTCTACCTCTACAATGAATGGCTGTGACGCATCAAGTTGAATGAATATGGGTGCCGAGGCAAAACATTTTTTCAAGGAGGAGAATGCTTGACAAGCCTTGTCAGACCACCTAGAAAAATCCGTCCCCTTTTTAGTCATGTCTGTGAGAGGCTTAACCATGGACGAGAAATTACGAATGAACTTCCGGTAATAATTAGCAAACCCCAGGAAACGTTGTAGTGCCTTAAGATTCTCTGGCCGATCCCACTCAAGAACTGCCCGCACTTTCCCAGGGTCCATACGAAAACCGGACGCTGAAACCAGGAAGCCTAAAAACTGGAGTTCCTGTACGGCGAACACACACTTTTCCCATTTGGCATACAGTTTATTATCCCGCAAGATCTGTAACACCTGCCTAATGTGCTCCTGATGAGACACCAGATCCGGCGAGTAAATTAAGATATCATCCAGATATATGACAACAAACTGTCCCACCAGGCGGCGAAAAATGTCATTAACAAAGTGTTGGAACACCGCCGGGGCATTAGTCAGACCGAATGGCATGACAAGGTTCTCATAATGCCCCTCCGGAGTGTTAAACGCCGTCTTCCACTCATCCCCCTCCTTCATCCTAATCAGATTGTACGCCCCCCTGAGATCCAACTTAGAGAACCATTTGGCGCCCACGATCTGATTAAAGAGATCGGGAATAAGTGGGAGCGGATACGGATCTCGGACCGTAATCCGATTAAGTTCACGGAAATCCAGGCAAGGGCGTAGGCTTCCATCTTTCTTCTTAACAAAGAAGAACCCCGCAGCCACCGGTGAAGATGAAGGTCTAATATGCCCCTTAGCCAGACTTTCTGAAATATAATCCTTCATGGCCTGCCTCTCAGGACCAGAAAGGTTATACAACCTAGCTTTAGGTAACTTGGCCTCAGGGAGCAGTTTTACAGAACAGTCATACTCGCGATGAGGAGGTAGTTCCTGACACCCGTTCTCCGAGAATACATCCTCAAAGTCCGCCAGAAATGGAGGTAAGACCCAAGGAGTAACCGCACCGATGACCGTGTTCATGCAGTTTTTATTACAGAATTTACTCCATTGGCTTATCTCTCTGGTTTGCCAATTAATAACCGGGTTATGCTTAGTTAACCAAGGAAGGCCCAACACTATAGGAGTGGGAAGACCCTCCAACACGTAGCAAGACAACAGTTCTTTATGTATCGCCCCCACTTGAAGTTTTACGTCATGCACAGCTTGCAAAAAACTTCCCTGACCGAGAGGCCTGGCATCGATCGAGAATATGGGGATGGGTTTAGCCAACTCACTCAATCGCATACCTTGAACCCGGGCAAACCGAGCATCAACCAGATTAGCCCCGGCCCCACTATCCAGAAGAACAGATATCCTCTCAGTTCTCGTACCCACCACCACCTCCGCCGGTACGAGAAACTGAGACGAACCTAGGGACGAAATACCTACTCCCAGATTGCCGTCCACCACACAACCTGGGATCAACAGTTTTCCAACGACTCTTCACTCTGCAAGGGACGGGATGGACACCCCCCAATAAAATGTCCCTTTCTCCCGCAGAAGAAACACCTTCCTGTCTTATGGCGCACCACCGGTCCCCTCCCCCGAAATGATGTCCCTCCTAATTGCATAGGCTCCTCTGGACTGACCAGGGGAACAACCATATGAGGGGACCTTGTAGGAGGTGGAGTCATCACAGTGGGTAGAGTTATCCCGCACCTCTCCCGAAGCCGTCTGTCAACGCGAATAGCAAGGGCCATAGCGGCTTCCAGTGACGCGGGAGAGTCATACTGTGCCAACACATCCTGTAATTTGTCGGATAAACCTTGACAAAACTGGCTCCTAAGAGCCGGGTCATTCCACTGGGTGTCCGTGGCCCACCTACGGAACTCCGAACAGAATTCCTCCGCCGGACGATCTCCCTGCTGGATCCTACGTAACTTAGACTCAGCAAGGGAGATCCGATCTGGGTCATCATATACGAGTCCCAGAGCAGCGAAAAACCTATCCACTGACTGGAGAGCCGGGGAGCCCGGGGGAAGAGAGAACGCCCAAGATTGTGGGTCCCCTTGTAGGAGCGAGATGACAATTCCCACCCTTTGTTCTTCACTCCCCGATGACCGAGGCCGCAGCCGAAAGTACAACTTGCATGCCTCCCGGAAAACAAAAAACTTGTCCCGCCCCCCAGTGAACCTGTCAGGGAGAGCGACTTTAGGTTCTGGTCCGGCTTGCTCCTGAGGATACAAAACCTTGGACCTAACGTCCGCCAGCTCCATGGACAAACTCTGCAACTGCCGAGCTAGACCGGCTACTGGATCCATGGTAGCTGGAGAAAAACTAAGTGGTCGGTGAAAATGTCACGCTGTCTCTGTATACTGGAGGTAGGGGGCCTAAGCTGACCCTAAGCTGGGGCCCTGACTAATCCCTCAACCTGGAGGTACTGTTAAAGGTACAGAGGTCCAGGCCGCCAGCGTAACAGCTACCTCCTGAGGATCCCTGCACCTAAGTAATCTAGTCCTGAGAAGGACCCCGATCACAACAAAAGGGGACAAGTAATAATATGCCCACACACAGTACTTAGACGAACGAGACAGTACAAGGGAAAAACCAAAACCACCTTGCATACAAAAACTACACAACTACAACAGAGGGAACACCAACGGGAAAGGAGATAAATGATAAAGCGAGGAAGGGAAAAAACACTCCAAATACACTTATCTCTGAAACTCCAAATACCACGATCCGCTCTGTTAGTCTGCATGAAATGCTTTCACCGACACTTCCCTAACAGACCAGCAGGCATTTGAAGGAGTCTCACTACAGCAGCATTGATTGCAGCTGGGCGAGGCTGGACCTCGTCTAGCACAGAGAGAGAGAGAATTAACTCCCTCACTGCCGAAAAACACAAAGCACGAAAAAGTCAGCTGCGAGAAGTCAGGCTGTGTAATCGTGACGATCTTCGTGGCGACACACCCGTGACAATAAAAGGTGGGCACCATCTTAGTTCAGTGCAGAGAAGTCTGAGCAGAAGTGGCAGGGAGCAGGGGCTCTGCATGAGCTCTGCTCCGGAGGCGGGCCTAGTAACAGAGGCCCAGGCCTGCAAGAGGTAGAAGGAAGGAAGAGGAGCGGAGAAGGCTCCAGGAACGAGGAATGAAGGGATCCCAGGGGTGCGGACGGGCGAGTCGCCACCGCACGCCCGAATCCACCTGCGTGGAGGGGTCAGGCCAAAGGGAGAGACCGGTCCCCGAACTAGTGGAGGCAGGAAACGACCCTCAGCTAGAAACCGGAGGCTCTGACATTTTATGTGGCGCAGCCCCTCGCTACACCCGCTAGGAAGGTACCACATAGGGTCAGGGAAACTGGCGCCAAGTTTACCAAGAGGAGGCCCGAGGCAGCCGGACAGAAGTGTTGGTAAGAAAGGCCAGACAAAGGACACACAAAGGGGGTCCTGTGAAGCGCTCCAAAGTTATCTGGGAGTTGTCTGAGCCCCTCACCTGGTGAGCACAGTACGACGTGGGCAGCCGTTACCTGCAGACGTGGTCTGGATAATAAGAACTGTGAGTAAAGGCCCTGAACTGCATCACTGACTCCGTGTCGTTACTGCTGCTGCCCTGCATCATCACCCCCATCCTCCGCATACACTGCCCTGAGGCTATACTCCTCCCGTGGGGAGTTATGCTACGCTCTGCTGCACCCACAACACCAGCCTCAGCGGTCTGCCCTGTAGCGGCGGTTCACTCTGACCGCAATCCACGGGTGGCGTAGTCGGACATTTAAACATCAAAACCACATAAATAGTTCCGCCACTGGTTTGACCACCCTGAGCCACGGAACCGGGTCGCCGCCACGAAGACTACAACCACCAGCATCCACCAAAAAGGGTCCGGCTCCGGGTGTCCCAAGGCCCAGGGGGTGCGTCAGAACATTTTCATCACCTTTCACAATCACCAATGGGACAAGGCAGGGATGTCCTCTGTCCCCTCTCTTATACATCCTAGTGACGGAGCACCTGCTCTCATCAATTCGCCATAACCCCAATATTAATTGGATTGAGGTGGGAGGCACCGAGTACAAGTGCTCTCTATTTGCTGATGATGTCCTAGTATATATCACTCAATCACATATATCCATCCATGCTATTATGGCTGAAATAGATCACTTTGTTACATGGTCAAATTTTAAAATCAATGCAGCGAAGTCTGAGGCCCTCGATGTCTCCCTCCCCAAATCCATATAGGATTCCATCCAGTCCAACTTTCCCTTTGCCTGGCCCTCACAGGGTATCAAATACTTAGGAATTCCTATTCATAGAGACCTCTCCCATCTATGTTATCTTAATTTTGGGCCCTTTATTGAACAACTCCATACAGACCACGGTTGGCAAGTTAGAACTGTAAGATTCACTACGTGAACCACTGGTGTTTTGTGGAAAAGCACATGTACACTACGTTCCAAATTATTATGCAAAAAGTGTTTAGGAGTGATAAGGGAAGAATTTGTTTGTTTGTCAGTTAAACTCATTGATGGTGATGTGTGTCAGGGCTCTTTATATCACTGTAAGCAATTGCAGACACCTGTGCTAATTAGTTTGGCAGCTGTGTCCAATGAAAGGCAAGACTACTTAAGAAGGCTGTCTCACATTATTAAGCAGCCTACATTTTCTGCCAAAATGGGAAAGAAAAAGGATGTGTCGGCTGCTGAGAAGCAACAAATTGTGGAGTGTTTAGGTCAAGGCATGACTACAATCAACATTGTGCGATGATCAGGATGAAGTGTCTTGGCAATCAAGAAGTATGTAGCTGATTCACAGTACACACGTGTGCGTGCTGATAAGGGCAAATTGAGGACTCTTTCCTACAGGCAATTACGTCAGGCTGAAAGAGCAGCGGCAAAAAAGCCTTGTCATAGCAGCAGACAAGTTTTTGAAGCTGCTTGTGCCTCCAACGTCCCCCGAACAACAAGATGCAGGGTCCTTCAGAGGTTTGCAGCTGTGCATACGCCATCCTGTCGACCTCCTCTATCCACTTCACACAAGCAGAAACGGCTCCA
Source organism: Phyllobates terribilis (assembly GCF_046119375.1). Taxonomy (NCBI): domain Eukaryota; kingdom Metazoa; phylum Chordata; class Amphibia; order Anura; family Dendrobatidae; genus Phyllobates; species Phyllobates terribilis. The sequence continues at coordinate 433,451,371 of NW_027362761.1, forward strand.
GTGGGCCAAACATTACATGAAGACTGATTTCAAAACTGTTTTGTTCACGGATGAGTGCCGTGCAGCACTCGATGGTCCAGATGGATGGAGTGGAGGATGGCTGGTTGATGGACACCCCACGCAAACACGGCTACAGCGCCAACAAGGAGGAGGTTGAGTAATGTTTTGGGCTGGAATCATGGGGAGAGAGATTGTCGGCCCCTTTAGGATCCCTGAAGGCGCTAAAGATGAACTCCATAATGTATGTGGATTTTCTCAAACAGCACTTCCTGCCATGGTTCAAGAAGAAGAACCGTGTATTTCACAGCAAGATCATTTTTCTGCATGATAATGCACCATCTCATGCTGCACATAAAACATCTGCATCTCTGGCTGATATGGGCATAAAAGGGGACAAACTTATGGTGTGACCCCCATGCTCGCCTGACCTCTACCCCATTCAGAACCTTTGGAGCATCATTAAAAGGAGTGTCTATGATGGCGGGAGGCAGTTCACATCTAAGCAACAGCTCTGGGAGGGTATTCTGTCCTCATGCAAAACAATTGAAGCAGAAACCATCCAAAACCTGACAAATTCAATGGACGAGAGAGTTCAGAAGCTCCTTTCGAACAAGGGGTCCTATGTGAAAATGTAACATCACCTAGAATAAAGTTTTGAGTTGAAAACTGTTTGATTTCAGTTTCTAACAACCTGCTAATGCTTATAATTTCAAAAATGACCATTTTTTTGGTCTTTATTAAAATGAAAAGGTTGATCGAAAAGTTTGGGGGATCTAAGAGTGTGGCAACCCAATAGTCATGATTACTTCGAATTCTGACAATATGAGGGTCATGCTGCAGGTAGTGCAGCAAGAAGGCACTTATGTGTCTTGCGCATCTCGGAGCCCCAAAATTATTTTCCGGGCTAGATGCAGCTAAAAATTATTATTAATTTTAAATCTGGTGAAGCTTTAGTATAGATGGCCTAATAGGATCAGTGCTGCACACTGCTACAAAGCCCAAATTATTTTCCAGTCAAGATACAGATAAACATGACTAGTAATTTTAAATCTGGTGGAGCTTATTATAGATGGCCTAATAGAATCAGTGCTGCACACTGCTACAAAGCTCAAATTATTTTCCAGCCAAGATACAGATAAACATGATTAGTAATTTGAAAGCTTAAAACGGTTGGTAGGGTGATTTTAACCAATCATCAAGCTTTTACTCTCCCCAGGATGACTCAGGGGTAGAAAAGTCGTTTCGGATCCATGATTTGTTCATCTTTATGAACGTGAGTCTGTCTACATTATCAGTGGAGAGCCGCGTGCGCTTATCTGTCAGCACACCACCAGCAGCGCTGAACACACGTTCAGACAGAACGCTGGCTGCGGGGCATGACAAGATCTGCAAGGCATAAGTGTCTAGCTCCGGCCATTTATCCAGATTGGAAGCCCAAAAAGAGCAAGGGTCCAGTGACACAGTCGTGGCTTCAATGTTTACTTGGAGATACTCCTGTACCATCGTCTCTAGGCGTTGACTATGTGTCAGACTTCTTGTCTCCTGTGGCCTTGCAAAGGATGGGCTAAAAAAGTGGTGAAATGATTCCGCAAAATTGATGTTACCAGCAGATACTGTGGTTCTGTTACGGTTTGAGTGCTGAACACTTGACGGTCCCACGGTTGGCAAGTTGGAACTGTGAGATTCACTACGTGCACCACTGGTATTTTGTGGAAAAGCACATGTAAGATTCTGCAACAGTCTCTGCTGATACTCCTGCATGCGTGCATCCCTTTCTATGGCAGGAATAATTTCTGCAAATTTACTTTTGTATCGGGGATCTAACAGTGTGGCAACCCAGTAGTCAGGATTATTTCTAATTCTCACAATTCGAGGGTCATGTTGCAGGTAGTGCAGCAAGAAGGCACTCATGTGTGTTGCGTATCCAGGAGCACCAAGTCCCTGTTGTGTTGGTGGCGAGGTAACAATCATGCTTCCTTCCTCTGTCCTCTCCCCCCAACCTCGCACAACAGAAATGTGATCAAGGTCTCCCTCATCTGATGAGCCTTCCATCAGTTCGTCCTCCACTTCTTCCTGGGCTCCTGCACCTTCCTCACTAGTTTGGCTGCTACCATGCGCCCTGGTAAAACCATCTCCCCCACCCTCACATGCCTGCCGCCTTGGTGCTGCCGACCGTCTGGACCTTGCAGATGTTAGCCCTTCCTCATACAACTCCTCCTCCTCTACTTTCTCCACCTCCTCTTCTGCCACCACCTGACTCCGAATTCTGTTTAACATGTGCTCCAGCATGTAAATCACCGGAATAGTCATGCTGATAATGGCATCGTCAGCACTAAACATCTTCGTCGCCATTTCAAAACTGTGCAGAAGGGTGCATAGGTCCCTGATCTGAGACCACTCCTCCAGCGTGAATTGCCCCACCTCTGAATCTCGTTGGCCCAGGCTATACGTCAGAACGTATTGCACCAGGGCTTGTCGGTGCTGCCACAGTCGCTGCAACATGTGCAGAGTTGAATTCCACCGGGTACGCACATCGCATTTTAGCCGGTGAAGTGGCAGGCCCAACGACTTCTGTAGAGATGTAAGTCGCTGAGCTGCGGGATGCGAACGGCGGAAGTGAGCACACAGCGACCGTGCCCTCTGCAGAAGGCCATCTAGTCTGGGATAGTGGGCTAAAAATTGCTGGACAACCAGGTTCAACACGTGAGCCATACAAGGCACGTGTGTGACATTGCCCCGGCGAAGGGCCGCACCCAGGTTTGCAGCATTGTCGCACACGGCCTTCCCTGGTTTCAGGTCCAGTGGAGACAACCATTCATGAAATTGGTTCTCCAGAGCTGACCACAACTCCTCAGCTGTGTGACTCACATTTCCCAGACATTTCAATGTAAAAACCGCCTGATGACGTTGAGCCCTACTGCCAGCATAGTAAGGAGGTGTGCAGGATCCCTTCTGCGCAGTTAGAAAGCTTGTGGCATGACCAGACAGGCTTTGGGTGCAGGTGGAAGACCGAGAGGAGGTTGAGGAGGCAGAAGCAGTGGAGGAACTTTGACATAAAGAGGATTGACGCACAACTCGTGGGGACGGCAAGACTTGGACAGCAGCCCCTTGTCCTGCTGTCACCATAGTTACCCAGTGCCCAGTCAGCGACATGTAATGCCCCTGTCCATGCCTACTCGTCCAAGTGTCTGTGGTGAAATGCACCCTGTCACACACAGAGTTCCTCAAAGAAGCGGTGATGTTGTGTGCGACATGCTGGTGGAGCGCAGGCACACCTTTCTTTGAGAAGTAGTGCCGACTGGGCATCTGGTACTGGGGCACTGCGACGGACCTAAGGTCTCGAAAATCCTCTGTGTCCACCAGGCGGAAAGGCAGCATTTCTGTAGCCAAGAGCTTGCAGATGGTGAAATTCAACCTCTTAGCTTTCTCATGGCTAGGAGGAAATGGTCTTTTACTTGTCCACATCTGAGGGACCGAGGGCTGGCTATTGTGCTTAGACGGGGTTGATAAGGGTGTCCCCGGCAAACTGCCGGTCTGTGAGGAAGATGCAGGCGGACATGTTAGGTTGCCTTGATCCAAAGGTGGTGCTATCGATGTCGGACAGCGCTCAACACCAGCTGGTGTTACCACCTCCAAAGAAAATGATGACCTGCCAATCACGCTGGCTGTTGCGGTTAAAGAGGTGGCAGGTCTGCGCCCCAAAACAGGTGTGACTGCTGTCCCCCCAGTCACAGAGGATGAAGAGGCCGCGGATGCACAAGATATGGCAGACGGTGGTTGGCCCGGCCGGCTAGGCCGCATTGTAGCACACTGAGCTTCCCACTGCAACTTATGCTTCATGTCCATGTGCCGGTTCATGCATGAAGTACTCAAACTATGTATTTTTTGGCCTCTACTTAGCTTTTGCTGACAAATGTTACAGATAACACGAGTTGGGTCATCTTTATCGATCTGAAAAAATGCCCAGGCTATGCAAGGCTTAGCACCCATGCGACCTGAAGAGCCACCACGACTTGTGGTGAGAGGCAGAGTTGTGTTTGAGGATGCAGTTGTTGACGTGCTTCCAGTACTACGTCTCTGTCCGGGAAGGCGCAACCTGACCTCGTCGTCACTAGCATCTTCCTCCACCTCCTCTGCTGACCTCATCTCTTGGCTGACTGTGGGTTGACAGTAAGTGGGATCTCCAACCTCATCATCATCACCCTGTGCATTATCACACCCGTCGTCCTCAGAGCCAACCTGTTCCTGCCCTGACAAAAAACTAAAGTTGTCGCTCCAATCAGGTATTTGAGTCTTATCATCGTCTTCCTCATTGTCTCCACCAACAGGAGTTACAGTTTGGGAATGAGGGTCTACATTATGGTCAGAACCTTCTGCGTCTAGTCCTGGATCCGACTCATAAAGATTCTGGGCATCAGTGCAGAACATTTCCTCATCTGGATTCACAGAAGCGCTGGAGTCGACCTCTGATTCCCAGGCTATAGTATGAGTAAACAGCTCTGCAGACTCAACCATCTGTTCTACCTCATACTCAGACGGGCAGCTGGAGATTTGGGAGCTGTGAGGAAGCAAGTGCGATTGGGGTGACACCTTTGAGGACTGGAGTATTTGTGATGTTGAAGTTGATGTGGAGGAGAGCCCACTTAAAGGAGCACTTGATATCCGTTGAAGCACCTGCTGTTTTTGTGCCTTATCTGGAATTTGTAGTGATTGGCGTGGCCGTAAGAAAGGGATCTTATCACATTGTCCGGTAAAAGAAGTAGACATTTTAGTTTGGCTGGAAGATGGTGTTTCTTCTGCAGATGTTACTGTTGCTTTAACACCTACCCCACGGACACAACCTTTTTTCCCCTTCCCAACACGCCTATTCCCCTTTCCACCAGCAGCAGGCCTTTTTCACTCATTTTGGTGGTTAACTAATTTACAACTCTGGAGTTGTTTGCACAAAAAAACAATGGATGGGAACCGAGCAGAGCTGAGTGGCAAAACTGTGGTATTAGGCCAAAACTATTGGTTGGGTTAGATGCAGAAAAAAATTATATTCAATTTGCAACCTGATGGAGGTCTGTATAGATGGACTAATACAACAAGTCCCACACACAGCTAGAAGCCCAATATTTTTTCAGAGGTAGATGCAGAAAAAAATATATTCAGTTTGCAACCTGATGGAGGTCTGTATAGATGGATTAATAGAACAAGTCCCACACACAGCTAGAAGCCCAATATTTTTTCAGAGGTAGATGCAGAAAAAAATTATATTCAGTTTGCAACCTTATGGAGGTCAGTATAGATGGACTAATAGAACAAGTCCCACACACAGCTAGAAGGCCAAATATTTTTTCAGAGGTAGATGCAGAAAAAAATTATATTCAGTTTGCAACCTTATGGACGTCAGTATAGATGGACTAATAGAACAAGTCCCACACACAGCTAGAAGGCCAAATATTTTTTCAGAGGTAGATGCAGAAAAAAATTATATTCAGTTTGCAACCTTATGGAGGTCAGTATAGATGGACTAATAGAACAAGTCCCACACACAGCTAGAAAGCCAAATATTTTTTCAGAGGTAGATGCAGAAAAAAATTATATTCAGTTTCCAACCTTATGGAGGTCAGTATAGATGGACTAATAGAACAAGTCCCACACACAGCTAGAAGGCCAAATATTTTTTCAGAGGTAGATGCAGAAAAAAATATATTCAGTTTGCAACCTGATTGAGGTCTGTATAGATGGATTAATAGAACAAGTCCCACACACAGCTAGAAGCCCAATATTTTTTCAGAGGTAGATGAAGAAAAAAATATATGCAGTTTGCAACCTGATGGAGGTCAGTATAGATGGACTAGTACAACAAGTCCCACACACAGCTAGAAGCCCAATATTTTTTCAGAGCTAGATGCAGAAAAAAATTATATTCAATTTTCAACCTGATGGAGGTCAGTATAGATGGACTAATAGAATGATGCTATGCCCAAAAGATTTTACTTCACTAGGTGCAGTAAAATAATTGGTATTCTATACACAGGTGGTATATCTTGCAACACAGATAGGCTACTCCACTGACTAACACACTCTGCAATAGGCCAAAAAGGATTAGCTTTGCTAGATTCAGCCAAATGCTGTGAAAAAAACTTGCACAGCACTGGCACAGACCTGCCTGACAAAAACTGATAGGAACTGATGTAACCTAGTCCTGAAAAGGACTCCAATTACAATTAGTCTTTACTCCCACAATCTATCTATTTAAGAGCACAGACCTGCCTGATAAAAGTCGTAGGAAATGCTGTAACCTAGTCCTTAAAAGGACTGCAATCACAACTATTCCCTACTCCCAAGCTATCTGTAGATTTGTGCGAAAATTGGCTTGAAATTAACAAGCTATAGCGCACACAGCAACAGCGGTGCCGTCTAACACGCAGCTGCAGCAGTGAGAAAATGGTGGCGATGGGGAAAATGGCTTGGTCTTATAGGGCAAGGACATGTGACATACACTGCCAATGACACATGCCCTTGCTTGTGTGAAAAAAAGCACTTTGCTCCGTGTGTGCGCTGCTGATAGGCTGACAGATTGCACCTCCCCACTGCAAATGCGGGAAAGAGAAAAAAAAATGGAGATCTTCATTGTTCCTGCAGAGATCCATCCCCTGCCCCTCCCCCCACCCCGCTGTACACTCAAACTGTGTATTAACATTAATTTTCATCATTACTGAGAAAAAATCCAGTTATGATTTTGGTGCACGAACAGTTATCGAACATAACCTCGAACAGCCGAATTTTTCTCAAATTGTTCGTGTTCGCCGAACGGCTCGAACACCGCCCAAAACAGCTCGAATTTGAGATTGGCGAACAGTTCGAGTAGAACAACGCTCATCTCTAGTGATAACACACAGGGTGATGATGATGAGGTTGGAGATCCCACTTACTGTCAACCCACAGTCAGCCAAGAGATGAGGTCAGCAGAGGAGGTGGAGGAGGATGCTAGTGATGACGAGGTCAGGTTGCGCCTTCCCGGACAGAGACGTAGTACTGGAAGCACGTCAACAACTGCATCCTCAAACACAACTCTGCCTCTCACCACAAGTCGTGGTGGCTCTTCAGGTCGCATGGGTGCTAAGCCTTGCATAGCCTGGGCATTTTTTCAGATCGATAAAGATGACCCAACTCGTGTTATCTGTAACATTTGTCAGCAAAAGCTAAGTAGAGGCCAAAAAATACATAGTTTGAGTACTTCATGCATGAACCGGCACATGGACATGAAGCATAAGTTGCAGTGGGAAGCTCACTGTGCTACAATGCGGCCTAGCTGGCCGGGCCAACCACCGTCTGCCATATCTTGTGCATCCGCGGCCTCTTCATCCTCTGTGACTGGGGGGACAGCAGTCACACCTGTTTTTGGGCGCAGACCTGCCACCTCTTTACCCGCAACAGCCAGCGTGATTGGCAGGTCATCATTTTCTTTGGAGGTGGTAACACCAGCTGGTGTTGAGCGCTGTCCGACATCGATAGCACCACCTTTGGATCAAGGCAACCTAACATGTCCGCCTGCATGTTCCTCACAGACCGGCAGTTTGCCGGGGAAACCCTTATCAACCCCGTCTAAGCACAATAGCCAGCCATCGGTCCCTCAGATGTGGACAAGTAAAAGACCATTTCCTCCAAGCCTAGAGAAAGCTAAGAGGTTGAATTTCACCATCTGCAAGCTCTTGGCTACAGAAATGCTGCCTTTCCGCCTGGTGGACACAGAGGATTTTCGAGACCTTATGTCTGTCGCAGTGCCCCAGTACCAGATGCCCAGTCGGCACTACTTCTCAAAGAAAGGTGTGCCTGCGCTCCACCAGCATGTCGCACACAACATCACCGCTTCTTTGAGAAACTCTGTGTGTGACAGGGTGCATTTCACCATAGACACTTGGACGAGTAGGCATGGACAGGGGCGTTACATGTCGCTGACTGGGCACTGGGTAACTATGGTGACAGCAGGACAAGGGGCTGCTGTCCAAGTCTTGCCGTCCCCACGAGTTGTGCGTCAATCCTCTTTATCTCAAAGTTCCTCCACTGCTTCTGCCTCCTCAACCTCCTCTCGGTCCTCCACCTGCACCCAAAGCCTGTCTGGTCATGCCACAAGCTTTCTAACTGCGCAGAAGGGATCCTGCACACCTCCTTTCTATGCTGGCAGTAGGGCTCAACGTCATCAGGCGGTTTTTACTTTGAAATGTCTGGGACATGTGAGTCACACAGCTGAGGAGTTGTGGTCAGCTCTGGAGAACCAATTTCATGAATGGTTGTCTCCACTGGACCTGAAACCAGGGAAGGCCGTGTGCGACAATGCTGCAAACCTGGGTGCGGCCCTTCGCCGGGGCAATGTCACACACGTGCCTTGTATGGCTCTCGTGTTGAACCTGGTTGTCCAGCAATTTTTAGCCCACTATCCCGGACTAGATGGCCTTCTGCAGAGGGCACGGTCGCTGTGTGCTCACTTCCGCCATTCGCATCCCGCAGCTCAGCGACTTACATCTCTACAGAAGTCGTTGGGCCTGCCACTTCACCGGCTAAAATGCGATGTGCCTACCCGGTGGAATACAACTCTGCACATGTTGCAGCGACTGTGGCAGCACCGACAAGCCCTGGTGCAATATGTTCTGATGTATAGCCTGGGCCAACGAGATCCAGAGGTGGGGCAAATCACGCTGGAGGAGTGGTCTCAGATCAGGGACCTATGCACCCTTCTGCACAGTTTTGAAATGGCGACGAAGATGTTTAGTGCTGACGATGCCATTATCAGCATGACTATTCCGGTGATTTACATGCTGGAGCACATGTTAAACAGAATTCGGAGTCAGGTGGTGGCACAAGAGGAGGTGGAGGAAGTAGAGGAGGAGGAGTTGTATGCGGAAGGGCTAACATCTGCAAGGTCCAGACGGTCGGCAGCACCAAGGCGGCAGGCATGTGAGGGTGGGGGAGATGGTTTTACCAGGGCGCATGGTAGCAGCCAAACTAGTGAGGAAGGTGCAGGAGCCCAGGAAGAAGTGGAGGACGAACTGATGAAGACTCATCAGATGAGGGAGACCTTGATCACATTTCTGTTGTGCGAGGTTGGGGGGAGAGGACAGAGGAAGGAAGCATGATTGTTACCTCACCACCAACACAACAGGGACTTGGTGCTCCTGGATGTGCAACACACATGAGTGCCTTCTTGCTGCACTACCTGCAACATGACCCTCGAATTGTGAGAATTAGAAATAATCCTGACTACTGGGTTGCCACACTGTTAGATCCCCGGTACAAAAGTAAATTTGCAGAAATTATTCCTGCCATAGAAAGGGATGCACGCATGCAGGAGTATCAGCAGAGACTGTTGCAGAATCTTACATGTGCTTTTCCACAAAACACCAGTGGTGCACGTAGTGAATCTCACAGTTCCAACTTGCCAACCGTGGGACCGTCGAGTGTTCAGCACTCAAACCGTAACAGAACCACAGTATCTGCTGGTAACATCAATTTTGCGGAATCATTTCACCACTTTTTTAGCCCATCCTTTGCAAGGCCACAGGAGACAAGAAGTCTGACACATAGTCAACGCCTAGAGACGATGGTACAGGAGTATCTCCAAGTAAACATTGAAGCCATGACTGTGTCACTGGACCCTTGCTCTTTTTGGGCTTCCAATCTGGATAAATGGCTGGAGCTAGCCACTTACGATCTTTGAGATCTTGTCATGCCCCGCAGCCAGCGTTCTGTCTGAACGTGTGTTCAGCGCTGCTGGTGGTGTGCTGACAGATAAGCGCACCCGGCTCTCCACTGATAATGTAGACAGACTCACATTCATAAAGATGAACAAATCATGGATCTGAAACGACTTTTCTACCCCTGTGTCATCCTGGAGAGAGTAAAAGCTTGATGATTGGTTAAAATCACCTCACCAACCGTTTTAAGCTTTCAAATTACTAATCATGTTTATCTGTATCTTGGCTGGAAAATAATTTGGGCTTTGTAGCAGTGTGCAGCACTGATTCTATTAGGCCATCTATAATAAGCTTCACCAGATTTAAAATTACTAATCATGTTTATCTGTATCTTGGCTGGAAAATAATTTGGGCTTTGTAGCAGTGTGCAGTACTGATTCTATTAGGCCATCTATACTAAGCTCCACCAGATTTAAAATTACTAATCATGTTTATCTGTACCTTGGCTGGAAAATAATGTGGGCTTTGTAGCAGTGTGCAGCACTGATTCTATTAGGCCATCTATACTAAGCTCCACCAGATTTAAAATTAATAATAATTTTTAGCTGCATCTAGCCCGGAAAATAATTTTGGGGCTCCGAGATGCGCAAGACACATAAGTGCCTTCTTGCTGCACTACCTGGAACATGACCCTCATATTGTCAGAATTCGAAGTAATCCTGACTACTGGGTTGCCACACTCTTAGATCCCCCAAACTTTTCCATCAACCTTTTCATTTTAATAAAGACCAAAAAAATGGTCATTTTTGAAATTAAAAGCATTAGCAGGTTATTAGAAACTGAAATCAAACAGTTTTCAACTCAAAACTTTATTCTAGGTGATGTTACATTTTCACATAGGACCCCTTGTTCGAAAGGAGCTTCTGAACTCTCTCGTCCATTGAATTTGTCAGGTTTTGGATGGTTTCTGCTTCAATTGTTTTGCATGAGGACAGAATACCCTCCCAGGGCTGTTGCTTAGATGTGAACTGCCTCCCGCCATCATAGACACTCCTTTTGATGATGCTCCAGAGGTTCTGAATGGGGTAGAGGTCAGGGGAGCATGGGGGTCACACCATAAGTTTGTCCCCTTTTATGCCCATATCAGCCAGAGATGCAGATGTTTTATGTGCAGCATGAGATGGTGCATTATCATGCAGAAAAATGATCTTGCTGTGGAATACACGGTTCTTCTTCTTGAACCATGGCAGGAAGTGCTGTTTGAGAAACTCCACATACATTATGGAGTTCATCTTTACCCCTTCAGGGATCCTAAAGGGGCCGACAATCTCTCTCCCCATGATTCCGGCCCAAAACATTACTCCACCTCCTCCTTGTTGGCGCTGTAGCCGTGTTTGCGTGGGGTGTCCATCAACCAACCATCCTCCACTCCATCCATCTGGACCATCGAGCGTTGCACGGCACTCATCCGTGAACAAAACAGTTTGGAAATCAGTCTTCATGTAATGTTTGGCCCACTGGAGCCGTTTCTGCTTGTGTGAAGTGGATAGAGGAGGTCGACAGGATGGCGTATGCACAGCTGCAAACCTCTGAAGGACCCTGCATCTTGTTGTTCGGGGGACGTTGGAGGCACCAGCAGCTTCAAAAACTTGTCTGCTGCTATGACAAGGCTTTTTTGCCGCTGCTCTTTTAACCTGACGTAATTGCCTGTAGGAAAGAGTCCTCAATTTACCCTTATCAGCAAGACAATTTTTCACCAGCGTTTTCCAGAAGTTTTTTTTTTTACCCAATTCAACAATGAAGAAACCACTATTAAACTTTGCAGCAAAACACTGGCAAATGCTCATAAACAAAAAGAACAGAACTCACCAAGCTTTCTTGTTGAATAAGCAGTTGAATTTCAAACCGGTGGGTGCAGGATCCTGCTGGTGTGGCACAACAAAACATGGATAGGAAGAAGAGAAATTCAGCACAATGTGGTGATTGGGGAGAGTGTTCAGATGTTATTGTTTCTCTGGAAACATAGATGCCAAGACACTTCATCCTGATCATCGCACAATGTTGATTGTAGTCATGCCTTGACCTAAACACTCCACAATTTGTTGCTTCTCTGCAGCCAACACATCCTTTTTCTTTCCCATTTTGGCTGAAAATGTAGGCTGCTTAATAATGTGGGACAGCCTTCTTAAGTAGTCTTGCCTTTCATTGGACACACCTGCCAAACTAATTAGCACAGGTGTCTGCAATTGCTTACAGTGATATAAAGAGCCCTGACACACATCACCATCAATGAGTTTAACTGACAAACAAACAAATTCTTCCCTTATCACTCCTAAACACTTTTTGCATAATAATTTGGAACACAGTGTACATGTGCTTTTCCACAAAACACCAGTGGTTCACGTAGTGAATCTTACAGTTCTAACTTGCCAACCGTGGTCTGTATGGAGTTGTTCAATAAAGGGCCCAAAATTAAGATAACATAGATGGGAGAGGTCTCTATGAATAGGAATTCCTAAGTATTTGATACCCTGTGAGGGCCAGGCAAAGGGAAAGTTGCACTGGATGGAATCCTGTATGGATTTGGGGAGGGAGACATCGAGGGCCTCAGACTTCGCTGCATTGATTTTAAAATTTGACCATGTAACAAAGTGATCTATTTCAGCCATAACAGCATGGATGGATATATGTGATTGAGTGATATATACTAGGACATCATCAGCAAATAGAGAGCACTTGTACTCGGTGCCTCCCACCTCAATCCACCTAATATTGGGGTTATGGCGAATTGATGAGCGCAGGTGCTCCGTCACTAGGATGTATAAGAGAGGGGACAGAGGACATCCCTGCCTTGTCCCATTGGTGATTGTGAAAGGTGATGAAAATGTTCTGACGCACCCCCTGGGCCTTGGGACACCCGGAGCCGGACCCTTTTTGGTGGATGCTGGTGGTTATAGTCTCCGTGGCGGTGACCCGGTTCCGTGGCTCAGGGCGGTCAAACCAGTGGCGGAACTATTTATGTGGTTTTGATGTTTAAATGTCCGACTACGCCACCCGTGGATTGCGATCAGAGTGAACCGCGCTGCAGGGCAGACCGCTGAGGCTGGTGTTGCGGGTGCAGCAGAGCGTAGCATAACTCCCCACGGGAGGAGTATAGCCTCAGGGCAGTGTATGCGGAGGATGGGGGTGATGGTGCAGGGCAGCAGCAGTAACGACACGGAGTCAGTGATGCAGTCCAGGGCCTTTACTCACAGTTCTTATTATCCAGACCACGTCTGCAGGTAACGGCTGCCCACGTCGTACTGTGCTCACCAGGTGAGGGGCTCAGACAACTCCCAGATAACTTTGGAGCGCTTCACAGGACCCCCTTTGTGTGTCCTTTGTCTGGCCTTTCTTACCAACTCTTCTGTCCGGCTGCCTCGGGCCTCCTCTTGGTAAACTTGGCGCCAGTTTCCCTGACCCTATGTGGTGCCTTCCAAGCGGGTGTAGCGAGGGGCTGCGCCACATAAAATGTCACAGCCTCCAGTTTCTAGCTGAGGGTCGTTTCCTGCCTCCACTAGTTTCGGGGACCGGTCTCCCCCTTTGGCCTGACCCCTCCATGCAGGTGGATTCGGGCGTGCGGTGGCGACTCGCCCGTCCGCACCCATGGGATCCCTTCGTTCCTCGTTCCTGGAGCCTTCTCCGCTCCTCTTCCTTCCTTCTCCCTCTTCCAGGCCTGGGCCTCTGTTACTAGGCCCTCCTCCGAAGCAGAGCTCATGCAGAGGAGCCCCTGCTCCCTGTCACTTCTGCTCAGACTTCTCTGCACTGAACTAAGATGGTGCCCACCTTTTATACTCCCTTCTCAATTCACCCAGGAACTGCTTCCTCCCTGCTCCTGCACTACAGGGTTCCCCTTTCTCAGTGTTCCCTCCCCCCACTCCAGCCAGGGACAGGGACTGTCGTGCCCATCTCAGGGGCATATTGGTCGCCCTGCCCCACGGCAATGTGGTGTAATGCATGCAGGTGTCGGGTCCTGATCCACACTCCATCCTTACCTGAGAGTGAGATATCACACCTCTGGGTGAGGTGCAATACCTCTGTAGCAACCGAGCCCTCAGGGTGCTACAGTTCCATTTATCTTCAGCCTAGGTGACGTATTGCGATACAGGGCCGTGATTTTGGCTATAAAAGGGTCCCCTAGACCCCTACCCCAAGCTTTTTAAGAGAATCATATATGGCGTGCCAGGAGACTCTATGGAATGCTTTCTCAGCATCCAACGAGAGTATCTAATTACAAATTTTTAACTGCATCTAGCCCAGGAAATACTTTGTGCCTAGTAGCAGTGTCTGCTAGTCAGCGGATTATCCCGGCTGTTAAGCAAGCTACACCACCTGTAGTTTGGACACTTAATTTTTTCAAAGGAAATGCTTCGGGACCACGGGATACTCAGTGAAGAGCATCAGGAGGCACCCCAAGGCATAGGGGCTGGGACTGGCAGTAGGATGCCTTGCGGTGGACAGCCGAGCTCGATCCTTATAAAAGCTTTTTAACTGCAGCAGCTTCAGTGGACGCTACTGGAGCTGTGATTACGCGGCTGCTGGCATGAGACTTACCCTCCAATAAATCCTTGTAAATGGATTTAAAGTGTATTCATTCAAATTAGAGAGACAATTTAAATTAAAAAGCTTAGAGCTGCCTCCACCACAGGGGGGCTCGCTCGACCCACCAGCGGACAGGCACCAGTATTGGGAGAGGGGGGCTGGCCATCAGGGTTCACCGCGGCTCTGGCACAAACCCGGCGACACGGAGGTGGCACGGGCAGGAGCGGACTGGCCGTGTCGGCTTCTCACTTTTTGGATTTTAGAAGGGCATGACATGCCTATATCTGTGTCTCCCCCTCCTTTTACTCCTCCACCTCTTTTCTTTTCGCATGACTATATGTACTTGTCACTTTTCCATGTGTTAGTTGTGTCTTCCGAGCAGTTTGTCAGCTTTTGGACACCTTTGAAGGTGTTTTCTATGTGTTCTTGTTTGCCTGCCATTGGTTTTAACGGTGTTCGAAGGTGTTCGACGAACAGTTCGACGAACAGTTCGGCGAACACACGGGTGTTCGACGAACCGAACCGAACTCGAACACTACGGGGGTGGCTCAAGACTAGTGAAGATATGGATGTCAGTGGTAGAATAGAGTCAGAGAGTGTGTGAGTGTCTAGATGTGCAAGGGTTCTGCGGGGGTGTACTAGTTGTTTGACATGGGTGACAGGTGAGGAGGACAGGGATGAGAACGTGAGTAGATGGTTGTCAGATAGGGGGAGAGGGGAAGTTGAGAGGTTAGATAGGGAGCAGAGTCGGGTGAAGATAAGGTCCAATTTTTTTCCAATGGTGTGGGTGGTTGAGGAGGACCACTGAATAAGCCCAAAAGATGAAGTAAGCGACAGGAGTTTGGATGCTGCTGACTGGCAGGTGTCAGTGGGGATTTTGAAATCACCCATGATGATGGTGGGAATGTCATCAGAGAGAAAGTGAAGAAGCCAGGTGGACAATTGGTCAATAAAGGCAGGGACCGGGCCCGAAGGTCGGGTTATGACGGCCACTTGGAGGTTGGAGGGAGAGTAGATGTGGACAGAGTGGACTTCAAAAGAAGGGAGAATAAGGGAGGGTAGAGGTGGGATTGGGTTAAAGGTTCAGTTGGTAGAAAGGAGAAGACCCACTCCTTCACCATGTCTGTTACCAGGGCAAGGAGTGTGGGTGAAGTGGAGGCCATCGTAACACAGTGCAGCAGGGGAGGCAGCGTCGGGGAGTGTCAGCCATGTTTTGGTGATGCCCAAGAAGGAGATATTACGAGAGGTAAAGAGGTCATGAATAACATGGAGCTTATTGCAGACAGAGCGGGCGTTTCAGAGCGCTCCAGAGAGAGGAAGCAGGGGGGTGGGCATCAAGGGCACAATATAGGAGAGATTGCGGTAGTTTATGTTTGGGAGCGATTGGAGGATTTAGTGGAAGGTGTCAGCTATGGGGGTCCAGAATTGGGAGATATGTCGCCAGCAGTGAGAAGAATCAGAGAGAGGGAGAGCAGGTGGGAGAGTGGCCGGTTTGTTTTATGTTTGAATAGGATAGATCTGAAGTTAAGGAGCAGGTCTGCAGATGAAGTCAGGTGGGGAGGTAAGAGGGAAGGAAAGATGATTAATTGGTTAGAGGGTGCTGGGGTTTGGGGACAGCGAAGAAGAGTGTGGATTAGTGGAGCAAAAACTGTAAGGGAAAATGTAAGCATGATGAAAGAGTAAGTTTGGGGAGAATAGAGAAGCTAAGTACATTTAATAAATAGCTACTTTTACCTTTTGGTCACTTCTCGTCCATTTCTGGCATATTTCAGCTACACAATTAAGAGCGACACTTCTGAGCCAGGCCACGGTCCAGAGGGACCTTGGTCTCTAAATTTATAAAGCTTTAAGAGCACATGGAATGGGCCAGGTATGAGCAGGAAGGAGAAGCCACAGGGAGAGAGTCACAGAAACACAGGAGGGGACAATTAGAAGACAGAGATTAGAATTTCATTCAGGAAATAGACAGATAGAGACAAGTGTGTATTAGCATCAAAGAATTGAGGTGATAAACATGCAGACAGGAAGCCACATACCAGGGGAGACAGATACAATATCAAAAGGAAATATCAGGAAATATGCACAGTGATTGTGCAGATGAGAAGCCACATACTTATGAGACATAACTCGAGACTTTCATTACCCTATTTGTCACAAAGTATTAAATGATTCATGATGGCTCTGTCATTTTTGCTGCTTAAATGCTATTTTTTCCTTTTGGGCATTCTGGAGTTAATGTCAGACTGCCTGGCCTAGCTATGGTGAAAAATTACATTTGAAAAAAGTGGGAAAAGAACTCAAAAAATGGTAGCGGCCAAACATGTTGTAAATACACTCAGAGAAAGGCAAACAATTAAAAAAAAAATAGTTCAGGGAAAAAAAAGCCGGTGTTTCCTGAAGTATCTTCCTATTGAAAAATTTGCTGGGTTACCCGCCTGAAAAAGACTTTGTATGCACATATTATTACTCTGGTATATTCTGAAAAATCCTAAAAAAAAAGACTTTAAACCTTTTCTTAACCATGCATTTTGTAGCTAGATTTTAAAACTATAAGCTGCCATAAAATCATTTGACCTCCGTTGCAAACACTCTATCACTGTGAGAAATTGTTTACGGGTTAGGACTTGAAACAGCACTGCAGCTTTTATTTTTCAATAGGTGACATTCCTAACTCATGAATCCCAAGCAAAGTTTATTATAATAAATGTCGAAAGAGAAATGCCATGGAATTCCATTTTAATTATTCCATCATGACAGTAATATTAAGCATAAATACTGACCAAAGAATTACTAAAATGTATTACCACTGAGATTAAAGGTGACGTAAAATTAAGTTTTAGATTTATTGCATTTTTAAAGATTTAAAATTTCTGAAAATCTAATTTATTTTTATGCAGCATGTTATAATATAAGTACTTTACGTAGTCCTTTACATTCTGCTGGACTGCTGGGTTGATCTACTTGGAAAATTGAATCGGGTCTGTTAAACTAAAAATGCAATAGTAGCTGCAGCCAGAAGGTGAAAATTCCATATAGAATCATGTTTATATTATGGCTTTCAATGTCTTTTTCATTAATTATGACGCAGCTGTGTCACTATGGTAACAGGCTACAAACAAAGCTTGTGTAGTCTATGTTTGCAGTTATCAGCAAAATAATGTATGAAACAGATATAAACAAGTATAACTGCAGATTATTATCAGTGGAGGAGAGTGGGAGAAAGGGAGATGATGAGTACTGAATTGTTAAAACACATTTAACCCCTTTACCCTCAAGGGTGGTTTGCACGTTAATGACCAGGCCAATTTTTACAATTCTGGCCACTGTCATTTTGAGGTAATAACTCTGGAACGCTTCAACGGATCCCCCTGATTGTGATAACATTTTTTCTTGACATATTGTACTTTATGACAGAGGTAAAATTTCTTCAATATCACTTGCATTTATTTGAAAATTTATTGAAAAAATGGAAATTTGGTGAAAATTTTGCAATTTTCAAACTTTGAATTTTCATGCCCTTAAATCAAAGAGATGTCACACAAAATAGTTAATAAATAACATTTCCCACATGTCTACTTTACATCAGCACAAATTTGGAACCACAATTTTTTTTTTGTTAGGAAGTTATAAGGGATAAGAGTTGACCAGCAATTTCTCATTTTTCCAACAAAATTTACAAAACCATTTTTTTTAGGGACCACATCACATTTGAAGTGACTTTGAAGGGCCGCTATGACAGAAAATACCCAAAAGTGACACCATTCTAAAAACTGCACCCCACAAGGTGCTCAAAACCACATTCAAGAAGTTTATTAACCCTTCAGGTGCTTCACAGGAACTTTTGGAATGTGGAAGAAAAAAATGAACATTTAACTTTTTTCACAAAAATGTTACTTTAGACCCCAATTTTTTTTATTTTTGCAAGGGTAACAGGAAAAAATGGACCCTGAAATTTGTTGTGCAATTTCTCTTGAGCACGCTGGTACCCAATATGTGGATGAAAACCACTGTTTGGGCACACGGCAGGGTCCAGAAGGGAAGGAGCGCCATTTGACTTTTTGAATGTAAAATTTGCTTGAATAATTAGCAGATGCCATTTTGCGTTTGGAGAGCCTCTGATGTGCCTAAACAGTGGAAACCCTCCCACAAGTGACACCATTTTGGAAACTAGACCCCTCAGTGAATTATATAGATGTGGTGTGAGCACCTTGAACCCCCAGGTGATTCACAGAAGTTTATAACATTGAACCGTAAAAATAAAATTTTCCAATTTTTCCCATAAAAATGTTTTTCAGCCCCCAATTTTGCATTTTTATAAGGGTAAAAGGAGAAATTGCACCATACCATTTGTTGTCCGATTTCTCCTGAGTAAGCCGATACCCTATATTTAGGAGAAAACCACTGTTTGGGCGCACGGCAGGGTTCGGAAGGGAGGAAGCACCATTTGACTTTTTGAATGTAAAATTTGCTTGAATAATTAGCAGACGCCATGTTGCGTTTGGAGAGTCTCTGATGTGCCTAAACAGTGGAAACCCTCCCACAAGTGACACCATTTTGGAAACTAGACCCCTTAGTGAAATATCTAGATGTGTGGTGAGCACCCTGAACCACCCTATGGTGGTTCATAGAGGCTTATAACATAGAGCCGTGAAAATAAAAAAAAATCAAACTTTTTCCACAAAAATGAAGTTTTAGTCCCAAAATTTTTATTTTCACAACAGTAAGAGGAGAAAATGGACCCCAAAAACTAGTGTGCAATTTCTCCTGAGTATGCCAATAACCCATATGTGGGGAAAATATACTGTTTTGGCGCATGGCAGGGTTCAGAAGGGAAAGAGCACTGTGTGACTTTTTGAACGCAAAATGGCTGGAATTGAGAGCGGACACCATGTCGCGTTTGGAGAGCCCCTGATGCACCTAAATAGTGGAAACCCCCACAAGTGACCCCATTTTGGAAACTAGACCCCTCAAGGATTTAATCAGGCGGTATAGTGGACATTTGAACCCAGAGGTACGACACAGAATTTGATAACATTAGGTCATCATGTTGAATAAGTTGTCATTAGTCTTGAGCACAAGTGCTCCCTACTTGAATTTGCATCGGGTACTTGGGTATGCACCAAGAATCGTGGGTGCTTGAGTTACATGCTCGAGTCCCGGTCCCGCATGTTTCATGGTTGTTAGACACCCAAAAAAAACATGCGGGAATCACTTGTGCATGGCAGGCAATCCATGCAACTTTTGTGGCCACAAAGCATATGGGGTGGAGACTCGAGCATGTCACTTGAGCATTCGTGATACTCGGTGCATACCCGAGCCCCCAATGGAAACTCAAGTAGCAAACACATTCGCTCAACACTGGTCGCCATATCATCATTTTTTTCTTTTTACTTTTGAAAAAATCCCAACTCTAGCCCAAGCCTAACTCTAGCACAACCCTAATCCTAGCAAAACCCTAATCCGAATCCTAACCATAGCACAACCCTAATCCTAATCCTAACCCTAGCACAACCCTAACCCTAGCACAACCCTAACTCTAGAGTTCATTTTTTACGCTGTTTCTCGTGTGGTATAAGTAATTAGACGACTTTATTTTTCGGGCTGTTGCGATTACAGCGATGCCAGATTCATATCAGGTTTTTCAGACTGACAGCTGTAACACACTAATAGACGCTTTTTTTTGCAAAGACTAGCTTTTGCATCTCCATATTTTGAGAGCTATAATTTTTCCATATTTCAGCCAACAGTCATGTAATGTCTTGCTTTTTGCGGGACAAGTTGACGTTTTATTGGTATCATTTTCGGGCACATAACATTTTTTGATCGCTTTCTATTCCGATTTTTGGGAGGCAGAATAAACAAAAACCAACAATTCAAGAATTGTTTTTTTTTTTTTTTAATCCGTTCCGCGTGTGGTAAAATTGATAAGGCAGCTTTATTCTTCGGGTCAGTACGCTTACAGCGGTACCACATTTATATCTTTTTTTATGTTTTGGTGCTTTTACACAATAAAAAATTTTTATAGAAAAAATTATTTTTTATTCTGAGAGCTATTACTTTTTTATTTTTCTGCTGATGGAGCTGTATGGTGGCTTGTTTTTTGCGGGACAAGATGACTCTTTCAGTGGTACCATTTTTATTTACATATGTCTTTTTGATCGTGTTTTATTAAATTTTTTTGTTTGGCGGTATGATGATAAAGCATCGTTTTTGCTTTGCTTTTTATTTATTTTTTTTACCGTGTTCACTAAAGGGGTTAACTAGTGGGACCGTTATGTAGGTCATGTCGTTCCGGACTCAGTGATGCTAAATATGTGTACTTTTATTAATTTTTTTAATTGTTTCATAATAATAATTATGGGTACAGTATATCTTTAGGGGATTATTTTTTCTTTTTTATATTTTACAATTTTTTTTCTTTTTTTCACTTTCTGACACTTTTCTTACTTTTACACATTGTCCTACTATGGGACTTTCACTTTTTACATTCTGATCGGCTGTATAGCACAGGGATGGAGCACCATCCCTGTGCTATACAGCCAGTCAGTGCTGCACAGGGAGAAGTTACTTTGGTCCCACACTGTGCATGACCAAAGTAACTTCTTGCCTCCTGGTGATCCGGATGTTGTCATGACGACATTAGGTCACCATGACAACATCAGGGACCCGGCAGGAGACAGCGAGGGATGCCGGAGAGGACGTAAGTAACGGCGCTTACCTCCCCTTGCTCCCGGAATGCTGCGATCGACTTCAATCGCAGCATTTCGAGGGTTAATGTGCCAGCAGCGGTGCTTGACCGCTCCTGGCACATAGCAGTGGGTGTCAGCCGTGACAATCAGCTGACACCCGACGGAGATCGCCCCGCACCGCTTGTGTTCGGGCGCGATCGCATTATGCGTAATAGTACGTAGCTGGTCCTTAAGGCCCAGGGAGCAGCTATGTATTATTACTGACATGGTCATAAAGAGGTTAAGCAGAAAGGTAAGGTAAAAATTCTGGAAGTTGAAATTATACAGTAAGTGTATGAAATGCATAAGGAAATTAGCATACGAGTAGAGTAAAAAAATACTATGAGGGATTTTGACAAAAATAAACAGGTCAAGTGCAACAAATTTCTATTTTATGTTTTATTTCCAAGAGCCCTATTTTTTTTTTTTCCCATTGATATAGCCGTATGAAGACTTGATTTTTTTTTCAGGATGAGTTGTAGTTTTGAATGACATCATACTTTTTTCAATACAATGTACTGAAAAATGGGAATAAACATTAAAGTGAAATGGTTTAAAAATGTAATTCCACCATGGTTTTTTTGAGGTCTGTTTTTACAGTATCCATTGTATGGTAAAAAAATACCTGGAAATCCATCTCTCTCTAGGTCAGTGCAACTACATAGATAAGAAAGTTGATTATTTTTTATTTAACAGGTTAAAAAACAGAAGTTTGTAAAAGAAAAAATGTTGAGTTGTGTCGTCATTTTCTGAGACCTTATTTTTCCATCAATAAAGCTAGAGCTTGTTTTTTACATGGTGAGCTGATGGATGTATTGCTACCAATTTGGGGTGCTTAAAAAGTTTTTATAGCTTATTGCATTAAACATAGCTGTGTGGCGACATATAAAATTTGTCTACCGTATAGTTAATTAATTTTATATTTTAATTGACCAGACTTTTAAGGGTACAATGATGCCAAATATGTCTATTTTTTAATTTCTTTATTTTAATGGGGAAAAGGGAGGTGATTCAAATTATATGTGCCTTCTTATAAATTAGAGCTTTTTTTGTCATCGTGCCTGTAGTATGTGTTTGGCTGCAGCAGTCACAAGAGCTACAGACATGATATCATCACTGCATCTTGTAAAAAAAAAAGGAGCGTTGGCAATGGAGCAGAGCAGTGGAAGGTGAGTATTGGTGATTATATTATTTCAACATAAACAGGTTGATGGTGGACAGAAGATTGAAGAAACCCTTTTAATGAGTTAACTATAAAGACAACTCCTTTTAAGATGCTTCTCTCTGCCCTTCTTTTATGGCACATTTTTACATTGACACTTATGACTTGCTTTGGCCTGAGGGCAGAAAGGAATTGTGAGGAGATGCTCGGAGAGTAGAATGAAGCGCTGAGAAACTGGCCTGGGGGTAGAGAGAAGTGCTAAAGAGATAACCTAGGAGCAGAGGAAAACACTGAGGAGATGGCCTTAGAACAGAGAGTAGAGTTGAGGAGAAAGCATGAGAGCAGAGAGGAGCACTGAGGAGACAACCTTAGGTAGAAAGGAAGGCTAAGGAGACAGACTGAGTGCAGAGAAGAGTGCTGAGTAGATGGCCTGGGAGCAGAGAGAAGCCTTGAGGAGATGGCCAGAAGAAAAAGAAAAACACTGAGGTGATAGCCTCAGAGCAAAGAGGAATGCTGAATAGATGGACTGAGAGCAGCCTTGAAGAGACCATCTGAGGGCAGAGAGAAGCACTGAGGAGACAGTCTGAGGGCAGAGAGGAAAGCTGAGTAGACAGACTGAGAACAAAGAAAAATGCTGTGGAGATGGTCCTATGGCAAACAAGAGTACTAAGGATGCGGCCTTAGAGGGGACTTAAAAGAACAAGAACTTAGGTGTGCAAAATGAATGGAATCTTGACAAAGTTTTTGGACCTTACTATGGTCAGTGGGGACAGTCGGACGCCACTATTGTGTGTCTAATGTTAAATCCATCCCCAGCTGCTTTCTGTTTCTGTTTCCCTTTAATAGAACAGAAACACAGAAGGTTTAAGAAGTAGTGTGAACACAACCTTAAATGATTGGTCAATTTTCCTTCATTTTCTTATGTGTTAGAGTATGCAAATCATCTCCTGATCCTTTTATTATCAAAGCACATAAGTTGCAGTCATAGGTTTGTGTTAGTGGCATATTTCTCTCTCCGCATTGAAAACAAATGCCCCTTAAGCAAAAAGAAGCGTGCATATGTATGTTATTGGAGTAGCTGTTGACTAAGTAAGCTTTTGGCAAACAGCTATTGAATGTGTATTTGCATGGATTTGACAGGAAGACAATGAAATCTTTTCACTCTAGCTATTGATGATAGTTCAACCAATACTACCAGATGCATGTGAAGGAAGAGTAGTAAACAGCCAATAAGGAGTCAATACCTTCCATCTCAGGGATGTCAAACTCAAATACACAGAGTGCCAAAATGAAAAACTTAGACAAAGTCACAGGCCAACCAGTATGCAGTATAATAGACCCGACATAGCTTTCCATACAGTATAATGGGCCCCACATAGTCCTCCATACAGTATAATGGGCCTCACATAATCCTCTACACAGAATAATGGGCCTCACATAGTCCTCCATACAGAATAATGTGCCTCACATAGTCCTCTATACAGAATAATGGGCCTCACATAGTCCTCCATACAGAATAATGGGCCTCACATAGTCCTCTATACAGAATAATGGGCCTCACATAGTCCTCTATACAGAATAATGGGCCTCACATAGTCCTCCATACAGAAAAATGGGCCCCACATAGTCCTCCATACAGAATAATGGGCCTCATATAGTCCGCCATACAGAATAATGGGCCCCACATAGTCCTCCATACAGAATAATGGGCCCCACATAGTCCTCCATACAGAATAATGGGCCCCACATAGTCCTCCATACAGAATAATGGGCCCCACATAGTCCTCCATACCAAATAATGGGCCCAGATAGGGATGCTGGTTCTGGTGTAGTGGACCAAATAAAACCACCCTGCAGGCCTGATTTGGTTATGTACTGTATGTTCCATCTGCACTGTTTTATTCACAGTGGGAAAACCAAAAACCAATTCTGCCAGTTGCATGAACTTTACATAGGGCTGGAATGCATGCATATTATTGCGGATGAATTTATTTATGTACATATCTAGCTAGAATGAACTAGGACCTCTCACATTGTCTTACAGTAAGCATTTATGTACAGGAGCATTCCTACAGACAGCTAGATATGTTTTAGCAATTTAACTTTTACTTTCTGCTGAATTAATATCTGTGCCTCTGAGCAGCTAGATGAATTTCTGAGCATTAGCCAGAACCATAGGCTTGTCATTTCTAGGTTAAAAAGCATTGATATGACTAACACTGTGCACGTTAAATGATTTTGTGTTTATGCGCTGCCTATTGAGATGTATTTGGTTTCTCCTGTCTACTTTACAAGCACAACAGGATGTACATTAAGTTTAGTTGCCTTACTTCACAGAAGTTGTAGCTAACGAACACACCTGGGGCGAGCAATGATTTCATTTAACGCACAGCTAGTCATGTGTAAAACGGTATTTCCTAAAGGAGCTGCTTTGATAACATCTTGACCACTTATAACAGCTATTTCTGTATTTGGTGCCACTTATTGTAGTAAAAAATAAAACTACATCATTAAACATAGTGGAGATCCTTCCTGGCGATTATAGCTGTTCATAGATCTGCTTTTTGATCAAAATAACTCAACATGAAGAAGAATCATAACTTTGAGTCAAAGGGGTTAGTGGTTCACAGCGGATTACATTAAATGTAGGCGTAAGTGTTATATCAAGGGAGAGAAGTTTTTTAGGATGCTGGAAGTTAATGTGTTCTACTTTGTATACTTTTTGACTGTAAACCAAATTCACATTGCTGTTCCCTTTTTTTTCACTTAAATTACTATTAACAAAATGAAAGGCTTTCTGGCAGAAGCCTTAGGGCCTATTAGCATCTAAGCACTTGCACATTAAGTAAAAAGCATGGTAAAAATAGAACTGTAAATTTCAGTGGTGCTGCTTTACCCTCTTCCATTATACTCCGAGGTCACATTGTTTAGATAAAGACTTTAGAATATGGTGTTGGCAACAGATGTTTAGAGTTTAGGAAAGTGAAGTGTCCTCTGTAAACCAATCAGAGGCTGCTTGCACTTTTGAAGATATTGTTACATTTAAAGTACAGAAGGGAAAAAGGAACAAAGTTCAGAGAGGAGCATATTAAGACTCTCCCGTGTGATTACTCCAAGGAAGGGAAACGGCCTTTAATGGACTACTATTTCTTTAAACTAATCATTGCTCAATGGAAGCAATGGCAAGTTTTTTGCTTTGCATTAGAACATATCCATTTGTCAGGTCTCTGCAACTACAGGGATCTGACCCCTTATACACAGGCTCTCTAGGCCCATGAGTGGATGCTCAATTGCTCAATTTGATTTTCTGGCAAATCAACTTTCTCTTGGATTAGTAAATTGGTAATTGGCAGCAGCGTAATGTACAGGCAGATTCCAGTGATGTGTCACTTACTGGGCTGCTTAGTGAAGTTTTATCAGCAAGAGATTATCACTAGAGGAATATTTGGCCTGCTGCCAGGTAGTCCAACCACCGATTGGCAGCTTTCTGCCTATGCATAATGTACACAGAGTGGGCAGAGTTATACTGAGTCAGCTTTCAGAGAACTGGTAGATGAGCGGCAGATAAAATAGTGTTTAATCAAAACTGTAGCAGCCAGTAAAGTAAGTGATATATTGATGGAATCAAGCTCTCTGTCCCTGCACCATACTGCTCTCGGATGGTGTAGCAAAAACCTGGTAACAGATTTCCTTTAATACCAAGTTTTACTCTGTATAACTCAGGTATACAACACCACAATCCTTTTAGTCTCCAACAAAGAGGAAAAAACCCTAAGTTTGATAAAGTGTTGGGACTCGGGAGTAGTGTTGAGCCACCCCCGTAGTGTTCGAGTTCGGTTCGGTTCGTCGAACACCCGTGTGTTCGCCGAACTGTTCGTCGAACTGTTCGTCGAACACCTTCGAACACCGTTAAAACCAATGGCAGGCAAACAAAAACACATAGAAACACATAGAAAACACCTTCAAAGGTGTCCAAAAGCTGACAAACTGCTCAGAAGACACAACTAACACATGGAAAAGTGACAAGTACATATAGTCATGCGAAAAGAAAAGAGGTGGAGGAGTAAAAGGAGGGGGAGACACAGATATAGGCATGTCATGCCCTTCTAAAATCCAAAAAGTGAGAAGCCGAGACGGCCAGTCCGCTCCTGCCCGTGCCACCTCCGTGTCGCCGGGTTTGTGCCAGAGCCGCGGTGAACCCTGACGGCCAGCCCCCCTCTCCCAATACTGGTGCCTGTCCGCTGGTGGGTCGAGAGAGCCCCCCTGTGGTGGAGGCAGCTCTAAGCTTTTTAATTTAAATTGTCCCTCTAATTTGAATGAATACACTTTAAATCCATTTACAAGGATCTATTGGAGGGCAAGTCTCATGCCAGCAGCCGCGTAATTCCAGCTCCAGTAGCGTCCACTAAAGCTGCTGCAGTTAAAAAGCTTTTATAAGGATCGAGCTCGGCTGTCCACCGCAAGGCATCCTAGTGCCAGTCCCAGCCCCTATGCCTTGGGGTGCCTCCTGATGCTCTACACTGAGTATCCCGTGGTCCCGAAGCATTTCCTTTGAAAAAATTAAGTGTCCAAACTACAGGTGGTGTAGCTTGCTTAACAGCCGGGATAATCCGCTGACTAGCAGACACTGCTACTAGGCACAAAGTATTTCCTGGGCTAGATGCAGTTAAAAATTTGTAAGTAGATACTCTCGTTGGATGCTGAGAAAGCATTCCATAGAGTCTCCTGGCACACCATATATGATTCTCTTAAAAAGCTTGGGGTAGGGGTCTAGGGGACCCTTTTATAGCCAAAATCACGGCCCTGTATCACAATACGTCACCTAGGCTGAAGATAAATGGAACTGTAGCACCGAGGGCTCGGTTGCTACAGACGTATTGCACCTCACCCAGAGGTGTGATATCTCACTCTCAGATAAGGATGGAGTGTGGATCAGGACCCGACACCTGCATGCATTACACCACATTGCCGTGGGGCAGGGCGACCAATATGCCCCTGAGATGGGCACGACAGTCCCTGTCCCTGGCTGGAGTGGGGGGAGGGAACACTGAGGAAGGGGAACCCTGCAGTGCAGGAGCAGGGAGGAAGCAGTTCCTGGGTGCATTGAGAAGGGAGTATAAAAGGTGGGCACCATCTTAGTTCAGTGCAGAGAAGTCTGAGCAGAAGTGGCAGGGAGCAGGGGCTCTGCATGAGCTCTGCTCCGGAGGCAGGCCTAGTAACAGAGGCCCAGGCCTGCAAGAGAGAGAAGGAAGGAAGAGGAGCGGAGAAGGCTCCAGGAACGAGGAATGAAGGGATCCCAGGGGTGCGGACGGGCGAGTCGCCACCGCACGCCCGAATCCACCTGCGTGGAGGGGTCAGGCCAAAGGGGGAGACCGGTCCCCGAACTAGTGGAGGCAGGAAACGACCCTCAGCTAGAAACCGGAGGCTCTGACATTTTATGTGGCGCAGCCCCTTGCTCCACCCGCTAGGAAGGTACCACATAGGGTCAGGGAAACTGGCGCCAAGTTTACCAAGAGGAGGCCCGAGGCAGCCGGACAGAAGTGTTGGTAAGAAAGGCCAGACAAAGGACACACAAAGGGGGTCCTGTGAAGCGCTCCAAAGTTATCTGGGAGTTGTCTGAGCCCCTCACCTGGTGAGCACAGTACGACGTGGGCAGCCGTTACCTGCAGACGTGGTCTGGATAATAAGAACTGTGAGTAAAGGCCCTGAACTGCATCACTGACTCCGTGTCGTTACTGCTGCTGCCCTGCACCATCACCCCCATCCTCCGCATACACTGCCCTGAGGCTATACTCCTCCCGTGGGGAGTTATGCTACGCTCTGCTGCACCCACAACACCAGCCTTAGCGGTCTGCCCTGTAGCGGCGGTTCACTCTGACCGCAATCCACGGTTGGCGTAGTCGGACATTTAAACATCAAAACCACATAAATAGTTCCGCCACTGGTTTGACCGCCCTGAGCCACGGAACCGGATCGCCGCCACGAAGACTACAACCACCAGCATCCACCAAAAAGGGTCCGGCTCCGGGTGTCCCAAGGCCCAGGGGGTGCGTCAGAACATTTTCATCACCTTTCACAATCACCAATGGGACAAGGCAGGGATGTCCTCTGTCCCCTCTCTTATACATCCTAGTGACGGAGCACCTGCTCTCATCAATTCGCCATAACCCCAATATTAGGTGGATTGAGGTGGGAGGCACCGAGTACAAGTGCTCTCTATTTGCTGATGATGTCCTAGTATATATCACTCAATCACATATATCCATCCCTGCTGTTATGGCTGAAATAGATCACTTTGTTACATGGTAAAATTTTAAAATCAATGCAGCGAAGTCTGAGGCCCTCGATGTCTCCCTCCCTAAATCCATATAGGATTCCATCCAGTCCAACTTTCCCTTTGCCTGGCCCTCACAGGGTATCAAATACTTAGGAATTCCTATTCATAGAGACCTCTCCCATCTATGTTATCTTAATTTTGGGCCCTTTATTGAACAATTCCATACAGACCACGGTTGGCAAGTTAGAACTGTAAGATTCACTACGTGAACCACTGGTGTTTTGTGGAAAAGCACATGTACACCGCGTTCCAAATTATTATGCAAAAAGTGTTTAGGAGTGATAAGGGAAGAATTTGTTTGTTTGTCAGTTAAACTCATTGATGGTGATGTGTGTCAGGGCTCTTTATATCACTGTAAGCAATTGCAGACACCTGTGCTAATTAGTTTGGCAGGTGTGTCCAATGAAAGGCAAGACTACTTAAGAAGGCTCTCTCACATTATTAAGCAGCCTACATTTTCTGCCAAAATGGGAAAGAAAAAGGATGTGTCGGCTGCTGAGAAGCAACAAATTGTGGAGTGTTTAGGTCAAGGCATGACTACAATCAACATTGTGCGATGATCAGGATGAAGTGTCTTGGCAATCAAGAAGTATGTAGCTGATTCACAGTACACACGTGTGCGTGCTGATAAGGGCAAATTGAGGACTCTTTCCTACAGGCAATTACGTCAGGTTGAAAGAGCAGCGGCAAAAAAGCCTTGTCATAGCAGCAGACAAGTTTTTGAAGCTGCTTGTGCCTCCAACGTCCCCCGAACAACAAGATGCAGGGTCCTTCAGAGGTTTGCAGCTGTGCATACGCCATCCTGTCGACCTCCTCTATCCACTTCACACAAGCAGAAACGGCTCCAGTGGGCCAAACATTACATGAAGACTGATTTCAAAACTGTTTTGTTCACGGATGAGTGCCGTGCAGCGCTCGATGGTCCAGATGAATGGAGTGGAGGATGGCTGGTTGATGGACACCCCAAGCAAACACGGCTACAGCGCCAACAATGAGGAGGTGGAGTAATGTTTTGGGCTGGAATCATGGGGAGAGAGATTGTCGGCCCCTTTAGGATCCCTGAAGGCGCTAAAGATGAACTCCATAATGTATGTGGATTTTCTCAAACAGCACTTCCTGCCATGGTTCAAGAAGAAGAACCATGTATTTCACAGCAAGATCATTTTTCTGCATGATAATGCACCATCTCATGCTGCACATAAAACATCTGCATCTCTGGCTGATATGGGCATAAAAGGGGACAAACTTATGGTGTGACCCCCATGCTCCCCTGACCTCTACCCCATTCAGAACCTTTGGAGCATCATTAAAAGGAGTGTCTATGATGGCGGGAGGCAGTTCACATCTAAGCAACAGCTCTGGGAGGGTATTCTGTCCTCATGCAAAACAATTGAAGCAGAAACCATCCAAAACCTGACAAATTCAATGGACGAGAGAGTTCAGAAGCTCCTTTCGAACAAGGGGTCCTATGTGAAAATGTAACATCACCTAGAATAAAGTTTTGAGTTGAAAACTGCTTGATTTCAGTTTCTAACAACCTGCTAATGCTTATAATTTCAAAAATGACCATTTTTTTGGTCTTTATTAAAATGAAAAGGTTGATCGAAAAGTTTGGGGGATCTAAGAGTGTGGCAACCCAGTAGTCATGATTACTTCGAATTCTGACAATATGAGGGTCATGCTGCAGGTAGTGCAGCAAGAAGGCACTTATGTGTCTTGCGCATCTCGGAGCCCCAAAATTATTTTCCGGGCTAGATGCAGCTAAAAATTATTTTTAATTTTAAATCTGGTGAAGCTTATTATAGATGGCCTAATAGGATCAGTGCTGCACACTGCTACAAAGCCCAAATTATTTTCCAGTCAAGATACAGATAAACATGATTAGTAATTTGAAAGCTTAAAACGGTTGGTAGGGTGATTTTAACCAATCATCAAGCTTTTACTCTCCCCAGGATGACACAGGGGTAGAAAAGTCGTTTCGGATCCATGATTTGTTCATCTTTATGAACGTGAGTCTGTCTACATTATCAGTGGAGAGCCGCGTGCGCTTATCTGTCAGCACACCACCAGCAGCGCTGAACACACGTTCAGACAGAACGCTGGCTGCGGGGCATGACAAGATCTCCAAGGCGTAAGTGGCTAGCTCCGGCCATTTATCCAGATTGGAAGCCCAAAAAGAGCAAGGGTCCAGTGACACAGTCGTGGCTTCAATGTTTACTTGGAGATACTCCTGTACCATCGCCTCTAGGCGTTGACTATGTGTCAGACTTCTTGTCTCCTGTGGCCTTGCAAAGGATGGGCTAAAAAAGTGGTGAAATGATTCCGCAAAATTGATGTTACCAGCAGATACTGTGGTTCTGTTACGGTTTGAGTGCTGAACACTTGACGGTCCCACGGTTGGCAAGTTGGAACTGTGAGATTCACTACGTGCACCACTGGTATTTTGTGGAAAAGCACATGTAAGATTCTGCAACAGTCTCTGCTGATACTCCTGCATGCGTGCATCCCTTTCTATGGCAGGAATAATTTCTGCAAATTTACTTTTGTACCGGGGATCTAACAGTGTGGCAACCCAGTAGTCAGGATTATTTCTAATTCTCACAATTCGAGGGTCATGTTGCAGGTAGTGCAGCAAGAAGGCACTCATGTGTGTTGCGCATCCAGGAGCACCAAGTCCCTGTTGTGTTGGTGGCGAGGTAACAATCATGCTTCCTTCCTCTGTCCTCTCCCCCCAACCTCGCACAACAGAAATGTGATCAAGGTCTCCCTCATCTGATGAGTCTTCCATCAGTTCGTCCTCCACTTCTTCCTGGGCTCCTGCACCTTCCTCACTAGTTTGGCTGCTACCATGCGCCCTGGTAAAATCATCTCCCCCACCCTCACATGCCTGCCGCCTTGGTGCTGCCGACCGTCTGGACCTTGCAGATGTTAGCCCTTCCGCATACAACTCCTCCTCCTCTACTTCCTCCACCTCCTCTTGTGCCACCACCTGACTCCGAATTCTGTTTAACATGTGCTCCAGCATGTAAATCACCGGAATAGTCATGCTGATAATGGCATCGTCAGCACTAAACATCTTCGTCGCCATTTCAAAACTGTGCAGAAGGGTGCATAGATCCCTGATCTGAGACCACTCCTCCAGCGTGATTTGCCCCACCTCTGAATCTCGTTGGCCCAGGCTATACGTCAGAACGTATTGCACCAGGGCTTGTCGGTGCTGCCACAGTCGCTGCAACATGTGCAGAGTTGAATTCCACCGGGTAGGCACATCGCATTTTAGCCGGTGAAGTGGCAGGCCCAACGACTTCTGTAGAGATGTAAGTCGCTGAGCTGCGGGATGCGAACGGCGGAAGTGAGCACACAGCGACCGTGCCCTCTGCAGAAGGCCATCTAGTCTGGGATAGTGGGCTAAAAATTGCTGGACAACCAGGTTCAACACGTGAGCCATACAAGGCACGTGTGTGACATTGCCCCGGCGAAGGGCCACACCCAGGTTTGCAGCATTGTCGCACACGGCCTTCCCTGGTTTCAGGTCCAGTGGAGACAACCATTCATGAAATTGGTTCTCCAGAGCTGACCACAACTCCTCAGCTGTGTGACTCACATTTCCCAGACATTTCAATGTAAAAACCGCCTGATGACGTTGAGCCCTACTGCCAGCATAGTAAGGAGGTGTGCAGGATCCCTTCTGCGCAGTTAGAAAGCTTGTGGCATGACCAGACAGGCTTTGGGTGCAGGTGGAAGACCGAGAGGAGGTTGAGGAGGCAGAAGCAGTGGAGGAACTTTGACATAAAGAGGATTGACGCACAACTCGTGGGGACGGCAAGACTTGGACAGCAGCCCCTTGTCCTGCTGTCACCATAGTTACCCAGTGCCCAGTCAGCGACATGTAACGCCCCTGTCCATGCCTACTCGTCCAAGTGTCTGTGGTGAAATGCACCCTGTCACACACAGAGTTTCTCAAAGAAGCGGTGATGTTGTGTGCGACATGCTGGTGGAGCGCAGGCACACCTTTCTTTGAGAAGTAGTGCCGACTGGGCATCTGGTACTGGGGCACTGCGACGGACATAAGGTCTCGAAAATCCTCTGTGTCCACCAGGCGGAAAGGCAGCATTTCTGTAGCCAAGAGCTTGCAGATGGTGAAATTCAACCTCTTAGCTTTCTCATGGCTAGGAGGAAATGGTCTTTTACTTGTCCACATCTGAGGGACCGAGGGCTGGCTATTGTGCTTAGACGGGGTTGATAAGGGTGTCCCCGGCAAACTGCCGGTCTGTGAGGAAGATGCAGGCGGACATTTTAGGTTGCCTTCATCCAAAGGTGGTGCTATCGATGTCGGACAGCGCTCAACACCAGCTGGTGTTACCACCTCCAAAGAAAATGATGACCTGCCAATCACGCTGGCTGTTGCGGGTAAAGAGGTGGCAGGTCTGCGCCCCAAAACAGGTGTGACTGCTGTCCCCCCAGTCACAGAGGATGAAGAGGCCGCGGATGCACAAGATATGGCAGACGGTGGTTGGCCCGGCCGGCTAGGCCGCATTGTAGCACACTGAGCTTCCCACTGCAACTTATGCTTCATGTCCATGTGCCGGTTCATGCATGAAGTACTCAAACTATGTATTTTTTGGCCTCTACTTAGCTTTTGCTGACAAATGTTACAGATAACACGAGTTGGGTCATCTTTATCGATCTGAAAAAATGCCCAGGCTATGCAAGGCTTATCACCCATGCGACCTGAAGAACCACCACGACTTGTGGTGAGAGGCAGAGTTGTGTTTGAGGATGCAGTTGTTGACGTGCTTCCAGTACTACGTCTCTGTCCAGGAAGGCGCAACCTGACCTCGTCGTCACTAGCATCTTCCTCCACCTCCTCTGCTGACCTCATCTCTTGGCTGACTGTGGGTTGACAGTAAGTGGGATCTCCGACCTCATCATCATCACCCTGTGCGTTATCACACCCGTCGTCCTCAGAGCCAACCTGTTCCTGCCCTGACAAAAAACTAAAGTTGTCGCTCCAATCAGGTATTTGAGTCTTATCATCGTCTTCCTCATTGTCTCCACCAACAGGAGTTACAGTTTGGGAATGAGGGTCTACATTATGGTCAGAACCTTCTGCGTCTGGTCCTGGATCCGACTCATAAAGATTCTGGGCATCAGTGCAGATCATTTCCTCGTCTGGATTCACAGAAGCGCTGGAGTCGACCTCTGATTCCCAGGCTATAGTATGAGTAAACAGCTCTGCAGACTCAACCATCTGTTCTACCTCATACTCAGACGGGCAGCTGGAGATTTGGGAGCTGTGAGGAAGCAAGTGCGATTTGGGTGACACCTTTGAGGACTGGAGTATTTGTGATGTTGAAGTTGATGTGGAGGAGAGCCCACTTAAAGGAGCACTTGATATCCGTTGAAGCACCTGCTGTTTTTGTGCCTCATCTGGAATTTGTAGCGATTGGCGTGGCCGTAAGAAAGGGATCTTATCACATTGTCCGCTAAAAGAAGTAGACATTTTAGTTTGGCTGGAAGATGGTCTTTCTTCTGCACCTACCCCACGGACACAACCTTTTTTCCCCTTCCCAACACGCCTATTCCCCTTTCCACCAGCAGCAGGCCTTTTTCCACTCATTTTGGTGGTTAACTAATTCACAACTCTGGAGTTGTTTGCACAAAAAAACAATGGATGGTAACCGAGCAGAGCTGAGTGGCCAAACTGTGGTATTAGGCCAAAACTATTGGCTGGGTTAGATGCAGAAAAAAATTATTTTTAATTTGCAACCTGATGGAGGTCAGTATAGATGGACTAATAGACCAAGTCCCACACACCGCTAGAAGCCCAAATATTTTTTCAGAGCTAGATGCAGAAATTTTTTTTATTCAATTTGCAACCTGATGGAGGTCAGTATAGATGGACTAATAGACCAAGTCCCACACACTGCTAGAAGCCCAAATATTTTTTCAGAGCTAGATGCAGAAAAAAATTATTTTTAATTTGCAACCTGATGGAGGTCAGTATAGATGGACTAATAGACCAAGTCCCACACACTGCTAGAAGCCCAAATATTTTTTCAGAGCTAGATGCAGAAAAAAATTATTTTTAATTTGCAACCTGATGGAGGTCAGTATAGATGGACTAATAGACCAAGTCCCACACACCGCTAGAAGCCCAAATATTTTTTCAGAGCTAGATGCAGAAAAAAATTATTTTTAATTTGCAACCTGATGGAGGTCAGTATAGATGGACTAATAGAACAAGTCCCACACGCTGCTAGAAGCCCAAATATTTTTTCAGAGATAAATGAAGAAAAAAATTATTTTTAATTTGCAACCTGATGGAGGTCAGTATAGATGGACTAATAGACCAAGTCCCACACACTGCTAGAAGCCCAAATATTTTTTCAGAGCTAGATGCAGAAAAAAATTATTTTTAATTTGCAACCTGATGGAGGTCAGTATAGATGGACTAATAGACCAAGTCCCACACACCGCTAGAAGCCCAAATATTTTTTCAGAGCTAGATGCAGAAATTTTTTTATTCAATTTGCAACCTGATGGAGGTCAGTATAGATGGACTAATAGACCAAGTCCCACACACTGCTAGAAGCCCAAATATTTTTTCAGAGCTAGATGCAGAAAAAAATTATTTTTAATTTGCAACCTGATGGAGGTCAGTATAGATGGACTAATAGACCAAGTCCCACACACTGCTAGAAGCCCAAATATTTTTTCAGAGCTAGATGCAGAAAAAAATTATTTTTAATTTGCAACCTGATGGAGGTCAGTATAGATGGACTAATAGACCAAGTCCCACACACCGCTAGAAGCCCAAATATTTTTTCAGAGCTAGATGCAGAAAATTTTTTTATTCAATTTGCAACCTGATGGAGGTCAGTATAGATGGACTAATAGACCAAGTCCCACACACTGCTAGAAGCCCAAATATTTTTTCAGAGCTAGATGCAGAAAAAAATTATTTTTAATTTGCAACCTGATGGAGGTCAGTATAGATGGACTAATAGACCAAGTCCCACACACTGCTAGAAGCCCAAATATTTTTTCAGAGCTAGATGCAGAAAAAAATTATTTTTAATTTGCAACCTGATGGAGGTCAGTATAGATGGACTAATAGACCAAGTCCCACACACCGCTAGAAGCCCAAATATTTTTTCAGAGCTAGATGCAGAAAATTTTTTTATTCAATTTGCAACCTGATGGAGGTCAGTATAGATGGACTAATAGACCAAGTCCCACACACTGCTAGAAGCCCAAATATTTTTTCAGAGCTAGATGCAGAAAAAAATTATTTTTAATTTGCAACCTGATGGAGGTCAGTATAGATGGACTAATAGACCAAGTCCCACACACTGCTAGAAGCCCAAATATTTTTTCAGAGCTAGATGCAGAAAAAAATTATTTTTAATTTGCAACCTGATGGAGGTCAGTATAGATGGACTAATAGACCAAGTCCCACACACCGCTAGAAGCCCAAATATTTTTTCAGAGCTAGATGCAGAAAAAAATTATATTCAATTTGCAACCTGCTGGAGGTCAGTATAGAAGGACTAATAGAACAAGTCCCACACACTGCTAGAAGCCCAAATATTTTTTCAGAGCTAAATGAAGAAAAAAATTATTTTTAATTTGCAACCTGATGGAGGTCAGTATAGATGGACTAATAGACCAAGTCCCACACACTGCTAGAAGCCCAAATATTTTTTCAGAGCTAGATGCAGAAAAAAATTATTTTTAATTTGCAACCTGATGGAGGTCAGTATAGATGGACTAATAGACCAAGTCCCACACACCGCTAGAAGCCCAAATATTTTTTCAGAGCTAGATGTAGAAAATTTTTTTATTCAATTTGCAACCTGATGGAGGTCAGTATAGATGGACTAATAGACCAAGTCCCACACACTGCTAGAAGCCCAAATATTTTTTCAGAGCTAGATGCAGAAAAAAATTATTTTTAATTTGCAACCTGATGGAGGTCAGTATAGATGGACTAATAGACCAAGTCCCACACGCTGCTAGAAGCCCAAATATTTTTTTAGAGATAAATGAAGAAAAAAATTATTTTTAATTTGCAACCTGATGGAGGTCAGTATAGATGGACTAATAGACCAAGTCCCACACACTGCTAGAAGCCCAAATATTTTTTCAGAGCTAGATGCAGAAAAAAATTATTTTTAATTTGCAACCTGATGGAGGTCAGTATAGATGGACTAATAGACCAAGTCCCACACACCGCTAGAAGCCCAAATATTTTTTCAGAGCTAGATGCAGAAATTTTTTTATTCAATTTGCAACCTGATGGAGGTCAGTATAGATGGACTAATAGACCAAGTCCCACACACTGCTAGAAGCCCAAATATTTTTTCAGAGCTAGATGCAGAAAAAAATTATTTTTAATTTGCAACCTGATGGAGGTCAGTATAGATGGACTAATAGACCAAGTCCCACACACTGCTAGAAGCCCAAATATTTTTTCAGAGCTAGATGCAGAAAAAAATTATTTTTAATTTGCAACCTGATGGAGGTCAGTATAGATGGACTAATAGACCAAGTCCCACACACCGCTAGAAGCCCAAATATTTTTTCAGAGCTAGATGCAGAAAATTTTTTTATTCAATTTGCAACCTGATGGAGGTCAGTATAGATGGACTAATAGACCAAGTCCCACACACTGCTAGAAGCCCAAATATTTTTTCAGAGCTAGATGCAGAAAAAAATTATTTTTAATTTGCAACCTGATGGAGGTCAGTATAGATGGACTAATAGACCAAGTCCCACACACTGCTAGAAGCCCAAATATTTTTTCAGAGCTAGATGCAGAAAAAAATTATTTTTAATTTGCAACCTGATGGAGGTCAGTATAGATGGACTAATAGACCAAGTCCCACACACCGCTAGAAGCCCAAATATTTTTTCAGAGCTAGATGCAGAAAATTTTTTTATTCAATTTGCAACCTGATGGAGGTCAGTATAGATGGACTAATAGACCAAGTCCCACACACTGCTAGAAGCCCAAATATTTTTTCAGAGCTAGATGCAGAAAAAAATTATTTTTAATTTGCAACCTGATGGAGGTCAGTATAGATGGACTAATAGACCAAGTCCCACACACTGCTAGAAGCCCAAATATTTTTTCAGAGCTAGATGCAGAAAAAAA
Organism: Phyllobates terribilis; assembly: GCF_046119375.1. Lineage (NCBI taxonomy): Eukaryota > Metazoa > Chordata > Amphibia > Anura > Dendrobatidae > Phyllobates > Phyllobates terribilis. The sequence continues at coordinate 433,489,022 of NW_027362761.1, forward strand.
TTATTTTTAATTTGCAACCTGATGGAGGTCAGTATAGATGGACTAATAGACCAAGTCCCACACACCGCTAGAAGCCCAAATATTTTTTCAGAGCTAGATGCAGAAAAAAATTATATTCAATTTGCAACCTGCTGGAGGTCAGTATAGAAGGACTAATAGAACAAGTCCCACACACTGCTAGAAGCCCAAATATTTTTTCAGAGCTAAATGAAGAAAAAAATTATTTTTAATTTGCAACCTGATGGAGGTCAGTATAGATGGACTAATAGACCAAGTCCCACACACTGCTAGAAGCCCAAATATTTTTTCAGAGCTAGATGCAGAAAAAAATTATTTTTAATTTGCAACCTGATGGAGGTCAGTATAGATGGACTAATAGACCAAGTCCCACACACCGCTAGAAGCCCAAATATTTTTTCAGAGCTAGATGTAGAAAATTTTTTTATTCAATTTGCAACCTGATGGAGGTCAGTATAGATGGACTAATAGACCAAGTCCCACACACTGCTAGAAGCCCAAATATTTTTTCAGAGCTAGATGCAGAAAAAAATTATTTTTAATTTGCAACCTGATGGAGGTCAGTATAGATGGACTAATAGACCAAGTCCCACACGCTGTTAGAAGCCCAAATATTTTTTTAGAGATAAATGAAGAAAAAAATTATTTTTAATTTGCAACCTGATGGTGGTCAGTATAGATGGACTAATAGACCAAGTCCCACACACTGCTAGAAGCCCAAATATTTTTTCAGAGCTAGATGCAGAAAAAAATTATTTTTAATTTGCAAACTGATGGAGGTCAGTATAGATGGACTAATAGACCAAGTCCCACACACCGCTAGAAGCCCAAATATTTTTTCAGAGCTAGATGCAGAAAAAAATTATATTCAATTTGCAACCTGCTGGAGGTCAGTATAGAAGGACTAATAGAACAAGTCCCACACACTGCTAGAAGCCCAAATATTTTTTCAGAGCTAAATGAAGAAAAAAATTATTTTTAATTTGCAACCTGATGGAGGTCAGTATAGATGGACTAATAGACCAAGTCCCACACACTGCTAGAAGCCCAAATATTTTTTCAGAGCTAGATGCAGAAAAAAATTATATTCAGTTTGCAACCTGATGGAGGTCAGTATAGATGGACTAATAGAATGATGCTATGCCCAAAAGATTTTACTTCACTAGGTGCAGTAAAAAAATTGGTATTCTATACACAGGTGGTATATCTTGCAACACAGATAGGCTACTCCACTGACTAACACACTCTGCAATAGGCCAAAAAGGATTAGCTTTGCTAGATTCAGCCAAATGCTGTGAAAAAAACTTGCACAGCACTGGCACAGACCTGCCTGGCAAAAACTGATAGGAACTGATGTAACCTAGTCCTGAAAAGGACTCCAATTACAATTAGTCTTTACTCCCACAATGTATCTATTTAAGAGCACAGACCTGCTTGATAAAAGTCGTAGGAAATGCTGTAACCTAGTCCTTAAAAGGACTGCAATCACAACTATTCCCTACTCCCAAGCTATCTGTATATTTGTGCGAAAATTGGCTTGAAATTAACAAGGTATAGCGCACACAGCAACAGCGGTGCCGTCTAACACGCAGCTGCAGCAGTGAGAAAATGGTGGCGACGGGGAAAATGGCTTGGTCTTATAGGGCAAGGACATGTGACATACACTGCCAATCACACATGCCCTTGCTTGTGTGAAAAAAAGCACTTCGCTCCGTGTGTGCGCTGCTGATAGGCTGACAGATTGCACCTCCCCACTGCAAATGCGGGAAAGAGAAAAAAAAATGGAGATCTTCATTGTTCCTGCAGAGATCCATCCCCTGCCCCTCCCCCCGCCCCGCTGTACACTCAAACTGCGTATTAACATTAATTTTCATCATTACTGAGAAAAAATCCAGTTATGATTTTGGTGCACGAACAGTTATCGAACATAACCTCGAACAGCCGAATTTTTCTCAAATTGTTCGTGTTCGCCGACCGGCTCGAACACCGCCCAAAACAGCTCGAATTTGAGATTGGCGAACAGTTCGAGTAGAACAACGCTCATCTCTACTCGGGAGCCTTTAAAATATTTTTCGCTATTTCTACATTATTATTACACTGGAAAATTATTATATTTACATTGATAAATTATTTCCAGAATGCCTACATGGCTGGATCTGGCATCAGATATCTCTCTTGTGTGCAGCTACTTCATGGTGGCTCTCACCACTTGACTGCAAGATACCTCTGGTGGTCTTTCAACCCCACATATGTGTTACTTCCTGTGCCTTAGCTTTGGTAGTCTGCTCATACAATCTCAACCAGCAGCCCTCTGCTTTTTTGGGTAATCTATCTCTGACCTATCTTTCCAAAACATGAAGGTTTCCATTTGGATTCTGAATTAGCAGCAGGGTCATATTTGAAGATGGGGACAGTGTGGAGGCTAGAGTTCATGCCATAGGTATAGCGTGTTGGGCGGATAGTGTAAAGGGCATAGTTGTTAAGGGCGGATGGTTTGACAGTTATTGTTCATACTCCTGTGGCACTGCTGAGGTGTTATGGAAGCCCAGGTTGTTTGATAGCAGCCTTCAGCTTGTCTGCATTGTTGGGTCTGGAGTCTCTCATCTTCCTCTTGACAATACCCCATAGATTCTCTATGGGGTTAGGGTCAGGCGAGTTTGCTGGCCAATCAAGCACAGTGATTCTGTTGTTTTTAAACCAGGTATTGGTACTTTTGGCAGTGTGGACAGGTGTCAAGTCCTGCTGGAGAATGAAATTTCCATCTCCAAAAAGCTTGTCAGCAGAGGGAGGCATGAAGTGCTCTAAAATTTCCTGGTAAACGGCTGCGCTGACTTTGGTCTTGATAAAACACAGTGGACCTACACCAGCAGATGACATGGCTCCCCTACCCATCACTGATTGTGGAAACTTCACACTAGACCTCAAGCAGCTTGGATTGTGGCCTCTCCACTCTTCCTCCAGACTCTAGGACTTTGATTTCCAAATGAAATGCAAAATTTACTTTCATCTGAAAACAACACTTTGGACCACTGAGCAACAGTCCAGGTCTTTTTCCTCCTTGGCCCAGGTAAGACGCTTCTGGCGCATTAATATGCTTGGATATAGCACTCTGTAAACAGCCAGTTTCTTTAGCAATGACCTTTTACAGCTTACCCTCCTTGTGGACTGTGTCAATGACTGCCTTCTGGACATCTGTCAAGTCAGCAGTCTTCCCCATGATTGTGCAGCCTACTGAAACAGATTAAGGGACCTTTTTAAGTGCATCGGAAGCCTTTGCAGGTGTTTTTTCTAACATATTCTAATTTATTGAGATAATGACTTTTGTGTTTTCATTGGCTGTAAGCCATACTCATAAACATTAGCAGAAATAAACACTTGAAATAGATCACTCTGTTTGTAATGACTCTATATAATATATAAGTTTCACTTTTTGTATTGAAGAACTGAAATAAATTAACTTTTTGATGATATTCTAATTTAGTGAGAAGCACTTGTAAATGAACAACTGCACATTCACTCTTTTAGACTATGCCTTTCGATTCATGTGAACATATTCTCATGTCCTTCACCATTCTTCCTACAGACCTTTAAGGTGAATGGAACTTGAACAGTGCTCGTTCTGCCACTTCACCTAGAGAAAGGTCTAGCTTGTAACATGCCAGGATTCAGTAATGGGGTTGCAGAAAGTTCAGTGCTTTACAGACATGTAATTTTTAACTTCCGTTGGTTATGGACAATTTAATGCGGGGACATAGCTGAGAGGTTTTCTGAGTTGTTAATGTTTCACATTAGTTGAGAAACATGTAAAAGGTACTTGAATTAGAGAAATATATAACCACATGTTTGTATATTCAGACAGAAGATAAACATCGTTCCTCTACAGATGGCATTTCTAGTTATTAGGCCCAAGGGAAGAAAACATTCAGGGGACTAAGTGAAGCAAACATGAGGTGAGATTGACCTTCCTATTATACATTTTAGTACAATGAAGGATTAAGATTTACAAGAAGTTACTGTGAAAAAAACATACAATTTTACAGTGAATACCCTTGTGACCATCTGCCAAGTTGGCATTTTCAAGTAAATTCATAAATCTCGAAAAAAAAAATTGCTGTAAAATGCCAGGTGTCTTTTCAATTTGGTATACTTAAATGTTACCTAAGTCATTGAAGCGATAAGGGTAAATTCACATGCAGACATAATGCTGCCACAGAAAACTATACCATTAGTGCACTGTAAAAAATGCTTACATGGAAATTTCTCAAGATTTTTCAAGGTTTTGAATACAAAAGCCCAAAATGTTGGATGAGGTAATCTTACAGAACCAATTGTCCGCATCTAAGCAGATCTTGAAATATACTTGGCGAAGGTAAAAAGCTAAAGTGCAAAGGTGAACTGGCTGGGTAGCAGAACAGTAGGCACTTTTTAAAAAAAAATATTAGTTTCTTCAGGGGTAGGTACATGCAAATTTTTCTGAAATCAATGGCAGAATCCAGTAGCAAATCCCATGGGAGGCATGTTTGTGATTTGAAAATTTGAAGCATCTTTAACCCCTTTACCCCCAAGGGTGGTTTGCACGTTAATGACTAGGCCAATTTTTACAATTCTGACAACTGTCACTTTATGAGGTAATTACTCTGGAACGCTTCAACGGATCTCATTGATTTTTTTTGTGACATATTGTACTTCATGATTGTGGTAACATTTCTTCGATATCACTTGCATTTATTTGTGAAAAAAATGGAAATTTGGCAAAAATTTTAAAATTTTAAAATTTTCTAACTTTGAATTTCCATGCCCTTAAATCAGAGAGATATGTCACGCAAAATAGTTAATAAATAACATTTCCCACATGTCTATTTTACATCAGCACAATTTTGTTAACAAAATTTTTTTTTTTGTTAGGTAGCTATAAAGGTTAAAAATTGACCAGCGATTTCTCATTATTACAACAAAATTTACAAAACCATTTTATTAAGGACCACATCACATTTGAAGTGACTTTGAGGGGCCTTTATGACAGAAAATACCCAAAAGTGACACCAATCTAAAAACTGCACCCCACAAGGTGCTCAAAACCACATTCAAGAAGTTTATTAATCCTTCAGGTGCTTCACAGGAATTTTTGGAATGTGGAAATAAAAAATGAACATTTAACTTTTTTCACAAAAATGTTACTTTAGAACCCAATTTTTTTTATTTTTGCAAGGGTAACAGGAAAAAATGGACACTGAAATTTGTTTTGCAATTCCTCCTGAGCACGTTGATACCCCATATGTGGGGGAAAACCACTGTCTGGGCACACGTCAGGGTTCGGAAGGGAAGGAGCACCATTTCACTTTTTGAATGTAAAATTTGCTTAACGGACGCCATATTGCATTTGGGGAGCCCCTGATGTGCCTAAACAGTGGAAACCGCCCACAAGTGACAACATTTTGGAAACAAGACCCCTCAGGGAACTTATCTAGATGTGTGGTGAGTACCTTGAACCCCCAGGTGCTTCACAGAAGTTTATAACATTGACCCATAAAAATAAAATGTTCACATTTTTCCAACAAAAATATTTTTTAGCCTCCAATTTTGCAATTTCATAAGGATAACAGAAGAAATTCCACCATGAAATTTGTTGTGCTATTCCTCCTGAGTAAGCTGATACCCCATATGTGTGGTAAAACCACTGTTTGGGCACACAGCAGGGTTTGGAAGGGAAGGAGCGCCATTTAACTTTTTGAATGTAAAATTTGCTTGAATAATTAGCAGACGCCATATTGCGTTTGGACAGCCCCGATGTGCCTAAATAGTGGAAACCCCCCACAAGTGACCCCACTTTGGAAACTAGACCCTTCAAGGAACTTATCTAGATGTGTGGTGAGCACCCTTAACCCTCAGGTGCTTCACAGTAGTTTATAACATTGATCCATAAAAATAAAATTTTCACATTTTCCAACAAAAATGCTTTTCAGCCTCCAATTTTTTTACACCCCTCAAGGATTTTATCAAGGGGTATAGTGAACATTTTGAACCCAGCGGTACAACACAGAATTAGATAACTTATTCAATATGATGACCTAATGTTATCATTAGTCTTGAGCGCAAGTGCTTGCTACTTGAGCTTGCATCGGGTGCTCGGGTATGCACCAAGTATCGCGGGTGCTCAAGTGACATGCTCAAGTTCCCGCCCGCATGTTTCACGGTTATTAGACATCCAAAAAAAAGCATGCGGGGATCTCTCGTGCATGGCAGGCAATCCCCGCAAGGTTTTTTTTGGCTGTATAACAGCTGCAAAACATATGGGGCGGAGACTTGAGCACCCACTATACTCGGTGCATACCCGAGCACCCGATGCAAACTCAAGTAGAAAGCACTTGCGCTCAACACTAGTCGCCATATGGTTGTCATTTTTTTTCTTTACTTCTGAAAAAATCCCAACCCCCAACCCTAGCCTAGCCCAACCCTAACCCCAACACAACCCTAACCCTAATCCTAGCCCAAACCTAACCCAACCCTAACCCTAACCCTGGCACAACCCTAACCCTAGCACAACCCTAACCCAAATCCTAGCACAACCCTAACCCTAGCACAGCCCTAACCCTAACCCTAGAATTTATTTTTTATGCCGTTCCTCGCGCGGTATAAGTGATTAGATGACTTTATTCTTCGGGTCGGTGCAATTACAGCGATACTAGATTCATATCGGGTTTTAATGATTGACAGCTGTCACACACTAAAAAACCCTTTTTTTGCAAAGACTAATTTTTGCATCGCCATATTTTGAGAGCTATAATTTTTCCATATTTCGGCAGAAAGAGTCATGTGATGGATTGCTTTTTATGGGACAAGTTGCCGTTTTTATTGGTACTATTTTCGGGCACGTGACATTTTTTGATCGCTTTCTATTCCGATTTTTGGGAGGCAGAATAAAAAAAAACCAACAATTCAGGAATTGTTATTTATTTTTTTTTTTTTTTATGCCGTTCTGCGTGTGGTAAAATTGATAAATCAGCTTTATTCTTCAGGTCAGTACGTTTACAGCGGTAGCACATTTATATTTTTTTTATGTTTTGCCGCTTTTACACAATAAAAACTATTTTATAGAAATAAGAATTGTTTTTGCATCGCTTTATTCTGATAGCTATAACTTTTTTATTTTTCGGCCGTTGGAGCTGTATGGAAGCTTGGTTTTTGTGGGACAAGATGACGTTTTCAGCAGTGTAAATAAAAATTATATTCGTCTCTTTGATCGCGTTTTATTCCATTTTTGTTTGGCGGTATGATGATAAAGCATCGTTTTTTGCTTCTTTTTTTTTAACCTTGTTCACTAAAGGGGTTAACTTGTGGGACAGTTTTATAGGTCAGGTCATTCCGAACGTGGCGATACCAAATATATGTACTTTTATTGGTTTATTTGTTTTTTCATAAGATTATTTATTTATGGGTACAATATGTTTTTAGATTTTTTTGATTATTTCATTTTTTAATATTTTTACAATTTTTTTTTTTTCACTTTTTGATTTATTTTTAAAATTTACACTATGTCCCACTATGGGACTTTCACTTTTTGCAGCCTGATCGGCTTTATAGCACAGGAATGCAGCACCATCCCTGTGCTATGCAGCCTGTCAGCGCTGCACCGGGAGAAGTTACTTTGGTCGTGCACAGCGCATGACCAAAGTAACTTCCTGCCTCCTGGTGACCCGGATGTTGTCATGATGACATCGGGTCACCATGACAACATCCGGGTCCGGACTCAGACGCTGCTGGACGCAGGAGAGGAGGTAAGTATCGCGCTTACCTTCCCTTGCCACCGGAATGCTGCGATCGATTTCAATCACAGCATTTCATGGGTTAATGTGCGGGTAGCCGTGCGGGACTGCTCCCTGCACATAGCACTGGGTGTCAGCTGTGACAATCAGCTGACACCCGCCGGCGATCTCTCCCGCACCGCTTGTGTGCGGGTGAAATCACCAACACGTACTAATACGTACCAGCCCATAAGGCCCAGGGAGCAGATACGTATTAGTACGCCTTGGGCCGGAAAGAGGTTAATATCTGAACCCTTTTTTTTACGACATGAAAAATCTGCACCTCCAAGCCATCATAGACTAAAAAAGGTGGGCTATGAGACTGAATCTAGTATGTTCAAGAGCAGGTACGGACACAGACAGATGAAGGCCGCTGTGCAAGAACAGTATATGGGCCCTTTGCTGTCCAATAGTTCATCACAATGCATTCGTTCTTTGAAAAAAGCTGCTTTGGAGGTGGATTTGAGTCCCCTTACTTTTTGGACCCCTTTACGGCTGCACAGGTTGCACCAATGGTATGTCAAAGGGGAGTCAAAGGATAATTATGAACAAGTGGGGAAATGCATGAAAGTTGTCTAAAAGAAAAATTGCCTTTTTATTTTCCATAACAACCAATCACAATACCGTTTTAACTTTGTATTCTGCTTTTGAAAAATGTAAACTGTGTTATGATTGACTGCTATGCGTGTTTTATAAAAATGCTCCATAATTATTTATACCCGCAACCTGCAATAAAAATTTCATGCTAGCTCCTGAAGTTTGCGCTGTTTCTACACTTTAGTAATTTAGTGGTGATGTAACCTAAGCTATAGTTATAAACACACAAGACTTTACAAAAGTTTAAGGTAGGTGTGTAAAAAATGCTAATTAAATAATCACATATAAATCCACTTAGAAATATATATTTTAATATTATCACCAGATAAATATTTTAACACAGATTGAATCTAGATATAAAGAAAAACACTTTTTTATAATTTAGTGAAAAAAATACTACAAAAAATGTTTTTAAAAAAATAGAATAGTTTATTTTTATCAGTTAACAAAATACAAAATGAATGCACAAAAAGTGACATCTAATCCATCAATATCTGTTGAGGCCATCCTTTGGCATCAAAACAAAGTTAATACTTGAAGGCAAACTTGCACAAAAGTTAAGGATTTTGTAGGATAATAATCATTTTCAGATGTGGGTTTAAACACCATTATTAACTGAAACAGCCGTGTATGAGGCTTAACACAGGTTGGGGAACAGCTGAATTCTGCTACAAAGAAAACAGTTTTATATCACAAGTTCAAAATGGCACTCATGCAGCCCCACCATGTTTCACTGTAGGTACCATCCATTTAGAAAAATTAGTTTAGAAACATGCATGGTGCTTACAGTGAAATTTGGTGGTAACAGTGTCCTTATCTGGGGCCGCATGACTGCTGCTGGTGTCGGGGAGCTACATATCATTGATGGTGTCATGAATTGAAAGATATAAATATAGTGAAAGAAATGATGCTCCCATCACTCCGTGCCCTTCATAGACGTGCACTTTTCCAACATGACAATGATCCAAAACACACATGTAGCACATCTGAAGAAGAAGAGAGTGAAAGTGATTCGGTGGCCAAGTATGTCTCCTGATCTAAACCCAATCTAACACCTATGGGGAATTCTGAAAAGACAAGTTGAGCATCACTCTCCATCCAGTATCCAGGCTCCAAAATAAGTCATTCTTGAATTCTTGAAGAATGGAAAAAGATAGGTGCTGCAATATGTCACCAACTTGTTCATTCCATGCCTAGAAGACTTTGTGCTGTCCTTAAGAATCACAGAGAACATACAAAATAATAGATGTAGTAGTTTTTGATGTGGGATGTATTCATTTTTAGCTTTACCTAATTTGAGAAAAACTGAATATTTTGTAATGAAATATCAAAAAAGACTGTCCATCACTTCCAAAACAGAAAACTGGTGTGTACAGGTGCTTACTAAGAGTTACTATATCTCCATATACAACTAACAAATAAAGTAGTACTCTGCAACGCTAAGTATGCAAATATAAATATATGACATTTAAATAGCATTACTTCTCTAGAAAATAGAAATAATTGAGAAATCTTAGCGCATAAATTGTTCAATTCATGTGTACCTGGTAGCCACGGTAAGGCGTTTCTCGCTCCCAGGAACCTACCTAATGTGAATCCTCTAATGTCTGCATGTGTATGGGAAAGTAAGATCCTGCTGTAATTATAACCGCCTGAGGCTTAGGGGTGGAGTGCTCAGTCAGAAAGTCTGTACACACCATTTTCTGTTTTGGAAGTGACGATCAGTCTTTTTTGATATTTGTATACATAGGCTTTCTGACTGAGCACTCTGCCCCTAAACCTCAGGTGGTTTTAATTACAGTAGGATCTTACCTTCCCATATACATGCAGACTTTAGGCTCTAAGAGAGGATTCACATTAGGTAGGTTCCTGGCAATGAGAAACGCTTTACCGTGGCTACCAGGTATACATAAATTGACCATTTTACGTGCTAAGATTTCTCAATTATTTGTATTTTTAGAGCAGTAATGCTTCAAATTTCATATATTTCATATTTTGCATACTTAACGCTGCAGAGAGCTACTTTATTTGTTATTTTGTAATGAAAGTTATATTATCCTCCTTACTTTTATGTTATGGGTTAAAAAAAGTTCTATAAAACTAAGTCATGTCAAAATTTTGGATATTGTCCATGTGTACAGTGAGATATTGATTAAAATATTCATTTTCAAAGGGAGCACTGTATATGTATATATATGTGTGTGTGTGTGTGTGTGTGTGTGTGTGTGTGTGTGTATATATATATACACTACCGTTCAAAAATTTGGGGTAATTTAGAAATGTCATTATTTTTGAAAGAAAAGCACATTTTTTTTCAATGATGCTAACATTAAATGAATCAGAAACACACTCTATACATTGTTAATATGGTAAATGACTATTCTAGCTGCAAACGTCTTGTTTTTATTGCAATATCTACATAGGTGTATAAAGTCCCATTTCCAACAAACACCACTCCAGTGTTTTAATGGTACATTGTGTTTGCTAATTGTGTAAGAAGGCTAATGGATGTTTAGAAAACCCTTACACAAGTATGTTAGCCCAGCTGAAAACGGTTTGGCTGATATGAGAAGCTCTAAAATTGACCTTCCTTTGAGCTAGTTGAGAATCTGGAGCATTACATTTGTTTGTTCTATTAAACTCTCAAAATGGCCAGAAAAAGAGAACTTTCATGTGAAACTCGACAGTCTATTCTTTTTCTTAGAAATGAAGGCTATTCCACGCGAGTAATTGCCAAGAAACTGCAGATTTCCTACAACGGTGTGTACTACTCCCTTCAGAGGAGAGCACAAACAGGCTCTAACCAGAGTTGAAAGAGAAGTGGGAGGCCCCGCTGCACAACTGAGCAACAAGACAAGTACATTAGAGTCTCTAGTTTGAGAAATCGCCGCCTCACAGCTCCTCAACTGGCAGCTTCATTAAATAGTACACGCAAAACGCCAGTGTCAACGTCTACAATGAAGAGGCGACTCCGGGATGCTGGCCTTCAGGGCAAAGCGGCAAAGAAAAAGCCATATCTGACACTAGCTAATAAAGGTAAAAGATTAATATGGGCAAAAGAACACAGACATTGGACAGAAGAAGATTGGAAAAAAGTTTTATGTACATGTGTTTGGGGTGTTTGGATCACACAGAAGAACATTTGTGAGACGCAGAACAACTGAAAAGATGCTGGAAGAGTGCCTGACGCCATCTGTCAAGCAAGGAGATGGTCTGGGGTTGCTTTGGTGCTGGTAAAGTGGGAGATTTGTACAAGGTAAATGGGATTTTGAATAAGGAAGGCTATCACTCCATTTTGCAATGCCATACCCTGTGGACAGCGCTTGATTGTAGCCAATTTCATCCTACAACTGGGCAATGACCCAAAGCACACCTCCAAAATATGCATGAACTATTTAGGGAAGAAGCAGGCAGCTGGTATTCTATCTGTAATGGAGTGGCCAGCGCAGTCACCAGATCTCAACCCCATTGAGCTGTTGTGGGAGCAGCTTGACCGTATAGTCTGCAAAAAGTGCCCATCAAGCCAATCCAACTTGTGGGAGGGGCTTCAGGAACCATGGGGTGAAATTTCTCAAGATTACTTCAGCAAATTTACAGCTAGAATGCCAAAGGTCTGCAATGCTGTAATTTCTGCAAAGAGAGCATTCTTTGACGAAAGCAAAGTTTGAAAGAGGAAATTATTCTCTCTAATAAAAATCATTATTTCTAACCTTGTCATTGTCTGGACTATATTTTCTAATCATTTTGCAACTCATTTGATAAATAAAAGTATGAGTTTTCATGGAAAGCGCAAAATTGTCTGGGTGACCCCAAACTCTTGAACGATAGTGTGTGCATATATATATATATATATATATATATATATATATATATATATATATATATATACATATACAGTTATATGAAAAAGTTTGGGCACCCCTATTAATCTTAAGCTTATTGTTTTATAAAAATTGGTGTTTTTGCAACAGCTATTTCAGTTTGATATATGTAATAACTGTTGGACACAGTAATGTTTCTGCCTTGAAATGAGGTTTATTGTACTAACAGAAAATGTGCAATCTGCATTCAAACAAAATTTGACAGGTGCATAAGTATGGGCACCTCACCAGAAAAGTGACATTAATATTTAGTAGATCCTCCTTTTGCAAAAATAACAGCCTCTAGTCGCTTCCTGTAGCTTTTAATGAGTTCCTGGATCCTGGATGAAGGCATTTTTGACCATTCCTCTTTACAAAACAATTCCAGTTCAGTTAAGTTTGATGGTCGCCGAGCATGGACAGCCCTCTTCGAATGATCCCACAGATGTTCAATGATATTCAGGTCTGGGGACTGGGATGGCCATTCCAGAACATTGTAATTGTTCCTCTGCATGAATGCCTGAGTAGATTTGGAGCGGTGTTTTGGATCATTGTCTTGTTGAAAGATCCATCCACTGTGTAACTTCAACTTTATCACTGATTCTTGAACATTATTGTCAAGAATCTGCTGATACTGAGTGGAATCCATGCGTCCCTCAACTTTAACAAGATTCCCGGTGCCGGCATTGGCCACACAGCCCCAAAGCATGATGGAACCTCCACCAAATTTTACTGTGGGTAACAGGTGTTTTTCTTGGAACGCTGTGTTTTTTTGCCGCCATGCATAACGCCTTTTTGTATGACCAAACAACTCAATCTTGGTTTCATCAGTCCACAGGACCTTCTTCCAAAAAGAAATTGGCTTCTCCAAATGTGCTTTTGCATACCTCAGCCGACTCTGTTTGTGGCGTGCTTGCAGAAACGGCTTCTTTCGCATCACTCTCCCATACAGCTTCTCCTTGTGCAAAGTGCATTGTATAGTTGACCGATGCACAGTGACACCATCTGCAGCAAGTTGATGCTGCAGCTCTCTGGAGGTGGTCTGAGGATTGTCCTTGACTGATCTCACCATTCTTCTTCTCTGCCTTTCTGATGTTTTTCTTGGCCTGCCACTTCTGGCCTTAACAAGAACTGTCCCTGTGTTCTTCCATTTCCTTACTATGTTCCTCACAGTGGAAACTGACAGGTTAAATCTCTGAGACAGCTTTTTGTATCCTTCTCCTGAACAACTATGTTGAATAATCTTTGTTTTCAGATCATTTGACAGTTGTTTGGAGGAGCCCATGATGCCACTCTTCAGAGGAGATTCAAACAGGAGAACAACTTGCAAGTGGCCACTTTAAGTAGCTTTTCTCATGATTGCATACACCTGGCTATGAAGTTCAAAGCTCAATGAGGTTACAAAACCAAAAAAAGTGCTTTAGTAAGTCAGTAAAAAGTAGGTAGGAGTATTTAAAACAAGAAAATGATAAGGGTGCCCATACTTATGCACCTGTCAAATTTTGTTTGAATGCAGATTGCACATTTTCTGTTAGTACAATAAACCTCATTTCAAGGCAGAAACATTACTGTGTCCAACAGTTATTACATATATCAAACTGAAATAGCTGTTGCAAAACACCAATTTTTATAAAACATTAAGCTTTAGATTAATAGGGGTGCCCAAACTTTTTCATATAACTGTATATATATATATATATATATATATATATATATATATATAAATATATATTTTATATTAGTCAAGATGTATATTCATCGAATACGTAGATGTATCTGTTACAATCAAATTGCATTTCCAGAAAGGTCGGTAATATTACTAAAGTAAAAAAATCTTTCATTAGAATGATAAACTATAACAGAAAATGTCACAGGTCAAAAAGGGCAGTCAGAGATATGTGCAATAACTAGAGAAGCTTGATACAGGTTGTGAAGAGAAATCAGGGATGCTTTTAAATCATGTTTTTACAGACATTCATGTTCATATTTATATTGATGTTAACATTATTAGAATAAGTTTTAATATTTTATGCATTTGTTAACTTATTTTATTTATTGAGCCTAATCGGATTTCTAAAATACACAATTTAGGCTCCCTTTTTACCTTGACTATAGCGTTTAATCAAGTTTAAAGCAGTTTGAAGGCAAAGATAGCAAAGTCCGAAGAGATATTCTTGTTGTCTAAAATACCTGAATTCTGACATAATCCTTTGTGAAATGAGTAGTCATTTGGATACTCGAGGATGTGAATCCATTATATCATGACTCCTTTATAAACAAAGTAGGGATGGGCGAACCCAAACGGTAAAGTTCAGGGTCGGTACCGAACATCTAGTGTCCGTGCACGGACCCCGAACACAGACTTCTCCAAGAAGTCCGTGCTACTGTTCAGGTTCGGCAGCCTGAACAAAGTTTGTTGAAAGGCTGCAGCACAGCCAATCAAAAAACTTTGCCGGTGTGGGCACTTCTGGTTCAATCACAGCCATGACAAGTATTGCATTGGTTGTGATTGGCCGGGGCACACAGTGTGAAAAAAAATGATTTGCGGTCCGCTCTATTTGTGATAATCAGCGCAAGTAAAGCTGACATTTGCGGGCTGCAGCCCCCAGAGTTGCTATCAGCGAGACCAGGCATATGCTGATGAGAGTAGTAATCTCATCAGCTGATGCCTGTTACCAGCGGTAATCTTTTTACTGCTGATCAGAGCTGCTGGCTCACAAAGATGACCGTGTGGGAACTGCAGTGCTCTGACCGCCGATAATGAACTTACCACTGGTCAGAGCCAGTGTTTCCCACGCTGTCACACAGATGACAGCATGGGAAACGCTGTATGTTTGGGCCCCCATTCATTTGAATGGGGTCCAGGTTCAGGTTTGAGTTCGGTTACTGTTCTGGTACCCAAACCAAACTTGTTTTAAATGTTCAGGAGAACCCGATGGACCTGAACATCCACGGTTCCACCCATCACTAGACAAAAGCTATGTCACTAGTGTTAACCTGTCCTAAATTTGAGGCTGCAATAATTATTAGTGAGGAGACCATATAGGTACAGAGTATCATAGATTTGTGTGTTGTCTGAATACATGTAAATGTTTACGAAACAACTAACATTAGGATAATGATGACTGATACAGAAATATTATGGACAAATTTTACCTTTAAATAATCTTTTGATGCATTATTGGTATATAAGGGATGGGTTCACATCATGTTTCGACCACACCTTTATATCTCTTTCAGGGTTCCATCTGAACCCCTGATAATCAGGATTTGAAGTTTATGGCTCCGTCAGAGTCATGTTAGAATCCCATCTTTCGGGGGTTCAGATGGAAACACTAGTCACAAATATTGGGTCGAAACTTGTTGTGAACATACCCTAAGAAAATATTTTTAGTAAGTTTTAAAGGGAATCTGTCACCCCCTGGGACTTATCAGACCTCTAATATGGGCATACAGGTGATAGAAATGTAAATCTATACTTACCTGTATGCCCCATATTAGAGGTTTGGTTGCTTTGAAATGTCTTTTTATAAAAGCCGTGTTCCTCGGCTTGGTGTCTGGGGGACAGGAAGAAATTTCCACCTACTTACTTAATTTAAATATCCCCCTCCCCTGCATGCCACAGTGCCCTGTGATGTGAAGACTCATTTTGCAGATCCCGCGCCTGCGCAAAACGCCTAGAACGCAAGGCGCGCTTTTTTTTTCCTCTCGGCCCTATTTTTCCCTGCACTGCTCTAGTGAGCAGACACCGGGGAATCACTGTGACTTCCGCTCCAGTGACCTCCGGCGTGCACAACAATAAGGTGCTGTCCCCACTTCCACCCGGTATCCTGATAGTTAGGAACCATATTGTATATCTGTACACACGTGTATATGTGTAGATATACTGTATGAGTGTTACGCTCGCGCCCGGACTGACTGGCGTGAGCGTGATTACTGATCCCACTGTACCATGAACAGAGGAGTGCCTGGAGGGGCGTAACTAAGTATCAACCCGATCTGACCAAGGTCGCACGGCGGCTAGTCAACTCCGTGGACCAAGGAGGAACCGAGCAGAGGGACCAGGTGTGACTCCAGGTCAGACCCCGGTCACAGTTGTTGACCCACAATGGGGAATGCAGGAACAGGCAGGTTAGACTGGCATACAGGCAGGTGGGTATTGGCAAGTACGGCTGGTATGCAGACAGGTGGGTACTGGCAAGTACAGCTGGTATGCAGACAGGTGGGCACTGGCAAGCACGGCTGGTATGCAGACAGGTGGGCACTGGCAAGCACAGCTGGTATGCAGACAGGTGGGCACTGGCAAGCATGGCTGGTATACAGACAGGGAGATACTGGCAAGCACAACTGGAGTGCAGACAGGGAGGTACTAGCAGGTTGGAGCACAGGCTGGATAGGGTCCAATACAGACTGGGAGACAGGTACAGAGCCGCAGATGCGGTAGACAAGCAGAGTAAAGCGAAACCGCTGGAGCAGAGGACAAGGCAGAGCAGAGAGGAACTGCTGGTGCGGTGAGCAAGCAGAGCAGAGCGAAAACCGCCGGAGCGGTGGGCAAGGCAGAGCACAGCGGAACTGCCGGAGCGGTGGACAAGGCAGAGCGGAACCACCAGAGCGGTGGGCAAGTCAGAGCAGAGGGAAACCGCTGGAGCGGTGGGCAAGTCAGAGCAGAGAGAAGCCACCGGAGCGGTGGGCAAGGCAGAGCAGAGCGGAACTGCTGGAGCGGTGGACAAGGCAGAGCAGAGCGGAACCACAAGAGCAGTGGTCAAGTCAGAGCAGAGGGAAACCGCCGGAGCGGTGGGCAAGTCAGAGCAGAGGGAAGCCACCGGAAAGGTGGGCAAGTCAGAGCAGAGAGAAACCGCCGGAGCGGTGGGTAAGGCAGAGCAGAGGGAAACCGCCGGAGCGGTGGGAAAGTCAGAGCAGAGAGAAACCGCTGGAGCGGTGGGCAAGACAGAGCGGAGCGAAACCGCAGGTGCGGTGGTCAAGTCAGAGCAGAGAGAAACCGCCGGAGCGGTGAGTAAGGCAGAGCAGAGGGAAGCCGCCGGAGCGGTGGGCAAGTCAGAGCAGAGAGAAGCCGCCGGAGTGGTGGGTAAGGCAGAGCAGAGGGAAGTCGCCGGAGCGGTGGGCAAGTCAGAGCAGAGAGAAACCGCCGGAGCGGTGGGTAAGGCAGAGCAGAGGGAAACCGCCGGAGCGGTGGGAAAGTCAGAGCAGAGAGAAACCGCTGGAGCGGTGGGCAAGACAGAGCGGAGCGAAACCGCAGGTGCGGTGGACAAGTCAGAGCAGAGAGAAACCGCCGGAGCGGTAGGCAAGACAGAGCGGAGCAAAACCGCCAGTGCGGTGGACAAGGCAGAGAGGACAGGGCTCTGTTCACATGGAACAGACTGGAAAATACAGGAAGATATGGCGGAAGGGAGAAGCAGAACCAGATACACACAAGGTACTTCCTATGAAGTAGTGAGTGGACACAAAACTCACAAACAGAAGTACAAAGACAACGAGTTGGAGTTAGGTGCAGGTTCAGATACTGCAGGAAAAGGCAAGGTACGGACATAGAGACAAACAGGTAACAGGCTAGGAGATAGTTCAGACAGGAACTGCTACTACAATGAGATACAAGAACGAGCCTGGGTATACAGCCCCCAGAGAAGGTGGGAATGGACAGAAAACACAGATAACAGGTCTCGGTATGCAGCCCCCAGAGATGGCGGAAACAGACAAGAAGCAGAACTGGACCGGGCAACTTCAGAGTCAAGGAGCACACTGAATGTTAGTGTTGCTCAGGCACCTCCTACTGGGTGGAGGGGGTTTAAATATCCAGTGACTCACAGCAATAGGCTGGAGACGCATTAGAGGTGCGCCCACAGCAGCTATAAGAATCAGGAAGTAACCGGGCCGCCACCCTAAACAGTCAGTCAAGAGACATGCACACAGCATGAACTGGAGCAAGATTTGCAGGCTGGACTGACAGGTAAGATTGCGGTCTTGCATAGTGGGAGGTGGTGCACTATGCAAGAACGCTGCCAGGGATGTTATAATGTGCATGTGTTACAGACCAAAAGTTTGGACACACCTTCTCATTTAAAGATTTTTCTGTATTTTCATGACTGTGAAAATTGTACATTCACACTGAAGGCATCAAAACTATGAATTAACACATGTGGAATTATATACTTAACAAAAAAGTGTGAAACAACTGAAAATATGTCTTATATTCTAGGTTCTTCAAAGTAGCCACCTTTTGCTTTGATGACTGCTTTGCACACTCTTTGCATTCTCTTGATGAGCTTCAAGAGGTAGTCACCGGAAATGATTTTCACTTCACAGGTGTGCCCTGTCAGGTTTAATAAGTGGGATTTCTTGCCTTATAAATGGGGTTGGGACCATCAGTTGTGTTGTGCAGAAGTCAGGTGGATACACAGCTGATAGTCCTACTGAATAGACTGTTAGAATTTGTATTATGGCAAGAAAAAAGCAGCTAAGTAAAGAAAAATGAGTGGCCATCATTACTTTAAGAAATGAAGGTCAGTCAGTCCGAAAAATTGGGCAAAGTTTGAAAGTGTCCCCAAGTGCAGTTGCAAAAACCATCAAGCGCTACAAAGAAACTGGCTCACATGAGGACCGCACCAGGAAAAGAAGACAAAAAGTGTCACCTCTGCTTCTGAGGATAAGTTTATCAGAGTCACCAGCCTCAGAAATCGCAGGTTAACAGCAGCTCAGATTAGAGACCAGGTCAATGCCACACAGAGTTCTAGCAGCAGACACATCTCTACAACAACTGTTAAGAGGAGACTTTGTGCAGCAGGCCTTCATGGTAAAATAGCTGCTAGGAAACCACTGCTAAGGACAGGCAACAAGCAGAAGAGACTTGTTTGGGCTAAAGAACACAAGGAATGGACATTAGACCAGTAGAAATCTGTGCTTTGGTCTGATGAGTCCAAATTTGAGATGTTTGGTTCCAACCACCGTGTCTTTGTGCGATGCAGAAAAGGTGAACGGATGGACTCTACATGCCTGGTTCCCACCGTGAAGCATGGAGGAGGAGGTGTGATGGTGTGGGGGTGCTTTGCTGGTGACACTGTTGGGGATTTATTCAAAATTGAAGGCATACTGAACCAGCATGGCTACCACAGCATCTTGCAGCAGCATGCTATTCCATCCGGTTTGCGTTTAGATGGACCATCATTTATTTTTCAACAGGACAATGACCCCAAACACACCTCCAGGCTGTGTAAGGGCTATTTGACCAAGAAGGAGAGTGATATATATATATATATATATATATATTCCCTTTAAGGTCTAGTTCTGTGTCAAAATAACCATGTTATGGAAGCCTCAGTCAATAACCAAATGAGGACTTTTTTAATAAATGATTATGTTATGACATTTCTCAGTGACATAAAAAAAAAAAGAATTATCAAATGTTTGCACTTTCTGCAGAACCAGAGAATGCCTTTTTCATTGTACAGATATGCTCAATATATTTGTGATTTTGGAAATATTATTTGTGATCCAACACTGTATTGGACTTCCATATATTCATATTAAAAGGTATAAAACGAATTACTTTTATATTAAACATATAAAAATACATATCCTCTAAAAACTCTGGCAGTGGCACCTTTAAAGGGTTGTCCCTAACATTTGACATAATAACATATCCCTAGGATGTGTGATGACAATGAATTGTTTGGGATCTGTCTGTTGAGGACCTCTTTGTCTTCAGAATAATTAAAGAAGTTGTCCACTACTTTTACATTGATGCCCTATCCGTAGGACGTGTGCCGTCTGCGGATAGGGCATCAATGTAAAAGTAGTGGACAACCCCTGTAAGCCACAATGCCTATTATTTATTTTTGTTTTACTCCTCTCTAACTGGTGTGTAAAATAAAGAATATTGTGTTACTCACTTGAATGAAGCTGAATTGCAGCTCAATGCACATCGGATCGGATGGGAGGGCGGCTTTCAGTCATTGAGGTGTGCCGACATGGCTACAGTCACCACTTGAAGCATTATGAGCGACAGTTGTAAAAATGCCCCGGCACTTTAATTTACAGCTTGCTCTGCACATACATTTTTCAGAGCTGAGCTGTCAATCAAAATGCTAGGGCTTATTTACAACCGCAACTCACAATGCAGGTTCATAGCATTTGGGGACATGATCACTTCCCTGTAATATGTTTTAGAATATCCCACATGAGACATTAATAAATCACGCCATTATTTAAACCTTCAATAAAGCAACAGCAAGATGACTAATGGTCATGCCATTCTACAGAATGGGTTGTGCATGTGGACATGTTGCATGAGAGCGACTTCTACCAGCTTTTGTACACTCCATTGAGAGTACAAAACGTGTCACTCATCTTGAAAGATGAAAATCAATCAAATGAAATAACAGGGTAGCTGCCATAATCCGGGCTTTGTATATTGACATTTTCTTTTTCTTCCAGCTGCTCAGTTAGTAGCCTAATAACTCTGGATTTTAGGAGTACAAAACAATTATGTATGTCTTCTTTTTTATTTCTCTTATTCAAAACTGAATGCTGTGATTCAAATTGAATACTCAGAGACTGTCTGCTGGAGATTATTAATCTTCACTCATTACAGGATCTCACTTGTGAATTTTCCCCATGAGCAAATTTCAATTTTTAGTCTTCCTGGCAATTTCTTTTGTTTTTACCTGACTTGTACATGCTCTCGGTTATATAATACCGTACGTAATATTAAAAAAGATACTTCATCCTGCTACTAATTTACCGGTTGACTTCATGGAGGATTTTCAAAGCAACATATCCAAGTCATCCACAAAAAAAGACTTTTAATAAAAGACCTTATTATTTATTTGTTTAGAGTCTTTCCATTTTAACCCTTTTTTTTACTATTATGGTTTTATTATCATTCATTTGTCTTTTTTAACTAGCCCAGGGTGCCATTCTGATTTTTTTCTTCTTCTTTTGGACAACTTATTAAAAAATTATAATATTAGCCAACATTTTTTTACAGATGCATAGAAAAATCTTAACACCTTCCCGCAATAAGACATGAATGAACTTCTTACAATGGGGTCCTCACGTGCGGCAGATACCACCTGTGTCAAATTCTTGATGCAACTGTTAACCAGTTAAATGCCACTGTCAATCTCTGACAGCAGCGTTTAAATGAAACACGCGACGATGCTCATTCGCACCGGCAGCCAGAGGCCTGTTGAAGAGCCGCGTCACTATCATCTTGGCACATCTGTGGATCTCAGCCATAGGTTGAGTGCCTTAGGAGACTGAGACTTTCAATATACTGCCATGTTGTGGTATTGTAGAATATAGTATAAGCTATGAAGTGATCACGTGTGCAAGTCTCATAAAGGGACTAAAAAAACAATAGAAAAATAAAAATAAAAAAAAAAATATAGAAAAATTCTAATTTCCCCCTTTCCTCCTGTTAAAGGAGTAAAAAACTTATCTGGTGTCACCACTTTTGTAAAAGTCTAATCTATTAAAATAATGAATTAAGTAATCCGATCAGTAAATGGAGAGACAGAAAAAATCAAAATGACAGAATTGCATTTTTTGGGTTGCCTCACTTCCCTAAAAAAATGTAATAATAAACAATCAAAGCAAAAGACAAGCTATCACTCAGCCCCATCAAAAGAAAAATATAAATGTTATGAGGTCTCAGAAAATTGCAACAGAAAGCAAGAATCTTTTTTTTACAATATTCTCAATTTCTTTTCATCAGTTAAAGGGAACCTGTCAGGTCCAATAACACTATTAACCTGCAGATAAAGGGTTAGTCTGCAGGTCAAAAGTGTTATGAAGATGCCTGGCAGCAGTGCTGAAAGTGTGGCACCCTTGAGAAAAAGAACTTTATTTCTCCCGAGAGCCATTGCCTTTTAGGCATGCAGGCATGCCCGAAGCAATTACAATAATCGCTCACCGTACTGAAAGCGATGGCTGGAAGCACGCCCCGGCACTGAATGACAGATTTTTTTCACCATTTCATCCCATTTGGAATTTTTTTTTAAGGTTTTCCTGTATATTATATCATAAAGTGAATAATGTCATTCAAAACTACAATTTGTCTCACAAAAAAACAAACCCTCATATGTCTACGTCGATGGAAAAATAAAAAAGTTATGTCTCTTTTAAGCAAGGGGAGGGGGAAATACTAAAGCGCAAAAAAGAAAAATTCCTTAAAGGATAATGAATCATAAATATTGTACAAAATATATATATCCTCATTTTGGAATGCTGATATAAACACCATCGCAGCAGTCATTATGAATTGCAAAAAATATCAAGTACAATTCACCACCCAAAAAAAAAAATCAGAGACAAACTTTTTTTAACAGCTATACTGTATAATTGTATGGGCTGAATCAGACTTTTCTAGAGGATTTTCATTTAATGTATTTCGTCTTACAAGTAAATAGGTCTATACAGTAGATGCATTAAATTCCTATGGGGAAAATATTGAAAGTGACCTTGCAATTATCCCAAAAATGCCTACTGCAACTAAAGAATGCATGTCATTTCAGGCAACTGAAAATATCATTTCAGAACAAACTTGCATGCATATATGAGTTATTGTACTATTTCTGGGCATTATATGAACTAAATTCTTCATTTTCCACCTTTTTGCTATGTGGGCTATAGCTCTTATTTTCATCTCTCTCTGAGCTAGTGGGTGGTGACTAGCTGATATGATGTCTCTGTGACATCTGCTCTGTTTGTTGTCTGCCATCCTGCATACCCTGCTGGCCTGGTCCACGCTGTACCTTGTGTTATCAGTCAAGACCTGCATGGTTGCATGTACACCTTCAGAGCTGCTCACCCAGACCAATGGCTTAGAGAGTCCTCACTAGGTGAGCATATAACACTCAGTCTCTAAAGGCTCATGGATAATTCAAATATGGCAGCCATGTATTTCAACGGGGACATACATACCACCATTTTCCATATGGTAGTGTTTTATGTTTTAATTTCCACATATAAAAAACATAGCATTAAACATTCATTTAAAAATAATCCTTTATCATTTTCAGGGTAGGATATTGTGTAATTTACAGCATCTTGTATGCTTCCATATTGTACATTGAATTTTGGACCAAAATGAACATACTCAGAAAGCAGAAACATGCCCTGGAAGCAAAATTGGGAAATTTTTCCCAGGCTTTCATTTTTGGAATAATTTCCCTGCTTTGTTTTGATATTGTCTGATCAAGTTTTTGGCACTAAGTATATAGCTCCTGTGTAGAAGCAAATCAAGATTTCACATGATGGGCGCCTCTGGCTGCTTTTACATCATATTTGCTATCTGTGTGAGGTCCATCAATTTTGTGTCAATAACAAAATTATATTCCATTACAGGGAGGCAGAATAACTTTTCCCAGAGAATGATTTCCTGCTCCTCTCTTATGTGATTCAATCTTAATTTTGGCACAAAAGAAACAAAATTCACTTGAGGTACAAAGAACAAAACCATGAAAAAATGTAAAATGATGCAGATTATGATTTCTTTCTCCTATGTAAAAGAAGGAAGACTTGTGCTAGGGTTGCTGGCAAACCCTGGACTCTGAAGTAACTGAACTATTTGGGACACTTTAACCTTCCCTTTTGGAAATGAGTTTCTTTTGTGACTTCCTCTACTGGGTGCTTTGAATCTTGCTATACAAGTCCCTCAGTTATGTAGAGGAGCTGAGGAAATTGTCTTTGATGTCTGTGGTTCTTATACATGCCTATCCAAATTAATTGTTTCTGTCAATGCATGGGGACCTATGACTTTTATTAAAAACAGACAGCATAGCCAGCACAATAGACAGAATTTTTAAAAAATAGCAAAAGGCAATGGTACTCACCAGCCAAGGTTTCAAGGTTTGGCTGGTGAGTACCATTGCCTTTTGCTATTTTTTAAAAATTCGACCTATGACTTTTAGCAATGTTATGGTGAGACTCTGAATTGAAAACTGCTATATGCAAAAAAAAATGCCATAGAGAGCATTAAGTTGTGTTTGTCCTGTTCGCCATATAAAGGTTTAGGGCCCGATTCATCAAGATCTATGTTGTTCATGCCGGTTTTGATGAGGAGACGTGCTGGAGTCAAATGCTCCTGATTCAAGAAGAACTGCATGCCTCTTCATGAATCAGGAGCGTCTGATGAGTGGTGAGCGCCTCAGTGCACTACGCTAGAAATCTCAATCCAGTTAGGTACAGGAGTGAGATTTTTGGCTTATGGGATGCCACAGCTTGTCATAAATTAAATGAGCTGTGGCGTCACGCCCTGAACACTCCCCCGTCCCACCCCAGCTTTGCCCTTTTTGAAGAAGCAGGGAGAAACTGGACTGAAAATGTCAAAAATTTAAAAGCTTTTTATACAACTTTGAGTTTGTGACTTTTTAAAGCTTTTCCAACAGAATTCTAGTGTGAAAGCTTTCATGAATTAAGTCCTTAGTGGTGTGCAGCTTCACAGACCCATCGACTTACTGACCTCCAGGTGCAAAAGTCCACAACCCAAAATGCTCATGCACATTGTTATGGAGTTACCTTGTGAAGTGAATTTGCTAAGCCATAAGTTAGTGTGAGCATCACAGACTTGTTTGACATAATGTGGAACATAAAGAACTAGTATGACTGAATATGCAAGGTAGCACATGGTTCAGTGGAACTGGAAGTACTAGGTGCAGCAGAGCCAAATGTGTGTACAGGAGCAGTAGATTTGAGTTGGCAATCAGGCACCTTTTTGCAGAAGTGCACATGACGCACCCCCTGGGCCATGTTCAGGGGATACCCGGAGCCGGATCTGGATAGGGGTAGTAGTCCTTGTGGCGGTGACCCGGTCCGTGCCCAGGGTGTCAAACTAAGTGGCAGTCTATGGCAGTAGATGTTAACTTGGATGTCGACTACGCCACCCGTTGAGTGCGGCTTTGAAGCCGCCGCTGCAGAGCAGTCCACTGAGGCCGGTGGTATATGTGCAGCAGTGATGGTATAACCCCCAACGGGAGGGGTATGGCCTCAGGGCAGCAGGTGTAGATGATGGGGGTTGTGATGATGCAGAAAGAAGATTCAGAGTCAGGAGATGCAGTTCAGGGTTTTTACTTACTGGTGTTCTCTTGGTCACTCTGGCCTTGAGTAACCACCCGAGCCGTGCTGCGTCCACCAGGTCCTGAACTCGGCCAACCCCCAGGCAATTCCGGAGCGTGGTCCTGAGCTCCTTTCTGACTCTCCCTTCCTCTGGCCGTTCCCACCAGGGATCCACTTTTGGCCGGCTCCCTCGGGTCTCTTGGTGGTCAAGCCTCCTTTGGGCTCCCTGACCCTATACTCGGTGTGCCTTTCTAGTGGATTTGGTGAGGGTCGTGGCAGATCCTGACCACGACCTCCGGTTCCTGGCTAAGGTTGGTTTTGGCCTCTGCCAGCTTGGGATCCGGTACCCTTGTCCGCCAACCCTTCACCCTTTTGTCTTTATTCTGGGATCTTGGGGTTCCCTTCTTGTCTCCTCTCTGGGTCCTTCTTTTCTCCTCTCTCCTCTGCAGGCTCTGCTCTGGAGCTGGGCCCAGCCGGAGCCACAGCTCCCTGTCAGTCCTCCTGGCTGAGCTCCTCTGCTCTGCTCCTCAGGCTAAACTCTGACCCTGTTCTAAGATGGTGCCCACCTTATATACTCCCTCTATGTGTGAGCTCAGGTGACCAGCACCCAATGAGCTCCTATCTTTACCCAAACTACTCCCCCTATCTGCCCCTACACTACTGGGATGTTCCACCCCCCTCCCACTCCAGCCAGGGACAGACGCTGTCGTACCTGCACATAAACTGGTGGGAGTACCGTCGTTCTGTCCCCCGGAAATGGGATGTATGTAGTGCATGCAGCCTACTAGCTCAGTTCCACACTCCATCCTTACCCGGGAGTGGAATACCACACCTCTGGCGTGAGGTGTAATACCCCTGTAGCAGCCGAATCCTCAGGGTGCTACATTCCCCCCTGGTAAATCACAGCACGTCCTCGGGCTGTAAAAGAATTTTACATCCAAAAACATACAATTTTTTTCAAAACATCATAAACATATAAAACATTATAAACATTATCCTTCAATCATCCCTTTATGGGAGGTACTTCTTACTTATAATGTTACCAGCATCAAATGTTACGGACACATCATATAATAATATTAACTCTTTCAGCATAATAAAACTTTTCCTATAAAACATTTTTGACCTCTGGCCACTTGTGCAAATTGTGACCAGGGAAGTGCCACAGTCTCTTCAAGAAAAACACAGCTTTCCTATAAAACCAGTAGGGGGCGCCTTAGAAAGCGCAACTATATACAAGGGGAGGTATGGCCGCTCTCAGTCCTCGGCCAGTGGGGAAAAGGGATGGCTGCTCACAGTCCTCAGCCTGTGGGGAGATGGGACACACTGGAACAGTTCACACTTGTCCCAACGGGGAACATATTTAAATTAGCAGCATGGCAGATACCCTTACGGGTAACTATTTTACAGTTTCAGTTCACCTCTTAATGGTGACGATGCCCTCCTGCTCCTTCCTGAGGGTAGGCTTCAGACCCATCCGGGTCCTCTTGACCTTCCTCACACCGCAACTCCTCTTCCGTCAGGCGATGTACATGAAGTGCATAGGGTCCTTTGGCACACTGGTGCCGGGTAAAGGTGACCTCATCACCCAGGTAAAGGTCACGACCTCTGTGTCCCTCCGGTAGGTGGGACTCGACATCTCTTCTGGTCACAAAGACGTCGCCGGGGGTGTGATGATCTCGAATGAAGCCCCAACCGTGCTGCAACTGGAATTTAATTACAGTCCCGGTGGCACGGGGACCGTGGGCTGCACGGGGGTTCCTCCTGGTCCGGCTCTTCTGTTCTGCACTTTTTATTTGCAGCCGCTGCTCGCGGACCCGCCTCTCTCTTCTTTCTCGGTCAAAGGCTTCCAACTGCTGGCGGCAGCACTCTGCACGCTCCGCTGCAGCCGCCCGGGTTTCTTGAGTGAACCCGATGAGGTCTCCTCCTGCGGGGTCCCACTCAAACTGCGCCTCCTCTAACGAGAGCGGGGTCATCTTGACGGGCGCCGGAGCCGGGATCAGGGGCTCATCCAGAGGTCTTTCTTTCCGGAGTCGGGGATGGTGGAACTCCGGTGGCCACACAAAGGGCTGCCCATCCGGGCATGTGTGCTGGGCAAATAGGTCTTCACCCAGGTGTGGCGCTGTGGACGTTGAGGGCGCTGTTGTGGTGGCGGCGCCCGGGTTCACCAGGCCTTGCGACCAGGCTTGGGGCACCCTGAAGGTAAAGGGCACCGTGAAGACGGCGGCGCCCGGGGTTACTTGGCCCAGCGACCAGGCCGGTGGCGTCTCCTGCTTGGCCGCGCTCAGGGTTGAGGCGCGTGACGTCACAGGGGGCGTGGTCGCGGCTCCTGCCGCTTGAGGCCTAGCTTGGAGCGGTGACGATGTAGCAATGTGAGTGGTGAGTGGGGTCTCGGGCTCTGCGACGGGGAGTTGGGGCAGGCTTGCGACCATCGGGCACGGGATGTTGTCGTCCCCATTACCTGCTCCCTTTTCTTCAACTCCCTCCGCGGCGTCGTCTCCGGCCGTCGTCCCTCCTGCACCGTCCTCAGAGGCGGACATGCTCCTTGTTGTGGGTGGCGTGCTTCGCTGGCGGGTTCCAGCCTGCTGGGCCATCTCTCTGCTCCATGCGGCCAGTACGTCCCGCTGCACTCGGGCCATCCTCTGAGCCAAGCCCTCCAGCGCGGTCCGTGCATGCTCCCGATCTCTGGGGAGCTGCGCCAGGATCTCCACCAGGCCTTCTGGGGTTGTCGCTTGCAACAGGCTCCTGACCACTGGGTCGGTGCTGCCTGCCTCTCCCTCCATCTCCGGGTACGGCTCCTCCAGACTCCTCTCCAGACTCCTCCAGGCTGCTCCCATCTTCTCTCTTTTGTTCTGTATACGCCCATACTGAGGGCGGTCCTGGGGCAACTTGGTGATTGTCAGTTCCAGGGGCAGTCCCCCCATGCTGATGGACATCTCAATCATTGCAGTCTCTGCTGGTGGGGGCGGTCTTCGTTTTTGGCGCCACTCTTGGTCCTGGCCCACGATGGGAGGTCGTCTCTTACCACCCTCTGGCACGCCCATAATGGCGTCCGCTCTGCCAGGGCGGGAAACTGTCCAAGATGGCGGGAATCGCCTCCCAGCGGCGGGAAACTCCGCGGACGGCGGGAAAAAGCCGCAGATGGCGGGCAACCGGCGGGAACCGATCCGAGACGGCGTCCGATGGCGGGGACCCTCCGGAACCGGCGGGAGACCCCTCTCTGAGGTAAATGTGAACTTTTCTTCAGGCACGCAGTACCCGGTGGTTGCAGGCACGTTATCCTGCCGACTACGCCAAAAGTTGACGCGCCCCCTGGGCCAGTGCTGTAGGGGATACCCGGAGCCGGATCTCGATGGGGGTAGTAGTCCTTGTGGCGGTGACCCGGTCCGTGCCCAGGGTGTCAAACTAAGTGGCAGTCTATGGCAGTAGATGTTAACTTGGATGTCGACTACGCCACCCGTTGGGTGCGGCTTTGAAGCCGCCGCTGCAGAGCAGTCCACTGAGGCCAGTGGTATATGTGCAGCAGTGATGGTATAACCCCCAACGGGAGGGGTATGGCCTCAGGGCAGCAGGTGTAGATGATGGGGGTTGTGATGATGCAGAAAGAAGATTCAGAGTCAGGAGATGCAGTTCAGGGTTTTTACTTACTGGTGTTCTCTTGGTCACTCTGGCCTTGAGTAACCACCTGAGCCGTGCTGCGTCCACCAGGTCCTGGACTCGGCCAACCCCCAGGCAATTCCGGAGCGTGGTCCTGAGCTCCTTTCTGACTCTCCCTTCCTCTGGCCGTTCCCACCAGGGATCCACTTTTGGCCGGCTCCCTCGGGTCTCTTGGTGGTCAAGCCTCCTTTGGGCTCCCTGACCCTATACTCGGTGTGCCTTTCTAGTGGATTTGGTGAGGGTCGTGGCAGATCCTGACCACGACCTCCGGTTCCTGGCTAAGGTTGGTTTTGGCCTCTGCCAGCTTGGGATCCGGTACCCTTGTCCGCCAACCCTTCACCCTTTTGTCTTTATTCTGGGATCTTGGGGTTCCCTTCTTGTCTCCTCTCTGGGTCCTTCTTTTCTCCTCTCTCCTCTGCAGGCTCTGCTCTGGAGCTGGGCCCAGCCGGAGCCACAGCTCCCTGTCAGCCCTCCTGGCTGAGCTCCTCTGCTCTGCTCCTCAGGCTAAACTCTGACCCTGTTCTAAGATGGTGCCCACCTTATATACTCCCTCTATGTGTGAGCTCAGGTGACCAGCACCCAATGAGCTCCTATCTTTACCCAGACTACTCCCCCTATCTGCCCCTACACTACTGGGATGTTCCACCCCCCTCCCACTCCAGCCAGGGACAGACGCTGTCATACCTGCACATAAACTGGTGGGAGTACCGTCGTTCTGTCCCCCGGAAATGGGATGTATGTAGTGCATGCAGCCTACTAGCTCAATTCCACACTCCATCCTTACCCGGGAGTGGAATACCACACCTCTGGCGTGAGGTGTAATACCCCTGTAGCAGCCGAATCCTCAGGGTGCTACACACACAGAAGCAACAGAGTTGAGGGTGCGGACAGGAATAGGAAAAGCAGAACTGAGTTGGCAGTAGAAGCTAGTTGCTGATTAACATTCTGGAGCAGCTGAGAATATAATTAGACATCTGGCAGGTGCAGAGCCAAGTGAGAAATGTGGCTTGACTCCTGGAAAATATATGGTAACAGAGTGCAATACTACCGGAATAATCAAAGGGTGCACATCCACCTGAGATGATGACAGAGGTGCTTGCTGGGTTACCATTGTAATCTGGCATGGACTAGCACAGACAGAGTTGGCGATAGGTGAAGGAAGTAGTGTCTGGTGATGGAGCTAGGACATGTGAGTAACATTCATATCTTTAGGTTTACACAATTACATATGTACTGTACTACTGGCTCACAGATACACTGGTCAGAATTCTATTTAATATGATTATTTGTAGAAAGTATATGATTATTGACTGGTTTAGATTTATTAAGCCTCTTTTGTATGAATTGACAGGATTGGGGGTTGCTGTTCTACAGTGATTGCTTGCCAAGAGCAGTTAATAACTTAATTGGAGGAGAATACTTACATACAGCCACATACCTGAAGCATCTTTGTGAGAAATTCTACTCCTACTTATTTCACCTTTCCACCAGTATGTGACTCACCCCCTGGGCCGTGGGGCACCCAGGACCGGGCTTCTGTGCGATGCTGGGGGTAGTAGTGGCAACCCGATCCCGTGGCTCAGGGTGGTCAGACCAAATGCTGTGGCAGTCTATTTATCAGTGTTTTGAATGTCCGACTACGCCACCCGTGGATTGCGGTCAGGGATGACCGCCGCTGCAAGGCAGACCGCTGAGGCTGGTGTTGGTGTGCAGCACAGGGATAGGATAACTCCCCACGGGAAGAGTGTAGCCTCAGGGAAATGTAGGTGGATGCTGGGGGTGATGGAGCAGGCGCAGCATAAATCACACAGAGTCCAATGGTGCAGTTCAGGCCTTTTACTCACAGTTGATATCCAAGTCACTTCTGTCAGCAATGACTGCCCAAGCCGTGCTGCGTCCACCAGGTGAGGGGCTCAGTCAACCCCCAGGCAACTCAGGAGTGTGGCACAGGACCCCCTTCTATCCTTTCTCTGGCCTCTCATGCCCCACCAGTGACCACGCTTCTGTCCGGCTGCCTCGGGCCTTCTCTGGTAAAACTTGGCGCCAGTTTCCCTGACCTATGTGGTGCCTTCCTAGCGGGTGCAGCAAGGGGTCGCACCAATAAATCATCACGACCTCCGGTTCTTGGCTGAGGCATGATTTACCTCCACCAACTTGGGAATCCAGTACCCTTCCACGGCCTGACCCTTCACCCGATAAAACGCGGGCTTGCAACAGTTGCTGTCCGTTCTGCTCTCTTAGGGTCCCTTCTGCCTTCTTGTTTCTGGAGCCTTTCTACTCCTCTGTCTCTCCTCTTTCCTTCCTTCTCCTTCTCCTCTTCTCCTCTCTGGCCCCGGCCTTCTCTCCAGGCCTGCCTCGTGGAGCTGAGCTCAGGCTGAGCCACAGCTCCCTGTCAGCTCTGGCTGAACTACTTCTGAGAACTGAACTCTCCCACTCTCTTCTGACTTAAGATGGCTCCCACCTTTTATCTACCTCTCTCTGTCTGAGCTCAGGCGACCTGCACCCAATGAGCTCCTTCTTATGCTCCAGAAACCATCCCCTACTGCTCCTACATCACTGGGTTCTCTCCCCCCTCCCACTCCAGCCAGGGACATGGTCAGTTGTGCCTGCATAAATGGGAGCACCGTCGAGCTGTCCGAGGACATAGTCAGTCGTGCCTGAATAAATGGGTGCACCATCGAGCTGTCCCCCGGAAATGGGGTGAGTGTGTGTATGCAGCTAACTGAGCCCTGGTCCACACTCCATCCTTACCTGGGAGTGGAATATCACACCTCTGGTTGAGGTGCAATACCCCTGTGGCAACCGAACCCTCGGGGCGCCACATATGCATTTGTTTTTTTCCTTTCCTTCTTCCAAGAGCCATTTTTGTATTAATATACCTGAATGGTAGCTTGTTTTTTGCAGCTATAAATGACAGCATACATTTTACCATATAAAGTACCGAAACAATATAAAAAAAATTAGAAGTGGGAGAAAACAGCAATTCTATTCCTTTTTGGGGGGGGGGGCGGCGATGGGCTGTTTTTAATGCATTGATTGTATGGAAAAATATTAACTGGCAATATGATTCTCAAGGTCATGATACGTACAGCTTCTGCTGAAAGTGCGAAAAACAAGTCCTCACACAGCTCCATCACATGAAAATTTAAAACGTTAGGTGTCTCAAAAAATGGTTACACAAGCAATTTTTTGTTCTTTTACAAGTTTCACAATTTTTTTTTCAACACTTAGAAAATAAAAAAAAAAATGTGTGTTTGGTATTACCATAATGGTAGTGACCTGGAGAATCATATTGGTAGGTCATTCTTAATGTATAATGAATGCTGTAAATAAAAAAATATATAAAACATTTTTTTGGCAGAATTGCACTTTTTTTGCTATTTCGACGCACTTGGAATTTTTTCCTTTCCTGCTTTGCAGTACATCACATGATAAAATTATGTAATCATTCAAAAGTTTTACTTGTTACGCAAAGAACAAGCCCTCACAGAGCTGTGTGGACAGAAAAATATAAAAGCTATGGCTCTGGGAAAAAGAGGAGGAAAAAAGCAAAAGCACAAAAATGGAAATTGCCTATTTGGAAAGAGGTTAATTACTACTATCAGAAAATCTTCATGGAATAAGAAGGATGCAGCTGCTCAACAACCGTTGATTGGCTGCAGTTGTCACATGACGGCATGACCATCCAGGAAGAGACATCGCATACAGCAGCAAGAGCAGATGAGTGGCACTCCTTCAGGAGCTAAGTACAACTTTTTTTTCATTTAACTACACACTACTGAGCCAAACAAGATAAATTTCATGGGTGAGATGAGCAAGACTGTATAAGCACATAATGTGGAATAATTCCTGAAAAAAATTAATCAAGTGAAACAATTTTTTTGCATAGAGCCCTTGTGTTAAATATAAAAGAGCAAATGATAAACAATAATTTAAAACAAAAAACAATGGGAGGGAAAAACAGAAAAACCTAAAGCTTACTGTGACACTGGTATTGGTACCCTTTATATTAATTTAGTGTGGAAACACATTTTGACTCGCCTGTGGTAAATCACAAAAGAGATTCACCCGTGATTAATTGTCGGTGCCCATGCGATATGAATTAGCCAATGAATGACGACTTCAGTGTTTTAAAAAGCTACATGGAAGACCGTGTTCCTTTCTCACAATGGTGGAGACAAAGGAGCTGTCTGAGGACATCAGAACTGCTATTATTAGCAAACACAAGACTTCCAAAGGTTATAAGGCCATCTCCAAAGAGCTTAGTGTCCCCGTTTCAACAGTATGCAATGTTATTAAGATGTTTGGCAGGCATGGAACCGTCGAGAACCTCCCTGGATGTGGGGGAAAGAGGAAAATTGACAAGAGATGTCTTCAAAGGTTGGTGCAAATGGTGGAAAAAACACCACGTCAGACATTCAAAGATCTAAAGGCCAACCTGGAACAGTCTGGGGTCATGGTTTCAACAAGTACCATACACCTCACACTAAACCAAGCAGAGCTTTATGGGTGAAGGCCAAGGAAGAAAACATTGCTGAAAAAAAGACATAAAAAGGAACAACTGATCTCTGTCAGCAATAAGTCCTGACCTCAATCCTATTGAAAATCTTTGGAGTGAGCTGAAATCTGCCATTGGGAAAAAGAACCCTGTAAACATTCAATAGCTTGAACAAACTCTAAAGGAAGAGTGGGAGAAAATTCCAGCTGAGAAGTGCAAGAAGCTGATATATGGCTAGAAGAAACGTTTAGAGGCTGTCAGCAATGCAAAGGGTGTGCAACCAAGTATTAAATAGGGGTGCCTTAATTGCTGCACATGCTGTTTATTCTGTGTCTTCTTTTAAATCGTAACATAGATAATAATAATAATCGTTATTTATATAGCGCCAACATATTCCGCAGCACTTTACAATTCAGAGGTTCATATTCAACAGTCATAAGTAACATAGATAAAGATAATAGAATAATTAAAGCAAAAACAATGATGACCCTGCTCGTAAGAGCTAACAATCTACAATGAACCAGGGGAGGAGTCCTGAGGAGATAATTTGCATATTCCCACTGCATTTTGGGGTAAGTGAAGAGTCTCCGCGAGCTCAAAGAACACTGGATTTTGGCTGTTGGAGCTGAAAAGAGGACATCGGTAAACCAGGGGAGGAGTCCTGAGGAGATAATTTGCATATTCCCACTGCATTTTGGGGTAAGTGAAGAGTCTCCGCGAGCTCAAAGAACACTGGATTTTGGCTGTTGGAGCTGAAAAGAGGACATCGGTAAACCAGGGGAGGAGTCCTGAGGAGATAATTTGCATATTCCCACTGCATTTTGGGGTAAGTGAAGAGTCTCCGCGAGCTCAAAGAACACTGGATTTTGGCTGTTGGAGCTGAAAAGAGGACATCGGTAAACCAGGGGAGGAGTCCTGAGGAGATAATTTGCATATTCCCACTGCATTTTGGGGTAAGTGAAGAGTCTCCGCGAGCTCAAAGAACACTGGATTTTGGCTGTTGGAGCTGAAAAGAGGACATCGGTAAACCAGGGGAGGAGTCCTGAGGAGATAATTTGCATATTCCCACTGCATTTTGGGGTAAGTGAAGAGTCTCCGAAGTAAGTGAAGAGAAGAAATTCGAACTGCACCTGACGAAACAGAGGAATGGAAGCATGTGACCCACAGAAGCAGGAGGATCGAGAGGCAGTCAGCACCCATACTGCTCAGGAACCAGTACCAGGCTCTCACACAGGAGAACCATGAAGAAATACAGCAAGATAAGACTTTGCCAGCAATGAATAACCTTGTAAGCCTTCAGAATCCTCCTGGATGGAGAAAGAAGAATGTTGTGAAGAAAAAACGGAGAGTGGTGGTCATGGGGGATTCCCTGTTAAGAGGAACAGAGGCCGCTATCTGCAGACCAGACATAACCTCAAGAGAAATGTGCTGTCTTCCAGGAGCGAAAATTAAAGATGTGTCTGTCAGGATATCAAGACTCTTCAGACCTACAGATCACTACCCATTCCTGCTAATACATGTGGGGACAAATGACACCGCAAGAAAGGACCTGGAAACCATCTGCAGTGACTTTGAAGACTTAGGCAAGAAAGTGAAAGAATTGGGAGCGCAGGTGGTCTTCTCATCCATCCTCCCAGTGGATGGCCATGGAACAATGAGGTGGAATAAGATTCTACAGGTGAACAACTGGCTACGTCGATGGTGCCGTCAACAAGGATTTGGATTTCTGGATCACGGAATAAATTACCTATACGATGGACTACTTGCTAGAGATGGGGTGCACCTTACGAAGACTGGAAAACATGTATTTGGAAGTCGCCTTGCTACACTCATCAGAAGAGCTTTAAACTAGAACAATGTGGGAAGGGAAGCAAAAGGCCAGAAAAAGCCATACAGCTGACAAATACTATTGAGATCTCTACTACTGGAAGTGGAAAAGAAGAACAAAGACAAAAAAATCTAAATAATAAAAATATGGGAGGAAGAGAAACCAATCACAAACTAAAATGTTTTTATACAAATGCACAAAGCATGGGCAACAAACAAGGAGAATTGGAACTACTAATGCAGGAAAAGGAATATGATGTCATTGGAATCACTGAAACTTGGTGGGACGATACACATGATTGGAATAAAAGGCTAAAAGGATACAACTTATTTGCAAGAAACAGACTTGATAAACGAGGAGGAGGTGTTGCATTGTATGTTAGAAAAGCGTATATCTGCACAGAGATTGAAGCTTCAGAGACTGGGAGTTCTGTGGAAACTGTTTGGGTAAGAATACAAGGAGAGAACAACGGAAAGGACACCATTGTAGGCATTTACTACAGGCCACCTGGGCAAGCTGAATATATGGATGAACTCTTTATGTATCAAATGACCAAGTTCTCCAAAAAATATGACGTAGTGGTCATGGGAGATTTCAACTATCCAGACATTTGTTGGGAATCTCTCTCAAGTAAAACTAACAGGTCAAGCAAATTCTTATCCTCTCTTGCTGACAACTTTATCTTCCAAAAGGTAGGGGAGAAAACAAGGGGATCTGCTACTTTGGATCTAATTCTTATAAACAGGGAGGAAATGGTTGAGGAGGTAAAGGTGGCTGGGACCCTAGGAGGCAGCGATCATGCTATTATAGAATTTTGGATAACTAGAGGAGGAAGACATGTGAAGACTCAAACTTCAAGGTTAGATTTTAGAAAGGCAGATTTTAAGAGACTCAGAAAGAGAATAGGAGGGATCCAATGGCTGGATGTCCTTAAGGACAAAAATGTCCAGGAAGGATGGGAAATTTTTAAAAATGAGATTCTCAAAGCACAATCGTTAACAATCCCGAAAAGTAGGAAGAATGGGAAGCATTTAAGGAAACCAGGATGGATGAACACAGAACTTAAACACATGCTAAAAAGAAAGAAAGAAATGTTTATTAGATGGAAAGAGGGAGGCATATCTAAAGAAGATTATAATGCAGTCTGCAGATCCTGCAGGGCACGTATCAGGTTAGCTAAAGCTGACAATGAATTAAGGCTTGCAAGAGATGTCAAAAGCAATAAAAAAGGATTTTGGGGGTATGTCAAAAGTAAAAGAAAAGTCAAAGATGCTATAGGATTTTTACAGGATGAAAATGGAGAAATGGTAAGAGAGGATGTTGAGAAGGCCGAACTTTTTAATTCCTATTTTGCATCTGTTTTCTCTCAGAAAGAAAATGTAACATCAACTGATGTTCACTGTCCTTTTAAAGGAATAGAGGAATCCAAGTTATCAGTAAACAGAAAGATTGTGAGGGAATATTTAGCTAACATAAATGAGTTCAAGTCTCCAGGTCCAGATGAATTACACCCCAGAGTACTGAAGGAGATTGTAGAAGAAATTTTAGAACCACTCTCCATAATCTTTGAAAATTCTTGGAGAACAGGAGAAGTCCCAGAAGACTGGAGAAGAGCAAATGTTGTTCCTATCTTCAAAAAGGGGAAGAAGGTGGACCCAGGGAACTATAGGCCGGTGAGTCTGACTTCTATACCAGGAAAGATCTTTGAACAAATTATTAAACAACATGTATGTAAGTACATGGATAAGAATGAAGTGATTAACCAGAGTCAGCATGGGTTTGTAACTAACAAGTCATGTCAGACTAACTTAATTTCCTTCTATGACAGAATCACTGACTGGGTGGATCAGGGAAATGCTGTAGATATAGTATATCTTGACTTCAGCAAAGCATTTGACAAAGTATCTCACATCATCCTTATTGAAAAAATGACCAAGTATGCAATGGACCAGGCAACTGTTAGGTGGATTCATAACTGGCTTAGTGATCGGACTCAAAGGGTGGTTGTAAATGGCTTCACATCCAGCTGGATGAATGTCTCAAGTGGGGTACCACAGGGCTCCGTCCTGGGACCTGTATTGTTCAACATCTTTATCAATGATTTAGATGAAGGAATTGAGGGTAAACTGATTAAATTTGCTGATGACACAAAGCTAGGAGGGATAGCTAATACTAGAGAAGAGAGAGAGAGGATTCAAAAAGACCTAAATAAACTGGAGCAGTGGGCAGCAACCAACAGAATGGTTTTTAACAGGGAAAAATGCAAAGTACTACATCTGGGCAATAAAAATGAAAAAAGCATATACAGAATGGGAGGAATAGAGCTAAGC
Organism: Phyllobates terribilis; assembly: GCF_046119375.1. Taxonomy (NCBI): domain Eukaryota; kingdom Metazoa; phylum Chordata; class Amphibia; order Anura; family Dendrobatidae; genus Phyllobates; species Phyllobates terribilis. The sequence continues at coordinate 433,526,683 of NW_027362761.1, forward strand.
AACAGTACATGTGAAAAAGACTTAGGTATACTAATAGATCATAGACTGAACATGAGTCAACAGTGTGATGCAGCAGCAAAAAAGGCAAATACAATTCTGGGATGTATTAACAGAAGCATACAGTCTAGATCACGTGAAGTCATTATCGGTCTTTACTCCTCTTTGGTCAGACCTCATCTGGAATACTGTGTACAGTTTTGGGCACCACATTTTAAAAAAGACATAGACAAACTGGAGCAAGTTCAGAGAAGAGCGACCAGAATGGTGACTGGTCTGCAAACCATGTCCTATGAGGAACGGTTGCAGGATTTGGGAATGTTTAGCTTGCAAAAAAGAAGACTGAGAGGAGACTTAATAGCTGTCTACAAATATGTCAAGGGCTGTCACATTGTAGAAGGATCATCTTTATTCTCATTTGCACAAGGAAAGACTAGAAGCAATGGGATGAAACTAAATGGGAGGAGACACAGATTAGATATTAGAAAAAACTTTTTGACAGTTAGGGTGATTAATGAGTGGAACAGGCTGCCACGAGAGGTGGTGAGTTCCCCTTCAATGGACGTCTTCAAACAGAGGCTGGACAGACATCTGTCTGAGATGATCTAGTGAATCCTGCTTTGAGCAGGGGGTTGGACCAGATGACCCAGGAGGTCCCTTCCAACTCTACCATTCTATGATTCTATGATTCTATAATGAGGTGGGGGTGACACAAAGTACCTTGGCTTATTTACAATGATGGTCCAGCCATCTTGAGGGGATGAGGGATAGATAAAGGCTGCATGAGCTCATCACCAGCCAGTATCTGTAGTGGTTTTGGGTTCGGTGGAGACTTATGTTTGGAGAAATAAGGATGGGCTATAAGAATATAAAAGGACTTCGATTAGGGAACATGATAGGCCGCCCTAAACAGGTGTGTTTTTAAGGCGCGCCTAAAACTGTGTAAGTTGTGGTTCATCCTAATTTCTTGGGGTAGAGCATTCCAAAGAATAGGTGCAGCTCGGGAGAAGTCTTGAAGCCATAGAAGTTGAAAAACAATGTTTTATTGTTGTATTATTTGGACCAATAATTAAAAAATCCTGAGGATATAATTTTGGTACATTTCCAATTATTTCTGTAGATATTGTACAGTCTATGAAAAAAATGAAGGGATGCCAATAATGGTGAGCAGCACTGTATTTGAAGGTAATCACATAATGATAACAATAATAATTAATAATATGTTTTTATCAATAGTGCCAATATATTCCAAAGAACTTTATAATTCAGAGGGGACATGTACTGACAATTTCAGACATAACAGAGTAAACACATAATTCAATAGTTACAGCAGTGAGGGCCCTGTTCTCAAGCCTACAGTGTATGAGGAAATAGGGGAGGCACAAAAGGTAAATGGTAAAAAGTGCTTGCCGTGTATGGTCCAACCATCAATATAATATATAGGGGCATTCAAATAATGCTGCATGAAACGGTCACCAGAGTTATTAAATATTCAATAGAATAGGAGGCGGATGTGCAGTACCCCGGGGTGGCCACTACAACTTGATGGCCAAGCACCGCAGGTAAGGACCCCCGGCCGGCGGCAGCCGCTGCTGGCACCGATAACAGCTGATCGGCGGGGGTGCCATGTGTGGGACCCCGGCTGATCATACATTGATGCCCTATCCTACAGATAGGGCATAAATGTTAATGTAGTGGACAACACCATTAAGTGCATGGAAGCTATGTAAACATATGCTACAAGGGATCAGATTTGGAGGAAAATATTGGAAGGGCAAAACGGGAATAGTTAGATAAGTAAGGTTAGACGATAGGTCAGTCAAAAAATATGTGGTTTTAGGGCATGCCTACAACTGTGGGTATTTGAAATTAATCGAATTGAAAGCGGTAGTACATTGAGAATGTTAGTCTTAGGTCATTAGCAGAGCACAGGGCATAGGTAGGGTAGTAGATAGAGATGAGGGAGGAGATGTAGGGCAGTGCAGAACTGTGGAGCCCTTTGTGGGAAAAAGAGATAAGTTTATATTATATTCTGTAGTAGATGGGTAACTAGTACAATGACTGGCACAGGGTGAGGCATCATTGTAGCGGTTGGACAGGAATATGATCCTGGCTGTTGCATTCAGAATGGAAAGGAAAGGGGAAAGTTTAGTGAGAGGGAGACCAACTAGTAGAGAGTTGCAATAGTTCAGACAAGAATGAATAAGAGCAACAGTAAGAGTTTTTGCAGAGTCAAAGGTAAAAAAAAAGGTCAAATTCTAGACATGTTTTTAAGATGTAGGTTATAGAAATTTTCACCGCACACTCAGGAGATTCAATGCAAAAGTTTTAATGATATATAGAAAAACGTGCAAGTGGCGGACAAAATGCAGATCTTTTGTTTAGAGGTGACCTTTGAGATGTAGGTGACATGAGCGAGTTAGTGATGCGATGTAGGGAGTGAAGGAAAGACCTGAGTCAAATATAACTCCAAGACAGCGGGTGTGCTGGTTGGGAGTTGTGGTAGAACCACACATGGAAATGGCAATAAGAAGAGTAGTAGAGGGAGGAAACTTAAGGCGTTCAGTTTTTGACATATTCAGTTTTAGATAGAGGGAGGACATGATGATAGAGACAGCAGACAGACTCATGATGAATTGATGAGATATAGCATCACTATCACATAATGGGAGTCAGACATGATTAGCTGCTATAAGCATCGGCAGCGACAGGAGGTAAACACATTCAATAGTGCTGCACTCCACAGCTTCATTCAACATGTGATAGTCACTGCCAGGTACTGCTGACCAGCTACTATTCTCTTGCGCTCCTATTCTCTAAAACAAGAGCTTTTGTGCAGGATCTCATAGCAGTCACTATAGATTGGGTGGAGCTGTGCAGTGCAGCTCCATTTAATGTGTTTATATCCAGCTGCCAGTTAATCACTGAGTTTGATGAGTGTTAGACGACCAATATTCTCATATTCATGGCGTATCTGGGAATAGGTCATCAATATGTGGAGAATGGACAACCCCTTTAAATTGTAGTAAAACCCCCTTTAATAGTTAACTTCTTTTAGTGTTAGTACTGCAAATTATTTAGTATACAGTTAATTAATAATTCATCCAAATCGTTCTAAAATATAATAAAAGTGTCATACAATATCTGGATTCCTCATTTGTAGAGGTTTTTTGACAATAAGTAACCAGTCTGAATTTGGGATTATCTGCAGGGCCATGAATATATCATGATATGTTGGCTTGCAATAAAAATGCTAATAATAACTACCCTTCTTAAAAATGATACGTTCAGTACAAGACTAAAAAAAAGCTAAACATATTTAATGTATTTTGTCTATTTAACTTTTCTTTTGTCAGGCATTTATTGAATTGCCAATGGCTTAATAAAAATGATTTGTGCTTTGCATTAAACGCTGAATGTATGTCATAGACTTCTGTATTTCAAAAGATTTCCATTTGTTATGTACCAATTACAAAGGCTTCTAGTGACTGAACACTGACAGGACATAAAGCAGTTGGACATTATCTATCGACATGTTTCTGCCAAGAGAGTGATAGCCGGGTATCACACTGAGGAAGGGAAAACATTAACTGGAAGTTTATCAACGTTTCCAATAATGAAAATATTATAGGGCTATTCCATTTTTTTATTTATTTTTAAAAGAATAAGAAATTGCGCAACTTTTCCTTCTATGTCTTTCTTATAGCTCAATTCAGTACCTTCTGTTACTGCACCAAAAAATGGTAAAGCCGCCAATAAATTAGTCCTGTGCAGTGCATGGACTGACTACCTGATTTAGGGAGTGTGTGCCAGCGCAAAATGACTGTTCATAAAAAGCATAGCAACTTGTAGGGAACATATTAACCATTTAGTGTCCAAATCCATTGTTGTGTTTGCCAGAAATCCTTCTTTCTTCAAAAATACTAATGTGGTGCTCAGCACACCTTTACCATGCCTACACAATGCAATGAACCTTTCCATGTACTAGTTTTCCATCAATTTTTCTCCTCCTCTGACAATTGTAAAGCCAGGACTGTCAATCAAGAAAAAGAAGGTCAAAGATAAATGGAGAACAAGTAGGTGGGAAGGTACATTGAACTGATCTTCTGCGCTGAGGGTATACTAAGCATTTCATTAGCATATTTGATTAATGAGCAATTTCTGGAAGTGCATCAATGGATTTGGACACTGCTCTGATTTTTATTAATGGTGATATAATTGATTAGATATTAATTGAATTCAAGTCAAATTTTGCAATTAAATTAGTGCGAATCATCAAAAAAATGGCCTTGGCCTTTTAACACACTGCAGAATATTGCATCAGTCATAGAATGCAGACATCATCCCAGGCGCGATTGTACAGTCTTCCCTGTAATGCCTTGAAGCTATCAAATCACATGTAATAGCTGTTATTTAAAATAGGCACACAAAGTGAGGTGGATCCCAAATCAAGGTCTGGGTGGGCACACGGGTCACGGGTTTCGGAGCAGCAGGCAGGTGGGTATTGAACATGGTAAACAGATAGCAAAGTTACTGAAGGAAACTAAAAGTCATACAGGAATCATGAAAGTCGCAAGCAGACAGGAGAACATCCTGGAAGTCGCAGGCGGACACGTAGAGGCAAACTGAATGTCTTAAAGAGGTCCTGGAGACCACTGAAAAGTAGCATGGTTACTGTAAATCACAGACAAACAGGTGAAGTACTGAAGATCACTGACAGGTAGCAGGATTACTGGAAGTCGCAGACAAGTAACTCAGGGGCTGGAATCCACAGGAGACAGCCTGGAGCCTGTGGACAGGAACTGTACACAGACAAATTATCAGACAAAACCTAAGATAAAAACAAAATGAGCAAATAAGCTGCAGTAAATAAATAAATATCAATAATGCATTAAAATGACATAGGATACTTAGTTAACATCATTTTGAGCAAAAAAAAATGTAAAAGCCATCCGACCACATCAAGGTGACCCTATTTAGGCTGGTCCTAACCTCTAGTATTAAAATCTTACCATATGTCAAGTGATGTAAATGTGAATAAAGGCTAAACAGGACTGAGACCCTGAATAATGGACACCAGCCATGGGGAGCTGTAATGTTCAGCTCAAAGAAAAGGGAGGCCACGCCTTTATTTGCAAAAACCTGAAACAAAAACCTAAAGAGATGAATTGGAATATAAGTTGATATGCATGCAATGTGTAGGCACATGTTCACACTGGCCACTAAACAGACAAAATCTAACATAAAAACAATATGAGCAAATACCCTGCAGTAAATGAATAAATAGTAATAGTGCATAAAATTAATATAGGGTGCTTAGTTAACATAATTTTGATGAAAAAAAATGTAAAAGCCATCCCACCACATCAAGATGACCCTATTCAGGATTGCCCTAACCTCTAGTATTAAAACCTTACCATATATCAAGTGACGTATATGTGAATAAGGGTCAAGCAGAGTTACTAGAAAGTCTTAATACAATACCAAGACACAGGTATGTGTCTTGAGAGGCCTTATATTGGCCTAGGAAATAGAACACAAGGGAGCACGCTGGGCTATTTGCAAAGCCCGACGTAGAACACAAGAAAATCCAATGGACTGTGGCAAGTGCATAACAATAGCACAACCAATAAGGAGGAACTATTATAGTCTATATAAAAGCTTAGGCAGGGAGTGCAGCAGTCTTTTTAGGGTGATTTTAGAGTAGTGAAAATTTGTCAGAGCTCACAGCTCGGCATTAGAGATAAGAAGGGAAAACTCTAAAATATTGGACAAATATTCCAGACAGTAATAAATTGAATAACTGCAGCAGTGAATAAGATGAGACTGGTAGTATGGAATAATACATAGCTTTGATAGATGTGTGAGAGAGAGAGAGGAGCTGGCATTAGCAGTGCCAGACTCAGTGTGCTATGGTGAAGCTGGTATCTGGCCTGCTGCATTTGAATTACAATTATACATTTTTTTTATAAATTCGTAATATACTAGAAAGCAAAAGCAAGACAGCACAATAATTTTTACAGATAAAGTCTGAAATCAGTGTCAGACAGTGTGTTTTCCAGTCACAAGTGACTATACTGAGTATTTGCATTTCTTGTGCAATTGTTTTTGTGAAAGGGAAAGGGGAGATAATTGTTTCTTAAAATACAAAAGAAAATTTTCTGAAATACAGTGATGTGAAAAAGTGTTTGCCCCCTTCCTGATTTCTTATTCTTTTGCATGTTTGTCACACTTAAATGTTTCAGATCACAAAACAAATTTAAATATTTGACAAAGATAACACAAGTAAACACAAAATTAAGTTTTTAAATGAAGGTCTTTATTATTAAGGGAAAAAGAAATCCAAACCTACAGGGCCCTGCATGAAAAAGTGATTCCCCCACCTTAAAATATAAATTAACTGTGGTTTATCATATCTTTGAGAAGTTGAGTTCAATTTCCCTAGCCACACACAGGCCTGATTACTGTAACACCTATTCTCAATCAAGAAATCACTTAAATAGGACCTGTCTAACAAAGTGAAGTAGCCCAAATGATCCTCAAAAGCTAGGCATCATGCTGTGATCCAAAGAAATTCAGGAACAAATAAGAAGCAAAGTAATTGAGATCTATCAGTCTTGAAAAGGATATAAAGACAATTATAAAGACTCCAGTGAACCACATTGAGAGCCATTATCTACAAATGGCGAAAACATGGAACAGTGGTGAACCTTCCCAGGAGTGTCCGGGTGACCAAAATTACTCCAATAGCACAGCGACGACTCATCCAAGAGGTCACAAAAGACCCCACAACAACATTCAAAATACTTCAGGCCTCACTTGCCTCAGTTAAGGTCAGTGTTCATGACTCTATCATAAGAAAGAGAGTGGGCAAAAATGGCAGAGTTCCAAAATGATAACCACTGCTGAGCAAAAAGAACATAAAGGCTCATCTCAGTTTTGCCAGAAAACATCTTTATGATCACCAAGACTTTTGGGAGAATACTCTATGGATTGATGAGACAAAAGTTATACTTTTTGGAAGGTGTATGTCCCATTACATCTGGCGTAGAAGTAACACAGCATTTCAGAAAAGGAACATCATAGCAACAATAAAATGTGGTGGTAGTGTGATTGTCTGGGGCTGTTTTGCTGCTTCAGAACCTGGAAGACTTGCTGTGGTAAATGGAACCATGAATTCTGCTGTCTACCAAAAAATTCTGAAGGAGAATGTCTGGCCATCTGTTCGTGACCTCAAGCTGAAGCGCACTTTAGTTATGCAGCAGGACAATGATCCAAAACACACCAGCAAGTACACCGCTGCATGGCTTAAGAAAAACAAAATTAAGACTTTGGAGTGGCCTAGTCAAAGTCCTGACCTAAATATGATTGAGATGCTGTGGCATGACCTTAAAAGGGAGGGTCATGCTTGGAAACCCTCCAATGTGGCTGAATTACAACAATTTGGCAAACATGAGTGGGCCAATATTCCTCCAGAGCATTGTAAAAGACTCATTGCCAGTTATTGCAAAGGCTTGTTTGCAGTTGTTGCTGCTAATGGGGGCCCAACCAGCTATTAGGTTATGGGGCAATCACTTTTTTACACAGGGCCATGTAGGTTTGGATTTCTTTTTCCCTTAATAATAATGACCTTCATTTAAAAAACTGCATTTTGTGTTTACTTGTGTTATCTTTGCCTAATATTTACATTTGTTTTGTGATCTTAAACATTTAAGTGTGACAAACATGCAAAAGAATAAGAAGTTAGGAAGGGGCAAACACTTTTTCACATGACTGTATAGTCATATAACAGAACTGTCTACTTCACAAAGTGTGTATGTTACAAAAAAAATTTTTACATCTGTTTTACTATTCAAATTTTACTTATGTACACCACGTTTAAAATTATTATGAAAATTGGATTTAAGTGTCACGAAGATGTAATTTTTTTTTCAATAAACTAATGGATGGTATTGTGCCTCAAGCCTCTTTGGATCACTGAAATCAATCTCAAAAGGAAAACTACTTAAGAAAGACATCCCACATTATTAAAGGGAATCTGTCACCACATTTGAGCAATCTAACCTATTAATATGGGTATACAGGTTATAGTGAAAAAAGTTATACCTGTATCCTTCATTGGTGATACATTATTGTTGAAAAATCATTTTTTATCACTTTATGTAAAAATGAGTTCTTCCAGGAAATGGGCCGGATGCTGCCCAAAAAATAACGCTGCCTCCTCGAATCATTATCCTATCTCTCTCCCCTCACATTGTCACTGTGTCAATGTAATTTTACTAAACCGGGGCATTGGAAATAACATTCTTACTCTGCAGGAAGAAAGTTAGGACTGCACCTTTTCTGCTCACCAGAGATCACTGAGAGCGGAAGTACTATTGACTCGCCGGTGCCTGCAATGAAGCTACGTGAAGCCAATGCCCATAAAAGGGCAGAACACTGAAGAGGAGTGATGGCAGTCAGAATGCACAGGTGCGAGATTTACGGCCGCACACCTGACGTGACAGAGACAAAGTGATGATGTGGGAGGAGAAAAATAGGATAATGAAGAAAGGAGGCAATGTTATCTTCAGGAAAACATTTGCCTCACAACGTGGAAGAACTCATTTACATAAAATGATAAAAGCTGATTCTTCCACAATAAGGCATCATCCATACGGCATACAGGTATGACTTTTTTCAACAGCCTATAACCTGTTGTCACACAAGGTGAGGGAAAGACTAAGTGCAACATGAAGGGAAGAGGAGGATGAAGCCCAAACACTAGGGAAAGGGGGAGTGGAGACCCCTAGGCAGATCTAATATCACCCTGCCTACCCTATCATCCCTATATAAGTTCCACACCTATCGCCGAGCAGGAACCTAAGCTCTGAATGTCCCTAGATCTTGGCCATAGATAGGGAGGGGACAGGGTGAGCACTAGTCAAGCCCCACAACAAACTAAAGACAACAAGGTAGACAAACAAAGGGGATACACTTTGCTTGAGCAGACACCAGAGAGATAATGCCAACTGTCCTCCAAGGGCGCCAGAGAAGAAACTAGCCAACTGCTAGTGCTCCAGCCTGAACAGAGGTACATAGAACTATCACCGGCAACTCTCTGGAGAAACTGAGACTATTTAACTACCCAGCAAGGGTGTGTCAATCAGCAGCAGAAGGTGGAGGTCACTGCTGGGTCCTAAAGGAAGAAGAATAAAACTATACTACAGAGATGAGGGAATCAAGAAGGTGTCTGTAATGCTAAGCGCAGTGACCTTCTACAGCTGGCTCCAGAGCAACTATCTGCCACACCTGATACACCTGTGACACCTGTATGCCCATATTAATAGGTTAAATTTCTCAAATGTGCTGACAGATACATTTTAAGCAGGCCACAGGTTTCAAGCAATATGAGAAATAAAAAGGATTCCCCTGCTGCTAAAAATTGTCAAATAGTGAAATGCCTTGGACAAGGTATGAAAACGTTAGATATTTCACGAAAAAGTAAGCGTGACCATCATACTGTTAAGACATTTGTGGCTGATACAGAGTACAGACGGGTTCATGCAGATAAAGGCATAATGAGGAAGGTTTTTGCCACAAAAATTCGTCAGAATAAGAGACCAGCTGCTAAAATAACATTACAAAGCAGCAAACAAGTATTTGAAGCTGCTGGTGTCTCTAGAGTCCTGCGAACCTCAAGGTGTAGAATCCTCCAGAGGTTTGCAGTTTTGCATATACATACTATTCAGCCACCCCTAAACAGTGCGCACAAGCGGAAATGGTTACAGTGGGCCCAGACATACATGAAAACTAATTTTAAAACCGTCTTGTTTACTGATGAGTGCTGTGCAGATGGATGGAGTAGTGGACGGTTAGTGGATGGCCACCATGTTCCAACAAGACTGCGATGTCTATAAGGAAGTAGCGGAGTCATGTTTTGGGCCAGAACAGGGCTGTGGAGTCGGTAAGCCAGACCTCCGACTCCTCAATTTCCATGACACCAACTCAGACTCCACGACTCTGACTCCCTCATACATGACTCATGTTTAAGTAATAAATTTACTCTAGCACTGTTTAAGCTCAGCTAAAGGTCTAGACCCTTAGATCAGGAATAGGACAGACATTTATAGAACATTTCATAACTTTCACAAATTCTTATGAAAAAATATTCCCCATAAACTTCATTGCACTATTGTACCCAATTTATTATATATTTTAGGAGTCGGTCCATTTTATACCGACTCCGACTCCACCAAAATGGGCTTTGACTCCGACTTCACGACTCCGAATCCACATCTCTGGGCCAGAATCATATAGAAAGAGCTGGTAGGCCTCCTTAAAGCCTGGGAATCAGCAAAACAGTTAACACTGTTCACAAGCGCCGGGTGCTAGAGGTATCGCTCATCATTGTCCCCTGCTTGTGCTGCAATCAGCGTGATCAAGGAACAATGTTGAGAGTGGCATTCTTCTCCTGCTGTCTCTAAGTGTAAAAATAAGAATAAAATAAAAAAAAATCCTTATACTCACTGTTCATAGATGAAATAAGTGTCCCACACTGTAATCCATCTGACCGACATTTCTTCATCAGCGTGATCGGTGGCTTGAAATTACTGCACACACTGAGGAGAAGAGGAGACTAACTCATTGCAGTGAGCAGGCTCATGACCTGCACTGAACTCAGTGAGTGACAGGACACCGCTCAGTGAGCACAGTCCAGGTCAGGGGCCTGCTCACTGCAGTGAGTCATTCTCCCCTGCTCCTCAGTGTGTACAGTCTCCTCAAGCCACCGCACACTATGATGAAGAAATGTTGGTCAAATGGATTACAGTGTGGGTCACTAATTTCATCTTCGGACAGATGAGTATAATGATTTTTTTTATTTCATTCTTATTTTTACACTTGTTGGAGACAGCGGGGAAAGAATACTACTTCAACATTGTACCTTGCTTGTTCTGATCGCAGTGCCAGCAGGGGACAATGAAGAGAAATGCCTGCAGCACCCGGCATTTGGGGACAGCACCAACTGTACCGCTGATTCCCAGGCGCCGGAACGTGTCACACAGATGACACATGGATGTCATTCCTGTGTCATCACTGTGCACGTGTGTAGGACGTTTTGCTGCCTGTGTTGCATGTAAAAAACGGACATGTCAGCGTGTTTTGCTTATGGTTACACAGTCCGTGGAAACACACTGACATGTGCACAGATCCATTCTTTTGAATGTGTCTATGTGTGTAAGTGTCTCTAGTACATGTGAAAACTGTCACCACACATACTGGAGACACGGACATGTGAATGAGGCCTTATGATGCAAAGAATACTTGAATCATTGCTGCTATGGGCATAAAAGGAGAGGAACTCATGGTGTGGCCACCATTCTCCCCTGACCTGAAACCTATTGAGAACCTTTGGAGTATCCTCAAGCAAAATATCTATGAGGCTAGGAGGCAGTTCACATCCAAACAGCAGCTCTGGGAGGCGAGTCTGACATCCTGCAAAGAAATTCAAGCCAAAACTATCCAAAAACAAGTACAATTGATGAAAGAATTGTAATGGTGATATCAAAAAAGGGGTCATATGTTAACATGTAACTTGGCCTGTTAAGATGTTTTTGATTGAAAATCTTTTGATTTAAGTAAATGTGACCTCTAAATGCAACAAATTCAAAAAATGACCATTTTTAGTTCTTTACAACCTATAAAATGTCTGAAAACTCTGTTGCGCATACTAATTTGGAACACTGAATTTTTTTTTATTTTAATTTTGAAAAAATACTGATATCATTGGGAGGTTTGTTCAATAAAATGAGATTTACACTCTAACATTTGATGATTTGAACATTGTATTGACTGATTTGCATCAACCATTTAGGAAAATCAGAGAAAGATAGCAATTTCATAATAATTAGTTGGAACGTGGTGTACATGTCACACCAATACAATGAACTGCTGCAAGTGCTGACTTTTAGATGGTGCACCTATCTAGCATTTCTTATGCCCTCATTTTTTGTGAAGGAACTTGAATTTTGTTGAGAAAATAGAATTTTTTTTAAACAGTAGACATTTAAATATGCATGTCTATTTTTGCACACCTGTTTTACTAGTCCAATTTATCAACCATACATGCCATACCTACACTGCGGCATGGTGCTACATTTTAACTGCTTGACATTTTTGGAGACATGAAGTCGTTAAAGGTGCTGAACATATGACCAGCAAGTTGTTTTTACATAAAAATGCATATGTTCTTTCTCTTGATTATTTTGAGCATTTAGTAAGTAGTGTTGAGCCACCCCCGTAGTGTTCGAGTTCGGTTCGGTTCGTCGAACACCCGTGTGTTCGCCGAACTGTTCGTCGAACTGTTCGTCGAACACCTTCGAATACCGTTAAAATCAATGGCAGGCAAACAAAAACACATAGAAACACATAGAAAACACCTTCAAAGGTGTCCAGAAGCTGACAAACTGCTCAGAAGACATAACTAACACATGGAAAAGTGACAAGTACATATAGTCATGCGAAAAGAAAAGAGGTGGAGGAGTAAAAGGAGGGGGAGACACAGATATAGGCATGTCATGCCCTTCTAAAATCCAAAAAGTGAGAAGCCGACACGGCCAGTCCGTTCCTGCCCGTACCACCTCCGTGTCGCCGGGTTTGTGCCAGAGCCGCGGTGGACCCTGACGGCCAGCCCCCCTCTCCCAATACTGGTGCCTGTCCGCTGGTGGGTCGAGCGAGCCCCCCTGTGGTGGAGGCAGCTCTAAGCTTTTTAATTTAAATTGTCTCTCTAATTTGAATGAATACACTTTAAATCCATTTACAAGGATCTATTGGAGGGCAAGTCTCATGCCAGCAGCCGCGTAATTCCAGCTCCAGTAGCGTCCACTAAAGCTGCTGCAGTTAAAAAGCTTTTATAAGGATCGAGCTCGGCTGTCCAACGCAAGGCATCCTACTGCCAGTCCCAGCCCCTATGCCTTGGGGTGCCTCCTGATGCTCTTCACTGAGTATCCCGTGGTCCCGAAGCATTTCCTTTGAAAAAATGAAGTGTCCAAACTACAGGTGGTGTAGCTTGCTTAACAGCCGGGATAATCCGCTGACTAGCAGACCCTGCTACTAGGCACAAAGTATTTCCTGGGCTAGATGCAGTTAAAAATTTGTAATTAGATACTCTCGTTGGATGCTGAGAAAGCATTCCATAGAGTCTCCTGGCACGCCATATATGATTCTCTTAAAAATCTTGGGGTAGGGGTCTAGGGGACCCTTTTATAGCCAAAATCACGGCCCTGTATCGCAATACGTCACCTAGGCTGAAGATAAATGGAACTGTAGCACCCTGAGGGCTCGGTTGCTACAGAGGTATTGCACCTCACCCAGAGGTGTGATATCTCACTCTCAGGTAAGGATGTAGTGTGGATCAGGACCCGACACCTGCATGCATTACACCACATTGCCGTGGGGCAGGGCGACCAATATGCCCCTGAGATGGGCACGACAGTCCCTGTCCCTGGCTGGAGTGGGGGGAGGGAACACTGAGGAAGGGGAACCCTGTAGTGCAGGAGCAGGGAGGAAGCAGTTCCTGGGTGCATTGAGAAGGGAGTATAAAAGGTGGGCACCATCTTAGTTCAGTGCAGAGAAGTCTGAGCAGAAGTGGCAGGGAGCAGGGGCTCTGCATGAGCTCTGCTCCGGAGGCGGGCCTAGTAACAGAGGCCCAGGCCTGGAAGAGGGAGAAGGAAGGAAGAGGAGCGGAGAAGGCTCCAGGAACGAGGAACGAAGGGATCTCAGGGGTGCGGACGGGCGAGTCGCCACCGCACGCCAGAATCCACCTGCGTGGAGGGGTCAGGCCAAAGGGGGAGACCGGTCCCCGAAACTAGTGGAGGCAGGAAACGACCCTCAGCTAGAAACAGGAGGCTGTGACATTTTATGTGGCGCAGCCCCTCGCTACACCCGCTAGGAAGGCACCACATAGGGTCAGGGAAACTGGCGCCAAGTTTACCAAGAGGAGGCCCGAGGCAGCCGGACAGAAGGGTTGGTAAGAAAGGCCAGACAAAGGACACACAAAGGGGGTCCTGTGAAGCGATCCAAAGTTATCTGGGAGTTGTCTGAGCCCCTCACCTGGTGAGCACAGTACGACGTGGGCAGCCGTTACCTGCAGACGTGGTCTGGATAATAAGAACTGTGAGTAAAGGCCCTGGACTGCATCACTGACTCCGTGTCATTACTGCTGCTGCCCTGCACCATCACCCCCATCCTCCGCATACACTGCCCTGAGGCTATACTCCTCCCGTGGGGAGTTATGCTACGCTCTGCTGCACCCACAACACCAGCCTCAGCGGTCTGCCCTGGAGCGGCGGTTCACTCTGACCGCAATCCACGGGTGGCGTAGTCGGACATTTAAACATCAAAACCACATAAATAGTTCCGCCACTGGTTTGACCGCCCTGAGCCACGGAACCGGGTTGCCGCCACGGAGACTACAACCACCAGCATCCACCAAAAAGGGTCCGGCTACGGGTGTCCCAAGGCCCAGGGGGCGCGTCAGAACATTTTCATCACCTTTCACAATCACCAATGGGACAAGGCAGGGATGTTCTCTGTCCCCTCTCTTATACATCCTAGTGACGGAGCACCTGCTCTCATCAATTCGCCATAACCCCAATATTAGGTGGATTGAGGTGGGAGGCACCGAGTACAAGTGCTCTCTATTTGCTGATGATGTCCTAGTATATATCACTCAATCACATATATCCATCCATGCTGTTATGGCTGAAATAGATCACTTTGTTACATGGTCAAATTTTAAAATCAATGCAGCGAAGTCTGAGGCCCTCGATGTCTCCCTCCCCAAATCCATATAGGATTCCATCCAGTCCAACTACTTAAGAAGGCTCTCTCACATTATTCAGCAGCCTACATTTTCTGCCAAAATGGGAAAGAAAAAGGATGTGTCGGCTGCTGAGAAGCAACAAATTGTGGAGTGTTTAGGTCAAGGCATGACTACAATCAACATTGTGCGATGATCAGGATGAAGTGTCTTGGCAATCAAGAAGTATGTAGCTGATTCACAGTACACACGTGTGCGTGCTGATAAGGGCAAATTGAGGACTCTTTCCTACAGGCAATTACGTCAGGTTGAAAGAGCAGCGGTAAAAAAGCCTTGTCATAGCAGCAGACAAGTTTTTGAAGCTGCTTGTGCCTCCAACGTCCCCCGAACAACAAGATGCAGGGTCCTTCAGAGGTTTGCAGCTGTGCATACGCCATCCTGTCGACCTCCTCTATCCACTTCACACAAGCAGAAACGGCTCCAGTGGGCCAAACATTACATGAAGACTGATTTCAAAACTGTCTTGTTCACGGATGAGTGCCGTGCAGCGCTCGATGGTCCAGATGGATGGAGTGGAGGATGGCTGGTTGATGGACACCCCACGCAAACACGGCTACAGTGCCAACAAGGAGGAGGTGGAGTAATGTTTTGGGCTGGAATCATGGGGAGAGAGATTGTCGGCCCCTTTAGGATCCCTGAAGGCGCTAAAGATGAACTCCATAATGTATGTGGATTTTCTCAAACAGCACTTCCTGCCATGGTTCAAGAAGAAGAACCGTGTATTTCACAGCAAGATCATTTTTCTGCATGATAATGCACCATCTCATGCTGCACATAAAACATCTGCATCTCTGGCTGATATGGGCATAAAAGGGGACAAACTTATGGTGTGACCCCCATGCTCCCCTGACCTCTACCCCATTCAGAACCTTTGGAGCATCATTAAAAGGAGTGTCTATGATGGCGGGAGGCAGTTCACATCTAAGCAACAGCTCTGGGAGGGTATTCTGTCCTCATGCAAAACAATTGAAGCAGAAACCATCCAAAACCTGACAAATTCAATGGACGAGAGAGTTCAGAAGCTCCTTTCGAACAAGGGGTCCTATGTGAAAATGTAACATCACCTAGAATAAAGTTTTGAGTTGAAAACTGTTTGATTTCAGTTTCTAACAACCTGCTAATGCTTATAATTTCAAAAATGACCATTTTTTTGGTCTTTATTAAAATGAAAAGGTTGATCGAAAAGTTTGGGGGATCTAAGAGTGTGGCAACCCAGTAGTCATGATTACTTCGAATTCTGACAATATGAGGGTCATCCTGCAGGTAGTGCAGCAAGAAGGCACTTATGTGTCTTGCGCATCTCGGAGCCCCAAAATTATTTTCCGGGCTAGATGCAGCTAAAAATTATTTTTAATTTTAAATCTGGTGGAGCTTATTATAGATGGCCTAATAGGATCAGTGCTGCACACTGCTACAAAGCCCAAATTATTTTCCAGTCAAGATACAGATAAACATGATTAGTAATTTGAAAGCTTAAAACGGTTGGTAGGGTGATTTTAAACAATCATCAAGCTTTTACTCTCCCCAGGATGACACAGGGGTAGAAAAGTCGTTTCGGATCCATGATTTGTTCATCTTTATGAACGTGAGTCTGTCTACATTATCAGTGGAGAGCCGCGTGCGCTTATCTGTCAGCACACCACCAGCAGCGCTGAACACACGTTCAGACAGAACGCTGGCTGCGGGGCATGACAAGATCTCCAAGGCGTAAGTGGCTAGCTCCGGCCATTTATCCAGATTGGAAGCCCAAAAAGAGCAAGGGTCCAGTGACACAGTCGTGGCTTCAATGTTTACTTGGAGATACTCCTGTACCATCGTCTCTAGGCGTTGACTATGTGTCAGACTTCTTGTCTCCTGTGGCCTTGCAAAGGATGGGCTAAAAAAGTGGTGAAATGATTCCGCAAAATTGATGTTACCACCAGATACTGTGGTTCTGTTACGGTTTGAGTGCTGAACACTTGACGGTCCCACGGTTGGCAAGTTGGAACTGTGAGATTCACTACGTGCACCACTGGTATTTTGTGGAAAAGCACATGTAAGATTCTGCAACAGTCTCTGCTGATACTCCTGCATGCGTGCATCCCTTTCTATGGCAGGAATAATTTCTGCAAATTTACTTTTGTACCGGGGATCTAACAGTGTGGCAACCCAGTAGTCAGGATTATTTCTAATTCTCACAATTCGAGGGTCATGTTGCAGGTAGTGCAGCAAGAAGGCACTCATGTGTGTTGCGCATCCAGGAGCACCAAGTCCCTGTTGTGTTGGTGGCGAGGTAACAATCATGCTTCCTTCCTCTGTCCTCTCCCCCCAACCTCGCACAACAGAAATGTGATCAAGGTCTCCCTCATCTGATGAGTCTTCCATCAGTTCGTCCTCCACTTCTTCCTGGGCTCCTGCACCTTCCTCACTAGTTTGGCTGCTACCATGCGCCCTGGTAAAACCATCTCCCCCACCCTCACATGCCTGCCGCCTTGGTGCTGCCGACCGTCTGGACCTTGCAGATGTTAGCCCTTCCGCATACAACTCCTCCTCCTCTACTTCCTCCACCTCCTCTTGTGCCACCACCTGACTCCGAATTCTGTTTAACATGTGCTCCAGCATGTAAATCACCGGAATAGTCATGCTGATAATGGCATCGTCAGCACTAAACATCTTCGTCGCCATTTCAAAACTGTGCAGAAGGGTGCATAGGTCCCTGATCTGAGACCACTCCTCCAGCGTGATTTGCCCCACCTCTGAATCTCGTTGGCCCAGGCTATACATCAGAACGTATTGCACCAGGGCTTGTCGGTGCTGCCACAGTCGCTGCAACATGTGCAGAGTTGAATTCCACCGGGTAGGCACATCGCATTTTATCCGGTGAAGTGGCAGGCCCAACGACTTCTGTAGAGATGTAAGTCGCTGAGCTGCGGGATGCGAACGGCGGAAGTGAGCACACAGCGACCGTGCCCTCTGCAGAAGGCCATCTAGTCTGGGATAGTGGGCTAAAAATTGCTGGACAACCAGGTTCAACACGTGAGCCATACAAGGCACGTGTGTGACATTGCCCCGGCGAAGGGCCGCACCCAGGTTTGCAGCATTGTCGCACACGGCCTTCCCTGGTTTCAGGTCCAGTGGAGACAACCATTCATGAAATTGGTTCTCCAGAGCTGACCACAACTCCTCAGCTGTGTGACTCACATTTCCCAGACATTTCAATGTAAAAACCGCCTGATGACGTTGAGCCCTACTGCCAGCATAGTAAGGAGGTGTGCAGGATCCCTTCTGCGCAGTTAGAAAGCTTGTGGCATGACCAGACAGGCTTTGGGTGCAGGTGGAAGACCGAGAGGAGGTTGAGGAGGCAGAAGCAGTGGAGGAACTTTAACATAAAGAGGATTGACGCACAACTCGTGGGGACGGCAAGACTTGGACAGCAGCCCCTTTTCCTGCTGTCACCATAGTTACCCAGTGCCCAGTCAGCGACATGTAACGCCCCTGTCCATGCCTACTCGTCCAAGTGTCTGTGGTGAAATGCACCCTGTCACACACAGAGTTTCTCAAAGAAGCGGTGATGTTGTGTGCGACATGCTGGTGGAGCGCAGGCACACCTTTCTTTGAGAAGTAGTGCCGACTGGGCATCTGGTACTGGGGCACTGCGACGGACATAAGGTCTCAAAAATCCTCTGTGTCCACCAGGCGGAAAGGCAGCATTTCTGTAGCCAAGAGCTTGCAGATGGTGAAATTCAACCTCTTAGCTTTCTCATGGCTAGGAGGAAATGGTCTTTTACTTGTCCACATCTGAGGGACCGAGGGCTGGCTATTGTGCTTAGACGGGGTTGATAAGGGTGTCCCCGGCAAACTGCCGGTCTGTGAGGAAGATGCAGGCGGACATGTTAGGTTGCCTTGATCCAAAGGTGGTGCTATCGATGTCGGACAGCGCTCAACACCAGCTGCTGTTACCACCTCCAAAGAAAATGATGACCTGCCAATCACGCTGGCTGTTGCGGGTAAAGAGGTGGCAGGTCTGCGCCCCAAAACAGGTGTGACTGCTGTCCCCCCAGTCACAGAGGATGAAGAGGCCGCGGATGCACAAGATATGGCAGACGGTGGTTGGCCCGGCCGGCTAGGCCGCATTGTAGCACACTGAGCTTCCCACTGCAACTTATGCTTCATGTCCATGTGCCGGTTCATGCATGAAGTACTCAAACTATGTATTTTTTGGCCTCTACTTAGCTTTTGCTGACAAATGTTACAGATAACACGAGTTGGGTCATCTTTATCGATCTGAAAAAATGCCCAGGCTATGCAAGGCTTAGCACCCATGCGACCTGAAGAGCCACCACGACTTGTGGTGAGAGGCAGAGTTGTGTTTGAGGATGCAGTTGTTGACGTGCTTCCAGTACTACGTCTCTGTCCAGGAAGGCGCAACCTGACCTCGTCGTCACTAGCATCTTCCTCCACCTCCTCTGCTGACCTCATCTCTTGGCTGACTGTGGGTTGACAGTAAGTGGGATCTCCAACCTCATCATCATCACCCTGTGTGTTATCACACCCGTCGTCCTCAGAGCCAACCTGTTCCTGCCCTGACAAAAAACTAAAGTTGTCGCTCCAATCAGGTATTTGAGTCTTATCATCGTCTTCCTCATTGTCTCCACCAACAGGAGTTACAGTTTGGGAATGAGGGTCTACATTATGGTCAGAACCTTCTGCGTCTGGTCCTGGATCCGACTCATAAAGATTCTGGGCATCAGTGCAGATCATTTCCTCGTCTGGATTCACAGAAGCGCTGGAGTCGACCTCTGATTCCCAGGCTATAGTATGAGTAAACAGCTCTGCAGACTCAACCATCTGTTCTACCTCATACTCAGACGGGCAGCTGGAGATTTGGGAGCTGTGAGGAAGCAAGTGCGATTTGGGTGACACCTTTGAGGACTGGAGTATTTGTGATGTTGAAGTTGATGTGGAGGAGAGCCCACTTAAAGGAGCACTTGATATCCGTTGAAGCACCTGCTGTTTTTGTGCCTCATCTGGAATTTGTAGCGATTGGCCTGGCCGTAAGAAAGGGATCTTATCACATTGTCCGCTAAAATAAGTAGACATTTTAGTTTGGCTGGAAGATGGTCTTTCTTCTGCAGATGTTACTGTTGCTTTAACACCTACCCCATGGACACAACCTTTTTTCCCCTTCCCAACACGCCTATTCCCCTTTCCACCAGCAGCAGGCCTTTTTCCACTCATTTTGGTGGTTAACTAATTCACAACTCTGGAGTTGTTTGCACAAAAAAACAATGGATGGTAACCGAGCAGAGCTGAGTGGCCAAACTGTGGTATTAGGCCAAAACTATTGGCTGGGTTAGATGCAGAAAAAAATATATTCAGTTTGCAACCTGATGGAGGTCAGTATAGATGGACTAATAGAGAAAGTCCGACACACTGCTACAAGGCCAAATATTTTTTCAGAGGTAGATGCAGAAAAAAATTATATTCAGTTTGCAACCTGATGGAGGTCTGTATAGATGGATTAATAGAACAAGACCCACACACAGCTAGAAGCCCAATATTTTTTCAGAGGTACATGCAGAAAAAAATATATTCAGTTTGCAACCTGATGGAGGTCAGTATAGATGGACTAATACAACAAGTCCCACACACAGCTAGAAGCCCAATATTTTTTCAGAGGTAGATGCAGAAAAAAATATATTCAGTTTGCAACCTGATGGAGGTCAGTATAGATGGACTAATACAACAAGTCCCACACACAGCTAGAAGCCCAAATATTTTTTCAGATGTACTGTAGATGCAGATACAAATTATTTTTAATTTGCAACCTGATGGAGGTCAGTATAGATGGACTAATACAACAATTCCCACACACAGCTAGAAGCCCAAATATTTTTTCAGAGGTAGATGCAGAAAAAAATATATTCAGTTTGCAACCTGATGGATGTCAGTATAGATGGACTAATACAACAAGTCCCACACACAGCTAGAAGCCCAAATATTTTTTCAGAGGTACTGTAGATGCAGATACAAATTATTTTTAATTTGCAACCTGATGGAGGTCAGTATAGATGGACTAATACAACAAGTCCCACACACAGCTAGAAGCCCAAATATTTTTTCAGAGGTACTGTAGATGCAGATAAAAATTATTTTTAATTTGCAACCTGATGGAGGTCAGTATAGATGGACTAATAGAGAAAGTCCGACACACTGCTAGAAGGCCAAATATTTTTTCAGAGCTAGATGCAGAAAAAAATTATATTCAGTTTGCAACCTGATGGAGGTCAGTATAGATGGATTAATAGAACAAGACCCACACACAGCTAGAAGCCCAATATTTTTTCAGAGGTAGATGCAGAAAAAAATATATTCAGTTTGCAACCTGATGGAGGTCAGTATAGATGGACTAATACAACAAGTCCCACACACAGCTAGAAGCCCAAATATTTTTTCAGAGGTACTGTAGATGCAGATAAAAATTATTTTTAATTTGCAACCTGATGGAGGTCAGTATAGATGGACTAATACAACAAGTCCCACACACAGCTAGAAGCCCAAATATTTTTTCAGAGGTAGATGCAGAAAAAAATATATTCAGTTTGCAACCTGATGGAGGTCAGTATAGATGGACTAATACAACAAGTCCCACACACAGCTAGAAGCCCAAATATTTTTTCAGAGGTACTGTAGATGCAGATACAAATTATTTTTAATTTGCAACCTGATGGAGGTCAGTATAGATGGACTAATACAACAAGTCCCACACACAGCTAGAAGCCCAAATATTTTTTCAGAGGTACTGTAGATGCAGATAAAAATTATTTTTAATTTGCAACCTGATGGAGGTCAGTATAGATGGACTAATAGAGAAAGTCCGACACACTGCTAGAAGGCCAAATATTTTTTCAGAGCTAGATGCAGAAAAAAATTATATTCAGTTTGCAACCTGATGGAGGTCAGTATAGATGGATTAATAGAACAAGACCCACACACAGCTAGAAGCCCAATATTTTTTCAGAGGTAGATGCAGAAAAAAATATATTCAGTTTGCAACCTGATGGAGGTCAGTATAGATGGACTAATACAACAAGTCCCACACACAGCTAGAAGCCCAAATATTTTTTCAGAGGTACTGTAGATGCAGATAAAAATTATTTTTAATTTGCAACCTGATGGAGGTCAGTATAGATGGACTAATACAACAAGTCCCACACACAGCTAGAAGCCCAAATATTTTTTCAGAGGTACTGTAGATGCAGATACAAATTATTTTTAATTTGCAACCTGATGGAGGTCAGTATAGATGGACTAATACAACAAGTCCCACACACAGCTAGAAGCCCAAATATTTTTTCAGAGGTAGATGCAGAAAAAAATATATTCAGTTTGCAACCTGATGGAGGTCAGTATAGATGGACTAATACAACAAGTCCCACACACAGCTAGAAGCCCAAATATTTTTTCAGAGGTACTGTAGATGCAGATACAAATTATTTTTAATTTGCAACCTGATGGAGGTCAGTATAGATGGACTAATACAACAAGTCCCACACACAGCTAGAAGCCCAAATATTTTTTCAGAGGTAGATGCAGAAAAAAATATATTCAGTTTGCAACCTGATGGAGGTCAGTATAGATGGACTAATACAACAAGTCCCACACACAGCTAGAAGCCCAAATATTTTTTCAGAGGTACTGTAGATGCAGATACAAATTATTTTTAATTTGCAACCTGATGGACGTCAGTATAGATGGACTAATAGAGAAAGTCCGACACACTGCTAGAAGGCCAAATATTTTTTCAGAGCTAGATGCAGAAAAAAATTATATTCAGTTTGCAACCTGATGGAGGTCCGTATAGATGGATTAATAGAACAAGACCCACACACAGCTAGAAGCCCAAATATTTTTTCAGAGGTAGATGCAGAAAAAAATATATTCAGTTTGCAACCTGATGGAGGTCAGTATAGATGGACTAATACAACAAGTCCCACACACAGCTAGAAGGCCAAATATTTTTTCAGAGGTACTGTAGATGCAGATAAAAATTAGTTTTAATTTGCAACCTGATGGAGGTCAGTATAGATGGACTAATAGAATGATGCTATGCCCAAAAGATTTTACTTCACTAGGTGCAGTAAAAAAATTGGTATTCTATACACAGGTGGTATATCTTGCAGCACAGATAGGCTACTCCGCTGACTAACACACTCTGCAATAGGCCAAAAAGGATTAGCTTTGCTAGATTCAGCCAAATGCTGTGAAAAAAACTTGCACAGCACTGGCACAGACCTGCCTGGCAAAAACTGATAGGAACTGATGTAACCTAGTCCTGAAAAGGACTCCAATTACAATTAGTCTTTACTCCCACAACCTATCTATTTAAGAGCACAGACCTCCCTGATAAAAGTCGTAGGAAATGCTGTAACCTAGTCCTTAAAAGGACTGCAATCACAACTATTCCCTACTCCCAAGCTATCTGTATATTTGTGCGAAAATTGGCTTGAAATTAACAAGGTATAGCGCACACAGCAACAGCGGTGCCGTCTAACACGCAGCTGCAGCAGTGAGAAAATGGTGGCGACGGGGAAAATGGCTTGGTCTTATAGGGCAAGGACATGTGACATACACTGCCAATCACACATGCCCTTGCTTGTGTGAAAAAAAAGCACTTCGCTCCGTGTGTGCGCTGCTGATAGGCTGACAGATTGCACCTCCCCACTGCAAATGCGGGAAAGAGAAAAAAAAATGGAGATCTTCATTGTTCCTGCAGAGATCCATCCCCTGCCCCTCCCCCCACCCCGCTGTACACTCAAACTGCGTATTAACATTAATTTTCATCATTACTGAGAAAAAATCCAGTTATGATTTTGGTGCACGAACAGTTATCGAACATAACCTCGAACAGCCGAATTTTTATCAAATTGTTCGTGTTCGCCGAACGGCTCGAACACCGCCCAAAACAGCTCGAATTTGAGATTGGCGAACAGTTCAAGTAGAACAACGCTCATCTCTATTAGTAAGTTCTTTTTCAGGTGGATTTCAGAGCGAATCCACCTGAAAAAATGTTGTGTGGACACGCCCTTAGGATTCAGCAAGCTGAAATAATTGCAGAAAATTCTAACAAGGTTGGAAAACCTCTAATTCAGGATTAAAGCTGTTTTTGTGAAGTACAGAATTTCCATGTACTAATTTATTTTTAAAATGATAATGGAAGGAATGTTTTAACTTTTCACTTATTCAAGCACTATCAAGTATACATGCCCACAGAGAATAATTTTGTATAGCTTATCTCTGAACCATATCCAAAGCTGAAGGCAAGACTTTTAGTAGTATTTAGTTTTTCATTAGATAAATATATTTTGACATGATGAGGAAACAATAGTTTACAAATGTATTCACCCTTTTATAGTTATTGCCAGCTGTATTGTAAATATATTTAACCATAAAAATGTTAAGAAACAAATCATTGTGCCAAATTTTATCTGTATTGTGTGAACAGACCCTCAGCTAGGAAGTGTGCTATATACAGAAAGCAGCAGAGATGTGTTAGGGGAGAAATTAACAAATAGAATTATTTCGACACATTTTTATAAGTTGGAGAGCATACTATTTCTTTCTTGAAGGCTCTTTAATGATACTCTTTACATCACATTTCCAGGCTGTCAGCCAGATAGAAATCAAACCATACTGTATATGTCTGCAAACAGTCCCTTGTTCTTTTTAAAGTCATGAAGAAAACTCCTTCTGGCCACCCATAGACAGCTGGTAAATGATCTTCAAACAAATGTCATAGTTTCCTGACAATGTCTGAAAATTGCTTCAGCTAATGTAGATGAATTGTTGCACAATTATGAAAATCATGCATTTATAGCAGCCAGTAAACAAAAGCGGAGTTCTTATTGGAAAATCTGTAACATGTGCAGGTATTTCATCTACAGGATTTAAGATGAGTTTATGTCTCACCATCAGGAACCTATATGTTACATTTGAGTCATTGCATTTTTAAAGAGAACATTTCAGGAGAGTTTACTACTATAACTACACCGCGTGCAGAATTATTTTGCAAATGCGTATTTTGATCACTTCGATACTTTTTATACATGTTGTCCTACTCCAAGCTGCATAGGTTTGAGAGCCAACTACCAATTAAGTAAATCTGGTGATGTGCATCTCTGTAATGAGGAGGGGTGTTGACTAATGACATCAACACCCTATATAAGGTGTGCTTAATTATTAGGCAACTTCCTTTCCTTTGGCAAAATGTGTCAGAAGAGAGATTTGACGGGCTCTGAAAAGTCCAAAATTGTGAGATGTCTTGCAGAGGGATGCAGCAGTCTTGAAATTTCCAAACTTTTGAAGCGTGATCACCGAACAATCAACCGTTTCATGGCAAATAGCCAACAGGGTCGCAAGAAGCGTGTTGGCCAAAAAAGGCGCAAAATAACGGACCATGAATTCAGGAAAATCAAGCGTGAAGCTGCCAAGATGCCATTCGCCACCAGTTTTGCCATATTTCAGAGCTGCAACGTTACTGAAGTATCAAAAAGCACAAGGTGTGTGATACTCAGGGACATGGCCAAGGTAAGGAAGGTAGAAAAACGACCACCTTTGAACAAGAAACATAAGATAAAACGTCAAGAATGGGTCAAGAAATATCTCAAGACTGATTTTTCAAAGGTTTTATGGACTGATGAAATGAGAATGACTCTTGATGGGCCAGATGGATGGGCCAGATGGATGGGCCAGAGGCTGGATCAGTAAAGGGCAGAGAGCTCCACTCCGACTCAGACGCCAGCAAGGTGGAGGTGGGGTACTGTTATGGGCTGGTATCATCAAAGATGAACTTGTGGGACCTTTTTGGGTTGAGGATGGAGTGAAGCTCAACTCCCAGACCTACTGCCAGTTTCTGGAAGACAACTTCTTCAAGCAGTGGTATAAGAAGAAGTCGGTATTGTTCAAGAAAAACATGATTTTCATGCAGGACAATGCTCCATCACATGCATCCAACTACTCCACAGCGTGGCTGGCCAGTAAAGGTAAAGAAGAAAAAATAATTACATGGCCCCCTTGTTCACCTGATCTGAACCCCACAGAGAACCTGTGGTCCATCATAAAATGTGAGATCTACAGGGAGGGAAAACAGTACACCTCTCGGAACAGTGTCTGGGAGGCTGTGGTGGCTGCTGCAAGCAATGTTGATCGAAAACAGATAAAGCAACTGACAGAATCTATGGATGGAAGGCTGTTGAGTGTCATCATAAAGAAAGGTGGCTATATTGATCACTAATTTTTTTGGTTTTTGTTTTTGCATGTCAGAAATGTTTATTTCTAAATTTTGTGCACTGATATTGGTTTACCTGGTGAAAATAAACAAGTGAGATGGGATTATATTTGGTTTTTATTAAGTTGCCTAATAATTCTGCACAGTAATAGTTACCTGCACAAACAGATATCCTCTTAAGAGAGCCAAATCTAAAAAAAAACACTCCAACTTCCAAAAATATTAAGCTTGGATATTTATGAGTCTTTTCGGTTGATTGAGAACATAGTTGTTGATCAATAATAAAAATAATCCT
The DNA here is from genome assembly GCF_046119375.1 of Phyllobates terribilis. NCBI lineage: Eukaryota > Metazoa > Chordata > Amphibia > Anura > Dendrobatidae > Phyllobates > Phyllobates terribilis. Next base: position 433,553,101 of record NW_027362761.1, read on the forward strand.
CTAAAATACAACTTGCCTAATAATTCTGCACACAGTGTAGTGGTATGGCTGTATAGGTCCTAGAATAAAAAAAAAATCCTGATAAAAAATTATACCTTTCTTAGTAATCCTATGTGCTGAGAAATGTGATATACAGTGGTGGCCAAAAGTATTGGCACCCCTGCAATTCTGTCAGATAATACTCAGTTTCTTCCAGAAAATGATTGCAATCACAAATTCTTTGGTATTATTATCTTCATTTAATTTGTCTTCAATGAAAAAACACAAAAAGAATTGTCCTAAAGCCAAATTGGATACAATTCCACACCAAACCTAAAAAAGGGGGTGGACAAAAGTATTGGCACTGTTTGAAAAATCATGTGATGCTTCTCTAATTCGTGTAATTAACAGCACCTGTAACTTACCTGTGGCACCTAACAGGTGTTGGCAATAACTAAATCACACTTGCAGCCAGTTAACATGGATTAAAGTTGACTCAACCTCTGTCCTGTGTCCTTGTGTGTACCACATTGAGCATGGAGAATAGAAAGACCAAAGAACTGTCTGAGGACTTGAGAAGCCAAATTGTGAGGAAGCATGAGCAATCTCAAGGCTACAAGTCCATCTCCAAAGACTCGAATGTTCCTGTGTCTTCCGTGCACAGTGTCATCAAGAAGTTTAAAGCCCATGGCACTGTGGCTAACCTCCCTAGATGTGGACGGAAAAGAAAAATTGACGAGAGATTTCAACGCAAGATTGTGCGAATGGTGGATAAAAAACCTCGACTAACATCCAAACAAGTTCAATCTGCCCTGCAGTCCGAGGGTACAACAGTGTCAACCCGTACTATCCGTTGGCGTCTGAATGAAAAGGGACTGTATGGTAGGATACCCAGGAAGACCCCACTTCTTACCCCGAGATAAAAAAGCCAGGCTGGAGTTTGCCAAAACTTACCTGAGAAAGCCTAAAACGTTTTGGAAGAATGTTCTCTGGTCAGATGAGACAAAAGTAGAGCTTTTTGGCAAAAAGCATCAACATAGAGTGTACAGGAAAAAAAAAGAGGCATTCAAAGAAAAGAACACGGTCCCTACAGTCAAACATGGTGGAGGTTCCCTGATGTTTTGGGGTTGCTTTGCTGCCTCTGGCACTGGACTGCTTGACCGTGTGCATGGCATTATGAAGTCTGAAGACTACCAACAAATTTTGCAGCATAATGTAGGGCCCAGTGTGAGAAAGCTGGGTCTCCCTCAGAGGTCATGGGTCTTCCAGCAGGACTATGAACCAAAACACTCTTCCAAAAGCACTATAAAATGGTTTGAGAGAAAGCACTGGAGACTTCTAAGGTGGCCAGCAATGAGTCCAGACCTGAATCCCATAGAACACCTGTGGAGAGATCTCAAAATGGCAGTTTGGAGAAGGCACCCTTCAAATATCAGGGACCTGGAGCAGTTTGCCAAAGAAGAATGGTCTACAATTCCAGCAGAGCATTGTAAGAAACTCATTGATGGTTACCGGAAGCGGTTGTTCGCAGTTATTTTGGCTAAAGGTTGTGCAACCAAGTATTAGGCTGAGGGTGCCAATACTTTTGTCTGGCCCATTTTTGGAGTTTTGTGTGAAATGATCAATGATTTGATTTTTGCTTCATTCTCTTTTGTGTTTTTTCCTTGCAAGCAAATTAAATGAAGATAATAATACCAAAGAATTTGTGATTGCAATCATTTTCAGGAAGAAACTGAGTATTATCTGACAGAATTGCAGGGGTGCCAATACTTTTGGCCACCACTGTACATAGCAGAATCTCAGTGTATCCTATGTGATGTAGACAGCAGGGTCTCAGTGTATAACATATATTGCCCAGTCCTCTCTCCCCCACATATATCATGTATAGCCTAGTCCCCCTCCCCCATATATAGCTGTTATAGCCTATTTACTCCTCCCCCACATGTAGCCTATATGGATTAGGCCCCCCTCCCCCTCATAAATCTTGTATAGCCCAGTTCCCTCTCCACCACATATAGCCTAAACAGCCTAGTCCCCCCTCCCCCACATATAGCCTGTATAGCCTAGTACCTCCTCCCTCACATATAGCCTATATAGCCTAGTCCCTCCTCCCCCACATATAGCTTATATAGCCCAGTTCCGTCTCCACCACATATAGCCTATATACCCTAGTCCCCCTCCCCTACATATAGCCTATATAGTATAGTCCCCTCTCCCCAACATTTAGCATATATAGCCTAGTCCCCCCGATTCCACATATAGCTTATACAGCCTGGCCCACCCTCCCCACATATAACCTATATAGCCCAGTTCCCTCTCCACCACATATAGCCTATATAGACTAGTCCCCCTCCCCCACATATATAGCCCAGTCCCCTCTCCCCCAAATATATCATGTATAGCCATGTCCCCCTCCCCCACATATAGCCTTTATAGCCTATTCTCTCCTCCCCCACATATAGCCTATATAGCCTAGTCATCTCTCCCCCACATATAGCCTGTATAGCCTAGTCCTCCTCCCCCACATATAATCTATGCAGTCTAGTCCCCCTCCCCCACATATAACCTATACAGCACTAACTGCTTTGCTGGAGCTGCGCAGCCACACAGCTCCAACAGCTCCCTACAACTTCTCCTGACTTCTGGTCATGGGGGCAGCGTTCAACACTGAACGGCTGTGCAGCAGCTCCAAGGGAGTCCCTCCTCCCCTGTGACGCACTGGTGAAGGCACGTATGCGATGACTCTTTGCATACGCGCCTGAAGAGAGCGGGAGCCGCGCCAGGATGCCAGCACACCTGCAGGGATGTTATGAGAGGTAAGTATGACAACTTTATTTATTATTTTAAATAGAACAATTTAATTTCTTGGGGATGAACACATGGAGGGTGGGAAGAGCACATGGGGAATTTGGAGTGGAGGGTGGGAAGAGCATAAAGGGAATTTGGAGTGGAGGATGGGAAAAGCGCATGGGAAATTGGGAGTGGAGGGTGGGGAGAGCACATGGAGAATTGGGAGTGGAGGGTGAGGATAGCTTGTGGAGAATTGGAAGTGAAGGGTGGGAAGACCAAATGGTGAATTGGGGGTGGGGAGAGCACAAGATGAATTGGGAGTGGGGGGGAGTAAATGATGATGAATAGAGGGTGGTGTGGGGAGAGAACGGACATAACATAATGAATTGGGCAGAGGGGGCATGAAAATATAATGAATCGAGGGAGCAGGAGGTACAGAGTAAGGGGCGTTGATGCAGGAGTGTGACTGGTAATAAATTGGGGAAAGAGTACAGGTTCTAATTAATTTATATATTTATTAGGTGGGGAAGTGGCTATTTACAGTTAGTGGGGTCACAGTGGTGGATTTCAATTTATATTTGGAATGGTGATTTGCATAATAACTAACAATATATTAATGGTGGGTGTACATCTGTATTCAGCTGTGTAATGTAAAAGTTGGGAAATGTGCTCTAGATAACTATGTTATTTTATGCAGAGACGAGTCCTGGCTGGAAGAAGTGATGGCGGCCTGTGCTGAATAAAGGAGAAAAGCGAAGATGAAGAACTTCACCTAGAGACATCACTGGTGAGTCAGTGTGTTACCTGTACACTGACACTATGCACTATATACTATGTACAGAGCTCCTGTGTATAATGTCACTGTATTACATGTACCCTATATACAGAGCTCCTGTGTATAATGTCACTGGTGATCACTGTATTACCTGTACACTTACATTATACACTGTATACTATGTACAGAGCTCCCGTGTATAATGGCACTTATGGTAATATTAGTATTGTGTTTTTTTTTATTGATGATCAGTATTGTAGTATTTGGTCACTATGTGGTGGTAATATGTGGTCCAGTCATGGTGTGATGATTTTTGTCCTTTGTATGTGGTATTATTCGGTTAGGTCACTATGTGGTGGTAAAATGTGGTCTGGTCATGGTGTGGCAATTTTTGTCAATTGTATGTGGTATTATTCGGTCACTTTGTGGTGGTAATATGTGGTCCGGTCATGGTGTTGTGGTATTTGATCCTTGTATGTGATGTTATTTGTCATTTAAAAAAAAAAGTATATGACACATTTCCTTAAAGAAAAATAAATAAAAATATTTAGAAGAGTCTACCTTATCGTGGTGGCGGCTTTAAAAAACTTTTGGCCAAAACAAAAGCTGATGGCTATGTATGTGATCTGGTGTTCACTGGGAACTGTTAAAGTGTGATTGGTGAAGATGTGGTGCAGAAGTGGAGTTTTTCCAATAGTGGGCGGTGGGACTGTGGAAGGTTCGAGGGATGGCGGCGGAGCTGGGGTGGAGCCCGGGCGGAGACTCAAGGGGGCCCGAAAATGTTGCCAGTATGGGGCCCTGAAGTTCCTGATGGCAGCCCTGTATATAGCCTAGCCCCCACTCTCCCACATATAACTTATATAGCCTAGTCCCCCATCCCTCACATATAGCTTATATAGCCTAGTCCCCCTGATCCCACATATAACCTATATAGACAAGTTCCCTCTCTACCACATATAGCCTATATAGACTAGTCCCCCTCCCCCACATATAGCCTATATAGCCTAGTCCTCACTCCCCCACATATAGACTAGTCCCCCCTCACCCACATATAGACTATATAGCCTAGTCCCCCCGATCCCACATATAGCTTATACAGCCTAGTCCCCCCTCCCCACATACAGTTATATGAAAAAGTTTGGGCACCCCTATTAATCTTAAACTTAATGTTTTCTTAAAATTGGTGTTTTTGCAACAGCTATTTCAGTTTGATATATGTAATAACTGTTGGACACAGTAATGTTTCTGCCTTGAAATGAGGTTTATTGTACTAACAGAAAATGTGCAATCTGCATTCAAACAAAATTTGACAGGTGCATAAGTATGGGCACCCTTATCATTTTCTTGTTTTAAATACTCCTACCTACTTTTTACTGACTTACTAAAGCACTTTTTTTGGTTTTGTAACCTCATTGAGCTTTGAACTTCATAGTCAGGTGTATGCAATCATGAGAAAAGCTACTTAAAGTGGCCACTTGCAAGTTGTTCTCCTGTTTGAATCTCCTCTGAAGAGTGGCATCATTGGCTCCTCAAAACAACTGTCAAAAGATCTGAAAACAAAGATTATTCAACATAGTTGTTCAGGGGAAGGATACAAAAAGCTGTCTCAGAGATTTAACCTGTCAGTTTCCACTGTGAGGAACATAGTAAGGAAATGGAAGAACACAGGGACAGTTCTTGTTAAGGCCAGAAGTGGCAGGCCAAGAAAAACATCAGAAAGGCAGAGAAGAAGAATGGTGAGATCAGTCAAGGACAATCCTCAGACCACCTCCAGAGAGCTACAGCATCAACTTGCTGCAGATGGTGTCACTGTGCATCGGTCAACTATACAACGCACTTTGCACAAGGAGAAGCTGTATGGGAGAGTGATGCGAAAGAAGCAGTTTCTGCAAGCATGCCACAAACAGAGTCGGCTGAGGTATGCAAAAGCACATTTGGAGAAGCCAATTTATTTGTGGAAGAAGGTCCTGTGGACTGATGAAACCAAGATTGAGTTGTTTGGTCATACAAAAAGGCGTTATGCATGGCGGCAAAAAAACACAGCATTCCAAGAAAAACACTTGCTACCCACAGTAAAATTTGGTGGAGGTTCCATCATGCTTTGGGGCTGTGTGGCCAATGCCGGCACCGGGAATCTTGTTAAAGTTGAGGGATGCATGGATTCCACTCAGTATCAGCAGATTCTTGACAATAATGTTCAAGAATCAGTGATAAAGTTGAAGTTATGCAGGGGATGGATCTTTCAGCAAGACAATGATCCAAAACACCGCTCCAAATCTACTCAGGCATTCATGCAGAGGAACAATTACAATGTTCTGGAATGGCCATCCCAGTCCCCAGACCTGAATATCATTGAACATTTGTGGGATCATTTGAAGAGGGCTGTCCATGTTCGGCGACCATCAAACTTAACTGAACTGGAAATGTTTTGTAAAGAGGAATGGTCAAAAATACCTTCATTCAGGATCCAGGAACTCATTAAAAGCTACAGGAAGCGACTAGAGGCTGTTATTTTTGCAAAAGGAGGATCTACTAAATATTAATGTCACTTTTCTGGTGAGGTGCCCATACTTATGCACCTGTTAAATTTTGTTTGAATGCAGAGTGCACATTTTCTGTTAGTACAATAAACCTCATTTCAAGGCAGAAACATTACTGTGTCCAACAGTTATTACATATATCAAACTGAAATAGCTGTTGCAAAAACACCAATTTTTATAAAACATTAAGCTTAAGATTATTTATATTTGACTTTTCGACTGTTTTATTACACTTTTTGTTCGGCAGTATGATGAAAAAGCATAGTTTTTTGCAACTTTTTTTTTTCACGGTGTTCACTGAAGGGGATAACTAGTGTGACAGTTTTATAGATCAAGTCACGCCGGGTTCGGCAATACTAATTATGTGTATTTCTTTTGTTTACTTTTAGTTTAAAAAAATGTAAAAAATATGTTATTTATTTTGTGATACTTTTTAAAATAGTTGTACATTTTTTTTTTACTTAGTACTAGTGATGAGCAAGCGTTTTCGCCATTGCTCGATACTCAATTGAGCATGGGGGTGCTTGGATACACTTGTTACTTGATCGAGTATCCTGGGTGCGTCACTGGCTCCCCATTTCCCAGAGACTCCAGTTCAAAACCCTAACCATGGCATACAAAGCCATCCACAACCTGTCTTCCCCATACATCTGTGTCCTAGTACTTACCTGCACACAACCTCCGATCCTCACAAGATCTCTTTCTCTACTCCCCTCTTATCTCCTCTTCCCACAATCGTATACAAGATTTCTCCCTTGCATCCCCCCTACTCTGGAACTCTCTACCCCAACACATCTGACTCTCGCCTACCATGGAAACCTTCAAAAGGAACCTGAACACCCACCTCTTCTGACAAGCCTACAACCTGCAGTAACCCTCGCTCCACCACACCGCTGCACGACCAGCTCTACCCTCACCTACTGTATCCTCACTCATCCCCTGTAGATTGTGAGCCCTTGTGGGCAGGGTCTTCCCTCCTCCTGTACCAGTCGCCGACTTGTATTGTTCAAAATTTATTGTAATTGTTTGTGCAATGTATATCCCTTTCACGTGTAAATTGCCATGGAATGAATGGCGCTATAATAATAAATAATAATAATAATTTGTTGAAAATATATGGAAAAAATGACTACTTTTTCATTAACTATAGCTAATAGTCTACAATATAAAAAAACATAGAAACTAATTGATCCAACATTGTCTATTTAATTATCTGTAGTCTCTGTAGGGTTCAATATGTTGGATACACTTCAAATCCATTAAAGTCAGAATCAGAAAGCATTTGTCCGATGACGCAAATAAACTTACTGTAAAATGCTCCACTGTGACCAAACACTTCTCCATAGAGCACAATGGGAATACCTCTTCTTGCACAGGTTTAGGTATAGAACGTGTTAATAAACCCCATAGAGGAGGTGACCTCCACAGGAAACTATTAAATCATGAATCCTAGTGGATTTATGAACTGCAAACTCGATCGCCCTTAGGAATGAATTTAAGACACGATCTCATGTATCACCATGAATAGCTTTTTTCCTACTGTTTATTTGATATGTGTTTTTAATCATTGTTATAAACTTTTCTTATTGGTGAAGCTTAATCACGTGTCTAACACATAAAACGCAGCACGTGTGTTACTTAGAATAAGGAATTATTTCCGAAACGCGTTTGTTTGTAGCAATTCTCTGTGAATTTTATATGTATTTGTCTCTGGTAATGGTTATTACCTTCATTTTAAAGAATATTTCATTAAAAGGTTTTTTTAAAAGACGTTCAGACTGCTGGAAACTCTTTTTCCTCTGGGTCTTCTTCTGCGGCACTGCTGGCCTCCAAACGCAAAACTTCTAACATGGGTGAGCTGACGTTTCTTTTCTATTCTTTCTGATTATGGGGCCCTCGCTCCAAATTTTTTGAAGGTCATCAGACGGCCTTTACTCCAAATTTTTAAAGGGTCATCAGGTGGCTATCACTCAAAAAAGAGTGTATGAGGCCCTCCTATATAATTTTTACAGGATGTGTATGAGGCCTACCTCTCCAATTCTCTTACATATAAATATACCCCCCAGGGGTAAAAGTTTTTCAGCCCTTGCACGTAGTGCATAGGCTTTAACAGTCTAGGAGTCCGACTCCTTAAAAATGGGAAAAAAATGTTTTCTGAGGCCCCCTCTACATGTCTTCCAGGGTGTACATAAGTGTATATAAGGAAGATAGGGCTGAATGTGTGTAAATTTGGGTCCCATTCTTTCTCTAGGTCCTGGAGGGACAGTTGATTTTGTTGAGCCCTCCACACGAGTCCTACCACAATCATATTACCTTTTACAGCTGCCTTAATAGAGGGGGGTCCTGTTTTAGATAATAAACCAATGTCATGACAGCTGTTCCAAGTTAAAAGAAAGTTAATTTATTGCAATAAGGGCTTGCTCACGCCACCGTATAACATGGCCGAGTGCTATCCAATGTTTTATCAGGTATCACTAGGCCCAGTGTTATAATATGGGGCAGTGCAGATCTGCGATTTTTTTCTCCTGCAGATTCGGCAGGAGAAAAAAAATTGCAACATGCTTGTAAAATATCGTACTGCACTCGGATGTCACTCGAGTGCAGTCCCATTACTGTGGACACAGAAAATGGAGAAGATGAAGAAATTAAGTTCTCAGTCTTTTCTGCACCTGTGATGCGATTCTCTTATGTGAGAGAGTCAGATCACAGGCAATGTTCACATGTTCAATATTTGGTCAGTATTTCACATAAGTATTTTTAAGCCAAAACCAGGAGTGGGTGAAAAATGCAGAAGTGGTGACGTATTTCTATTATACTTTTCCTCAGATTGTTCCACTCTTGATTTTGGCTTACAAAATACTGATGTAAAATACTGACTAAATACTGTATGTGTGAATATGGCCTAAGATTAGCATGATCGCATTAGAGAATCAACAACCGTCTGAATGAGCGCTTAGTGACTGAGTAATGCACTTACATGTAATGAGTGAGCGCAGCACTAACCATCAGATAAGCAGCACATTTTATAAGGTTATACACATCTACAATGCCAACTGGCCCCTCCTGAGGGACAACATCAAGAATGTTCATGAAGTGAACAGATAAAGTTCTTACATTGGCTCTTACAATATTTAGGACATGATGTTCACAAAGATGTCACAAAAAGACATTCTATTTCTTGTTCAAATTGTTTTTATTGAAAATGGAGAGATATTAAGATCAAAGGGAGGACAATGGAATTGTCATTTCTTCCACAGTACCTCACCCTTTGATAGTTTCATTATTACACATTATGTAACCTAGCTAACTATGTTCCTGCCTATTGTGAAATGACCCCTTTGACAGCCCGTACTACACAAAGTATACAGCTAGTCTGCATAGATGATGGGATGTCTGACATCCATTCCTGGCTGCCTTATAGTTGCCATTTCATCTAAGCATTCACTCAATCTGTATTAAAGCATAGACACACATACATTCATTCCTATCTACCTAATAGGATGACGACAGCGGTCCAGACCTGCGCTACCTATGTTCCTGCCTATTGTGAAATGACCCCTTTGACAGCCCGTACTACACGAAGTATACAGCTAGCCTGCATAGATGATGGGATGTCTGACATCCATTCCTGGCTGCCTTATAGTTGTCATTTCATCTAAACATTCCTCAATATTTATTAAAAGGGTTCTCCACTACTTGGACAACCACTTCTTATTCCTCATGTTTGGCCCATTTAAAATAAAAACATCTACACTCACCTCCCGTGTAGGCGCCATTCCAGCGGTATGCATGGCACCCCTCTTCCTAATCCTGGTATGCATGGCACCCCTCTTCCCCAATCATGGTATGTATGGCACCCCTCATAACAAATCTAGTATACATTGCACCTCTCATCCCATTCCTGTTATGCATGGCCCCATCATCCCAAATTTGGTATACATGGCACCCTGTTAGAACCCTCCTGTTAGTTTTTTCTATCTTGTGTTTTGCGGTCATGTGACTATCTGCCTTTATATTCCAGCTTCGCCCTTCTGTCTTTGCTGGACTTCAGTGTTGTTTGACTGTTTTGCTAGCCTGGTGCTTCAGTGCCTATCTCTGTCAGTTTGCTTGGTCCTCTGGGACCTCTAGTACATTTTTGTCAGTTTGTCTTTTGTGTTCTACAACAACTTCTGTTTAGGAGGTGTCCCATTTTGGTCCCAGTCCTTAGTTCTTTTAGGGACCCCTCCCTTAATTCTATAGGTCTTCGTTCAGACTAGCCGAGGACTAAGGCGGGTCTGTTCACTAGTAACAGGCAGCCCGCTACATCGTAGGGATTCAGCTTAGTCTTACTGTAGGGACAGCCTTCCCCTATCTTTCTTTAGTTCATGTTGCAGATCATAACAGTAAGTCCAGCCCAAAAAAACTAAAAGGAAAGAAATTTGGGGATCAGTATGGTTTCCGTCCAGGATTTGGCTCAACGCTTGCAGGGATTGTCTCTGGAGGTGGCCAAGCTCCAGCAACACGTGAGTAGCTGTTCTGGAGCGCATTTTGTCAAACCCAAGGTAGGACTGGCTGATGTTTTTTGTGGTAAACAGCAAGATTTTTTTTCCTTTAAAAATGCTTGTTTGTTATATTCTCGTTTGAGACCAAGGTCCTCTGGGAATGAATCACAGCGCATTGGTTTTATGTCACTTTTGCGCAAAGAACCACAGGGGTGGGCCTTTTCTCTCCAACCTAATGATCCGTGTTTAAGGTCTGTTGAAGAATTTTTTTCTGCTATTGGGCTATTATATGATGATCCTGATCGAATCTCATCTGCTGAATCAGAACGTAGACGTTTGAATCAGGGGTCAGATGATGTTGAAAATTATTGCACACACTTCAGGAGATGGGCCTCAGAAGTTAAATGGAATGATTCTGGGCTGAGATATTTATTTCTTGCTGGTCTGAGTGAAAGGGTTAAGGATTTGCTAATTGCATTCCCTGCACCTGAGACTCTGCAGGAAGCTATGCAGTTAGCTGTTCGTGTGGACAGGAGACTGAGGTCCAGGGTAAATGATGTAAAAACTCCTGTAACATCAGGTTCTAGTTCCCAGAAAATCTGCTCTGACAGCGGAGAACCAATAGAGGTTGGGGCGATGTCACGCCGCTCTCAAGAAAGAGACCGGAGATTCGCCGAGGGTTTATGTCTTTATTGTGGTAAAGCTGACCATTTGATTAAGTATTGTGAGCGTCGTTTAAGCAAAGAAGAAAAAAAGGTCAGCTACGCCCGTATAGCTTGTTTACGCTCTGCAGGAGTATTTCTTTCTGGGAGTACTACTCTGCAGGGAGATTTGATTGAATTTCAGGTATTTGTGGATTGTGGTTCAACTCTTAATGTGATTGATAAAGGGTTTTTGGAAAACCTTAAATTGAAATCCAAACCTTTGTCATCACCTATTTCTGTGGTTGCAATTGATAACACTCCTTTGAAATGTATTACTCACAAGACTGCTGCATTTTCCTTCACTATCAATGGAGTTCACCAAGAAATTTTGGACTTGGTTCTTTTGGATAATTTGCCTTCTCCAGTTGTTCTAGGATTGCCTTGGTTAAAACTGCACAATCCTTTATTGGACTGGTCTACTAATGTGATTAAGTCTTGGAGTCCGAAGTGCAATGACAAATGTTGTAATGGTCGCATTGCGGCTGTGGAAAAAGGGGACTTACTGGTACCTATTCAAGATTTTTGGAGGGTTTTTTCAGAGGAGGAGTCGCAAGTTTTACCTCCTCATAGGGATTATGATTGCGCCATTGAGTTTGTTCCGGATGCTACTCTTCCCAAAAGTCGCTTGTTTAATCTGACTATCCCTGAAAGAAAGGCTTTGGAGGAGTACATAGAGACTAGCCTGGCTGCTGGTCACATTAGACCTTCTAAGTCGCCTGTGGCAGTTGGATTCTTCTTTGTTAAAAAAAAGGACGGCGGTTTACATTCATGTCTGGATTTTCGTGAAATTAATAAGAGTACCGTAATTCCTACCCATTGCCGTTAATTCCTGACTTGTTTAACCATTTAGTGGGAGCCAAGTGGTTCTCCAAAATTGATCTCCGGGAGGCATACAATTTGTTACGAGTGAAGGAGGGTGATGAATGGAAAACTGCTTTTAACACTCCGGTAGGTCATTTTGAGAATCTGGTAATGCCTTTTGGTCTTACCAATGCACCTGCATTTTTTCAGAACCTTATTAATGACATCCTGAGACCTTTGATTGGTAAGAATGTGGTTGTGTATTTGGATGATATTTTGATTTATTTGCCAGATCTGGAGTCCCATTGGCAGAGTGTACGTGAAGGTTTGCAGTTATTGAGTGATAATTCACTCTTTGCTAAACTGGAGAAATGTGAGTTCACTGGGCAGAAAATTAGTTTCTTGGGCTACATTGTCTCCAGCGAGGGCTTTGAGATGGACCCTGTGAAGGTTCGGGCTGTGCAGGAATGGCCTAGGCCTATTGGTTTGAAATCTATACAGAGATTTTTAGGTTTTGCCAATTATTACAGAAAATTCATTAAGAATTTTTCTGTAATTGTTAAACCTCTAACCGATCTCACCAGGAAAGGTGCGAATACGGCCCAGTGGACTACTGAGGCCATTGAAGCGTTTGAGTATCTCAAAGAGAGGTTCAGTTCTGCCCCTATCCTTATGCAGCCTGATGAGACCAAGCCTTTTTTGGTCGAGGTCGATGCTTCATCTGTAGGGGTCGGAGCAGTTTTGTCTCAGGAGAACAAGGGTGGAGTACATCCTTGTGCCTTCTTTTCGAGGAAATTTTCGGAAACTGAACTGAATTATGATGTTGGAAATCGGGAGTTGCTGGCTATTAAACTTGCGTTTGAACATTGGCGTCATTTTTTGGAAGGCGCTACATTTCTTATTCAGGTTTTCACAGATCATAAGAATTTGATCTATCTGGATGCTGCCAAGCGCTTGAATGCCCGTCAAGCTAGGTGGGCACTTTTTTTTTCTCGGTTTCATTTTTCTGTTACCTATATCCATGGTACTAAGAATGTTAAAGCCGATGCTTTATCTCACAGCTTCTCTCCTACAGTTGGTGCCGAGGAGGAGGAGAGCATTTTACAGAAAGGAGTTGTGGTGGCGGCTTTGGACTCCGTTTTGGAGAATGGGATTCTGAAAGCTCAAGATGATGCTCCATCTAACACTCCCCATGGGAGGTTGTTCGTGCCTAGAGCCTTTAGGGGAGATTCGGTTGTGGAGCGTCATGAGTCTCGGTTGGCAGGTCATCCAGGAATTTCGGAAACTAAGAGACTTATCAGTCGCAGTTTTTGGTGGCCTGGATGGCAGAAGGAAGTCATCAAGTGGGTGCGTCAGTGTACTGTGTGTGCTAGGTCAAAGGCTTCACATACTCCTGCTGCAGGGTTGCTTTACCCTCTTGAAGTTCCTAGTGCGCCTTGGATGCATCTCACAATGGATTTTATTTCCGAGGGTTTTACTGTCATCTGGGTGGTCGTGGACCGTTTTAGTAAGATGTGTCACTTGGTTCCATTCATTAAGTTGCCCTGCGCCAAGAGGCATGGCTAAGGCATTTGTTAAGGAGATTGTCAAACTCCATGGCATTCCCACAGATATTGATTCTGATAGAGGACCTCAGTTTGTGGCTCGCTTTTGGCGTGCTTTTTGTGACAGGTTGGGAGTCCATTTGTAATTTTCGTCTGGTTATCATCCTGAGTCTAATGGACAGACTGAAAGAAAGAACCAGGATGTTGAACAGTTTTTGCGTTGTTTTGTGGCAGACAATCAAGAGGTGTGGTCTGAGTTTCTGCCTCTTGCAGAATTTGCTCTTAACAATCATACATCCTCCTCTGCTGGGTGTACTCCTTTCTTTTGTTGTACTGGGAGACATCCGTCTTTTGGTTCGTTCTCCAAATTAGGGTCGGCGGTGCCGGAGGAGGAGAATTTTTCCGTTGATTTGGAGAGAGTTTGGATTAATGTACAGTACAGACCAAAAGTTTGGACACACCTTCTCATTTAAAGATTTTTCTATATTTTCATGACTATGAAAATTGTACATTCACACTGAAGGCATCAAAACTATGAATTAACACATGTGGGATTATATACTTAACAAAAAAAGTGTGAAACAACTGAAAATATGTCTTATATTCTTGGTTCTTCAAAGTAGCCACCTTTTGCTTTGATGACTGCTTTGCACGCTCTTGGCATTCTCTTGATAAGCTTCAAGAGGTAGTCACAGGAAATGGTTTTCACTTCACAGGTGTGCCCTGTCAGTTTTAATAAGTGGGATTTCTTGCCTTATAAATGGGGTTGGGACCATCAGTTGTGTTGTGCAGAAGTCAGGTGGATACACAGCTGATAGTCCTACTGAATAGATTGTTAGAATTTGTATTATGGCAAGAAAAAAGCAGCTAAGTAAAGAAAAACGAGTGGCCATCATTACTTTAAGAAATGAAGGTCAGTCAGTTTGAAAAATTGGGCAAATTTTGAAAGTGTCCCCAAGTGCAGTTGCAAAAAACATCAAGCGCTACAAAGAAACTGTCTCACATGAGGACCATCCCAGGAAAGGAAGACCAAGAGTCACCTCTGCTTCTGAGGATAAGTTTATCCGAGTCACCAGCCTCAGAAATCGCAGGTTAACAGCAGCTCAAATTAGAGACCAGGTCAATGCCACACAGAGTTCTAGCAGCAGACACATCTCTACAACAACTGTTAAGAGGAGACTTTGTACAGCAGGCCTTCATGGTAAAATAGCTGCTAGGAAACCACTGCTAAGGACAGGCAACAAGCAGAAGAGACTTGTTTGGGCTAAAGAACACAAGGAATGGACATTAGACCAGTGGAAATCTGTGCTTTGGTCTGATGAGTCCAAATTTGAGATCTTTGGTTCCAACCACCGTGTCTTTGTGCGACACAGAAAAGGTGAACGGATGGACTCTATATGCCTGGTTCCCACCGTGAAGCATGGAGGAGGAGGTGTGATGGTGTGGGGGTGCTTTTCTGGTGACACTGTTGGGGATTTATTCAAAATTGAAGGCATACTGAACAAGCATGGCTACCACAGCATCTTGCAGCGGCATACTATTCCATCCAATTTGCGTTTAGTTGGACCATCATTTATTTTTCAAAAGGACAATGACCCCAAACACACCTCCAGGCTGTGTAAGGGCTATTTGACCAAGAAGGAGAGTGATGGGGTGCTACGCCAGATGACCTGGCCTCCACAGTTAACAGACCTGAACACAATCGAGATGGTTTGGGGTGAGCTGGACCGCACAGTGAAGGCAAAAGGGCCAACAAGTGCTGAGCATCTCTGGGATCTCCTTCAAGATTGTTGGAAGACCATTTCCGGTGACTACCTCTTGAAGCTCATCAAGAGAATGGCAAGAGTGTGCAAAGCAGTCATCAAAGCAAAAGGTGGCTACTTTGAAGAACCTAGAATATAAGACATATTTTCAGTTGTTTCACACTTTTTTGTTAAGTATATAATTCCACATGTGTTAATTCATAGTTTTTATGCCTTCAGTGTGAATGTACAATTTTCATAGCCATGAAAATACAGAAAAATCTTTAAATGAGAAGGTGTGTCCAAACTTTTGGTCTGTACTGTACGTTGCAACCATCAAGAGGCTAACAAGAAGTCCAAGAAGTATTTTGACAGGAAACGTAAAGAGGTTTTGTTTACTGTGGGTTACATGGTTTGGTTGTCCTCAAAGAACCTGCGGTTGAGGATTCCCTCTAAAAAACTGGGTCCTAAGTTTGTGGGTCCATTTAAAGTGCTTCAGGTTGTTAACCCATCTGCTGTTAGGTTGGATGTCCATACTTCCTGGAAGATTAATCCTGTGTTTCATGTTTCCTTGTTGAAAAAGGCTGACGTATCTGATAGGGACGCCACTGTCACAGTTCCCCCTGTGGTGGAAGACGACGAATCTGAAATTTCGCGTATCTTGAATTCTAGATGGCATAGAGGGAGATTACAGTATCTTGTCTCCTGGAAGAGTTTCGGTCCCGAAGACAACTCCTGGGTAAGGACGGATGATGTCTCTGCTCCTAGGCTTGTTAAAGCTTTCCACAGGAGGTTTCCGGATAGGCCTGGGCCTGGAGGATACGGAGGATCCTCATAAAAGAGGGGGTACTGTTAGAGGCCTCCTGTTAGTTTTTTCTATCTTGTGATTTGCGGTCACGTGACCATCTGCCTTTATATTCCAGCTCCGCCCTTCTGGCTTTGCTGGACTTCAGTGTTGTTTGACTGTTTTGCTAGCCTGGTGCTTCGGTGCCTATCTCTGTCAGTTTGCTTGGTCCTCTGGGACCTCTAGTACATTTTTGTCAGTTTGTCTTTTGTGTTCTACAACAACTTCTGTTTAGGAGGTGTCCCATTTTTGTCCCAGTCCTTAGTTCTTTTAGGGACCCCTCCCTTAATTCTATAGGTCTTCGTTCAGACTAGCCGAGGACTAAGGCGGGTCTGTTCACTAGGAACAGGCAGCCCGCTACATCATAGGGATTCAGCTTAGTCTTACAGTAGGGACAGCCTTCCCCTATCTTTCCTTAGTTCATGTTGCAGATCATAACACACCCCTTATCCCAATCCTGGTATGTATGGTACCCAATCCCTCATCCTGCTATGCATGGCACCCCATCCCACATCCTGGAATGTATGGCACCCCTCATCCCTATCCTGGTATGTATGGTACCCCTCATCCTGGTATGCATGGCACCCCATCCTTCATCCTGGTATGCATGGCACCCCTCTTCCCAATCCTGGTATGCATGGCACCCCTCTTCCCCAATCCTGGTATGCATGGCACCCCTCTTCCCCAATCCTGGTATTCATGGCTCCCTCATCTCCAATCTTGGTATGCATGACTCCCTCAGCTCCAATCCTGGTATGCATGGCACCCCTCATTCCAAATCTGGTATACATTGCACCTCTCATCCCAATCCTGGTATACATTGCACCCCTCATCCCAATCCTGGTATGCATGGCCCCCTCATCCCAAATTTGGTATACATGGCACCCCTCATCCCAATCCTGGTATGTATGGTACCCAATCCCTCATCCTGGTACGCATGGCACCACTCATCCCCCAATCCTGGTATGCATGTCACTCCAACCCACATCCTGGTATGTATGGCACTCCTCATCCCTATCCTGGTATGCATTGTACCCCTCATCCTGGTATGCATGGCACCCCATCCCTCATCCTGGTATGCATGGTACCCCTCTTCCCCAGTCCTGGTATGCATGGTACCCCTCTTCCCCAGTCCTGGTATGCATGGCACCCCTCTTCCCCAATCCTGGTATGCATGGCCCCCCTCTTCTCCAATCCTGGTTTGCATGGCCCCCCCACATCCCTCATCCTGGTATGCATGGCCCCCTCATACCCAATCCTGGTATGCATGGCCCCCTCATCTCCAATCCTTGTATGCATGGTACCCCTCTTCC
Organism: Phyllobates terribilis; assembly: GCF_046119375.1. Classification (NCBI taxonomy): domain Eukaryota; kingdom Metazoa; phylum Chordata; class Amphibia; order Anura; family Dendrobatidae; genus Phyllobates; species Phyllobates terribilis. The sequence goes on from NW_027362761.1 coordinate 433,570,614, forward strand.
CCAGTCCTGGTATGCATGGCCCCCTCATCCCCAATCCTAGTATGCATTGCCCCCTCATCCCCAATCCTGTTATGCATGGCTCCCTCACCTCCAATCCTGGTATGCATAGCACTCCTCTTCCCCAATCCTAGTATGCATTGCCCCCTCATCCCCAATCCTGTTATGCATGGCTCCCTCATCTCCAATCCTTGTATGCATGGCACCCCTCTTCCCCAATCCTGGTATGCATGGCACCCCTCTTCCCCAATCCCAGTATGCATGGCACTCCCCACATCCCTATCCTGGTATGCATGGCACCCCCCACATCCCTATCCTGGTATGCATGACACCACTCTTCCTAATCCTGGTATGCATGGCTCCCCTCTTCCCCAATCCTGGTATGCATGGCACCCCTCATCCGCAATACTGGTATGCATGGCACCCCTCATCCCCAATCCTGTTTTGCATGGCATCCCTCATCCCTATCCTTGTATGCATGGCCCTCATCCCTATCCTGGTATGTATGGCTCCCCCACATCCCTTTCCTGGTATGCATGGCCCCCTCATCCCCAAGCCTAGTATGCATTGCCCCCTCATCCCCAATCCTGTTATTCATGGCTCCCTCACCTCCAATCCTGGTATGCATAGCACTCCTCTTCCCAATCCTGGTATGCATGGCACCCCTCTTGCCCAATCCTGGTATGCATGACACCACTCTTCCCCAATCCTGGTATGCATGGCACCACTCTTCCCCAATCCTGGTATGCATGGCACCCCTCTTCCATAATCCTGGTATGCATGTCATCCCTCTTCCCCAATCCTGGTATGCATGGCACCCCTCTTCCTCAATCCTGGTATGCATGGCACCCCTCTTCCCCAATCCTGGTATTCATGGCTCCCTCAGCTCCAATCTTGGTATGCATGACTCCCTCAGCTCCAATCCTGGTATGCATGGCACCCCTCATTCCAAATCTGGTATACATTGCACCTCTCATCCCAATCCTAGTATACATTGCACCCCTCATCCCAATCCTGGTATGCATGGCCCCCTCATCCCAAATTTGGTATACATGGCACCCCTCATCCCAATCCTGGTATGTATGGTACCCAATCCCTCATCCTGGTATGCATGGCACCACTCATCCCCCAATCCTGGTATGCATGTCACTCCATCCCACATCCTGGTATGTATGGCACTCCTCATCCCTATCCTGGTATGCATTGTACCCATCATCCTGGTATGCATGGCACCCCATCCCTCATCCTGGTATGCATGGTACCCCTCTTCCCCAGTCCTGGTATGCATGGCACCCCTCTTCCCCAATCCTGGTATGCATGGCACCCCTCTTCCCCAATCCTGGTATGCATGGCCCCCCTCTTCCCCAATCCTGGTTTGCATGCCCCCCCCACATCCCTCATCCTGGTATGCATGGCCCCCTCATACCCAATCCTGGTATGCATGGCCCCCTCATCTCCAATCCTTGTATGCATGGCACCCCTCTTCCCCAATCCTGGTATGCATGGCACCCCTCTTCCCCAATCCCAGTATGCATGGTACTCCCCACATCCCTATCCTGGTATGCATGACACCACTCTTCCTATTCCTGGTATGCATGGCTCCCCTCTTCCCCAATCCTGGTATGCATGGCACCCCTCATCCGCAATCCTGGTATGCATGGCACCCCTCATCCCCAATCCTGTTTTGCATGGCATCCCTCATCCCTATCCTTGTATGCATGGCCCTCATCCCTATCCTGGTATGTATGGCTCCCCCACATCTTTTTCCTGGTATGCATGGCCCCCTCATCCCCAATCTTAGTATGCATTGCCCCCTCATCCCCAATCCTGTTATGCATGGCTCCCTCACCTCCAATCCTGGTATGCATAGCACTCCTCTTCCCAATCCTGGTATGCATGGCACCCCTCTTGCCCAATCCTGGTATGCATGACACCACTCTTCCCCAATCCTGGTATGCATGGCACCCCTCTTCCCCAATCCTGGTATGCATGGCCCCCCTCTTCCCCAATCCTGGTTTGCATGCCCCCCCACATCCCTCATCCTGGTATGCATGGCCCCCTCATACCAAATCCTGGTATGCATGGCCCCCTCATCTCCAATCCTTGTATGCATGGCACCCCTCTTCCCCAATCCTGGTATGCATGGCACCCCTCTTCCCCAATCCCAGTATGCATGGTACTCCCCACATCCCTATCCTGGTATGCATGGCACCCCCCACATCCCTATCCTGGTATGCATGACACCACTCTTCCTATTCCTGGTATGCATGGCTCCCCTCTTCCCCAATCCTGGTATGCATGGCACCCCTCATCCGCAATCCTGGTATGCATGGCACCCCTCATCCCCAATCCTGTTTTGCATGGCATCCCTCATCCCTATCCTTGTATGCATGGCCCTCATCCCTATCCTGGTATGTATGGCTCCCCCACATCCCTTTCCTGGTATGCATGGCCCCCTCATCCCCAATCTTAGTATGCATTGCCCCCTCATCCCCAATCCTGTTATGCATGGCTCCCTCACCTCCAATCCTGGTATGCATAGCACTCCTCTGCCCAATCCTGGTATGCATGACACCACTCTTCCCCAATCCTGGTATGCATGGCACCACTCTTCCCCAATCCTGGTATGCATGGCACCCCTCTTCCATAATCCTGGTATGCATGGCATCCCTCTTCCCCAATCCTGGTATGCATGGCACCCCTCTTCCCCAATCCTGGTATGCATGGCACCCCTTATCCCCAATCCTGGTATGCATAGCACCCCTCTTCCCAATCCTGGTATGCATTGCACCCCTGGAGCTAGACTGCATAGGCGTGTCGAGCTTGCGCAGTCTATAAAGGCTTCAGACAGAGACACACATCCCCGGTTATATTATAGATTCTTATCTAATAGGATGACGACAGGCGACAGCTGTCCAGACCTGCATCCCACCACAAGAACCACTCCAGAGTAATCCCTGGAGAATAAATTCACCCTCAGCGATCAATGGAGGTACTATTTCCCTCTTTGATCTCAGGGCATTGACTCTTCTAAGAGTGCTGCTCAAACTGTTGGGGTGCAGCTGTGGGACCCTATTTTCAGAGATGATTTCCTCCACCCAAGTCTCAAAAGGCTGAAAAGGTCTTCAGGAGAGGTGGGTAGTCGAGCTAGGCCATCAGACGGTCACCTCTGTAGCTGTAGTGTCATCCTTCCTATGGTTAAAATCAGGGGCAGAAATATTATTGGTCCTCTTCTGTCTATGTCCGCCAGTGATTCCAATGTATAACGCATTTCTTGCAATGAGAAACACATCACATTAATAATTTTCAGGCAATCAAGATGGATACAAAATCCTATCACTACCACTATTGGCTTTAGCAAAGTTAAGAGTGTATTGTTTAACCAAACTCTGATAGACTCCATCCAGGAGAAGGAATTCCATCTCTCCTTGGATGTATATCTAGCTTTATGTTGCATCTCTCTTACTGTGTCCATGTTTCTTCCATTTGAATCATGTGCATCTTTAATCCAGAAACAGAATTCCTCAGCTATATCAGCACAATTTCCACCTTCAATTGCTAACAAGTAGTCAATGGCTGTTCTGTTCTGAAGGGATACCTTCCTATCCTGAGCAACCTCTTCATTAAGAGCATGAATAGAACTTGTTGTTTCACCATTCCCTCCATTATATTAGCATATTTATTTAGCTTATTTGCTAGTTTAACTCCCCAACCTGTCCAGGATAGGTAGAGGTCTGAGTTGACAGTTGTGCCTCAGTCATCCTGTCTATTTCCTTCTGGTTTATTTTTTGAAGTGATCAGTAGTGAAGAGCGAGCATTAGAATGCTTGGGTACTCATTGTTCGGGTCAAGCAAATTGGAATGCTCGAGTGCTCGGACCGAGTAATGAGCCCAATGTAAGTCTATGGGAAACTCAAGTATTTTTCCGGCGGCTCCCCCCAGCGGTCTGCAGAGGGCATAAAAATTGCCCAAATCGATGGGAACAGTGCTCAAATGACATGAGATCAGCATGGGGAAGAGCCCTGGAAGCATTTCGGACGCCCAGGTCACTGCTGTCAACAATGTTGTCAGAGGTATTACGCCACTTTTATGGACTCACAATAAAACATGCAAAAACTAAACCAAAATGGATTTTCCTGGGAAAAATGTTAAGGAACATCCGTTCCAGTATAATGACTTGTATATAAGGGAAAATAAATAACCAAAAACAAAAATGCTCCTCCACACCTTGGGCTATGTTCACACGTAGCGTTTTTTGTACTTTTGCATTGCTTTCAACCAAGACAAATGCATTCATTGGGAAATGTCATTTTAACATTTTACAACCTTATCTGGCCATGTGGTGTGTGACACATCAGACACATGCATACAGTGTTGAAAAGACATGGGAACAGCATGAGGAAAACCCCTGGAAGCATCTCTGACTCCCAGGTCACTGCCTAAAAGTGTGCCCACAAGTGATCCTTGGCGCATGCAAAGATGCCTCTGTCGTTGCAGATTTACAACAATCACCGTCCACGTCCTTGTCCCAGCGCAGCGTTCAGTTGTCCCCACCCAATTCCTTGGAATGTAAGAGCAAGTATGCAGCCATCCACCCACCCACAGGCTGCAATACTATACTGTCAAATTTTTGACAGCTGCTTGCACTTGAAATATTGCCTTTTAGGCTCGTGGAGGTGGAAGCGGTCCAAAATCTTATGGCGGTGGCCGGGTGTCCATGCTCGGTCCCCAGCCGCCACTATTTGTTCCTATAACATTACTGTGCCCTCCCCAGAGCACTTACTGGGAAGGACCGCCTAACCACAAACACGTGGACAAATGAATGTGGCCAGGGACGGTACGGAGCAAGTCCACAGCTTTTTGCGAGAGTTGTATTTCACCACAGCCATATTTTTTAGCTCGGTGAAAGGACTGACTTGGGAAAGCATATCTACTCCAGCTGTCATTTCTCCCAGGAAGTCCTCTAATGCAGCTTGGCGCATAAGCAATGGTAGCCCGTTGAACATCAGCTCGCACTTGTCGGTGGTGCTTCGACACACAAACATATTTCTTTGCCCTTTAATTTCATGACTACAGAGTTGGGCAATGGCCTGATCTGCACTGCAGTTTCAAAAATAACATGCAATTAAACACATCCAATCCACATTAAAAAAAAGCACCCATAGAGTGTCCGGGAACCTTCCCACACACTTTTCTTAGCCAGGACTGCTTCTCAGCAGGGTTGGACGGTCCCACCAGAGAATCCTTGTGTGGACCCTGGCTTCTCCATCAGGAGAGTTCATGATAGCACAAACTTTGCAGCTGCTATGGGGCTCTTGAGCGGGGTAGAAAGGTAAGCCCTCAGAATCAAATCCTCTGGTGGGCCCAATGTTTTTCAGTTTGAAACTGCTTCTCAGTGGGAGTTGTATTTCACCAGAGCCATTTTCTTTAGCTCGGTGAAAGGACTGGCATAGAGGGAAACCATATCTACTCCTGCTGTCATTTTTCCGTCGCCAGGTTCTGCCCATTGTCACACATGACCTTGCCTCGCTGTATGTTCAGCAATGAGAGCCACAGATCAGGCTGCTGTGTTACAGCTTTCAACAACTCTGCAGCGGTGGGCAGTTTGTCATCTAAGCATTAAGCATGTTATGTTCAGTACAGCCTGTTGCCACTTGGCCAAGGCAGTGCTGCAGTGCTTTCAGCTTGTGACTGATGTGGTCATTTCAGAGATAGAGGCTGAACTGGAGGAGGAGGTGCAGGAGCTGAACAATGTGATAACATTGAGGTTACATTGGCGAGTCTCGTTTATATACTTAACAAATATCCTACTGTGTTTTTATTTTATTTATTTTTTTTACGTTATTTTTTAAGACAAATGCATTCACCGGGCAATGTCATTTTAACATTTTATAACCTGATGGAGGGACTCTGAGAGTCACAAAGCTTATTTTTAAAGGGCCAGCAGTCGGCCCTCGATATTGTTAGAGAGCCATCAGCCGGCTATGCTTTGTTGTTCCCATTATTAACGAGTGGGTCTCCTATACTGTTATTGCGTATGCAGTTGTTTTGCCAAGTATTTAAATGGCTCGGATATGGCTTTAAAGAATGCGATTAATTTTTATTATAATTAAATGATTACAGAAAATAGGGAATAGTGTGATATTGCGTACACTTTTGCATAATATAAATCACAAACGTAAAGTACTTACAGCGCACACTATACAGGAAAAACTTCACCAGGAGCAACATACATCATCTATCCAGAAAACATCAGCTGTGAGAAGCAAACAGCAAAGACAGAGAAAAGTCCTGGGATGAATCCACACTGCGACTTCAGGGCGTCCCCTTTTAGTCCACAGGTCAACAGGCTTCTGTCTTTGCTGAAAACTTCACCGGCTTATATCTTATTTGAAAACAAATGCTTGCGTAACCAAATGTTACACAAATTCTGACAGGTTCTATTTGTTCAATATAGTATCTATCTTCAGAGTGGCCAGCTCTTCAGATGTCAATTAACACCGAACAAATATATCACCGGAGATGAAACATGCCAAAGGCTCCTGGTACCAAATGTTTTACCATTCTATAAACACAGCATATTCTCACCAAATATTGCTAACAAATATAAACATGCATCGTTCTCACTAAACATTGATAAAAGAGCTATGTGGTACTGGGTGATACTATAAACTAAACATTGATAATGGAGCTATGCAGTCCAAGTGTTGGGAAAATTACAGAAAGTACAGGGCTAACAAGCTGAACTGTTACTATGAAGTATCTTAAAGGGTTCTTTAAAAACAGGCTACCAATATGGATTCCTGATGGCCATTAACATTTTAGCACTATAATTCACCCTTGGCCATCTGTAAGCCATATATCATTTATATTCAATACCATATCCCAAAGGAATAGCTTCAGCAGATGCAATATTTTGAGTCTTTATAGTTATCATGCTTCCAGTAAGGAAGTCCTCTCCAGTACAGTTTATACAAGCATAATATGGGTTGTATGTATAATTCTGGTTCACATCTCCTTCTTCAATCTCCTCATCTTGGACAAACCCCCCTATCTATTTTGTTCACAGTTGTAAGGGGGTTGGTATAGCTACCATACAAGTCTCTAGTATATTGGTAGCAGTAGTAGTTTTTATCATACAAAAATGGCTCATATTCATCAATTGTGCCAAGTAACTCCATAGGTTCTGTTTAATTTTCCTCAATGCCACATTTTCTTTGACTGGCACTTCTTCTCTTTGTTGATACAATGGTTGGGTAGTGACAGAGACCAAAAGGACCATGCCTGTAACACCGATCAGCCACCATCCCTATATTTGAATTGGACACTATTCATGACTGTGGCATTACAGTGAGTGGCAGACAATCCCTGCATGATTGGTGCTCTAAATAGCGCCAGACATGCAGGACACGCTTTTGGTGCACGAACAGTTATCGAACATAACCTCGAACAGCCAAATTTTTTGCAAATCGTTCGCGTGCAAATCGTCCGCCCAAAACAGCTCGAATTTGAGATTGGCGAACAGTTCTAGTCGAACACTGCTCATCTCTAAGTATAACGCTGAGCTGCTTCAGGTAATTTTCTATTCCAAAACCCTAATGGTACTTTGTTCCTTCCCTGTTTTTGCCGCAAACTCCAATTAGCATTTTGTTCCTGTACTGACACATTTAGTTCCACAGGTTCATCTTCCAACACCGGCCACAAATCCAGTGCCTTTTGCACTGCTTCTTTTGCTCGTTCAAACGCCATTTGTTGCTCCTCACCCTAGGTAACTGATACTTTTTCCTAGTTACCTTGTAAAGAGGTGTGAGTATTTGGCCAAGGTGTGGAATGTGCTGTCTCCAAAACCCAAAAAGTCCAATGAACTGTTGTGTTTGCACTTCGTCTCTAGGAACAGCAAAGTCAAGAATCTTCTGCCTAGCCTTTGGTGAAATGTCTGTGTCCTTTGTTCCAATGGATACCAGGGAACTTCACTGTTTGTGTAGGTCCCTGCACTTTATTGAGATTGATTTCCCATCCTATACTCCTCATATGTTCAATCAGTGTGTTTAACTGCTGGACCACTTCTGCCTCTGTTTCTCCCTGTACCATAATATCATCGATGTAATGAGATATCTGCATGTGCGCTGGAAGGACAAACTCATCCAATTGTTCTCCCACTACCCGGAGACAAATGGTTGGACTGTGTATCCACCCTTGGGGAAGACGTGTGAATATATATTGTCTTCCCTTCCATGTGAAAGAAAACTGATCTCAGTATTTCTTGTCAATTGGTATGGTGAAGAAAGCATTAGCTAAATCTATCACTCCATACCAGGTTCCTTTGTTTTTCTGTATTTGTTCAATTAAGGTGATGGTATCATGGCTGTGAGGGGAGGTGTGCGTTTGTTCAATTCCCTAAAACCCACAGTCATTCTCCATGAACCCACCCGAACTGAAGGAAAAGGGATCTTGACAACCAAGAAGAGGTCAGATTGGACACCTCCACCTGGACGAAACCCTCATTTGGATACATATATAGACTCCTTCAGACATGTGATAAAATCCACCATCCTAGACACAAACAGGAGACAAGCATCCAACATCAGTGCCCAGGAGAGAAAGGCCATACAATCTTTGAAAACCAACAAAGAAATCATCATTAAACCTGCTGGCAAGGGTGGTGCAATAGTCATGATGAACACATCAGACTACATGAAGGAAGCAAACAGACAACTGATGGACACGTGCTACTACAAAAAACTGGAGTCTGACCCTACACAGGACTATTACAAGGAAATAAACAAGTTGGTATCGTGTCTGCCTGACGAATCCATAAGAGCCAATGACCTGATACCAGAGAGTCCAAGAATAGGGACATTCTATATGCTCCCCAAAATCCACAAATCTGGAAATCCAGGAAGACCAATTATTTCATGTGTGGGCACCCTTACTGAGCAAGTTTCTGGATGGGTAGAGTGTGTTCTTAAACCACTGGTAAATAGTACACCCAGCTACATTCAGGACACGACAAACCTACTGAATAAACTAGCAGCAATAGGTCCTCTACCAGAAGGAACCATCCTGGCCACCATGGATGTGGAATCTTTGTATTCTAGAATCCCACACAAGGATGGATTAAATGCCTGCAAAATCTTCATAGAAAATACAGGAATTGTTGCTGATTCTGTGGTCAAACTTGCAGAATTCATCCTCACCCACAATTACTTTGAATTTTATAACAACATATATCTACAGGAAACTGGTACAGCGATGGGAAGTAAAATGGCTCCACAGTACGCAAATCTTTTCATAGCCAAGCTTGAAAGTGACTTTTTGTCCACATGTCCCATCAGGCCTCTGGCCTACTATCGTTTCATTGACGATATTTTAATCATCTGGACGGGGTCTGAGCAACAGCTGAAGACGTTCCATGAACACTTTAATTGATTTCATCCCACCATCAACCTAACACTCAACTACTCCTGTACTGAAATTAACTTTTTGGACACCATCATCAAGCTACAGAACAATGAAATAGAGACATCCTTGTACCGGAAACCAATCGACAGTCCTACATACCTTAAATGGGATAGTTTCCATCCAAAACACATAAAAAACTCTATTGTTTACAGCCAAGCCATCAGATACAATCGGATATGTTCCAACCAGATGGATAGAGACAAACACCTTGATGGCCTCAGAAAGATCTTTTTGAAACAGGGCTACCATCCAAGAACAAATGAGAACCAGATTACAAGAGCCACCAGAATATTAAGGGATCATCTCCTACATTACAAAACCAAACAAGAAAACAACCGGGTGCCTCTAGTAGTCACCTACAATCCAAATCTGGAGGCGCTAAGAAGAGCTGCACGGAAACTACAACCCTTACTACAAAAAGATGCCCGATTACAATCCATATTTCACTTAATTATATGTACCAAATGTCCAGCTGGAGGTCTTTATGTCTTTATGTAGTCAGTCTATATGTAGGAGAGACAGGGCAAAAACTTAGAACAAGGATGAATCATCATCGCCACACAATAAAAGAAAAAGAATAGATCTACCTGTAGCCAAACATTTTTGTTCCCCTGATCACAGCATAAAAGACATGAAATTACTGGTATTAAAAGGTAACTTAAAATCTCAAAGAGAAAGAAGAATCTCAGAATATAAACTGATGGTGACCTTTAACACTTTCAGAGCAGGAATGAATGTGTCACCTGGATTTATGTCATTCTACCTCAACTAAGGAATGTGCTTCTCAGACTCTCAGACCAGTGAGGCCATCACAACACTGGACCTAGTCACAGGACAATAAAACCTTCACACTCCTTATCTATTAACTGCTAAAATATTTATAGCCAGAACTGTTTATCTCTTCCATAATAACTCTGCTTTTCATCACCTGTCTTACCTATTGCATTTTTTGTGTGTCTTATTGTGTATAAATATGTGACTCTTCAGATTTTGTGGTATACTATGCCTGATGAAGAGACCTGAGGAAGTTCTACAGGAGGCATTTTGACTTTCCCAGCCATCACCGGAGCCGCTTCAATATAGGGCTTCACTGACAGCTGGGATGGTCTAGCTGTTACTGCGGGAGGTACCCCAAATTGATACTATCATCCAGTAACTGTAATGCTGTAATGTCATCCTTTTCAGTTATATCAATGCCAATTATATACTCTGGAATAGGGACAATCATCACTTTGTACATTGCAGTAGGCAAATTCCCTATTTTTAATGATACTTTAGTTTGTACTGCTACTATTTGTTTGCCCCCTAATCCTGTGATTATTACTTTCCTTCCTTTAAATTGTTTTGGATTACCATAGATCAAGCTGGCCTCCGCCCCCGTATCCACCAGGGCTTTTACACATTGCCTATTCTTATTTTGCCAATTAATGACCAAATTAACATGAGGGAGTCTATCCATGTGGAGGGCTCAGCCAAGAAGTGTCTCCCTCTGACTGGGAAACCTCTCTGGGAGAAAAATTCAACCCCTGTGGCTGTGTTTTGACCTCCTGCAACAGAGATTTTACTTCAGCGTAAGGATCCTCAAACCCCAGTGCTGTGGGTTTCACTGGGGACGAAGAGGGAGTGGGACCTCTCTCTCTCCATGTCCGACTACGCCCATGCTGTGGGGATCAAGAATCTTCCACTGTCACCTTTTTATCTTGTAAACTTTGTGATTTCTTATGAAGCCCTCGCTTTTGGTATAATTTCCACATTTCTTCAGTATCAATCCCATCAATTTCCTCTTTGGGAACCCCATCTTTCAACAAGGCAATAAATATATTCTTGACTGATATGCGGGAGCCATTGTTATTGTTTTAAATTCTCTATGCTGCTCTCCGGAAACAAAATTACCACTATTCATGGGGCCCTAATCTCCAAATCCCCCAATTGCCAAATTGCTTCTAGGATGTTGGAGATGGTCTTCCCAATCGGATTTACCATTAGGGTCACTATTACATGTTTATAAGCTGGGGGAGCAGCATTGATTATGCAATTTTTGACTGACACACAAACAAGGACTGCCATGTAGTCATCATAGGTCCTTGCAAAAATAGCATTTTTCATGACCTATTCCTTCAACCTCTGGGAACAATCTTTTAATGTAAACCAAGGCTTCTCATTAGGGGGCCAATCTGCTTCAGATGAATATTTATGCAATGCCATAGCCACAACATCCAGCATACTGCAAGTAAAATGTTGCAACCGAATCCGCAGTGTATGGAACGCTTCCTTCACTACAGGTTCATGACTCAGTTGCACAAACTTGGGACCATCTTCGTGTACTCCATGGGCCCCTATCTCCCACAGTCTTACCGCCCAAGTAATTAATAATTCATTGGCTTTTTGAGAAAAACAATCATGAAGATCAATAAGTTCTTGCTGACTATAATCCTCCAACACATCTCTCTGCTGTGCACCTACAGGGGTATCTATGATCTGCCTGCGATGTATGGGATGTGCTTTTACTGAGTCAGTAGGGGAATTAACCTCTCTTTCCTCATTACAACACTCATCCTTCTGATCAGAATCAGAATCAGTGGAATCCCACACATCCCATTGATCGGAATCCCACTGAACCCCAGCTTTGGCTATGGACAAAGTGACCTTTTTCTTATTCATTTTACCACGTCTCTTTTTATATTTGTACTATGCTACTCTTATGGCTGCTTTTTTGGCGACATGTTGATATCCATCACATTTATCCATAAGCAGCCTGTTCCGGCATAATGCTACTGTCAGAGAACTCTGCATCTCACACACTTACTGTTCTAATGCTTGCATTTTTTTGCAACAGCTGAATACACTCTTCATGCTGCTTCCTATAAGCATGTAACAAGATCCAACCTCTTGTGCTCACTGCATTCAGCTCCTTGTTCCTTTCAACTTTCACCCTTTGCAAACATGTCACCACATCAGCTGGTTCAGCATTAGAGATGACCGGTGTTCGACTCGAACTGTTTGCCAATCTCAAATTCGAGCTGTTTTGGGCGGTGTTCGAGCCGTTCGGCGACCCCGAACGATTTGCAAAAAATCCGGCTGTTCGAGGTTATGTTCGAGGTTACTGTTCATGCACCAAAATCGTAACTGGATTTTTTCACAGTAATACTGTTAATCAATGTTAATAGACAGTTTCAGTGTAGAGTGGGCGGGGGGAGGGGCAGGGGATGGATCTCTGCAGAAATAATGCCGATCTCCATTTTTTTTTTCTTTCCCGCATTTACAGTGGGGAGGTGCAGTCTGTCAGCCTATCAGCAGCGCACACACGCAGCGAAGTGCTTTTTTTTCACACAAGCAAGGGCATGTGTCATTGGCTGTGTATGTCACATGTCCTTGCCCTATAAGACCGAGCTATTTTCCCCATCGCCACCATTTTCTCACTGCTGCAGCTGAGTGTTAGACGGCACCGCTGCTGCTGTGGGCGCTATACTTTGTAACTGTGTGAATTGCAAGCGAATTTGCTCTTAAATAGACAGGTTTAGGGAGTAGGGACTAATTGTAATTGCAGCACTTTTGAGGGCTAGGCTACAGCAGTTCCTAGCACTTTTTGCCAGGCAGGCCTGTGCCAGTGCTGTGCAAGTGTTTTTCACAGCGTTTGGCTAAATCTAGCAAAGCCAATCCTTTTGGGCCTCTAGCAGTGTGTGTTAGTCAATGGAGTAGCCTATCTGTATTGCAAGCTACACCACCTGTGTATCTAATACCAATTTTTTACTGCACCTAGCCAAGTAAAACCTTTTGGGCATAGAAGCAGTGTCTGTTACTCATTGGAGTAGCCCATCTGTACCAAGCTACACCACCTTTGTATTTAATAACAATTTTTTACTGCATCTAGCCCAGTAAATACTTTTGGGCCTGTAGCAGTATCTGTTACTCATTGTAGTAGCCCATCTGTACCAAGCTACACCACCTTTGTATTTAATAACAATTTTTTACTGCATCTAGCCAAGTAAAACCTATTGGGCCTGTAGCAGTGTCTGTTACTCATTGGAGTAGCCCATCTGTACAGATATGCAGTGATACTAAATAACCAATGGCGCACAAGCTTATGGCCTCCAGAACAAGTGCTGACAAAAAAAACAGACACTCCTGGAACTCTTCCCAATAGTGGTAGCAATAGAAATATGGGGTGCGCGCCTGGCTAACAAAAATATACGCTTCATAACAAAAAACACCAGCCTAGCGCACTGCATTAATAAGATGACATCATCGTCTCTCCCAGTGCTAGGCCTACTACGCCGGCTAGCATTCCTGTGCCTAAAACACAATGTATGGGTCCGCGCTAGCCACGATGCTGAGGGGTCTAACGCTGCTGCTAATGCTTTATCACAATTCAATTGGCAGATTTTCACAGAGCTCCTCCCCAACGCCCACCCATCGGGCAACAGTTGATCCCTATGCGATCTAGTGGCGAATAGTTGATGCCATTAATCAGAGCATCAGCTGCCCCGTCGACGTGGCAAGCATACGGTAAGGCATGGGAAGAGTGGACACGACTAGTAGCAGGCAGACTGGTTTACCAATGTGAACAAGCCAGATTACAAGTCACCATAGAATTTCTCCACCAGCTAATGATGAGGGGCATATCAGGGGTGTCAGCGCAGTGGTGTCTGACCGGAGAAGCATTTCACTTCCAACTACTGAATTGGGGAGATGTGACAAAGAGATTCATCATCAGACAATCCATAAAAGGGTGGAAAAGGGGTCAGCTAAGTCAGGAGTGTAGACGTCCCGTCTCATGTCACTAAAACTGATTTCTCACATTATATCCCTAACACCATTAACATGACACTCACGATTTGAAGCAACACTACTGTCTACTGCATTTGCGATCGCCTTCTTTGGGGCGCAATGCATAAGCGAATTAGTCCCTCAATCCAAAATTACCACCAGTGGAGGCTTATTACACCAGGACGTAGTCATAGCCAATAATGCAATACGTCTATGCATACGCAAATCGAAAACGGTCCCAGCTGGCAGGGGCACTTGGGTACTTCTACAACCCACAAACGGTACACTGAGTCGGGTAACAATAGTAAACACATATATAACCATCAGATCACAAAGTAATTTCTTCCTATCACACATTGATGGAACGCCATTATCAAGATACCAGTTCCAAGCTATATTTAATAAATGCCTAACATCGGCAGGGAACCACCCCAAAGATTACAGGACACACTCATTCCACATAGGCGCGGCCATGGAAGCAGCAAGAGCAGGACTGTCAGAAACGGAAGTTCAGAGGATAGGGAGATGGCAATCCACGTGTTTGGCGAGATACATAAGACCGGACTTGTTATCCTAACGTGGTTTGTTTCTTTTACAGGTGACGCTAAGCCAACAGTGTGGGTGATAGGCCATTCGTATATATATTGGGCAGAAAAAAGGGCGAAAGTCCACCCATGTGGGAGGAAATTAGAGTTTCATAAGAAATATTTCAACTGGAGAGGTATTAGAGGAATGCAATGGCCACAGGTACTAATGGAGGTAATCAAGGTAGGGAGAGAGGCAAGAGGTCCGGTCATCTTAGTTATACAGGCCGGGGGAAACGACCTAGGTCATTACAAGAGCGCATAACTAATGGCAATAATGAAACTAGACACTGAGCGCTTCAGAGAATTTTTCACAAAACTAACTATAGTATGGTCAGAGATTGTGACGACAGCGGTATGGCAAGGTGCGCGAGACATCACGGCCATCGAACGGACAAGGCGGGTATTAAATATTCGGATGGCAAAATTTAGAAGAGACAGAGGCGGTGTAGTGATACGACACCGACAACTGGAAGGAGATAAAGCAGGCCTCATACGGCCCGACGGTGTTCACTTAATGGATATTGGACTGGACATATTCCTGTCAGGACTCCAGGACGGAGTGGAACAAGCGTTAAGAGTGATGGATGGGGGTCAGAGTCCTGCATACGAGTACGCAGGATCCTCTGTGGCCTGGAAATAGAAAGGACATGTTGGAGAGTTACATTTGTTGGCCAACTTGCCGGTGTGGAGACAGAGGGAATGCTGCAACAAGCTGAATTATTTTAGAAATAAAATGCCTTTCTAATGGAATGAGTATAAAGAGTTAATAAAGCTGTGACCGATCCTCACCCATCCAGTTGTAAGAGTTACATTATTGTATTGTCAAGGAAAGGGGGGCGGTAGGGGGGCTGAGCGTCTGGGTTTGGTTGGGGGTCCCCACAGTCTGCCTAGGCTAGATGCAGTTAAAAATTCTTATTAGATACACAGGCGGTGCAGCTTGCTTCACAGCTGGGCTACTATGCCCAAAGTATTGCCTAGGCTAGATGCAGTTAAAAATTCTTATTAGATACACAGGCGGTGTAGCTTGCTTCAGAGCTGGGCTACTACACTGACTAGCAGACACTAAAGCTTTGGAGCAGACCTCTGAGTAAACAGCTCTTCAGACTCAACCATCTGTGTTACCCCAAGCCATAGTGTATGTACTTTCTTACGGTTAAAAGGGGGGGGGGTGCGACCCAACCCACCTGGAATTGACGATGCCAACGTCACGTAAAACACAGCAAGGGGACTCCAAAAAGAGTCTCCATTTTTTCCAAAAATTGTGGCACAGACACCACTTAAGTGGCATCAATTGCCCCAGAGTTGCTTAAAACGGTTGGTGAGGTGATTTTACCAAATCCTCAAGCTTATAGTCTCCTCAGGATGACACAGGGGTAGAAAAGTCCTTGCGGATCCATGATTTGTTCATCTTTATGAACGTGAGTCTGTCTACATTCTCAGTGGACAGCCGCGTGCGCTTATCTGTCAGCAAACCACCAGCAGCGCTGAACACACGTTCAGAGAGAACGCTGGCAGCAGGGCATGACAAGATCTCCAAGGCGTGAGTGGCGAGCTCCGGACATTTTTCCAGATTGGAAGCCCAAAATGAGCAAGGGTCCAGTGACACAGTCATGGCTTCGATGTTCACTTGGAGATACTCCTGTACCATACTCTCTAGGCGTTGACTATGTGTCAGACTTCTTGTCTCCTGTGGCCTTCCAAAGGATGGTCTAAAAAAGTGGTGAAACGATTCCACAAAATTGCTGTTACCAGCAGATACTGTGTTACTGTTACGGTTTGAGTGATGAAGACTCGACAGTCCCACGGTTGGCAAGTTAGAACTGTGAGATTCACTACGTGCACCACTGGTGTTTTGTGGAAAAGCACATGTAAGATTCTGCAACAGCCTCTGCTGATACTCCTGCATGCGTGAATCCCTTTCTATGGCAGGAATTATTTCGGCAAATTTACTTTTGTACCGGGGATCTAAGAGTGTGGCAACCCAGTAGTCGGGATTACTTCGAATTCTGACAATCCGAGGGTCATGTTGCAGGTAGTGGAGCAAGAAGGCAATCATGTGTCTTGCGCATCCAAGAGGACCAAGTCCTTGTTGTGTTGGTAGCGAGTTAAGAATCATGCTTCCTTCCTCTGCCCTCTCCCCCCAACAGAAATATGATCAAGGTCTCCCTCATCTGACGAGTCTTCCATGCCCATCGCCAGTTCGTCCTCCACTTCTTCCTGGGCTCCTGCACCTTTCTCAACAGTTTGGCTGCTACCATGTGCCCTGGTTAATCCCTGTCCCCCACCCTCCCATGCCTGCCGCCTTGGTGCTGCCGACCGTCTGGACCTTGGAGATGTTATCCCTTCCGCATACGACTCCTCCTCTACTTCCTCCACCTCCTCTTGTTCCACCACCTGACTCCAAATTCTGTTTAACGTGTGCTCCAGCATGTAAATCACCAGAATAGTCATGCTGATAATGGCATCGTCAGCACTAAACATCTTCGTCGCCATTTCAAAACTGTGCAGAAGGGTGCATAGATCCCTGATCTGAGACCACTCCTGCAGCGTGATTTGCCCCACCTCTGGATCTCGTTGGCCCAGGCTATACGTCAGAACGTATTGCACCAGGGCTTGTCGGTACTGCCACAGTCGCTGCAACATATGCAGAGTTGAATTCCACCGTGTCAGCACATCGCATTTCAGCCAGTGAACTGGCAGGCCCAACGACTTCGGTAGAGATTTAAGTCGTTGAGCTGCGGGAAGCGAACGGCGGAAGAGAGCACACAGCGACCGTGCCCTCTGCAGAACGCCATCTAGTCCGGGATACAAGGCACGTGTGTGGCATTGCCCCGGCGAAGGGCCGCACCCAGGTTTGCAGCATTGTCGCACATGGCCTTCCCTGGTTGCAGGTCCAGTGGAGACAACCATTCATGAAACTGGGTCTCCAGAGCTGACCACAACTCCTCAGCTGTGTGACTCACATTTCCCAGACATTTCAAAGTAAACACCGCCTGATGCCGTTGAGCCCTGCTGCCAGCATAGTAAGGAGGTGTGCAGTATTCCTTCTGCGCAGTTAGAAAGCGGGTGGCATTACCAGACAGGCTTTGGGTGCAGATGGAGTACCGAGAGGAGGTTGAGGAGGCAGAAGCAGTGGAGGAACTTCTAGATAAAGAGGATTGCCGCACAACTTATGGGGACGGCAAGACTTGGACAGCAGCCCCTTATCCTGCTGTCACCATAGTTACCCAGTGCCCAGTCAGCGACGTGTAACGCCCATGTCCATGCCTACTCGTCCAAGTGTCTGTGGTGAAATGCACCCTGTCACACACAGAGTTTCTCAAAGAAGCAGTGATGTTGTGTGCGACATGCTGGTGGAGCGCAGGCACACCTTTCTTTGAGAAGTAGTGCCGACTGGGCATCTGGTACTGGGGCACTGCGACGGACATAAGGTCTCGAAAATCCTCTGTGTCCACCAGGCGGAAAGACAGCATTTCTGTAGCCAACAGCTTGCAGATGGTGAAATTCAACCTCTTAGCTTTGTCATGGCTAGGAGGAAATGGTATTTTACTTGTCCACATCTGAGGGACCAAGGGCTGGCTGTTGTGCTTAGACGGGGTTGAATAGGGTGTCCCCAGCAAACTGCCGGTCTGTGAGGAAGATGCAGGTGGAAAAGTTAGGTTGCCTTGATCCAAAGGTGGTGCTCTCGATGTCGGAGAGCGCTCAACACCAGCTGGTGTTTCCACTTCCAAATGAAATGATGACCTGCCAATCACACTGGCTGTTGCGGGTAAAGAGGTGGCAGGTCTGTGTCCAAAAACATGTGTGACTGCTGTCCCCACAGTCACAGAGGATGAAGAGGCCGCGGATGCACATGATGGGGCAGACGGTGGTTGGCCCGGCCCGCTAGGCCGCATTGTAGCACAGTGAGCTTCCCACTGCAACTTATGCTTCATATCCATGTGACGGTTCATGCATGAAGTACTCAAACTATGGATTTTTTGGCCTCTACTTAGCTTTTGGTGACAAATATTACAGATAACACGAGTTGGGTCATTCTTATCGATCTGAAAAAATGCCCAGGCTATGCAAGGCTTAGAGCCCATGCAACCTGAAGAGCCACCACGACTTGTGGTCAGAGGCAGAGTTGTGGTTGAGGATGCAGTTGTTGACGTGCTTCCAGTACTCCGTCTCTGTCCAGGAAGGCGCAACCTAACCTCGTCGTCAATAGCATCCTCCTCCACCTCCTCTGCTGACCTCATCGACTGGCTGACTGTGGGTTGACAGTAAGTGGGATCTCCAACCTCGTCATCATCACCCTGTGCGTTCTCACACCCGTCGTCCTCAGAGCCAACCTCTTCCTGCCCTGACCGAAAAGTCAAGTTGTCGCTCCAATCAGGTATTTGAGTCTCATCATCGTCTTCATCATTGTCTCCACCAACAGGAGTTACAGTTTGGCAACGAGGGTCTTCCTTATGCTCAGAACCTTCTTCATCTGGTCCTGGATCCGACTCATAAAGATTCTGGGCATCAGTGCAGATCATTTCCTCGTCTGGATTAACAGGAGCTCTGGAGCAGACCTCCATTTCCCAGGCTATAGTATGAGTAAACAGCTGTGCAGACTCAACCATCTGTGTTACCCCATACTCAGACGGGCAGCTGGAGACTTGGGAGCTGTGAGGAAGCAAGTGCGATTGGGGTGACACCTCTGAGGACTGGAGTATTTGTGATGTTGAAGTTGAGGTGGAAGAGAGCCCTCTTGAAGGAGCACTTGATATCCGTTGAAGCACCTGCTGTTTTTGTGCCTCATCTGGAATTTGTAGCAATAGGCGTGTACGTAAGAAAGGGATCGTATCACATTGTCCACGAAAAGAAGTAGACATCTTAGTTTGGCTGGAAGATGGTCTTTCTTCTGCAGATGTTACTCCCCCTCGACCGCGGGGGGGCTCGACCCACCAGCGGACAGGCACCAGTATTGGGAGAGGGGGACTGGCCAGCAGGGTCCACTGCGGCTCTGGCACAATCCCGGCGACACGGAAGTCGCATGGGCAGGAACGGACTGGCCGTGTCGGCTTTACACTCCAGCGTAGTCCCTCTGCCCGCTCGCGCCCGTAACCTCAAAGGGATGCGCAATCGGCTTTTCTTCCCAGGGCTGTTCCCCGCCCAGCAGGAACGTGAGGGAGCTCATTTCGGCCTTCCAGTGTAATCCCTTACCTCCCTCGCCCTCTTTCCTTCTTCCGTTCTCCATCTAACCCCTCGGCTCTGTGGTGTCCGCTCTCCCTCGAGCTCTCTCCTTCTCACAGGTGGACTACCGCGTTTATTCACACTGTGGCGAATCTTTTGGGCCCAGGCATAAGAATTTGTCGAGGTAATGGATAATATGTGCCCCCTTAGAAACGTCCATTACAACCCATTCGAGGAAGCAACTAAACGCCTCAAATAGTGAGCAGGATCTGGACCACCCCATGGGCAAACAGCGATCTATATAGTATGCTCCTTCCCAGAAGCAGCCCAATAGGTGGACACTATTCGGAGGCACAGGTAGTAAGAAACCGGAATGCCCCATCAATGTCTGTTTTGGCCATTAGGGTGACCCTTCCCAACTTCTTAATCCACCTGATTGCCTTGTCAAAGGATTACAGTATATACTACTGTACTTGGTTCCACGTTGATGTTGTCGTTTACTGACCTGCCCCTTGGATATGACAAATGGTGGATTAGTCCGAATGTATTGGGTTCCGTTTTTGGCACAACTCACAACGGGGATACCACTACGTCTTGTAAGGAAAGTGTTCTGAATGGAACCGCCATTCTGCCTAAAGATATTTCTTTTTTTAATTTTCTTGTCACGACGTCTGGGTGTTGGTAGGCTGATTTTAGATTTTTACTCCAGCCTTTCTTGATTTTAGAAGGGCATGACATGCCTATATCTGTGACTCCCCCTCCTTTTACTCCTCCACCTCTTTTCTTTTCGCATGACTATATGTACTTGTCACTTTTCCATGTGTTAGTTGTGTCTTTTGAGCAGTTTATCATCTTTTGGACACCTTTGAAGGTGTTTTCTATGTGTTTCTATGTGTTTGCTTGCCAATGGTTTTAACGGTGTTCGACGGTGTCCGACGAACAGTTCGACGAACAGTTCGGCGAACACACCGGTGTTCGACGAACCAAACCGAACCCGAACACTACGGGGGTGGCTCAACTCTATTCAGCATCTTTCAGAAATAACATGCAATTAAACACGACCAATCCACATTAAAAATAGCAGCCATAGAGTGTACGGGAACCTTCCCACACACTTTTCTTAGCCAGGACTGCTTCTTGGCAGGGTTAGACGGCCCCACCAGAGAATCCTCGTGTGGGCCTTGGTTTCTCCATTCGGAGAGTTCATGATAGCGCAAACTTTGCAGCAGCTATGGGGCTCTTGGGCGGGGGAGAAAGGTGAGCCCTCAGAATCAAATCCTCTGGTGGGCCCAATGTTTTTCAGTTTGAAACTGCTTCTCGGTGGAAGTTGTTTTTCACCGTAGCCATATTCATTAGCACGGTGAAAGGACTGGAATAGAGGGAAACCATATCTACTCCTGCTGTCATGTCTCCATCACCAGGTTCTGCCCATTGTCACACACGACTATGCCTGGCTGTATATTCAGCGGTGAGAGCCACAGATCTGGCTGCTGTGTTATAGCTTTCAACAACTCTGCAGTGGTGGGCGGTTTGTCATCTAAGCATTAAGCATGTTATCTCCAGCACAGCCTGTTGCCGCTTGGCCAAGGCAGTGCTGCAGTGCTTTCAGCTTGTGACTGATGTGGTCATTTCGGAGATGGAGGCTGAACTGGAGGAGGAGGTGCAGGAGCTGAACAATGTGATAACATTGAGGTTACATTGGCGAGTCTTGTTTATATACTAAACAAATATTCTACTGTGTTTTTTATTTTTTATTTAATTTTTTACATTATTTTTTAAGACAAATGGATTCACTGTGAAATGTCATTTTAACATTTTACAATCTTATCTGACCATGTGGTGTGTAACACATCATCAGACACATCCTGTTTCATTCATGATGGAGGGACTCTAAAAGTCACAAAGCCTATTTTTAAAGGGCCAGCAGTCGGCCCTCAATATTGTTAGAGAGCCATCAGCCAGCTATGCTTTGTTGTTCCCATTATTAACGAGTGGGTCTCCTATACTGTTATTGATTTGTTTTAATTATAATTAAATGATTAGAGAAAATAGGAAATAGTGTTATATATCGTACACTTTTGCATAATTAAAATCACAAAGGTAAAGTTCTTACAGTGCACACTATACAGGAAAAACTTCACCAGGAGCAACATACATCATCTGTGTTATGATCTGCAACATGTACTAAGGAAAGATACGGGAAAGCTGTCCCTACAGTAAGACTAAGCTGAATACCTACGATGTAGCGGGCTGCCTGTTCCTAGTGAACAGACCCGCCTTACTCCTTGGCTAGTCTGAACGAAGACCTATAGAATTAAGGGGAGGGGTCCCTAAAAGATCTAAGGACTGGGACAAAAAGGGACACCTCCTAAACAGAAGTTGTTGCAGAACACAAAAAGACAAACTGACAAAAAGTACTAGAGGTCCCAGAGGACCAAGCAAACTTGACAGAGAAAGGCACAGAAGCACCAGGCTAGAGAGACAGTAGAACACTGAAGTCCAGCACAGCCAGAATATAAGGGCAGATGGTCACATGACCGCAAACGACAAGATAGAAAAAACAAACAGGAGGGTTCTAACAGTACCCCCTCTTTTATGAGGATCCTCCGGATCCTCCAGGCCCAGGCCTATCTGGAAACCTCTTGTGGAAAGCTTTAACAAGCCTAGGAGCAGAGACATCATCCGTCCTTACCCAGGAGTTGTCTTCGGGACCGAAACCCTTCCAGGAGACAAGATACTGTAATCTCCCTCTATGCCATCTAGAATTCAAGATACGAGAAATTTCATATTTGCCGTCTTCCACCACAGGAGGAACTGTGACGGTGGCGTCCCTATCAGATACGTCAGCCTTTTTCAACAAGGAAACATGAAACACAGGATTAATCTTCCAGGAAGTAGGGACATCCAACCTAACAGCAGATGGGTTAACAACCTGAAGCACTTTAAATGGACCCACAAACTTAGGACCCAGTTTTTTAGAGGGAATCCTCAACCGCAGGTTCTTCGAGGACAACCAAACCATGTCACCCACAGTAAACAAAACCTCTTTACGTTTCCTGTCAAAATACTTCTTGGACTTCTTGTTAGCCTCTTGAAGGTTACAACGTACATTAGTCCAAACTCTCTCCAAATCACCGGAAAAATTCTCCTCCTCCAGCACCGCCGACCCCAATTTGGAGAACGAACCAAAATATGGATGTCTCCCAGTACAACAAAAAAAAGGAGAATACCCAGCAGAGGAGGATGTATGATTTTTAAGAGCAAATTCTGCGAGAGGAAGAAACTCAGACCACACCTCTTGATTGTCCGCCACAAAACAACGCAAAAACTGTTCAACATCCTGGTTCTTTCTTTCAATCTGTCCATTCGACTCAGGATGATAACCAGAAGAAAATGACAAATAGACTCCCAACCTGTCACAAAAAGCACGACAAAAGCGAGCCACAGACTGAGGTCCTCTATCAGAAACAATATTCGTGGGAACGCCATGGAGCTTGACAATCTCCTTAACAAACGCCTTAGCGAGTGTCTTGGCGCAGGGCAACTTAATGAATGGAACCAAATGACACATCTTACTAAAACGGTCCACGACCACCCAGATGACAGTAAAACCCTCGTACACAGGAAGATCAGTAATGAAATCCATAGTGAGATGCGTCCATGGCGCACTAGGAACCTCCAAAGGGCAAAGCAACCCCGCAGCAGGAGTATGTGAAGCCTTTGACCTAGCACACATAGTACACTGACGCACCCACTTGATAACTTCCTTCTGCCATCCAGGCCACCAAAAACTGCGACTGATAAGACACTTAGTCTCCGAAACTCCTGGATGACCTGCCAACCGAGACTCACGACACTCCACAAACAAATCTCTCCTAAAGGCTCTAGGCACGAACAACCTCCCATGGGAAGTGTTAGATGGAGCATCATCTTGAGCATTCAGAATTTCATTCTCCAAAATGGAGTCCAAAGCCGCCACCACAACTCCTTTCTGTAAAATGCTCTCCTCCTCCTCGGCACCGACCGTAGGAGAGAAGCTGCGAGATAAAGCATCGGCTTTAACATTCTTAGTACCAGGGATATAGGTAACAGAAAAATGAAACCGAGAAAAAAAAAGTGCCCACCTAGCTTGACCGGCATTCAAGCGCTTGGCAGCATCCAGATAGATCAAATTCTTATGATCTGTGAAAACCTGAATAGGAAATCTAGCGCCTTCCAAAATATTACGCCAATGTTCAAACACAAGTTTAATAGCCAGCAACTCCCGATTTCCAACATCATAATTCAGTTCAGTTTCCGAAAATTTCCTCGAAAAGAAGGCACAAGGATGTACTCCACCCTTGTTCTCCTGAGACAAAACTGCTCCGACCCCCACCGATGAAGCATCGACCTCGACCAATAAAGGCTTGGTCTCATCAGGCTGCAAAAGGATAGGGGCAGAACTGTACCTCTCTTTGAGATACTCAAACGCTTCAATGGCCTCTGTAGTCCACTGGGCCGTATTCGCACCTTTCCTGGTGAGATCGGTTAGAGGTTTAATAGTGTTGAGCGAGCATGCTCGACACTGCTCGGTACTCGCCCGAGCATCACGCTACTCGGGATGTTCAGCGAGCACCGAGCATTTCCGGATTACTCGGGCGGGAGCTCGGGTCTCCGTCCTGCATGTTTGGCGCTCTTTACAGAGCCAATGAACATGCAGGGATTGCCAGCCAGTTACTGTAATGCCGCAGCCATGTTGGTTTTGGGCATTACATTGAGTGGCTGGCCGCACAGCGTCACCTCTAGTATTTAAAACCGGGCGCCGCCATCTTGGACACAGATGGCTGGGATCAGACAGTGTAGGGACAGCGCTGCTGATTTAGGGAGAGATATATACTGCAAAATAGTTAGTGTAGAGTCTGCAAAGGCTGCCAGATGAAACAAATAGTCCTTCTCAGGACTAATATCCAACCCAGATATCAGGCAGGCAGGCAGGCAGGCTGTATAGGAGATGCAGTGGTTATACCAGCAAGCGCTGCATTACAGTCCTCTGTGCTCCTGTTGCTGAAATTGCTTTTTTTTTTCATCTAAATCCTCTTTTTTTTTTCCTCCTTCACACTGTACAAATACCCGTCTTATTAACCTTTTGGTGTCCCCCCCCCCAAAAAAAAAAAAGTGTGTCTCTGAATATATCTGTTGAAAATAGTCTGGTGTAGGCCCAAGAAATAGAAGTGTGGTTTTTCAGTTCCACGGTTCAAACCTCTGTATTATCCTACTTTTGGGCCATTTGTATCTAAAAAAAAACTGTTTGAGTGTGTCGCTCACTGTTCAGCCGCAAATATATATATTTAAAAAAGTCTGGTATACACCAGTAAATTATAACTGTGGTTTTGCTGTTTCACGGTTAAAAAATCTCTATTATCCTGCTTTTGGCATTTTTTGCCGTAAAGAAAAACTAATAGTGTCTCCCTGATTTTTCAAACACAAATATATCTGTTGAAAATAGTCTGGTGTAGGCCCGAGAAATAGAAGTGTGGTTTTGCAGTTCCACGGGTCAAATCCCTGTATTATCCTGCTTTTGTCATTTTTTTGCCGTAAAGAAAAACTAATAGTGTCTCCCTGATTTTTCAGACACAAATATATCTGTTGAAAATAGTCAGGTGTAGGCCCAAGAAAAACAGTAGTGTCTCCTGATTTTTCAGACACAAATATATCTGTTGAAAATAGTCTGGTGTAGGCCAGAGAAACAGAAGTGTGGTTTTGCAGTTCCACGATTCAAACCTCTGTATTATCCACTTTTGGGCCATTTGTATCTAAAAAAAAACAGTTTGAGTGTGTCGCTCACTGTTCAGCCGCAAATATATCTATTTAAAATTGTCTGGTATACCCCAGTAAACAATAACTGTGGTTTTGCCATTCCACGGTAAAAAATCTCTATTATTCAGCTTTAGGTATTTTTTCCGTAAAGAAAAACAGTAATAGTTTCTCCATGATTGTTCAGATTGTTTAAAAGAGTCGGGTGTAGGCCAGAGAAATAGAACTGTGGTTTTCCTCTTCCACGGTTCTAATCTACTTTTTATTACCCTTTTTCCATTGATAGTATGAGTGTAAGCTATTTTACTTCCTTTACAATGGGCAAGGAGCATGGCAAGGGACGTGGAACTGGACGTTCTGGTGATGGGCCGTGCAGAGGACGAGGCCGTGGCCAAGGTGAGAGTGTGCCACAACCAACAGCCATCTTCTCGCTCCCACTTCTTGACCGAATTACTAGGGAAGCACAGAACAACACCAGTATTGCGAACTGATCAGTGTGAACAGGTTATTAATTGGATAGCAGATAATACTTCCAGTTACCTGGGCACCACCACCTCCGGTCAGTCTTCCACACGGTCAACTCTTAGTAGCCATGAGTCTCGACCGCATACTCCTCCTCACCCTGATGCTCCTTCCTCCCACCATGCCGAGTGTCGTCAGACAGCAACTGATCCCACACTTGGACACTCTGAAGAGCTGTTCACTGGTCCATTTCCAGATTTGTGCCCCTCACCTGCTCCGCTTGAAGTGGTGGAAGAGGAGATCCCATGTAGCGATGCCCAAATATTTGAACAGCCACAGCCACAGGAAGTCGACGCTGGCAATTTGTCACAAGAGGTGGACGATGACGAGACACAATTGCCAGGAAGTGAGGAGGAGGATCGTGGTGCGCAAGTGGAAGAGGAGGAGGTGGTGGATGATCTAGTAACTGACCCAACGTGGCAGGAGGACATGCAGAGCGAGGCCAGCAGCACACAGGGTGAGGGAGGCAGAGTACCCCAACAGGCAGGAAGAAGCAGTGTGGTGGCCGCACACAGAAGGCAGGCAACAGTTCCCCGTAACACCAACACGAGGGACGTTGCCAGTACAACTATTAGGTCTTCCAGAGTCTGGAATTTTTTTAAAGACTCTGCTGATAACCCCAAAAAGGCCATTTGTACCACTTGCCATGCCAACATCAGCAGGGGTGACAAAACTACCAGCCTGACCACCACCAGCATAATCAGGCACATGGCAGCAAAGCACCCGACTTTGTGGGGTGAACCCCAGGGTCCACGACCAGTGTCAGCGGGTGTCACCACTGCTTCTTCCGCTGTTGTGCGTGCAATAGAACCCCCTGTTTTGTGTGCAAGGCAATCCCCTGTCCATAATGCATGCAAAGATGCCCCCTCCTCTCAGTCTTCACTTGTTCTGGCATTTTCTCAAGAAACAGCATCAACATCCACGTCCACGTCCCACCGCAGTGTTCAATTGTCCATATCCCAGACCTTTGAACAAAAGCGGAAATTCGCAGCCAACGCCCCACAGGCCACAGTCCTAAATTCGCACATTTCACGACTGCTTGCGTTGGAAATGCTGCCTTTTAGGCTGGTGGAGAAGGAATCCTTCCGCAACCTTATGGCGGTGGCCGTCCCTCGGTACTCGGTCCCCAGCCGACACTATTTTGCCCAGTGTGCCATCCCCGCTCTTCACAAGCACGTGTCCCAAAACATCTGCCGTGCCCTCAACAACGCAGTAACTGGGAGAGTCCACCTGACAATGGACACGTGGACAAGAGCTTGTGGCCAGGGACGGTACATCTCCCTGACGCACACTGGGTAAACATAGTGGAAGCCGGGACCGAGTCGGACCTTGGGACGGAACACATCCTCCCAACACAGAGGATTGCGGGCCCTATTTCAGTCAGAGTTGCCCCCACAGTGTACAGCTCCTGCGCATCATCCTCCTCCTCCTCCTCATGTTCAGCCTCCATCTCAGATATCACCACATCAGTTACACTGCAGTACTGCCTCCGCCAAGCGGCAACAGGCTGTGCTGAAACTCATAAGCTTAGGTGAGAAACCTCACACTGCTTGTGAGTTGTGGACAGCTGTGAAAGAGCAGGCAGATCTGTGGCTGAGACCGCTGAACCTACATCCAGGCATGGTCGTGTGTGACAATGGCTGTAACCTGTGGGCGGCTCTGAGGCGAGGCGAGATCACACACGTACCATGCTTGGCTCATGTGCTTAACCTTGTGGTTCAGCGGTTTCTTAAATCGTACCCCGAGTTGCCAGATCTGCTCGTCAAAGTACGCCGCCTGTCAGCTCATTTTCGCAAGTCGGCTACAGCTTCCGTCGCCCTTGCTGTGTTGCAGCAGCGTTTGCAGCTTCCTTTACACCGACTGGTGTGTGATGTCCCCACACGTTGGAACTCTACCCTCCACATGTTGCAAAGGATTTGTGAGCAGAAGAGAGCAATTGTGGAGTACCAGCTGCAACAAGGTCGTCGATATTCAGGTCAGACTCCCCACATAAGACCTCAGGAGTGGCCCTGGATGTCTGACATATGTACCATCTTGACAAACTTTGAGGAGTCCACCAAGATTGTGAGTGGCGATGACGCCATCATTAGCGTAAGCATTCCACTTGTCTGTCTTTTGCAATGCTCTCTGCAGAGAATTAAAGAGGAGGTATTGCAGCCAGAGTATGATGAGATGGATCAAGAAGCCGCAGCAGTCGATTACACACAGCCCAGCCTCAACTCATCCCAACGTGCATTGGGGGACAATGAGGGAGAGGAGGATAAGGAAGAACAGGAGCTTGTATCATGCGCTGTAGACGGTAGTACCTGTACAACTGTCATACCGTCGGTTCAGCGTGGGTGGCCTGAGGACAGGGGGGAGGAGGAGGAGAGCATGGTCAGTCGTCATCTTGGTGAGGACACGGAAGTCTTGTCCGTTACCAGTCTGGCACGCATGGCTGACTTAATGTTACGCTGCCTTAACCGTGACCCTCGCGTTGTCAAAATGTTGGGTGACAGTCATTACTGGCTGGTGACACTTTTAGACCCCCGCTACAAGGAGAACTTTCACTCTCTTATTCCTGAGGTGGAGAGGTCTACAAAAATGGGGCAGTACAAGAAGGCCCTTGCTGCAGAACTGTTAAAAAAATTCCCATCTGAACACGCTAGCGGCAGAGGTCACAGTTCGTTGTTGCCCAACCAAGGCATACATGCGAGAGAGACGCAACTCCAATCCAGCAGAGGCAGGGGAACACTGTCAACGTTGTGGGACAGTTTTCTCAGACCCTCCCTTCGGACAGACCCTGAGGTGTGGGGTACTCTCACAATGAGTGGAAAGTTTCAAAAGATGGTGAGGGAGTACCTTGCCGACCGTACCAGCATCCTCCGTGATTCCTCTGTGCCTTTTAATTATTGGGTATCCAAGCTGGACACTTGGAATGAACTCGCTCTGTACGCCTTGGAGGTCCTGGCCTGCCCTGCCGCTAGCGTGTTATCAGAGCGTGCTTTTAGTGCCGCTGGGGGAATTATAACTGATAAGCGCACTCGCCTGTCAACTGACAATGCTGACAAGCTGACCCTTATCAAAATGAACAAGGGCTGGATTGGGCCAGACTTCTCATCACCACCAAATGACAGCAGAGTAAGATAAAGTCAAATCCACTGTGTTATTTCGGGAGGTGTATTCACATGCACTGCTTCACACCCGCACATGGGTATACGCTTCCTCATTTCGGCTGGTTTATGTTCTTCTCCTTATCCTCAGCATCCACCACCACTATACCACCAGGGTGACCGTGGTCCGTGTTGCCATTATTGAAAGTTTCTCCATCCTTATTTTTGTCAGCTTTTGCTTGGAAGGCATAAGCAAAGACTGTGGGAGACCCACTCCCCAATAATGGGAATAATATTTTTAAGATGCTGTACTGTATGGCTCTTGTAAGGGGCATTCAAACTGTCTTGTTAAGCTACTGGGACCTCCACAACTTTTCCAAGGGGCATTCAAACCGTCTTGTTAAGCTACTGCGACCTCCACCACTTTTCCGAGGGGCATTCAAACCGTCTTGTTAAGCTACTGTGACCTCCACGTCTCTTGTAAGGGGCATTCAAACTGTGCTGTTAAGCTACTGGGACCTCCATGTCTCTTCCAAGGGGCATTCAAACCATCTTGTTAAGCTACTGGGACCTCCACGTCTCTTCCAAGGGGCATTCAAACCGTCTTGTTAAGCTACTGGGACCTCCACGTCTCCTCTGAGGGGCATTAAAAGCATCTTGTTAAGCTACTGCGACCTCCACGTCTCTTCGGAGGGGCATTAAAAGCGTCTTGTTAAGCTACTGCGACCTCCACCACTTTTCCGAGGGGCATAAAAACCATCTTGTTAAGCTACTGGGACCTCCACGTCTCTTCTGAGGGGCATTAAAAGTGTCTTGTTAAGCTACTGTGACCTCCACCACTTTTCCAAGGGGCATTGAAATGTTGTTTTTAATTAACTCTAACCTCCACGACTTCGAACGAGCATTGCATTTCCTCCTAATTTTTGTCAGATTTTGCTTGGAAGGCATAAGCAAAGACTATGGGAGACCCACTCCCCAATAATGGGAATAATGTTTGTAATATGCTGTACTGCATGGCTCTTGTAAGGGGCATTGCAAGTTCCTCCGTCCTAATTTTTGGAAGCTTTTGCTTGGAAGGCATAAACAAAGACTATGGGAGACCCACTCCCCAATAATGGGAATAATGTTTGTAATATGCTGTACTGCATGGCTCTTGTACGGGGCATTGCAAGTTCCTCCGTCCTAATTTTTGGCAGCTTTTGCTTGGAAGGCATAAGCAAAGACTGTGGGAGACCCACTCCCCAATAATGGGAACAGTATTTTTAAGATGCTGTACTGTATGGCTCTTGTAAGGGGCATTAAAACTGTCTTGTTAAGCTACTGTGACCTCCACCACTTTTCCAAGGGGCATTAAAACCATCTTGTTAAGCTACTGTGACTTCCACGTCTCTTCCGAGGGGCATTAAAAGCATCTTCTTAAGCTACTGTGACCTCCACCACTTTTCCAAGGGGCATTAAAACCATCTTGTTAAGCTACAGGGACCTCCACGTCTCTTCCAAGGGGCATTCAAACCGTCTTGTTAAGCTACTGGGACCTCCACCTCTCTTCCAAGGGACATTCAAACCGTCTTGTTAAGCTACTGCGACCTCCACCACTTTTCCAAGGGGCATGCAAACCGTCTTGTTAAGCTACTGTGACCTCCACCACTTTTCCAAGGGGCATTAAAACCGTCTTGTTAAGCTACTGGGAACTCCACGTCTCTTCTGAGGGGCATTTAAAGAGTCTTGTTAAGCTACTGGGACCTCCACGTCTCTTCCGAGGGGCATTAAAACCGTCTTGATAAGCTACTTTAACCTCCACGTCTCTTCAAAGGGGCATTAAAAGCGTCTTCTTAAGCCACTCTGAACTCCACTGCTCTTCCAAGGGGCATTGAAATGTTGTTTTTAATTACCTCTAACCTCCACGACTCCTCCAAGGGGCATTCAAACCGTCTTGTTAAGCTACTATGACCTCCACCACTTTTCCAAGGGGCATTGCAACCGTCTTGTTAAGCTACTGTGACCTCCACCACTTTTCCAAGGGGCATTAAAACCGTATTGTTAAGCTACTGGGACCTCCACGTCTCTTCTGAGGGGCATTAAAAGCATCTTGTTAAGCTACTGGGACCTCCACGTCTCTTCCGAGGGGCATTAAAACCGTCTTGTTAAGCTACTTTGACCTCCACGTCTCTTAAAAGGGGCATTAAAAGCGTCTTCTTAAGCCACTCTGAACTCCACAGCTCTTCAAAGGGGCATTGAAATGTTGTTTTTAATTACCTCTAACCTCCACGACTCTTCCAACGGGCATTGCATTTCCTCCTAATTTTAGTCAGCTTTTGCTTTACAATGCAAAGGCGAAAACTAAGGGAGACTCACTCCCCAATAATGGGTAGAAGGTTTTTAGTACGCTGTAATCCACGTCTGTTTCAAGGGGCATTGCAGTTCGTCATAATTTTTGGAAAGCCTTCCATTCACTGCTTAGGCCACCAGTGTACAGGAGACCCAGTTGCTATAAATGGAAAAAACGGTTTAGTTAAGGCCCTCTGACCTCCATGTCATTTCCAAGGGGCATTGGAGTGTCTCGAAAATTTTGGCAGGCATTGCACTCACTGTATGCCCTATAACTGTTTAGCCGAACCGCTCCTTTTGTTACAGAGACATATCCTACAAGACATATGTGGTTGACTGGCCTGATATTGATGTGAATGGTCCCTGTTCCTCCTGCTCTTTCTCCTTTGCACCACATCATTCATCATTTATCACCTGAAGATTTCTTTTAACGGGAGTCACAGAAATGGGATAGTAGCAGGAAAACATCCAGCAATCCTCGGATGAGGTAGGATATGCGCCAAAACGCTGACCACCTCAGGCCTAGCCGCTACTACATACATGCGCTTGCATTCCAAGAAAACAAAGCAGATGTTAACTTCTATCATCCTCATCATGCTCCTAACCTTGGCATCTCAACTCCCCTGATGGAGAAGCCAGGGCCCACCGGAGGAGTCTGGTTCTCTGGTGGGCTCGTCCAATGCTGCCCTAAAGCAGGCCGGGCTAAGAAAACTGTGTGGGGGAAGTTGACAGGAGAAATAGGGGCAGCTGGGGGCCGTTTATGGACACCCGGCCGCCCCCAGGCGGCTGGGGACCGTGTGTGGACACCCGGCCGCGGGGCGGCTGGGGACCGAGTATGGACACCCGGCCGCCCCCTGGCGGCTGGTGAACGAGTGTGGACACCCGGCCGCCGGGCGGCTTGGGACTGAGTATGGATACCAGGCCGCCAACGCAGCCATGACGTGGTGGCCAGATTCCGCCTCCACATGCCTAAAAGGCCCAATTTCAAGTGCAAGCCAGCAGTATGGTATTGCAGCCTGGGGGTGGGTGGGTGGCAGGCTGCATACTTGCGCTTGTGTTGCAAGGAATAGGGGAGGTACAATTGAACACTGCTCTGGGAGAAGGACTTGCACGGAGATAGTTGCAAGTCTGCATCTTCTGATGCGGCAAGGATGACTTCTGATGGGCGCACTTTTAGGCAGTGACCTGGGTGTCAGAGATGCTTCCAGGGGTCTTCCCCATGTTTTTCCCATGTCTTTTCAGCACTGTATGCATGTGTCACACAGCACATGGCCAGATAAGGTTGTAAAATGTTAAAATGACATTTCCCTGTGAATGCATTTGTCACGGTTGAAAGCAATACAAAAGTGCAAAAAACGCATAAAAAAATGCTACTTGTGAACATAGCCCAAGGTGTGGAGGATTATTTTTTTTTTTGTTATTTATTTTACCTTATACACAAGTCTTTACCCTGGAAAGGAACTTCCTTAACATATTTCACAGGAAAGCAGTTTCAGTTTTGTTTTTGAACGGTTTATTGTGAGCCCTTAAAAGTGGCTTAATACCTCTGACCACGTTGTTGACAGCAGGGACCAGGGGGTCAGAAATGCTTCCTGGGGCAATCCCCATGCTGTCTCCATGTCATTTGAGCACTGTCACTATCATTTTGGGCACTTGTTAGGCTTTTAAAAGACTGCCGGGGGTGCCACCGCAAAAATGCTCGGGTCTCCCATAGACTAACTTTGGGCTCGTTGCTCGGGTCGAGCACCCGAGTATCACGGCGAGCTTGGCCCAAGATTCGAGCACCCGAGCATTTTAGTGCTCGCTCAACACTAAGGTTTAACAATTGCAGAAAAATTCTTAATGAATTTCCTGTACTAATTGGCAAAACCCCAAAATCTCTGTATAGATTTCAAACCAATAGGCCTAGGCCATTCCTGCACAGCCTGAACCTTCACAGGGTCCATCTCAAAGCCCTCGCTGGAGACAATGTAGCCCAAAAAACTAATTTTCTGCACAGCGAACTCATACTTCTCCAGCTTAGCAAAGAGTGAATTATCACTCAATAACTGCAAAACTTCACGTACACTCTGCCAACGGGACTCTAGATCTGGTGAATAAATCAAAATGTCATCCAAATACACAACCACATTCTTACCAATCAAAGGTCTCAGGATGTCATTAATAAGGTTCTGAAAACATGCAGGTGCATTGGTAAGACCAATAGGCATCACCAGATTCTCAAAATGACCTACCGGAGTGTTAAAAGCAGTTTTCCATTCATCACCCTCCTTCACACGTAACAAATTGTATGCCCCCCGGAGATCAATTTTGGAGAACCACTTGGCTCCCACTAACTGGTTAAACAAGTCAGGAATTAACGGCAATGGGTAGGAATTGAGTACGGTAATCTTATTAATTTCACGAAAATCCAGACATGGACGTAAACCGCCGTCCTTTTTTTTAACAAAGAAGAATCCAACTGCCACAGGTGACTTAGAAGTTCTAATGTGACCAGCAGCCAGGCTAGTCTCTATGCACTCCTCCAAGGCCTTTCTTTCAGGGATAGTCAGATTAAACAAGCGACTTTTGGGAAGAGTAGCACCCGGAACAAAGTCAATGGCGCAATCATAATCCCTATGAGGAGGTAAAACTTGCGACTCGTCCTCCGAAAAAAAACCTCCAAAAATCTTGAATAGGTACCGGTAATTCCCCTTTTTCCACAGTCGCAATGTGACCATTACAACATTTATCATAGCACTTTGGACTCCAAGACTTAATCACATTCGTAGACCAGTCCAATAAAGGATTGTGCAGTCTTAACCAAGGCAATCCTAGAACAACTGGAGAGGGCAAATTATCCAAAACAACCAAGTCCAAAATTTCTTGGTGAACTCCATTGATAGTGAGGGGAAATGCCGCAGTCTTGTGAGTAATACATTTCAAAGGAGTGTTATCAATTGCAATCACAGAAATAGGTGATGACAAAGGTTTGGATTTCAATTTAAGATTTTCCAAAAACCCTTTATCAATCACATTAAGAGTTGAACCACAATCCACAAATACCTGAAATTCAATCAAATCTCCCTGCAAAGGAGTACTCCCACAAAGAAATACTCCTGCAGAGCGTAAACAAGCTATGCGGGAGTAACTGACCTTTTTTTTTTCTTCACTTAAACAACGCTCACAATACTTAATCAAATGGTCAGCTTTACCACAATAAAGACACAATCCCTCGGCGAATCTCCAATCTCTTTCTTGAGAGCGGAGTGACATCCCCCCAACCTCCATCGGTTCCCCGCCGTCAGAGCAGATTTTCTGGGGACTAGGACCTGACGTTACAGGAGTCTTTACCTCATTGAGCCTGCACCTCAGTCTCCTGTCTATACGAACAGCTAACTGCATAGTTTCCTGCAGAGTCGCAGGTGCAGGGAATGCAATTAGCAAATCCTTAACCCTTTCACTCAGACCAGCAAGAAATAAACATCTCAGCACCGAATCATTCCACTTAACTTCTGAAGCCCATCTACTGAAGTGTGTGCAATCATTTTCAACATCATCTGACCCCTGATTCAAATGTCTAAGTTCTGATTCAGCAGATGAGACTCGATCAGGATCGTCATATAATAGCCCCATAGCAGAAAAAAATTCTTCAACAGACCTTAAACACGGATCATTAGGCTGGAGAGAAAAGGCCTACCTCTGTGGTTCATTGTGCAAAAGTGACAAAATAAAACCAATACGCTGTGATTCATTCCCAGAGGACCTTGGTCTCAAACGAAAATATAACAAACAAGCATTTTTAAAGGAAAAAAAATCTTGCTGTTTACCATAAAAAACATCAGGCAGTCCTACCTTGGGTTCGACAAAATGCGCTCCAGGACAGCTACTCACGTGTTGCTGAAGCTTGGCCACCTCCAGAGACAATCCCTGCAGGCGTTGAGCCAAATCCTGGACGGAAACCATACTGATCCCCGAATTTCTTTCCTTTTAGTTTTTTTGGGCTGGACTTACTGTTATGATCTGCAACATGTACTAAGGAAAGATAGGGGAAAGCTGTCCCTACAGTAAGACTAAGCTGAATCCCTACGATGCAGCGGGCTACCTGTTCCTAGTGAACAGACCCGCCTTAGTCCTGGGCTAGTCTGAACGAAGACCTTAAGAATTAAGGGGAGGGGTCCTTAAAAGAACTAAGGACTGGGACAAAAAAGGGACACCTCCTAAACAGAAGTTGTCGCAGAGCACAAAAAGACAAACTGACAAAAAGTACTAGAGGTCCCAGAGGACCAAGCGAACTTGACAGAGAAAGGCACAGAAGCACCCGGCTAGAGAGACAGTAGAACACTGAAGTCCAGCGCAGCCAGAAGGGCGGAGCTTGAATATAAAGGCAGATGGTCACATGACCGCAAACCACAAGATAGAAAAAACAAACAGGAGGGTTCTAACAATCTGTCCAGGAAACATCAGCTGTGAGAAGCAAACAGCGAAGACAGAGAAAAGTCCTGGGATGAATCTACACTGCGAAGTCAGGGCGTCCCCTTTTAGTTCATAAGTCAACAGGCTTCTGTCTTGCCTGAAAACTTCACCAGCTTATATCTTATTTGAAAACAAATGCTTGCGTAACCAAATGTTACACAAATTCTGACAGGTTCTATTTGTTCAATATAGTATCTATTCAATTCACACCGAACAAATATATCAAATATATCACCGGAAATGAAACATGCCAAAGGCTCCTGGTACCAGATGTTTTACCATTCTATAAACGCAGCATATTCTCACCAAATATTGCTAACGAATATAAACATGCATCGTTCTCACTAAACATTGATAAAAGAGCTATGTGGTACTGGGTGATACTATAAACTAAACATTGATAATGGAGCTATGCAGTCCAAGTTGTTGGGAAAATTACAGAAAGTACAAGGCTAGCAAGCTGAACTGTTACTATGAAATATCTTAAAGGGTTCTTTAAAAACAGGCTACCAATATGGATTCCTGATGGCCATTAACATCTTAGCACTACAGCAGTGACTGCAAGGGCTGCCAAAAATTTGGACGCAACCTAATACCCCTTTGAAGAGACATAGAGGAGGGTCTCAGTAAAAAAAAATGTTTCCATTATAAAGGAGAGAGTCTTCTATAGTGGTAATGCCCATGCTGTGACTGCAAGGGCTGCAAAAATTTGGGAAAAACTCCACTAACAATTTAAAGACACATAGAGCTGGGCCACAGTAATGACATGTTCCCATTAGAAAGGAGAGGGTCTGCTATACAGTTATAGGGTATGCAGTGAGTCCAACGGCAGCCAAAAATTTAGGAAAAACCCCACTAACAATTTAAAGATACAGAGCAGGGCCACAGTAAGGATATATTCCCATTAGAAAGGAGCGGGTCTCCCATACTGTTTGCCTGTGCAGAGAAGCAACGGCTGCCAAAATTTTGGAGGAACTCCAATTCAATGCCCCTTGAAAGAGACGTAGAGGTCAGAGGGCCTCCTGGAAACAATGTTTCCATTATTAGGAAGTGTGTCTCCCATTCTGTTTGCCTATGCAGTGAAGCAACGGCTGCCAAAATTTTGGAGGAACTTCAATCCAATGCCCCTTGAAAGAGACATAGAGGTCGGAGGGCCTCCTGTGTGCTGCTGTCCTCGCTCTGTGTGTCTCCCTGCCAGGTTGCATCAGTTTCTATATCATCCACCACCTCGTCTTCCACTTATGCACCCTGGTCCTCCTCCTCACTTTCTGGCAATTGTGTCTCATCATCGTCATACACCTCTTGAGACAGTAATTGCACTTTACCACTGTCGCCATCGTGTGACCGTGGCTGCTCCAATATTTGGGCATCGCTACACGCGTTCTCCTCTTGACTCGCTTGAAGCTAGCCGGGCGAGAGGCCTGAATATACAAATGGAAAAGTGAACAGCTCTTCTGAGTGTCCA
The DNA here is from genome assembly GCF_046119375.1 of Phyllobates terribilis. Taxonomy (NCBI): domain Eukaryota; kingdom Metazoa; phylum Chordata; class Amphibia; order Anura; family Dendrobatidae; genus Phyllobates; species Phyllobates terribilis. Next base: position 433,608,244 of record NW_027362761.1, read on the forward strand.
AGTGTGGGATTAATTGTCTCCGGGCACTCGGCATGGTGGGAGGAAGGAGGATCAGGGTAAGGAATATGCAGTCCAGACTCACGGCTACTGAGACTTGATCGTGTGGAAGACAGAGTGGAGGTGGTTGTGGCCAAGTGACTGGAAGCATTATCTGCTATCCAACCAATAATCTTTTCACACTGTTCTGTGTGCAATAGTGGTGCTCTGCGGTCCCCTAGTAATTGGGACAGGAAGGTCGAGCGAGAAGATGTAGATGTTTGTTGTGGCACAATTTCACCTTGCCCACGGCCTCGGCCTCTGCATGCACCATCACCATCACGTCCACTTCCCCGTCCCTTGCCCATTTTAAATGGAGGACAATATTTTCCACATTCATGAGAAATGGCTGATTTTGGAACGCAGTTATATGTGATATGTGTCTGACAGAGAACCAAGGCTTTAAATTGTAGGCCTGTAATTTACTAATATTATTCTACATGAAGACCTAGTGTGAATAGCTTCACCAACACACTGCAACAGAATGGAAAATGATGCAGATATTTTCCACGTTCACTTCAAATTTCTGGATTTTTATCGCTGTAATATGGAACAAATCTGGCTTTATTCTGCAGTGAGCAGAAAAATGGTGTACTCTGGACTGCTTTTTAAGCAAATAACCAGGATTAAGATACAAAAAAAAATTGCCCTGGCCCCGGATATCTGGGGCTGCCTAGAAATATCTGTAATTATTACAGCAGCAGCAGACAGGACGTTCAATGGAAACTCTTGTGCTGTATTATACACTGAATTCTGTCACATACACAGCCTGCCTGCCTAGCCCTGATTATATTCAGCTGGATTAGTCCTCAGAATGACTGTTGGTTCAGATGGATATAGATATATGTTGTGGAATATGTATACTAACTTTGAAGAAGCAAAACTCTCCCTGACGCAGCAGCACCTCTCCCTACTCTGACTGATTCTGGGGTAGACTGTGACGAGCATGGCGGTGCCCGGTCTTATATACACCTGATGACGCTGTGCGGCCGGCCAATCACTGTAATGCCCACAACCAACATGGCTACGGCATGAGTGGCAGGCTATCCCTGCATGTTCATTGCCTCTCTAAAGAGCGCCAAACACGCAGGGAGGGGAACCGAGTTCCCGCACGAGCAACCCGGAAATACTCGTCGAGCGCTGAGCTCAGTGATGCTCGGGTGAGTACTGAGCAAAGGCGAGCACGTTCGCTCATCACTAGTGATCAGGTGTTCTCCATCCACTCCGTAATAAACTCTCCCTCCCACAGGAGTAGATATCGTTCCCCATATATCAGGGGTAGGATGGGAAGAGACAAATTCAGGAGTGGTGGCCCTAACATGCGGTTCAATATATTTTGGATGTGGTAGGAGTACCAACATCCATATTCATTCACACATACATATGCAAAGATATTAGTGACACTTCCCAGCTGTTTCAAGTTCTTAGAATTTGCACTCACAACAATGGGACAGAGATTGGGACTTGAGGAGAGAGAGCAAATGAGAAACTAAGGTTCTCACCTACTTATGGCGCCAGTGATCTCTTGATCATTGCCATTTTCAAAATTCCAGATTTTCGGCACCAAAATATTGTGGATAATAAACCAACATTATGAAGGCTGTTCCAAATTAAAAAAGAAGTTAATGTATTACAATAAGTGACAGAGTAATAAACTTACATGTAATGAGTTATCAACTTTGCTTTACATTTATATATAATGATGGTAGGGTATGAGATATATTTTTTGTCTTTTGTAGGTTTTGCTTCTTTTTGCTAGTGTGAACATGCTCCTATTTCTTGCATGTGTACCATCTTAGACCTCAGTTCACATTGCTTGGTTTTTTGTCTTGTTTGCATTCTGTGCAAATTAAGGGTGTGGCATCCCCTTTGTTGAGCTGATTAGTATATATGTAGCTTACCACGGGCCTAGGTGGTCTGAAGTTGGGATCCGGTCCTATTTGTCTACCCTTTTATATGCATTACTTCAACTTTGATATACATTATAATCAAAAGAGCAAAGGAATTGTCCTATAATAGCATACGTAGTTGCTGAACCAGCATAAACATAGATATCACATAATTTGGTCCACAGTCTGATAGATTAGTCAGAAACCAAATAGATTCAGCAAGTATTAAATCTTTATTAGTAAAATACACAAACATAAATAAGAAAGAAGATAAAAAGTACCTCCATACTGTGAGGGATCAGTAACCGCATATATGTGCCTAATAAAGATATATATGTACACATGATATTATATATCCACGAAAGTGCTATAGTGCAAACCGTGAGTAGAATATACCCTAACAGTGCAAAATGCACTGTCTGAGGGACGCTGCATAGTCTTGGTGCCTGCAATATTACTGCTTTGTGGTACGTCTATCTCTTTATCATACCATGTATTGCATTTTGCACTGTTAGGGTATATTCTACTCACGGTTTGCACTATAGCACTTTCGTGGATATATAATATCATGTGTACATATATATCTTTATTAGGCACATATATGCGGTTACTGATCCCTCACAGTATGGAGGTACTTTTTATCTTCTTTCTTATTTATGTTTGTGTATTTTACTAATAAAGATTTAATACTTGCTGAATCTATTTGGTTTCTGACTAATCTATCAGACTGTGGACCAAATTATGTGATATCTAACTTTGATATACAGTAAGGTTTTTAATATAGACAGTGTAGGTACCGTCCCAATTTAGGGTCACCTTGTCGCTGGTGGGACGGCTTGTATACTTTTTTTGATCAAAAATAGTTCACTAAGTACCCTATATTTAATATGCAACTTTGCTTTACATTTATATATAATGATGGTAGGGTATGAGATATATTTTTTGTCTTTTGTAGGTTTTGTATGTAATGAGCTAGCGCAGCACTAACCATCAGATAAGCAGCACATTTTATATAGTGTAGTGCGGCGGTGTTCACACTGTGCAGAAATGAGGCAGCAACCCAAGGAAAGTCCAACTTAAACTGCTTTATTTGTAAAAACTCACAAAGTAAAGGTAAACGGTATCCTATGGATCGCAGCCGGGTCGTAACACAGTTCTTCTCCAACCCGTCACCGAGAGCGACGGCACCAGGAGTTTTGCTTCCCTTGGCTCTGTGTTCAACTTTACACAGGCCTCTGTTGCAGAGCCACCTGCTCTGCAACTTGTGGTCAAAACACTGACACACCCAAAACCTTTGCTGCAGGTTTTAAACAGGAATCTGTGGCCATGAGCCACTTGTAAGACCCAGGCTGGAGGAAGTAGACCTTCCATGCCGGGTTTTCTTAAATATAACTTAGCCAAAATAGCTTGCCTAAGTTCACACTTCACTTTTTATTCTGCACTGCAATCACAGCTATCTCTGTGACTGCAATGAACTCCAGCGGGTTCAAATGCTTTGGTGCACATTCTGGGAGATATATATATTGTCCCTCGCATATAATTCCCATCACTGCCTCACATATCCCCCTCTCTGTTCAAAATTGTGGGGTTGAACATTTATCACCATACAGGGTGCCTGCGACAAGGCATCCGCATTTCCCTGTGACTTCCCAGCCCAGTGTTCTAACGAAAAGCTAAAATTTTGTAGGGACAGGAACCATCTGGTGTCCCGAGCATTCCTCTCCTTGGCATTTCTCATCCATACGAGGGGCGAATGGTCCGTAACTAAGCGAAACTGTTGCCCGAGCAAATAATAGCGTAGGGACTCCAAGGTCCACTTAATTGCCAAGCTCTCCACTATGCTATAATTTCTCTCTGCCGGGGTAAGTTTCCTGCTCAAGTAGGTGATCGGATGTTCATCTCCGTTCACCTCTTGCAACAGTACCGCACCTAGGCCCACCTCTGAGGCATCAGTTGTTATGTTCTGCTACCAAAGCTAAGGAAAGAGAGGAGATCTGTCCCTACTATGAGACTCAGCTGAATCCCTACGATGTAACAGGGAACCTGATCCTGCGATCAGACCTGCTAAAGTCCTAATCTAGTCTGTACGAAGACCTATAGATGTGGGGAGGGAATCCCTACAAGTACTAAGGACTGGGAGGAATATGGGACACCTCCTAACAGAAATAGTAGCAGACAGACGAACAAACAAAATAGATAGAACATAGAGGTCCGTAGACCAAGCAAACTAACAGAGTTAGATACAGAGCACAGGCTAGCTAGAAAGTAGATATACAATGAAGTCCAGCAAAGCCAGAAGGGCGGAGCAGGACTAAATAGGCCAACAAGGTCATGTGACCAGCAAAGGAAAAAAAACCTAACAGCAAGGTTCTAACAGTACCCCCCCTTCTAAGAGGATCCTCCGGATCCCCTAGGACCAGGCTTATCAGGAAATCTCCTGTGAAACGCTCTGATAAGTCTGGACGCGGAAACATCATCTGACCTCACCCAAGAGTTATCCTCGGGTCCGAAACCTTTCCAGGCCACAAGATACTGCAAACTACCTCTATACCGTCTAGAGTCAAGGATGCGAGAAATTTCATATTCCCCGTCCTCCACCACCGGAGGAACAGAGGCAGAGGCGTCACCATCCGACACAACAGCTTTTTTTAACAGAGAGACATGAAAGACCGGATTAATTCTCCAGGAGGTAGGAACCTCCAACCTAACAGCAGATTGGTTGACAACCTGAAGCACCTTAAAGGGCCCTACAAACTTGGGACCCAATTTCTTAGAAGGAATCCTCAACCGCAGATTCCTAGAGGACAACCAAACCATGTCACCAACAGCGAACAAAACCTCCTGTCGTTTCCTATCAAAGTAGTCTTTAGATTTTCTGTTGGCCTCCTGAAGATTACCACGCACATCCGTCCAAACTCTTTCCAAATTACCGGAAAAATTCTCCTCCTCAGGCACGGCAGATCCCAACTTGGAGAACGACCCAAACGACGGATGTCTCCCAGAACAACCAGCAGAAGAAGATGTATGATTGTTCAGAGCAAATTCGGCAAGTGGCAGAAACTCAGACCACCCCTCTTGATTGTCTGCCACAAAACAACGCAAGAACTGCTCAACATCCTGGTTTTTCCTTTCTGTCTGGCCATTAGATTCAGGATGATATCCGGACGAAAACGACAAATGAATTCCCAACCTGTCACAAAAGGAACGCCAAAAACGAGCCACGAACTGAGGACCCCTATCAGAAACAATGTCAGTAGGAACGCCATGAAGTCTGACAATTTCCTTGACAAAGGCCTTAGCGAGAGTTTTAGCGCAGGGCAGTTTGACGAAGGGAACCAAGTGACACATCTTGCTAAAACGGTCCACGACCACCCAGATGACAGTAAAACCCTCAGAGGGGGGAAGGTCAGTTATAAAGTCCATAGCCAAATGTGTCCAAGGAGCACTGGGGACCTCCAAAGGACAAAGCAACCCCGCAGCAGGAGTATGTGAGGACTTAGATCTAGCACATATAGTACATTGGCGCACCCACTTAATGACTTCCTTCTGCCATCCAGGCCACCAAAAACTGCGACCCACCAGTCTCTTGGTCTCAGAGATTCCGGGATGACCTGCCAACCGAGATTCGTGACACTCAACAAACAAATCTCTCCTAAAGGTCCCAGGCACAAACAACCTCCCATGAGGAGTGTTAGATGGGGCATTCTCCTGAGCTTTAAGAATCTCATCTTCCAAAACGGAGTCTAAAGCAGCTATCACAACACCTTCTTGTAAAATGTTTTCCTCTTTCTCAGCACCGACTATGGGAGAAAAACTGCGAGACAAGGCATCCGCCTTAACATTCTTAGTACCAGGGATGTAAGTAACGGAGAAATTAAACCGCGAGAAAAACAGTGCCCATCTAGCCTGACGGGCATTCAGGCGCTTGGCAGCATCAAGATATATCAGATTTTTATGATCCGTAAGAACCTGAACGGGAAATTCCGCACCTTCCAAGAAGTGGCGCCAGTGTTCAAATGCGAGTTTAATAGCCAATAATTCTCGATTACCAATATCGTAATTCAGTTCAGTCTCCGAAAATTTTTTTGAAAAAAAGGCACAGGGATGTAATCCATCCCCGTTATCCTGAGACAATACTGCGCCAACCCCCACAGAGGAAGCATCAACCTCAACCAAAAACGGCCTAGTAACATCAGGCTGCATAAGGATGGGAGCAGAGGTGAACCTCTCCTTGAGATACACAAAAGCTTCGATGGCCTCAGAAGACCACTGAACCGCATCAGCACCTTTCCTGGTGAGATCAGTCAGAGGTTTGACAATACTAGAAAAATTTTTTATGAATTTTCTGTAGTAATTGGCGAAACCCAAAAACCTCTGTATCGATTTCAAACCAATAGGCCTAGGCCATTCCTGCACAGCCTGAACCTTAACCGGATCCATCTCAAAACCTTTGCTGGAGATAATGTAGCCCAAAAAACTAATTCTCTGTACAGCGAACTCACATTTCTCCAGCTTAGCAAAAAGCGAATTGTCCATTAATAACTGTAATACCTCACGCACGCTCCGCCAATGAGACTCCAGATCTGGCGAATAAATCAAAATGTCATCCAAATACACAACCACATTTTTACCGATCAAAGGTCTAAGGATGTCATTAATCAGATTCTGAAAAAATGCAGGAGCATTAGTAAGACCAAAAGGCATAACCAGATTCTCAAAATGACCCACAGGAGTGTTAAAAGCAGTCTTCCATTCATCACCCTCCTTCATGCGCAACAGATTGTATGCCCCCTTAAGGTCAATTTTAGAGAACCACTTGGCCCCCAATAACTGGTTAAACAGATCAGGAATCAATGGCAGTGGGTAAGGATTGCGTACCGTAATTTTGTTAATCTCACGAAAATCCAGACAAGGACGTAAACCGCCGTCCTTTTTTTTTACAAAAAAAAATCCAACCGCCACAGGAGACTTAGAGGGCCTAATGTGACCGGCGGCCAAACTTGTCTGTATGTATTCCTCCAAAGCCTTCCTCTCAGGAATAGTAAGGTTAAATAAACGACTTTTAGGAAGAGTCGCTCCAGGGACAAATTCAATAGAACAATCATAGTCTCTATGGGGAGGCAAAACCTGCGATTCCTTCTCAGAAAAAACTCTCCAAAAATCCTGAATAGGAACAGGCAATTCTCCCCTATCCAAAGCTGCAATACGCCCATTACAACACTTGTCATAACATTTATGGCTCCAGGATTTAATTTCACTGGTAGACCAATCCAGTACAGGATTGTGAAATTTTAACCAGGGCAAACCCAATATTACTGGAGAAGGCAAGTTATTCAACACTACCAAATCCAATTTCTCATGGTGAACACCATTAATAGTGAGAGGAAATTCACTGACCTTGAGAGTAATATTCTTCAAAGGGGAGCCATCCACAGAAACCACAGCAATGGGGGATGATAAAGGTTCAGGTTTTAAATTGAGTTTTTCCACGAATCCCCCATCAATTACATTCAGTGTAGACCCGCAATCAACAAACACCCGAAATTCCATTAATTTTTCCTGAGCAATCGTGGAAGCAGCTAAAAATATACCCTTGGAATTTAAACAGGCAATACGGGCGTGACTGACCATTTTTTTTTCTTTCTTCATCCGAAGCTCACAGCCTTTAATCAAATGACCAGATTTTCCGCAATAGAAGCACAAGCCTTGCGAAAAACGACGGTCTTTTTCTTGAGAGCGAGGTGCCACCGATCCAATCTCCATCGGTTCACCACTGTTAGTACACACATTATCATAACCAGAAACTGACATAGCAGAGGATTTGCTCTCATTAACCCTAGCACGCAGTCTTTTATCCACCCGTATAGCTAATTGCATAGCCTGTTGCAAATCCTCAGGTGTAGGATAAGCAATTAGCAGGTCTTTAACCCTTTCACTGAGCCCAGCAAGAAATAGACTTTTCAGAGCAGAATCGTTCCACCCTGTTTGAGTGGACCAACGACGAAAATGTGTACAATATTTTTCCACATTACCCGATCCTTGTTTTAGACGTCTCAACTCAGTCTCAGCTGATGCGACACGGTCAGGATCATCATATAATAGTCCCAAAGCAGAAAAAAAAACTATCCACTGATCTGAAGCATGAATCACTAGGTTGCAAAGAAAAGGCCCACTCCTGAGGCTCTTTGCGCAAAAGTGACATTATGAACCCTACGCGCTGGGATTCATCCCCAGAGGACTTAGGTCTCAAACGAAAATACAATAAGCAAGCATTTTTAAATGAAAAAAATTCTCGGTGTTCACCAAAAAATAAATCCGGCAAACATACCTTAGGCTCCAAGAAATGTGCTCCAGGACAGTTACTCACGTGCTGACGGAGCTCGGCCACCTCCAGAGAGAGTCCCTGCAGGCGATGAGCCAAATCCTGAACCGACACCATGATGGAACAGAAAAATCTTTCCTTAGAGAATTTGCAGGCTGGACTTACTGTTATGTTCTGCTACCAAAGCTAAGGAAAGAGAGGAGATCTGTCCCTACTATGAGACTCAGCTGAATCCCTACGATGTAACAGGGAACCTGATCCTGCGATCAGACCTGCTAAAGTCCTAATCTAGTCTGTACGAAGACCTATAGATGTGGGGAGGGAATCCCTACAAGTACTAAGGACTGGGAGGAATATGGGACACCTCCTAACAGAAATAGTAGCAGACACACGAACAAACAAAATAGATAGAACATAGAGGTCCGTAGACCAAGCAAACTAACAGAGTTAGATACAGAGCACAGGCTAGCTAGAAAGTAGATATACAATGAAGTCCAGCAAAGCCAGAAGGGCGGAGCAGGACTAAATAGGCCAACAAGGTCATGTGACCAGCAAAGGAAAAAAAACCTAACAGCAAGGTTCTAACATCAGTTTGCACGATGAAGGTTTTATTGAAATTGGGGCTGATATGGACCGGCTGTCCACACAGCGCCAACTTCATGGACTGGAATGCTTCCTCTGCTTGAGGGTTCCACCTAATCATAACCGACTTCTTACTCTTTAACAGATCGGTCAGGGGCGGCATTCTCCCAGCAAAGTTAGGTATAGTACTCGACAATGCCGAGGAACACTCTCACTTGTTTAGTAGTCAGAGGCTTGGGCCAGTTTTGAATGACCTCAATCTTGTTTATTTGGGGCTTGATAACCCCACAGCCAATAACGTACCCCAAGTACTGGTCTTCCTTGAGACCTATCGCACTTTTTTTTGGTTCGCTGTCAGGCCTGCTACTCTGAGCGAATCCACTACTGCTTGTACCTGGGACTGGTGGGTATGCAAATCAGTACTAAATCTGATGATATAATCTAAATATGCTGATACATACTTCTGATGGGGCTCCAAAACTATGTCCATCAGCCTCTGGAATGTAGCCGGGGCCCCATGTAACCCAAAAGGCAAGACAACATAGTGATGGAGGCCTTCCGGTGTTATAAAAGCGGTCTTCTCCTTCGCCGATTCTGTCAGAGGCACCTGCCAGTAACCCTTGGTCAGACTGAGTGTGGTGAAGTATGGGGCCTGCTCCAGTCTTTCAATCAGCTCGTCCACCCGGGGCATTGGACAGAGGTCAAATTTTGACACCTCATTCAATTTTTGGAAGTCGTTACAAAATAGTATCAATTAGTGATGGGCGAGCACTAAAATACTCGGGTGCTCAATGCTCAGGTCGAGCAAATTGGAATGCTCGGGTGCTCGAGCAACGAGCCGAATGTAAGTCTATGGGGAAATTGAGCATTTTTCAGGCAGTTCCCCCCCGGCGGTCTGCAGAGGCCTAAAAATTGCCCAAATCGATGGGAACAGTGCTCAAATGACATGGGAACAGCATGAGGAAGACCCGTGGAAGCATTTCTGACTCCCAGGTCACTGCTGTCAACAACATTGTCAGAGGTATTACGCCACTTTTACAGACTCACAATAAAACATCCAAAAACGAAACGAAAATGGATTTTCCTGGGAAATATGTTAAGCAACATCCTTTTCAGGGAAATGACTTGTATATAAGGCAAAATAAATCACCAAAAAAAAAAATACTCCTCCACACCTTGGGCTGTGTTCACACGTAGCATTTTTGATGTGTTTTTGCACTTTTGCATTGCTTTCAGCCATGACAAATGCATTCACTGGCAAATGTCATTTTAACATTTTACAACCTTATCAACCGAATACACCTTTGAAAATTTGGATGCACCCCAATACCCCTTTGAAGAGACTTATAGGAGGGCCTCCTGAAAATAATGTTACCATTATTAGGAAGTGGGTCTCCCATAGAGTTGGCCTATGCAGTGAATGCAAGGGCTGCCAAAAATTGGGAGGCACTCCAATGCCCCTTGGAAGAAACGTAGAGGGTTCATGAAAAAATGTTCCCATTATTAGAAAGTGGGTCTCCTATAGTGTTGGCCTATGCAGTGAATGCAAGTGCTGCCAAAAATTGGGTGGAACTCCAATGCACCTTGGAAAAGACGTGGAGGAGGGCATCATAAAAAAATGTTCCCATTAGAAAGGAGCAAGTCTCCTATACTTGTAGTGCCCATGAACTAAGTGTATGGGCTGACAAACATTTACCCCTGGGGGGTATACTTGAACATACTGTATAAAAAATTTTTTTATGGGCATCATAAACACCCTTTAAAAAATTATGTGGGTGTTGCATCACGGACCACGGTCACCCTGGTGATATGGTGGTGGAAGATGAGGATGAGAAGGAGGAGGACAAGAGCAAATAGCCAAAATCAGGAAGCATATACCCATGTCTGGGTGTGAAAAGGTGCATAGGAATACACCTCCCAAAAAAAGACACTGGATTTGGGTTTATGTTACGCTGCTATCATTCGGTGGTGTTGAGAAGTCTGGCCCAATCCAGCCCTTGTTCAATTTTATAAGAGTCAGCCTGGCAGGATTTTCAGTTGACAGGCGGATGCGCTTATCATTTATATTTCCACCAGCGGCACTAAAAACCCGCTCTGATAAAATGCTAACGGCATGGCAGGCCAGGACCTCCAAGGTTTAGAGAGCCAGTTCATTCCACGTGTCCAGCTTGGATACCCAATAATTATAAGGCACAGAGGAATCACGGAGAACGTTGGTACAGTCGGCAAGGTACTCCCTCAGCATCTTCCCAAACTTTGCACTCCTTGAGAGAGTACCCCACGCCTCAGGGCCTGTGCGATGGGAGGGGCTGAGAAAACTCTCCCAGAACTTTGACAGTGTTTCCCTGCCTCTGCTGCATTGGAGTTGTGTCTCTCTCAGCTGTACACCTTGGTTGTACAAGGAACTGTGACCTCTGCCGCCAGCGTTTTCAGATGGGAATTTTTTTAATAGTTCCGCAACAAGGGCCTTCTGGTACTGCCCCATTTTTGTAGATCTGTCCACCTCAGGAATAAGAGATATAAAGTTCTCCTTGTAGCGTGGGTCTAGAATAGTGTTGAGCCACCCCCGTAGTGTTCGAGTTCGGTTCGGTTCGTCGAACACCCGTGTATTCGCCGAACTGTTCGTCGAACTGTTCGTCGAACACCTTCGAACACCGTTAAAACCAATGGCAGGCAAACAAAAACACATAGAAACACATAGAAAACACCTTCAAAGGTGTCCAAAAGCTGACAAACTGCTCAGAAGACATAACTAACACATGGAAAAGTGACAAGTACATATAGTCATGCGAAAATAAAAGAGGTGGAGGAGTAAAAGGAGGGGGAGACACAGATATAGGCATGTCATGCCCTTCTAAAATCCAAAAAGTGAGAAGCCGACACGGCCAGTCCGTTCCTGCCCGTGCCACCTCCGTGTCGCCGGGTTTGTGCCAGAGCCGCGGTGGACCCTGACGGCCAGCCCCCCTCTCCTAATACTGGTGCCTGTCCGCTGGTGGGTCAAGCCCCCCGCGGTGGGGGGGGTAACATCTGCAGAAGAAAGACCATCTTCCAGCCAAACTAACATGTCGACTTCTTTTCGTGGACAATGTGATACGATCCCTTTGTTACGGACACGCCCATCGCTACAAATTCCAGATGAGGCACAAAAACAGCAGGTGCTTCAGTGGATATCAAGTGCTCCTTCAAGTGGGCTCTCCTCCACCTCAACTTCAACATCACAAATACTCCAGTCCTCAGAAGTGTCACCCCAATCGCACTTGCTTCCTCACAGCTCCCAAGTCTCCAGCTGCCCGTCTGAGTATGGGGTAACACAGATGGTTGAGTCTGCACAGCTGTTTACTCATACTATAGCCTGGGAAACGGAGGTCTGCTCCAGAGCTTCTGTTAATCCAGACGAGGAAATGATCTGCACTGATGCCCAGAATCTTTATAAGTCGGATCCAGGACCAGATGAAGAAGGTTCTGAGCATAATGTAGACCCTCGTTCCCAAACTGTAACTCCTGTTGGTGGAGACAATGATGAAGACGATGATGAGACTCAAATACCTGATTGGAGCGACAACTTGACTTTTCGGTCAGGGCAGGAAGAGGTTGGCTTTGAGGACGACGGGTGTGATAACACACAGGGTGATGATGACAAGGTTGGAGATCCCACTTACTGTCAACCCACAGTCAGCCAGTCGATGAGGTCACCCGGGCCTTTGCCTGGCCTTTGGGATGTCGCGGTGGTCGGCTCCCTGGCCCGTACCCTGGGGTCACTCTTTAAAAGGGTGGATAAATTTTATAAGAGTTTGTGACACCACCTGTGGTATCTGGTGAGAAGCACCAGAGCTGCAGCAGTCCACTGAGGCCCGTGATAAGGCAGCTCGATGGTATAGCTCCCCACAGGTGGAGCTAGGTCTCAGGGCAGCGTACGCAGGGGGAATGCAGGACAGGCGAGACCCAGCTGGGTCAGAGCAAGAAAGGAAACGGACACGGTAGTCACTTCAGTACCTTTTACTGGAGGAAATTCAGGCACATCCTGGAGCACTGTAGGGTGAAGGGTGCATATCAGGATCCTCCCCAATGAGCGGGTGTAGGGCCTCCTGTTTCTTGCCTCTGCGCAGTAAGTTTCTGACCTGCCTGGAGCTAGGCCTAACTTTGTCTCTGTCCTGCGCTGGCTGACCTTGTGGTAGGGCCTTCTCTTGAAGTTCACGCTCCCAGTATGCGGGGCCTAAGCGTCTCCTGGCTCTGTTACGTATCAGCACCTTAGCGATCCTGGGACTTGTAGTTCTCCAGGGATTCCGGTTATGCCTTACTGGGTCATAGAGATCCCGGTAAGCTCGGATCCGGTGTCCGGTAAATGCTTCGGGGTGAGCTGGTTAAGCTCCTCTGCCCCTTATGTACTAACTCGCCACTCGCCTTCGGCCTACTCGGGCCCTCAATAGGCTATACACACTAACGGCAGCTTGCCGCGCTTCACCGATCTTATGACGCCGGCACACCTTAAGCTCTATCTGGGCTCCCTGAATCTAGCTAGCAGGAGCCTCGTGCTCCACTGCTGAACTATTAACTGAGTTCTCTAGACTAGACTGAGCTCCACTGCAGACTGACCTCTCTTAGGCTTCTCTACTGCAGGAACTCTTCAGAGGAACTGAACTGCCTAGCTCCACCTTCCCTATTTATATCCCTAACGGGCTCCCTCTGCTGGTCTGAGGTGGAAGGTGGAGATGTGTGAATGTTTATGGGGGCCTCTTGTGGAGGATTCCATCAATACACTCTTCTAGGATCTGTGATACCAAGCGCAGCGGGGCGTCACAGATGCTATTGACGACGAGGTTAGGTTGCGCCTTCCTGGACAGAGACAGAGTACTGGAAGCACGTCAACAACTGCATCCTCAACCACAACTCCGCCTCTGACCACAAGTCGTAGTGGCTCTTCAGGTCGCATGGGCTCTAAGCCTTGCATAGCCTGGGCATTTATTCAGATCGATAAGGATGACCCAACTCGTGTTATCTGTAATATTTGTCACCAAAAGCTAAGTAGAGGCCAAAAAATCCATAGTTTGAGTACTTCATGCATGTACCGTCACATGGATATGAAGCATAAGTTGCAGTGGGAAGCTCACTGTGCTACAATGCGGCTTAGCAGGCTGGGCCAACCACCGTCTGCCCCATCTTGTGCATCCGCGGCCTCTTCATCCTCTGTGACTGGGGGGACAGCAGTCACACATGTTTTTGGACGCAGACCTGCCACCTCTTTACCTGCAACAGCCAGTGTGATTGGCAGGTCATCAGTTCATTGGGAAGTGGAAACACCTGCTGGTGTTGAGAGCTCTCTGACATCGAGAGCACCACCTTTGGATCAAGGCAACCTAACATGTCTGCCTGCATCTTCCTCACAGACCGGCAGTTTGCCAGGGACACCCTACTCAACTCCGTCAAAGCACAACAGCCAGCCCTCAGTCCCTCAGATGTGGACAAGTAAAAGACCATTTCCTCCTAGCCATGAGAAAGCTAAGAGGTTGAATTTCACCATCTGCAAGCTGTTGGCTACAGAAATGCTGCCTTTCCGCCTGGAGGACACAGTGGATTTTTGAGACCTTATGTCCGTCGCAGTGCCCCAGTACCAGATGCCCAGTCGGCACTACTTCTCAAAGAAAGGTGTGCCTGCGCTCCACCAGCATGTCGCACACAACATCACCGCTTCTTTGAGAAACTCTGTGTGTGACAGGGTGCATTTCACCACAGACACTTGGACGAGTAGGCATGGACAGGGGCGTTACATGTCGCTGACAGGGCACTGGGTAACTATGGTGACAGCAGGACAAGGGGCTGCTGTCCAAGTCTTGCCGTCCCCGCGAGTTGTACGTCAATCCTCTTTATCTAGAAGTTCCTCCACTGCTTCTGCCTCCTCAACCTCCTCTCGGTCCTCCACCTGCACCCAAAGCCTGTCTGGTAATGCCACCTGCTTTCTAACTGCGCACCTCCTTACTATGCTGGCAGCAGGGCTCAACGGCATCAGTGTTTACTTTGAAATGTCTGGGAAATGTGAGTCACACAGCTGAGGACTTGTGGTCAGCTCTGGAGACCCAGTTTCATGAATGGTTGTCTCCACTGAACCTGCAACCAGGGAAGGCCGTGTGCGACAATGCTGCAAACCTGGGTGCGGCCCTTCGCCGGGGCAATGTTACACACGTGCCTTGTATGGCTCACGTCTTGAACCTGGTTGTCCATAAATTTTTAGCCCACTATCCCGGACTAGATGGCCTTCTGCAGAGGGCACGGTCGCTGTGTGCTCACTTCCGCCGTTCGCATCCCGCAGCTCAACGACTTACATCTCTACAGAAGTCGTTGGGCCTGCCAGTTCACCGGCTGAAATGCGATGTGCCGACACGGTGGAATTCAACTCTGCACATGTTGCAGCGACTGTGGCAGCACCGACAAGCCCTGGTGCAATAGTTTCTGACGTATAGCCTGGGCCAACGAGATTCAGAGGTGGGGCAAATCACACAGCAGGAGTGGTCTCAGATCAGGGACCTATGAAGTTGACGCGCCCCCTGGGCCGTGGGGTACCCGGAGCCGGGCCGGTAGACGCTGGGGGTTGTAGTCACTGTGGCGGTGACCCGGTCCGTGACCCAGGGCGGTCAATCCAACGGTAATTTGTATATATGGATTTTATAATGTCCGACTACGCCACCTGTGGAGTGCGGCCAAAGGGGCCGCCGCTGCGGAACAGTCCTCTGAAGCTGGTGGTTTTGCTGCAATGGTATTATTACTCACCACAGGAAGAGTGTAGCTTCAGGGCAGTGTGGGTGGATGATGGTGGTTGTAGTGCAGGGAGTCAGTAATGAACACAGAGTCCGTGTGATGCAGTCCCAAGATCTTTACTCACAGTTGTTGCAGTCCAGATTACAGGTACCAGAGCTATCTCACCCGTCGTGCTGTGCGTACTCAGTGAGGGGCTCAGTCCACCCCCAGATAGCTCCGGAGTACTTAACAGGACCCCCTTCTGTGTGTCCTTTCTCTGGCCTTCTCCCTGCACCTCACACCCAGTGACACTTCTATCCGGTATCCTCGGGCCTTGGCGGGCGACTTGTGTTCCGTCCCCTGGGTCCTATGTGGCTACCTTCTTAGTGAGACTGGTGTGGACTTTTGCCTGCAGTACATGAAATGCTGCAGCCTCCGGTTTCTAGTTGAGCCTTGCTGTTTCTCCTCTAGTTGAGGGACCGGTTCCCCTTATCTGGCCTGACCCCTCTACCTCCTGGTAGCAGCGGGAGTACAGGTGGCCTTCTGCACGGCCCGTAGCCCTAGGGTCCCTTCGGTTCCTGGAGCCTTCCTGCTCCCACTCCTCTCTTCTCTCCTTCAGTCCTGGGCCTCCCAGGCTAGGCCCGCCTCCGGAGCAGAGCTCATGCTGAGCCTCTGCTCCTGTCACTTTTCCTCCTCTGACTGGCTTGCTCTTTCTAAGATGGCTTCCTATTTATACTCTCCCTGTCATGTGCTCCCCTAAGCTGCTCCCCTAAGCACCCACTACATAGGATCCTCCCACCAGCTAGGGACCTGGGACTGTGCTCTCCCTTAGGAGCAATCTCGCCCTAACCCCACTGCGGGTATGTGTTGGATGCAGGTATTAGGGTCCCGAGCCATACGCCTTCCTTACCTGAGGGTGAGATACCACACCTCTGGGTGAGATGCAGTAACTCTGTGGTGACTGCACCCTCAGGGGCGCCACACACCTTTCTGCACAGTTTTGAAATGGCGACGAAGATGTTTAGTGCTGACGACGATGCCATTATCAGCATAACTATTCCGGTGATTTACATGCTGGAGCACACATTAAACAGAATTCAGAGTCAGGTGGTCGGACAAGAGGAGGTGGAGGAAGTAGAGGAGGAGTCGTATGCGGAAGGGATAACATCTCCAAGGTCCAGACGGTTGGCAGCACCAAGGAGGCAGGCATGGGAGGGTGGGGGAGAGGGATTAAACAGGGCGCATGGTAGCAGCCAAACTGTTGAGGAAGGTGCAGGAGCCGAGGAAGAAGTGGAGGATGAACTGGCGATGGGCATGGAAGACTCATCAGATGAGGGAGACCTTGATCACATTTCTGTTGTGCGAGGTTGGGGGGAGAGGGCAGAGGAAAGAAGCATGATTCTTACCTCGCTACCAACACAACAAGGACTTGGTCCTCCTGGATGCGCAAGACACATGAGTGCCTTCTTGCTGCACTACCTGCAACATGACCCTCAGATTGCAGAATTCGAAGTAATCTCGACTACTGGGTTGCCACACTCTTAGATCCCCGGTACAAAAGTAAATTTGCCGAAATAATTCCTGCCATAAAAAGGGATTGACGCATGCAGGAGTATCTGCAGACGCTGTTGCAGAATCTTACATGTGCTTTTCCACAAAACACCAGTGGTGCACGAAGTGAATCTCACAGTTCTTACTTGCCAACCGCGGGACTGTCGAGTCTTCATCACTCAAACCGTAACAGTAACACAGTATCTGCTGGTAACAGCAATTTTGTGAAATCGTTTCACCACTTTTTTAGACCATCCTTTGCAAGGCCACAGGAGACAAGAAGTCTGACACATAGTCAATGCCTAGAGAGGATGGTGCAGGAGTATCTCAAAGTGAACATCGAAGCCATGACTGTGTCACTGGACCCTTGCTCATTTTGGTATTCCAATCTGGAAAAATGGCCGGAGCTCGCCACTCACGCCTTGGAGATCTTGTCATGCCCTGCAGCCAGTGTTCTCTCTGAACGTGTGTTCAGTGCTGCTGATGGTGTGCTGACAGATAAGCGCACGCGGCTGTCCACTGAGAATGTAGACAGACTCACGTTCATAAAGATGAACAAATCATGGATTCGCAAGGACTTTTCTAATCCTGTGTTATCCTTGGGAGGCTAAAAGCTTGAGGATTTGGTAATATCACCTCACCAACCGTTTTAAGCAACTGTGGGGCAATTGATGCCACTTAACCCTAGAACGCATGACCATAAAAATCTACACTTTCATATACCTGGGGCCTTTTAGGCCCGTGTGCAATAACATTGAATAACTCAAACTCAAATGACAAACAACTATATACATGAAGAATACCTAGAGTTTCAAAATTCTAACTAAAGTAATCTTGCAGAAAATAGAAAACAATTAACAGGGCGGGACTGCGAGGCCCCAGGTATGCGTTCTAGGGTTAAGTGGTGTCTGTGCCACAATTTTGGGAAAAAATGGAAACTCTTTTTGGAGTCCCCTTGCTGTGTCTTACGTGACGTTGGCATCGTCAATTCCAGGTGGGTTGGGTCGCTCCCCCCCCCCCTTTTAACTGTAAGAAACTACATACACTATGGCTTGGGGTAACACAGATGATTGAGTCTGAAGAGCTGTTTACTCAGAGGTCTGCTCCAAATCTTCAGTGTCTGCTAGTCAGCGTAGAATTTTTAACTGCATCTAACCTAGGCAATACTTTGGGCGTAGTAGCCCAGCTGCGAAGCAAGCTGCACCGCCTGTGTATCTAATAAGAATTTTTAAATGCATCTAGCCTAGGCAGACTGTGGGGACCCCCAACCAAACCCAGACGCTCAGCCCCCCTACCGCCCCCCTTTCCTTGACAATACAATAATGTAACTCTTACAACTGGATGGGTGAGGATCGGTCACAGCTTTATTAACTCTTTATACTCATTCCATTAGAAAGACATTTTATTTCTAAAATAATTCAGCTTGTTGCAGCATGCCCTGGGTCTCCACTCCGGCAACTTGGCCAACAAGTGTAACTCTCCAACATGTCCTTTCTATTTCCAGGCCACGGAGGATCCTGCGTACTCGTATGCAGGACTCTGACCCCCACCCATCACTCTTAACGCTTGTTCCACTCCGTCCTGGAGTCCTGACAGGAATATGTCCAGTCCAATATCCATTAAGTGAACACCGTCGGGCCGTATGAGGCCTGCTTTATCTCCTTCCAGTTGTCGGTGTCGTACCACTACACCGCCTCTGTCTCTTCTAAATTTTGCCATCCGAATATTTATTACCCGCCTTGTCCGTTCGATGGCTGTGATGTCTCGCGCACCTTGCCATACCGCTATCGGCACAATCTCTGACCATACTATAGCTAGTTTTGTGAAAAATTCTCTGAAGCGCTCAGTGTCTAGTTTCATTGTTGCCATTAGTTATGCGCTCTTGTGATGACCTAGGTTGTTTCCCCCGGCCTGTATAACTAAGATGACCAGACATCTTGCCTCTCTCCCTACCTTGATTACCTCCATTAGTACCTGTGGCCATAGCAGGCCTCTAATACCTCTCCAGTTGAAATATGTGTTATGAAACTCTAATTTCCTCCCGCCTGGGCGGACTTTCGCCCTTTAATCTGCCCAATATATATACGAGTGGCCTATCACCCACACTGTTGGCTTAGCGTCACCTGTAAAAGAAACAAACCACGTTAGGATAACAAGTCCGGTCTTATGTATCTTGCCAAACACGTGGATCACCATCTCTCTATCCTCTGAACTTCCGTTTCTGACAGTCCTGCTCTTGCTGCTTCTGTGGCCGCGCCTATGCGAAATGAGTGTGTCCCGTAATCTTTGGGGTGGTTCCCTGCCGATGTTATGCATTTATTAAATATAGCTTGGAACTGGTATCTTGATAATGGCGTCCCATCAATGTGTGATAGGAACAAATTACTTTGTGATCTGATGGTTAGATATGGTTTTACTATTGTTACCCGACTCAGTGTACCGTTTGTGGGTTGTAGAAGTACCCAAGTGCCCCTGCCCGCTGGAACCATTTTCGATTTGTGTATGCGTAGACGTATTGCATTATTGCCTATGACTACGTCCTGGTGTAATAAGCCTCCACTGGTGCTAATTTTGGATTGAGGGATTAATTCGCTTATGCATAGCGCCCCGAAGAAGGCGATCACAAATGCAGTAGACAGTAGTGTTGCTTCAAATTGTGAGTGTCATGTTAATGGTGTTAGGGATATGATGTGAGAAATCAGTTTTAGTGACACGAGACGGGACGTCTACACTCCTGACTTGGCTGACCCCTTTTCCACCCTTTTATGGATTGTCTGATGATGAATCTTTGTCACATCTCCCCAATTCAGTAGTTGGAAGTGAAATGCTACTCCGGTCTGACACCGCTGCGTTGACGCCCCTGATATGCCCCTCATCATTAGCTGGTGGAGAAATTCTATGGTGACTTGTGATCTGGCTTGTTCACATTGGTCAACCCGTCTGCCTGCTACTAGTCGTGTCCACTCTTCCCATGCCTTACCGTATGCTTGCCACGTCGACGGGGCAACTGACGCTCTGATTAATGGCATCAACTATTCGCCACTAGATCCCATAGGGAAGGTGGGCAACTGTTGTCCCGATGGGTGGGCATTGTGGAAGAGCTCTGTGAAAATCTGCCAATTGAATTGTTATAAAGCGTTAGCAGCAGCTTTAGACCCCTCAGCATAGTGGCTAGCGCAGACCCATACATTGTGTTTTAGGCACAGGAATGCTAGCCTGGGTAGTAGGCCTAGCACTGGGAGAGACGATGATGCCATCTTATTAATGCAGTGCGCTAAGCTGGTGTTTTTTGTTATGAAGCGTATATTTTTGTAAGCCAGGAGCGCGCCCCATATTTCTATTGCTACCACTATTGGGAAGAAAAATTATTTTCAGGGCTAGATGCAGCGAAAAATTATTATTAATTGAAAAGCTGGTGGAGCTTGGTATAGATGGCCTAATACAATGAGACCCACACACTGCTAGAAGGCCAAATATTTTTTCAGAGTTAGATGCAGAAAAAAATTATATTCAGTTTGCAACCTGATGGAGGTCAGTATAGATGGACTAATAGAACAAGTCCCACACACTGCTAGAAGGCCAAATATTTTTTCAGAGGTAGATGCAGAAAAAAATTATATTCAGTTTGAAACCTGATGGAGGTCTGTATAGATGGATTAATAGAACAAGTCCCACACACAGCTTGAAGCCCAATATTTTTTCAGAGGTAGATGCAGAAAAAAATATATTCAGTTTGCAACCTGATGGAGGTCTGTATAGATGGATTAATAGAACAAGTCCCACACACAGCTAGAAGCCCAATATTTTTTCAGAGGTAGATGCAGAAAAAAATATATTCAGTTTGCAACCTGATGGAGGTCTGTATAGATGGATTAATAGAACAAGTCCCACACACAGCTAGAAGCCCAATATTTTTTCAGAGGTAGATGCAGAAAAAAAAATATTCAGTTTGCAACCTGATGGAGGTCAGTATAGATGGACTAATAGAACAAGTCCCACACACTGCTAGAAGGCCAAACATTTTTTCAGAGCTAGATGCAGAAAAATATTATATTCAATTTGCAACCTGATGGAGGTCAGTATAGATGGACTAATAGAACAAGTCCCACACACAGCTAGAAGGCCAAATATTTTTTCAGAGGTAGATGCAGAAAAAAATTATATTCAGTTTGCAACCTTATGGAGGTCAGTATAGATGGACTAATAGAACAAGTCCCACACACAGCTAGAAGCCCAAATATTTTTTCAGAGGTAGATGCAGAAAAAAATTATATTCAGTTTGCAACCTTATGGAGGTCAGTATGGATGGACTAATAGAACAAGTCCCACACACAGCTAGAAGCCCAAATATTTTTTCAGAGGTAGATGCAGAAAAAAATTATATTCAGTTTGCAACCTGATCGAGGTCTGTATAGATGGATTAATAGAACAAGTCCCACACACAGCTAGAAGCCCAATATTTTTTCAGAGGTAGATGCAGAAAAAAATATATTCAGTTTGCAACCTGATGGAGGTCTGTATAGATGGATTAATAGAACAAGTCCCACACACAACTAGAAGCCCAATATTTTTTCAGAGGTAGATGCAGAAAAAAATATATTCAGTTTGCAACCTGATGGAGGTCTGTATAGATAGATTAATAGAACAAGTTCCACACACAGCTAGAAGCCCAATATTTTTTCAGAGGTAGATGCAGAAAAAAATATATTCAGTTTGCAACCTGATGGAGGTCAGTATAGATGGACTAATACAACAAGTCCCACACACAGCTAGAAGCCCAATATTTTTTCAGAGGTAGATGCAGAAAAAAATATATTCAGTTTGCAACCTGATGGAGGTCTGTATAGATGGATTAATAGAACAAGTCCCACACACAGCTAGAAGCCCAATATTTTTTCAGAGGTAGATGCAGAAAAAAATATATTCAGTTTGCAGCCTGATGGAGGTCTGTATAGATGGATTAATAGAACAAGTCCCACACACAGCTAGAAGCCCAATATTTTTTCAGAGGTAGATGCAGAAAAAAATATATTCAGTTTGCAACCTGATGGAGGTCTGTATAGATGGATTAATAGAACAAGTCCCACACACAGCTAGAAGCCCAATATTTTTTCAGAGCTAGATGCAGAAAAAAATTATATTCAATTTGCAACCTGATGGAGGTCAGTATAGATGGACTAATAGAATGATGCTATGCCCAAAAGATTTTACTTCACTAGGTGCAGTAAAAAAATTGGTATTCTATACACAGGTGGTATATCTTGCAACACAGATAGGCTACTCCACTGACTAACACACTCTGCAATAGGCCAAAAAGGATTAGCTTTGCTAGATTCAGCCAAATGCTGTGAAAAAAACTTGCACAGCACTGACACAGACCTGCCTGGCAAAAACTGATAGGAACTGATGTAACCTAGTCCTGAAAAGGACTCCAATTACAATTAGTCTTTACTCCCACAATCTATCTATTTAAGAGCACAGACCTGCCTGATAAAAGTCGTAGGAAATGCTGTAACCTAGTCCTTAAAAGGACTGCAATCACAACTATTCCCTACTCCCAAGCTATCTGTAGATTTGTGCGAAAATTGGCTTGAAATTAACAAGGTATAGCGCACACAGCAACAGCGGTGCCGTCTAACACGCAGCTGCAGCAGTGAGAAAATGGTGGCGACGGGGAAAATGGCTTGGTCTTATAGGGCAAGGACATGTGACATACACTGCCAATGACACATGCCCTTGCTTGTGTGAAAAAAAGCACTTGGCTCCGTGTGTGCGCTGCTGATAGGCTGACAGATTGCACCTCCCCACTGCAAATGCGGGAAAGAGAAAAAAAAATGGAGATCTTCATTGTTCCTGCAGAGATCCATCCCCTGCCCCTCCCCCCACCCCGCTGTACACTCAAACTGCGTATTAACATTAATTTTCATGATTACTGAGAAAAAATCCAGTTATGATTTTGGTGCACGAACAGTTATCGAACGTAACCTCGAACAGCCGAATTTTTCTCAAATTGTTCGTGTTCGCCGAATGGCTCGAACACCGCCCAAAACAGCTCGAATTTGAGATTGGCGAACAGTTCGAGTAGAACAACGCTCATCTCTAGTCTAGAAGTGTCACCAACCAGTAATGACTGTCACCCAAAATTTTGAGAACGTGAAGGTCACGGGAAAGGCAGCGTAACAAACTCAGCCATGCGTGCCAGACTGCTAACAGGCAAGACTTCCGTGTCCTGACCAAGAGGACCATGACCATGCTCTCCTCCTCCCTGTCCTCAGGCCATCCACGCTGAACAGACGGTATGACTGTTGTGCAGGTAGTACCGTCTATAGAGCATGAAACTAGCTCTTGTTCTTCCTCCTCCTCCTCTTCCTCATTGTCACCCAATCCACGTTGGGATGAGATAAGGCTGGGCTGTGTGTAATCACCCTGTATGGTTCCTTGCTCCATCTCGTCGTGCTCTGCCTGCAATGCATCCTCTTTGATTGTGAGCAGAGAGCTTTTCAGAAGACAGAGAAGCGGGATGGTGACGCTAATTATGGCGTCATCGCCGCTCACCATCTTGATGGAGTCCTCAAAGTTTTGGAGGATGGTACAGATGTCTGACATACATGTCCACTCCTGAGGTCTTATGTGTGGAGTCTGACCTGAATAACGACGGCCTTATTGATGCTGGTAGTCAACAACTGCCCTCTTCTGCTCACAAATCCTTCCCAACATCTGCAGTGTAGAGATCCAATGCGTGAGGACATCACACACAAGTCGGTGAGCCAGAAGCTGCAAATGCTGCTGAATCACGGCAAGGGCGGCGGAAGCTGTAGCTGACTTTCTAAAATGGACACACAGGCGGCGTACTTTGACAAGTAGATCCAGCAGCTCTGGGTACCTTTTGAGAAAAAGCTGAACCACGAGATTAACCACATGGGCCAGGCATGGTACATGTGTGAACTCGCCTCGCCTCAGAGCCGCCACCAGATTCCGGCCATTGTCAAACACGACCATGCATGGCTGTAGGTTCAGCGGTGTCAGCCACAGATCTGCCTGCTCTTTCAGATCTGTCCACAACTCTTCAGCATTGTGCAGTTTGTCACCTAAGCATATTAGCTTCAGCATAGCCTGTTGCCGCTTGGCCAAGGCTGTGCTCCAGTGCTTCCAGCTTGTGACTGATGTGGTCATTTTGGAGATGGAGGCTGAAGAGGAGGAGGAAGCTGAGGAGGATGAGGTGCAGGAGCTGTAGACTGTGGGGGCAACTCTGATTGACCTAGGGCCCGCAATCCTCAGCGTCAGGAGGATGTATTCCGTCCCAAGGTCCAACAGGGTCCCGGGTTAAAATATGTTAACCCAGTGTGCCGTCAGCGAGATGTACCGTCCCTGCCCACAAGCACTTGTCCACGTGTCCATGGTTAGGTGGACTTTCTCTGTAACTGCATTGTTGAGGGCACAGCTAATGTTGTGGGACACGTGCTTGTGTAATATGGGGACCGAGTACCGAGAGACAGCCGCCATCAAGTTGCAGAAAGCTTCCGTCTCCACGAGCCTAAAAGGCAACATTTTGAGCGCAAGTAGTCGTGAAATGTGGGAATTTAGTAGTGTGGCCTGTGGGGCGTTGGCTGCTTATTTGCACTTGCGTTCCAAGGACTGGGGTATGGACAACTGAACGCTGCGTTGGGACAAGGACGTGCTTGCTGATGGTGCTAGTTGAGAGTGTGCAACGACAGGTACAGGGCAGGAGGCATCTTCGCATGCACTGTGGACAGGGGATTGGCTTGCACACACAACAGCGGAAGAAGCAGTGGTGTCACCCGCAGACACTGTTCCTGGACCCTGGGGTTCGGCCCACAAAGTCGGGTGCTTTGCTGCCTTGTGCCTGATCATGCTGGTGGTGGTCAGGCTGGTAATTTTGCTACCCCTGCTGATGCTTGCCGGGCAGGTCGTGCAAATGGACTTTTTGAGGTTATCAGCAGAGTCTTTAAAAAACAACCAGACTCGGGAAGACCTAATAGTTGTACTGGCAACTTCCGTCGTGTTGGTGTTATGAGGACCGGTTGCCTGCCTTCTGTCTGCGGACACCACACTGCTTCTTCCTGCCTGTTGGGGTTCTCTGCCTCCCACGCCCTGTGTGCTGCTGTCCTCGCTCTGTATGTCCTCCTGCCAGTCAGTCAGGGTCAGTGACTATATCATCCACCACCTCGTCTTCCACTTCCGCAACCTGGTCCTCCTCCTGACTTTCTGGAAATTGTGTCTCATCATCGTCCACCTCTTGTGACACTTTCCCACCATTGTCTTCGTATGACCGTGGCTGTTCAAATCTTTTGGCATCGCTACATGCGGTCTCCTCTTTCCCCGCTTCAAGTGGACCGGGCGAGAGGCCCGAATCTATAAATGGAAAAGTGAACAGCTCTTCAGAGTGTCCAAGTGTGGGATCAGTTGTCTCTGGGCACTCGGCATGATGGGAGGAAGGAGGATCAGGGTGAGGAATATGTGATCCAGACTCAGGGCTACTGAGACTTGATCATGTTGATTACAGGGTGGGGGTGGTGACTAAGTGACTGGAAGCATTATCTGCTATCCAACCAATAACCTTTTCACACTGCTCTGTGTTCAATAGTGGTGTACTGCGGTCTCCTATTAATCGAGACAGGAAGGTCGAGTGAGAAGATGTGCGTGTTTGTTGTGGCACAATTTCAGCTTGCCCATGGCCTCTGCATGCACCATCACGTCCATTTCCCCATCCCTTGCCACGTGCCTTGCCCATTTTAAATGGAGGACAACATCTTCCACGCTCACTACAAATGGCTGAATTTGGAGCGAACTTATATGTGATCCGTGTGACGGACAAACCACAGTTTTAAATAGCTGGCCTGTAGGTAACTATTTTTAACAGCACCAACCTCGTGTCAATAAGTTCACTGACACACTGCAACAAAATTTCAATGGAGGCCAGAAGTGGCAATATTTGCAGCGCAATTATATATGATCCGTGTGACGGATAAACCACAGTTTTAAATAGCTGGCCTGTAGGTAACTATTTTTTAACAGCACCGACCTCGTGTCAATAAGTTCACTGACACACTGCAACAAAATTTCAATGGAGGCCAGAAGTGGCAATATTTGCAGCGCAATTATATATGATCCGTGTGATGGACAAACCACAGTTTTAAATAGCTGGCCTGTAGGTAACTATTTTTAACAGTGCCGACCTCGTGTCAATAAGTTCACTGACACACTGCAACAAAATTTCAATGGAGGCCTGAAATGGCAATATTTTCAACGCAATTATATGTGATCCGTGTGATGGACAAACCACAGTTTTAAATAGCTGGATTTTTAGCGCTATATTATGGAAAGGACCTGGCTGTATTCTGCAGTGCCAACAAGCAAATGGTGCAGATAAACGGTGTTCTCCGGATTGCTTTTTAAGCAAATAATCAGGATTAAGATAAAAAAAAAATTATTCCTGGCCTCTTATACCTGGGCCTATTTCTAAGCAGCAGACAGAACTGGAATTTTTTTTTATTATAAAACTACAAAGCACAAATATAACACAAACATCACATAGAGAAAAACTGAACCCCAGCCAAAAACACAACCCACAAATCCCGAAAGTCCAAAAGCCCAAAAGTCCAGCAAGATGACGAAAAAAAATATATATTTTTTTTAAACCCCCGCAGCAAGGGAAGAAATCTTTACTTTCCACCATATCAATAGGCCAAAAAAAAGACTTTACAAACCCTTTTCTTTTTCAAGATCCAAACACATTTATCCACTCTCATTCACTCCTAAACCCCCTGATATACAAAAGGAAAACCAAAATCTGGCCCATTGCCCAAAAAGGAAAAACTAGGCCGCCTGGCAAAAACTTATCAATAACACACACATATATTTCTTTTCTTCCCACCTAAACTAAGCCCTTATACCAACACCCAAAGGTCCCACGAAAGTTTGTGGCCTATCACACCCTGCATACCACACCAAGGTCCACAAATGTTTGTGGCCTCTCCTCCACAAGCAAATAGGTCCTCTTTGCCTTCCCGGCATCCCTCAGGAAGTCCATTTTTCCGACAACCCCCACCCCCCCACCTAACTAAACCCCCCACAAGCATCACAGTACACACGTATACAAAAAGAAAACAATATGAACAAACTTTACAATAGCAATCCTTACAATAACAAACTTGACCAAGAACATGACAAACCTACCATAAACCACAAAACTTATCCAGACCCAAGTTTGGTGCTTGCAAGCCCTATACTCATTATTCTGATATTACCAAACAAAAAGCTATAAGAGAGGGTAACAGCCCACCACTAGGAACTGGAGATCAAAGAGGCTCTCACCCTAATCTACTGAACATCACCCTGTCCATCTCTAACAAAGGAAAAGAAAAACTGTCCCTACTGCCCTACCAACCTATCCCTATCTGTCCCTCACTGGCCCTCACTACCAAACCTAATACTAACTACCTGTCCATAGAGACTATCCCTATCTGTCCCTGTCTGTCCCTACACATCTCACTGACCCTACCAAAATAAAGGCAAAAGGCTAAACTCACCCTATCTCAAGCACCCGGAACCAAACTCTCCCTAGGGCACATTAAAAGAGAACCCCCTCCATAGAAGAGAGGCCCTCCCTGCACCCAGCCTCTCAAACTCCAGAGAGCGCACTTTTACCAGGTCACCCAGGATGTTCCTAATCACCTCTTCCCGGGAGAGGACTCTCTGCTGGGTGGACACTAAACACTGTGCATTCCAAGTGCAGAACCTAGTCACTAAACTAACTAAGAAAACAGTGCCCCGATATCGGCCACCAAGGGACCTGAATGCCCCATAGGCCCACTCCGCATAGGAAAGGCCTGCCAGCCTGGGCCAGCCAATGGAAGTACCCACCCTGCTGTAGACCTCTGCATTAAAAGGACACCGAAGCAGGAAGTGCTCCATGCTTTCAAGCATGCCACCACACTCCTCGGGGGGACAATCCCGGTCATCAGAGTTCCTGTACTTCAGGTTGTCCTCACATACAGTCTCCCATGGAAGCAGCACCAAGCCAAGTCCCAAAACTTCAAGGGGATCCGTTTAGAGTTTAATAACCCGAGGCCAACCTCCAGATCCCGGCTTGGGCAATCCTTGAGTGCCAGGGGCTTCGGAAAGTGGGTCAACAGGAACTTATTGTCAAGAAACCTCCTCGACATGGTCCTGATCTCCCACACTCCCAGACCCCACCGACGGATTACCTTCAGAACCGGGGTAACATAAACCGGAAGATATCCATGAGGAGTTCGAAGGTCCTTCACCTGCCCTCTTGTCTCCCATTCCTGGAAGAAAGGCCGAAACCACCCCCTAAAGGAGAATACCCACAGAGGAGCCCTCTGTAACCAGAGGTTGGCGATGTTTGCTTTAAGACAGGTGTTTACATAAAACACCACCGGGTTGACCATACCCAACCCTCCTAGTTCCCTCGTGCGGTACGTGACCTCCCTCTTGATTAGGTCCAACCTATTCCCCCACAATAATTGGAAAAACAGGCTGTAGACCTGTGTCCAAAGAGGCTCTGGCAAGATGCAGATGCTGCCCAAGTATATTAACAAAGGGAGCAAATACCCTTTGGCCACGCTAACGTTTTCCCTCAGGGTCAAGGACCAACCCTTCCACTGATCCACCTTCTGGGCGGTAATCTTAAGTCTACCCTCCCAGTTTTACTGGGGATAGTCCCCCGGGCCGAAATCGATGCCTAAAATTTTTGCTGTGGCCTGCGGGTGTCCGGGAGATCAAAACTTGGATCTCCCCCTCCCAGCCAGAGACTCTCACACTTGTCCCGGTTGATCATGGATGCCACCGAGTAGTGCTCGAACTCAGACATGACCCAATCCGCCTCCTCTCTTGAGGATACGAAAAGAGAAACGTCATCGGCGTATGCCATTACCCTCAAGGTGGCCTCTGGCTCCTCCCGGTCCATCCCGACTCCCACCAATGGTCAGCGCTCCACCCTCGTTAACAGGGGGTCGATCGTGAACACGTATATCAGTGGGCTCAGAGGACAGCCCTGGCGGACACCAGACCTCACCTCAAAAGGGTGTTCGACCCAACCGTTCACGAGCAGAAAAGTCTCTGACCCATTGTATAAAACTATTAACCAATCAACAAACCTCCCAGACAGACCGTACCTGAGAAGGACGGACCAGAGGTACTCATGGTTAACCCGGTCAAAGGCCTTCGCCTGGTCTAAAGACAGCAAGTACCCCTTCCAGTGCTTCCAGTGACCTGCCCTGCTCTGCTCCACTGCCTCCCGGACACCGAGCACAGCACTAAATGCACTGCGGCCTGGAACAGAGCAGTACTGGGCCCCCGAAAGGAGCCAGGGTGCAAATTTCACCAACCGATTAAATAGCACCTTTGCCAGAACCTTATGGTCCATATCAAGAAGCGCTATGGGACGCCAATTCTCAATACAGGCCAAGTCTTTACCCTTTGACAGGATAATCAGGGCCGACTTCCTCATTGAACTGGGCAAAGCGTCCGAGGAGAAACACTCATTAAACACCTCAGTCAAGAGGGGGACCAAAGAGTCCCTAAAAGTCTTGCAAAACTTGGATGTTAAGCCTTCCGGACCAGGCAACTTTTTGGGCCGGAGCCCATCAATCGCCCGTCTCACTTCCTCTTCCCTGATTGCTTCTGCCAAACCATGAAGAGAGGGGTCATCCCCCGGCTCAGGGATGGTTTCAGCCAGAAAAGCCGACATCTCATCCCGGTCACGATCCCCCCTCCCCAAGAGGTGCGAATAGAAGGATCTGACTACCTCCAGGGTCCCTGATTTGGATCTGTTCAGGGAACCCGTACTCTCGATCAGTCCTGTTACTACCTTGCAACTCACTGACATCCCACAGTTCCTGTAAGGGTCGGGTGAGCGATACCTCCCGAAGTCCCTCTCAAAAACTAAGGATGTGTGCCTATCATACTGGCACACCTTGAGCAAGGCCATCACCCTGGAGATTTCCTCATGGACCCCTCCAGTCGAGACGAGCTGCTCGAGTTTCCACCCCAGATCCCGATACAGGTGGTACCTGTTCAGGCCTCTGTAGCATCGGCCAGGCAGAGACGCCGTCCCTCTCACCTCCTTGCTCCCCGCGCGGCGCTCCTCTTCCTGCAGCGGCCGGCGCACGCTCCTTCCCGGTCACTGTGCTTAGGGCGCGCGCGCGCTCCCTCTCTCTTTAAGGGGCCGCGCGCGCCGTCCTAAGGAGTCCCTGGCCAATTGCCGGAGGACCTCCCATATATAAGGCACCTCCTCCAAAATGGAGGTGCCCGAGCAAAAGTTGTTGCACAAGTATACTTACCTCTGCTTCATCCCTCAGGTCCCATTGCCAGCCTGACTTCCTGTCCTGTCTGCCTGCTTGTCTATTCTCCAGCCCGACAGTCAGTCTCCGGTCATCCGCCAGTCTGTCTATGGGCAAGTCCACCTGCTTACCAGGAAGCACCTGCCAGTTACCTGCCTGCTACCTGCCATGCTTGCTAACCCGCTCACCTGGGAGCACTCGCCTGTTACGCGTCTGTTACCTGCTAGCCTACCCGGAGGCTCTGCCGTCACTTGCTGTGACCACCTGCCTGCTAGCCTAGAGACTTCAGCCTGCTTGGCCGTCACTTGCCGTGACCACCTGATAGCCTACCTGGAGGCTCCTGCTGTCACTTGCTGTGACCACCTGCCTTGTAACCCTAGAGACAACTACCTGCTCTGCTGTCACGTACCGTGACCACCCGTCTGCTTACCCAGAGATTTCCGCCTGCTTGCTGTGTCCATCCGTCTTACCGGTCAGTCCCAGCCATCTGACCCGTGGGAGCCACCTGCTCTCTTACAAGGTCATTCCCAGAGTAGCACCTGGTCCCTCTGCCCGGATCCTCCCTGGTCACAGAGTCGTTAGCCGCCGTCCGACCAGGGTCGGTTCGGGTTGATACTTAGTTATGCCCCTCTGGGTCCCTCCTTGCACCGCGGCACAGAGGTTCCACCACCCGGACCTGTAACAGCCTCTAAGGCTCGAGAGCTGACAGAAGAACCTTGCATCCCTTTTTTGAAGATCTCCCACCACTCAGGCTTACTGCCACAGAGTATAATAAAACAGGAGAAAGGCAAGTATAATGGCATACAAAAAGTTTATTATAATTTCATATTAAAAAGTCCATATATAAACAATAAAACAGTAAGGTGCTGACAAACAGATCCAAAGGACAAAAGTAATAAATAATAAGATAGAGCAGAGTAAGAAATAATGTGACACTTAATGAATAGGGAGCACAAGTACCATAGTCCTGCACAATGACTCCATTGCTACAGTGTATATCAAATACGTAGTAAAGGTAACTGAACCCAAAGTATCACACATAGCTAGGGACAAATGAGGGCCAATATCTGCCAGAAAGGGCTACCTTAAAGAATGTGACACTTAATATATGGGGAGCACATATACCATAGTCCTGCACAATTGCTCCATTTCTACAGTATATATCAAGTACATGGTAAAATTAACTTACCCCAAGGTATCACACGTGGCTAGAGACAAGAGAGGGCCAGTGTCTGTCAGAAAAGGCTGCCTCGACGCGTGTTTCGCGGGTGCTTTATCAAGAGGCGTAGATAGCAAGGGTACAAGGACCTTTTTAAATGTGTAACTCCGCCCCCTCAATATATCACATGTGGGGTCATGTGATAATTCAGGATGGCCATCAGCGGAGAGGTACGAGCGGCGCATGCACTGGGAGAGTCAGCGCCCCCAGAAGGTCCCGCACCGCCCATCATGACGTGGGCTTGACCCGGAAGTGTCAAAAAGACTACATCCGGGAAGCGCGTCAGCGCCATAGAGATGGGCGACGCGAGAGCAGGGGGAGCGAGTCGCCCGCGCATGCGCACAGTAAGACTCCGAGGACGATTCCCCATACAGCACCGCAAAGAAGTACCGCTCCGTGCTGATAGGGACTATCATGCAGTACAAGGATATAGGGGAATGTGAATAAATCAAGCCATACAGAAGAAAAATAAGGATAAGAAATAAATATACAAACATGAGAGGGGAGGGAATAAGAAGAGAGGGGGCAGGGAACAAAAGGAAAAATGGTGCAATAAATACATATACATAAGACACATACAACGAAACAAATAATAACAACACCATGGTAAATAGACAGATATACTGCTGCAAATCGCTCCTCCATAACGTATATAAATATTCAATTAGTCGTTGTTTAGGAGAGTTCTTATGCATCTGATATCCGAACATAAGGAAAAAAATCCAATAAGGTCCTTAAATAAATCAAAAAAGAGAAAATCAGAAACCTAATTAAAAATGATAAACAGATTAAAAAGACAGAAAGCCCAAATAGCCCTATTATATAAACAATATATCTACAAGCAGGGGTCACAGGAGAGCACATCGAAATGTAATTAGAAAAACCAAACTAGCTCATTAGAGATCAAAAAAGTAAAATGTGGACATCCACATAAAAATTTTTGGACATCCACATGAAAACCACAGAACCAGGACAGGTGAAATTAGAGAAATGGCGCAAACCCCAGGTTCTCATTCAGACCCCGTGGCGCCATGGTGTCCAGGGTAATAATCCACCGCGCTTCCTTTTGTGCCAGGAGACGTTTGGTATTCCCGCTCCGAGAGCCCAGACCAACTACATCAATGCCTCGTATTTTCAGCGACCGCGGATCGCAATTGTGGGCAGTCCTGAAATGTCGAGGCAGTGTCTTGAGCTCCCGGGGGTCAGTGGCCGACCGGGCCGCACCAATGTCCCTGACGTGTTCACGAACCCTGATACGTAGCTCCCTAGATGTTAAGCCAACATATATTAACCCGCACCCACATGTGGCATAATATACCAAATGTGTCGTGCTACAGGAAATATAGTGACGAATATCAAAACGACGGGAGCCGTCAGAGCTCATGAACGACGTACTTCGTAGGACATTGGTACAGGCCACACAGTGGCCACATGGGAAAGTACCTAACCTAGGGCCACGGGATCCAAAAGGGTTGGAGATAGGAGGAATGTAGTGACTATTTACTAATAAATCCCCTAGAGTGCTTGATCGTCGTGGTGTCATGCAAGGAGTTTCTCCAACACATTCCCGAAGGGAAGGCTCCGCGGTAAGAATGTTCCAATGCCGAGAGAGGATCCGCCGCATGGACCCCCACTCATGATTGAATGTGGAGATGTAGCGGATCCTCTCCGGCATCCCATGAGGGTGTCCGGGAGGGGGATGAATAAGAGTGTTCCGAGGGGTATTACGTGCCCTCCTAAAGCCACGGCCGATACATCGATTACTATAGCCACGTTGTCGAAAACGTGCCACCAAATCTGAGGCACGTCTCTCAAAGTCCATGTCTGTAGAGCAGATACGCCTCATCCTGAGGAATTGTCCAACAGGAACGAATAGTTGATAAATCATGGGCAGAAGCGGCATGTATAAGTGAATTCACTGAGGTAGGTTTTCTGAATAGATCAGTCTGGATACGACCCTCTGAGTCCACTAAAAGTGTGATATCCAGAAAATCGATCCGCGTAGGGTGGTGAGTGTACGTCAGCTTCACAGCATGATCATTGGAATTCAAGTGTGCCATGAAGTCATCGAGCTCCTCCACCGTCCCATGCCAAAAAAATAAAATATCATCAATATACCTCATCCATGACACGACACGGTCTGCGCCCCTCGTCCCCTCATCACCAAAGATCTCCCTTTTCCAAGCACCCAGGAAGAGATTGGCGTATGAGGGGGCGCAGGCCGCCCCCATCGCCGTGCCACGGATTTGGAGGTATATTCTATCTTTGAATAGAAAATAATTATGGCAGAGGACAAACTGGAGGAGCTCGAGGATGAATTCTCTAGAGGGGCCGCTCAGGTTGGAACCCCCCAGGAAGAGGCGAGCTGCCGACAGACCAAGATCGTGGCTAATACAGGTGTAAAGGCTCTCGACGTCGGTCGTGACCAGGCGGGTATCATCCGTAACAAGGGCGCCGTCAACCCAAGCCAGGACGTCCGTTGTGTCCTTGATGTAAGACGGAAAATTTCCAACTAGTGGACGTAGGTGGCATGGAGCGGTACTTCTTTGCGGTGCTGTATGGGGAATCGTCCTCGGAGTCTTACTGTGCGCATGCGCGGGCGACTCGCTCCCCCTGCTCTCGCGTCGCCCATCTCTATGGCGCCGACGCGCTTCCCGGATGTAGTCTTTTTGACACTTCCGGGTCAAGCCCACGTCATGATGGGCGGTGCGGGACCTCGGGGGGCGCTGACTCTCCCAGTGCATGCGCCGCTCGTACCTCTTCGCTGACGGCCATCCTGAATTATCACATGACCCCACATGTGATATATTGAGGGGGCGGAGTTACACATTTAAAAAGGTCCTTGTACCCTTGCTATCTACGCCTCTTGATCAAGCACCCGCGAAACGCGCGTCGAGGCAGCCTTTTCTGACAGACACTGGCCCTCCCTTGTCTCTAGCCACGTGTGATACCTTGGGGTAAGTTACTTTTACCATGTACTTGATATATACTGTAGAAATGGAGCAATTATGCAGGACTATGGTATATGTGCTCCCCATATATTAAGTGTCACATTCTTTGAGGTAGCCCTTTCTGGCAGATATTGGCCCTCATCTGTCCCTAGCTATGTGTGATACTTTGGGTTCAGTTACCTTTACTATGTATTTGATATACACTGTAGCAATGGAGTCATTGTGCAGGACTATGGTACTTGTGCTCCCTATTCATTAAGTGTCACATTATTTCTTACTCTGCTCTATCTTATTATTTATTACTTTTGTCCTTTGGATCTGTTTGTCAGCACCTTTCTGTTTTATTGTTTATATATGGACTTTTTAATATGAAATTATAATAAACTTTTTGTATGCCATTATACTTGCCTTTCTCCTGTTTTATTATATTCTGTTCAAGTTGGCTACATAATATGGGGTGTGAGTGGTTATTTATCCATACCACCCTATTATGAATCTCCTAATGTTGGCTTTTGTGTTTCTCATTACTGCCACAGAGACCAAAGAGTGGTACCTGGCTCTGAAGAAATTTCTCAAAAGACTGTCTTACTTCCGCTTTTTCCAGAAGGGACAAATTCAGCTTCCCCCCCATCCAAGGAGTCTCTGCAACATTCAAGGTAAAGAAAATGAAACAGTGATCGTGACTCGCCCTCTGGGCCGTGGGGCACTCGGATCCGGGCAACAGGGGAACGATGGGAGCAGTAGTGGCAACCCGGTTCCGTGGCTCAGGGTGGTCAGGCCAGTGGTAGTCCGTTATGTGCTGATGATTATGTCTGACTATGCCACCCGTGGATCGCGGTTATTAGGAACCGCCGCTGCACGCAGACCGCTGGGGCCGATGAGGTGCGCAGCTAGGGTAGTGTGACTCCCCACGGGAAGAGCGCGGCCCCAGGGCAGTACAATGGATGCTGGGAGTGATGGCAGTGAGAGTCCCAGCGCTGACAGCGCTGGAGGAGCAAGGAGCACGCAGACAACAGGTTGCAGTCCAGGGTCTTTACTAGAACAGGTAAACTGACCCACAAACAGTCCCAGCTAGGAGGGGACCTGGATGTCTGAGAGCAACGGGGAAATTGGCCCTGGTCAGGGTGAGGGTGTAGGCCTACCGTGCTTTCTGTGCTCCTTCTGGCTATCTCCTTGTTATAGGGTAACAGCCCACGTTTCCGAGCTTTCCGTGTATTCTCGCCTGTATGGCCTGCGACGTGGGTTCCTTTCTGCTCCCAGCCTTGTACGGCTTTGCTGGTCCCTTCTGTTGTGGCAGGGCCTCCAGGCTTCTTAGGCCAAGGAATATACAGTACCCTGCGGACTGGTTATCTGCTGGGGGATGTGGAATCCTCCCAGCCTCAGACACCAAAGTCTGGTAAATTAAGTCCATTATCTGCCAAGACAGGCTCTCTTCGCCTCTTGTCTCTGGCTTGTGGCTCTCCTCCTGCCGCACTTCCTCTTAGGTGCAGTACAACTGTCTGTCCCTGCTCTGCTCTGGGACAAGTCTCAGTCCTGAAACAGGTCATCAAGTTCTCCCTAACCCTGCCCCCAGCACCAGCTTTTATAGGGGCAGCCTGCTCCCCCTACTGGCCTGAGACAGGAGGTACTGCATGCTAATGTTCCCCTGACTAGAGAACCTCCCCCTTGCTCTCAGACACAGCTTTATTACATTTTGTGGCATCCAGGCCAGGGTGACACAATCGGAGACTTCCACCTCAACAGCGGACACTGCAGAAGAGATGGCTTCCTCCTTCAAAAAAAACCTATGTATCCTAGACCTACTGCTACCCCTATGAAAGGTGAAACCCCCGTGACCTGGGGTCACCCCCGACCTCTGACACAGTCATTGAGGGCTTTGAACCGATTGGAGAGGGGGATCAGATGAGAGCCGGTGAGCCCTTCCATAGGCACCTTAGCGGCTGGGGGGGCTTTAGATTATTCAGCCCTGTTCTTCTTCTTCTTCCGACTCTTACTGGTACTATTGTCACCCGTTTTTTTTTAGGCTGCTCCACCACCTCCTCATCCAGACTTTAATACTGGGAGGAGTCATCGGAAGCAGCCAACTCCTCCCTCTCCATCTTCCTGATCTCCTCGCTCACCGCCTTCTCCCCCAGGGCCTCAGAGGCTCCGGCTGCCACCTCCGGGAAGGGGACAGTCATCATCCCAGTCGCCTGAGGCTTATCCTGCCCCCTGTCCCTACGGCGCCTCACCTGTTGCCACTGGTGGGCAGATGTACCAACCTCACCTGCCGCCGGGCCGCCCTCCACATCATACTCTATATCAGACACCTCCGCCACACTGCCCCCTCCGTTACCACAAACAGAGGCGGCGCTCTGCATGTCATGGCCTATAGTCTCCCCACTCCCCTGCTGCGGACCCACAACGGAGCCTGAGCCAGGGTGGGTAGCGGGTGCCACACAGCAGGACCAGGGGCCCCAGAGAGGGGGACATACACAAATTTATGCATAACAGATGTTTTCCTCTTTGCTTTTTCCTTAGCCTTGTTTTTCCTCTTCATCTGCCTCTCAGTTCTCTCGTCCTCGCAGATCTCATCCCCGAACGTTAGTTGATTAAAACATGCCGGGGACTCGATCTGCCGGATCTGCTGCATGACGAGGCAGCCCCCTCACTGCTACTACTACCACCATCCTCATCCTCCCCCTCACTCCCGCTGCCCTCTGAAGGGCCAGAATCTGACGGGAGAGCCACCTGCTCAGGGGCTATCCCGCTGTGCGACGCCTGAAGATCTCTTACCAGGCCACCAGGCGGTGGGTAGGATGCGAACTTCTCCTCGCATTCCTCTTCCACCACCTGGCCAGAGCCCCACCGTTCATGGCTCTGAACCGGTCATCATTTTGTGGAAGGGCCCGCTGCCAGCCAGGATCTCATATCGCCGGCTTTCCAGGTCTTGAATGGACTTCCTTATCTTCCTGACTGTGGCGGATAGCTCAGCCTTCTTATTGCTGGAAGCCCGATCGGACCTCTCCTGAGCCTACCTCAACTCCCCCCAGAGGGATCTTAGCTTCCTTGAGGCGTCCTCATACTCGCAGAGGTGTGCATGGATGCGGGAGCCGTAGCTGACTGTGGACTACTTCGCCACCTTGGTGCCCCAATTAAGGGGCACCGCTGCAGCACCCCTGCTTGTACTCAGCCTATATCCGGGTGAAGGAGCCGCCGCGGCCATGGCCTCAGGGGTCCTTCAGGTCATCACGCTGGATCCATGATCCATGGCTTGATCCTTGGCCAGATCTTGTGACCGCCGGCTTGGACCGGGGGGTGGGAGCCGGGGGCCCAGCCCTGGAGGCCAGTCCCAAAATGAGCCTTCTTCCCTGGGAAGGGGGCAGACAAAAAGTCCTGGATGGAAAAATTTACCTCCCTTCCCAGGAGCTCTCTGCAGGCAGCACGCACACAGCACACGGCAGACTCCGCCTCTTCCTCTTCCTGTCTGGAGCACCAGCAGACAGAACTCGAACTCTGTTTTAAATTCTAAAGATGAAAACACCTCCAAAGACAAGCCAATAACAAACCAATTTCCAGCAATATACAGGACAATATATACAAAGGACTCCACCTGCCTGACAACTATGCCGAACAACCATACAACCATAGCCTAAACAAACACCCCAGACTTACTCCTGGTTCCGCTGCCAACATAAACCAAAAATGAAAAACAATACATACATACACGCATTATATATATATATATATATATTACACACACACACTTTTCATATACATATAGCAACAAGGTATGAAACCACATAGAGTAACGCATAACACATAACACATAAATCAGAAATACCACATAAATAACACATACACTACCCCAACTCTAACTACACCCCCCCCACAACCTGAACCGGCCTCCAAGTTCCGAAAAAGTCCTTCCGGACTTAGGACGGGCCCCAACAGTTTTGGGCCTGGGCCAGTCCAATTTCATGTCCCAGCCTTTATACCCTACACTAACCCCCACCCCCCCGAAACCATCAAGTAAAAGAAACTATAATAGGACAATAACAAGAATAACAAGGATAATAATAACAAAAAGGACAAATTATGCCCTTAACCATATCCACTGCACCGGTTCAGTGCTTGAAAACCCTTTTTATGATATTCTGCTTTTCCAAAACAAAAAGCTACAATGGGAACTTAGCCCACCACCAGGAAGTTTGGAGCAATCCAGAACTAGGGCACCTGGAAGGAGAAACCCCTCCAGAGACTAGAGGCCACCCATTATCCCCATTGCTGTTGCCACCCATTATCCCC
This sequence comes from Phyllobates terribilis, assembly GCF_046119375.1. Taxonomy (NCBI): domain Eukaryota; kingdom Metazoa; phylum Chordata; class Amphibia; order Anura; family Dendrobatidae; genus Phyllobates; species Phyllobates terribilis. The sequence goes on from NW_027362761.1 coordinate 433,647,135, forward strand.
ATCCTCACCCACACCTTCGCTGGATGAGGACAGAGAAGCGGTGGCCCCATCCTCCTTGACCATCCTCCTGACCTCCTTGTTTGTCTCGCTGTCCGGGACCTCAGCTGCATGCTCCCCCAAGTTAGGGACCAAGGGTAGGGACATTACCCCCTGATCCTTCTCCACCACTCTCCTCGGGCGCTGTTCCTGCCCTCTCACCTCAGGGGAAGGTCTGCTCCTCATTGGTCCCTTGATTTCCCTGCTGCTGCTGGTCCCTTCACCAGCTGGGCTGGTCCTCTACTCCTCCCGACCAGCACCCCCCGGATTCAGGCCAACATTGTCATAGGAGGGCGGACAACGACTAAACGGGTGTCCTAAGACACCACACAGGTTACACTGAATGTCCCTACAGGATGCGGCTAGATGACCTACCCCTCCACACATCGTGCACTTCTCCACCTTACACCCAGCGCTGAAGTGTGAGGGGCTGCCGCACCTGTGGCACAACTTCGGCTGCTCCTGGTAAAAGATCAAGATTCAGTCCCTTCCCAAAAATGTCGAAGTGGGAATGTGAGTAACCGATTGTCCTGAGACCTTCAGTTTTACCATGAAGGTCCAGGCCCCTGAACAAATGCCATGCTTGTCCAGGTTCTTTTTGGGAATCTGGACCACCTCCCCATACCTGCTCAGCCAGGACATGACGTCCATTTCAGAAAGTGACTTGTTACTGGTGAGCACGGTCACTTTCTTCACCGAATTTTGGCAAGAGATAGCTTGGACAATAAACCCTCGCCATTCAGGGTAAATCCGAGGCAGCTCATACTGAGACCAGGAGAGCTCTAAGCCCTTCGGCCTCACAAAGCTGACATCCAAAAAGGTGGTACCATAGGGATGAATCAGGACATAGATGTCATCAGCCCTGAAGCCCATCCCCAGGAAAAGCTCCACCACCTTGTCCCTAGAGGGGCATGCTTCATTGCCTCCCCACCGGAGACGAACAAAATTCCTACGGCCACCACCTTGCCCTGTTGTCGGCAAAGACCACCTGATGTTCTCTGCCCCTGACTCTCAGAAGGCGGACAAACCATGTCGGTCTATCCAGAATGACAGATATACCTCCCTACCCTCCACTGTGATGGACTCCTCTCCCCTCTTCAGGGCCTCCAGGAGGCGCCGTTTCACGTAACCATTCTCAGTGCCCTCTGACACGGGCCCTCCACTGCCCGCGGTAGCGGCTGCCGAAAAAGTGTGGAGATGCGAGCCGCCCTCTGCGGTGGGCGCAACAGAACCAGTATTTTTTTGGCGCACACTTGGCCCCTCATTCACACTTACAGCCTCACCTACCGCCCCTAAACCACCACTACCATCACTGTTACCACCAGCCGCACCACTCGCCACTTCCATACCCACATCCTCACACCTCTCATGCACCCCATCCATTCCTTCCTCATGCACCCCATCCTTGCCAGTCAAAGCAGGTGGGGTACTACCAACAGTTTTACCTATGGTCCCGGCATCACTGGGGGGGGTTCAGGACTGTCACTACAGAAGCCCTACTCCCCTCTTTCCCCTCTGCTACTTTGGACCATCCAACATTTTTGGCCTGGGTGTCACTGGGGCCGGGATTCTGGGTGTCAGGCTTCGCAGACTCCTTGGACACAGGCCCACGAGCCTGCTCACCCCCGACACCCTTATCCCACCATACGGCCCCTCAACCTTTTTGCGCATTTTTTGCCTTAAAAAAAAACAGTACTGTCTCCTGACTGTTCTGACACAAAAATATATCTCTTGAAAATAGTCTGTTGCAGGCCCGACAAATCCCAGTGTCGTTTTGCAGTTCCACGGGTCAAATCTCTGTATTATCCAGTTTTGGGCCTTTTGTATCTAAAAAAAAACAGTTTGAGTGTGTCGCTCACTGTTCAGTCGCAGATATATATATTTAAAAAAGTCTGGTATACACCAGTAAATTATAACTGTGGGTTTGCTGTTCCACGGTAAAAAATCTCTATTATCCTGCTTTTCGCATTTTTTGCAGTAAAAAAAAAAATTTAATCGTGTCTCCCTGATTGTCAAAAATATATCTGTTGAAAATAGTCTGTTGTAGGCCCAACAAATCCCAGTGTGGTTTTGCAGCTCCACGGGTCAAATCTCTGTATTATCCAGTTTTGTGCCTTTTGTATGTAAAAAAAAACAGTTTGAGTGTGTCACTCACTGTTCGGCTGCAAATCTATATATTTAAATAAGTCTGGTATACACCAGTAAATTATAACTGTGGGTTTGCTGTTCCACGGTAAAAAAATCTTTATTTTCCTGCTTTTTGCATTTTTTGCTGTAAAAAAAAATTTAGTCGTGTCTCCCTGATTGTCCAGACACAAAAATATATCTGTTGAAAATAGGCTGTTGTACGCCCGACAAATCCAAGTGTAGTTTTGCAGTTCCACGGGTCAAATCTCTGTATTATCCAGTTTTGGGCCTTTTGTATCTAAAAAAAAAACAGTTTGAGTGTGTAGCTCACTGTTCAGCTGCAAATATATATATTTAAAAAAGTCTGGTATACACCAGTAAATTATAACTGTGGTTTTGCTGTTCCACCGTAAAAAAATATCTCTATTATCCTGTTTTTTGCTTTTTTTGCCTTAAAAAAAAACAGTAGTGTCTCCTGACTATTCTGACACAAAAATATATCTGTTGAAAATAGTCTGTTGTAGGCCCGACAAATGCAAGTGTGGTTTTGCAGTTCCACGGGTCAAATCTCTGTAGTATCCAGTTTTGGGCCTTTTGTATCTAAAAAAAACAGTTTGAGTGTGTCGCTCACTGTTCAGCCGCAAATATATATATTTAAAATTTTATGGTATACCCCAGTAAACAATAACTGTGGTTTAGCCATTCCACGTTAAAAAATCTCTATTATTCAGGTTTTGGCATTTTTTCCGTAAAGAAAAACAGTAATAGTTTCTCCCTGATTGTTCTGATTGTTTAAAAGAGTCGGGTGTAGGCCAGAGAAATAGAACTGTGGTTTTCCTCTTCCACGGTTCTAATCTACTTTATATTACCCTTTTTCCATTGAAAAGTGCGAGTGTAAGCTATTTTACTTCCTTTACAATGGGCAAGGGACGTGGAAATGGACGTTCTGGTGATGGTGCGTGCAGAGGACGGGGCCGTGGCCAAGGTGAAAATGTGCCACAACCAACAACCACATCTTCTCGCTCCCACTTCTTGACCAAATTACTAGGGAAGCACAGAACGACACCAGTATTGCGAACTGATCAGTGTGAACAGGTTATTAACCCTAGAACGCATAACTGGGGCCTTTTAGGCCCGCCCTGTTAATTGTTTTCTATTTTCTGCAAGATTTCTTTAGTTAGAATTTTGAAACTCTAGGTATTCCTCAGGTATATAGTTGTTTGTCATTTCCAGTTGGTCATTTATTTATTATTTGCACACGGGCCTAAAAGGCCCCAGGTATGTGAAAGTGTAGATTTTTATAGTCATGCGTTCTAGGGTTAATGGGATAGCAGATAATACTTCCAGTTACCTGAGCACCACCACCTCCGGTCTGTCTTCCACACGGTCAACTCTTTGTAGCCGTGAGTCTCGACCGCATACTCCTCCTCACCCTGATGCTCCTTCCTCCCACCATGCCGAATGTCGTCAGACAGCAACTGATCCCACACTTGGACACTCTGAAGATCTGTTCACTGGTCCATTTCCAGATTTGTGCCCCTCGCCTGCTCCGCTTGAAGTGGTGGAAGAGGAGATCCCATGTAGCGATGCCCAAATATTTGAACAGCCACGGTCACAGGAAGTCGACGCTGGCAATTTGTCACAGGAGGTGGACGATGACAAGACACAATTGCCAGGAAGTGAGGAGGAGGATCGTGGTGTGCAAATGGAAGAGGAGGAGGTGGTGGATGATCTAGTAACTGACCCTAACGTGGCAGGAGGACATGCAGAGTGAGGCCAGCAGCACACAGGGTGAGGGAGGCAGAGTACCCCAAGAGGCAGGAAGAAGCAGTGTGGTGGCCGCAGACAGAAGGCGGGCAACCATTCCCCGTAACACCAACACGAGGGACGTTGCCAGTACAAGCGGTAGGTCTTCCAGAGTCTGGAATTTTTTTAAAGACTCTGCTGATAACCCCAAAAAGGCCATTTGTACCACCTGCCATGCCAGCTTCAGCAGGGGTGACAAAACTACCAGCCTGACCACCACCAGCATGATCAGGCACATGGCAGCAAAGCACCCGACTTTGTGGGTCCACAACCAGTGTCAGCGGGTGTCACCACTGCTTCTTCTGCTGTTGTGCGTGCAATAGAACCCCCTGTTGTGTGTGCAAGGCAATCCCCTGTCCATACTGCATGTAAAGATGCACCCTCCTCTCAGTCTTCACTTGTTATGGCAGTTTCTCAAGAAACAGCATCAACGTCCACGTCCCACTGCAGCATTCAATTGTCCATATCCCAGACCTTTGAACGAAAGCGGAAATTCGCAGCTAACGCCTAACAGGCCACAGTCTTAAATTTGCAGATTTCTCGACTACTTGCGTTGGAAATGCTGCCTTTTAGGCTAGTGGAGACGGAATCCTTCCACAACCTTATGGCGGTGGCCGTCCCTCGGTACTCGGTCCCCAGCCGACACTATTTTGCCCGGTGTGCCATCCCCACACTACACAAGCACGTGTCCCAAAACATCTGCCGTGCCCTCAACAACGCAGTTACTGGGAGAGTCCACCTGACAACGGACACGTGGACAAGTGCTTGTGGCTAGGGACGGTACATCTCCCTGACGGCACACTGGGTAAACAAAGTGGAAGCCGGGACCTAGTCGGAACTTGGGACGGAACACATCCTCCCCACACCGAGGATTGCGGGCACTATGTCAGTCAGAGTTGCCCCCACAGTGTACAGCTCCTGCGCATCATCCTCCTCCTCCTCCTCCTCATGTTCAGCCTCCATCTCAGATATCACCACATCAGTTACAAGCTGGAAGCACTGCAGTACTGCCTCCGCCAAGCGGCAACAGGCTGTGCTGAAACTCATAAGCTTAGGTGATAAACCTCACACTGCTTGTGAGTTGTGGACAGCTGTGAAAGAGCAGGCAGATCTGTGGCTGAGACTGCTGAACCTACATCCAGGCATGTTCGTGTGTGACAATGGCCGTAACCTGTTGGCGGCTCTGAGGCGAGATCACACACGTACCATGCCTGACTCATGTGCTTAACCTCGTGGTTCAGCGGTTTCTTAAATCGTACCCCGAGTTGCCAGATCTGTTCGTGAAAGTATGCCGCCTGTCAGCTCATTTTCGCAAGTCGGCTACAGCTTCCGCCGCCCTTGCTGTGTTGCAGCAGCGTTTGCAGCTTCCGGCACACCGACTGGTGTGTGATGTCCCCACACATTGGAACTCTACCCTCCACATGTTGCTAAGGATTTGTGAGCAGAAGAGAGCAGTTGTGGAGTACCAGCTGTAACAAGGCCGTCGATATTCAGGTCAGACTCCACACATAAGACCTCAGGAGTGGACCTGGATGTCTGACATATGTACCATCCTGACAAACTTTGAGGAGGCCACCAAGATGGTGAGTGGCGATGACGCCATCATTAGTGTCAGCATCCCACTTGTCTGTCTTTTGCAATGCTCTCTGCAGAGAATTAAAGAGGAGGCATTGCAGCCAGAGTATGATGAGATGGACCAAGAAGCCGTAGCGGGCGATTACACACAGCCCAGCCTCATCTCATCCCAACGTGCATTGGGGGACAATAAGGGAGTGGAGGAGGAGGAGGAAGAACAGGAGCTGGTATCATGCGCTGTAGACGGTAGTACCTCTACAACTGTCATACCGTCGGTTCAGCGTGGGTGGCCTGAGGACAGGGGGAAGGAGGAGGAGGAGGAGAGCATGGTCAGTCATCATCTTGGTGAGGACACGGAAATCTTGCCCGTTACCAGTCCGGCACGCATGGCTGACTTTATGTTACGCTGCCTTAACCGTGACTCTCGCGTTGTCAAAATGTTGGGTGACAGCCATTACTGGTTGGTGACACTTGTAGACCCCCGCTACAAGGAGAACTTTCACTCTCTTATTCCTGAGGTGGAGAGGTCTACAAAAATGGGGCAGTACAAGAAGTCTCTTGCTGTAGAACTGTTAAAAAAATTCCCATCTGAACACGCTAGCGGCAGAGGTCACAGTTCGTTGTTGCTCAACCAAGGCGTACATGCGAGAGAGACGCAACTCCAATCCAGCAGAGGCAGGGGAACACTGTCAACGTTCTGAGACAGTTTTCTCAGACCCTCCCTTTGGACAGACCCTGAGGCGTGGGGTACTCTCACAAGGAGTGGAAAGTTTCAAAAGATGGTGAGGGAGTACCTTGCCGACCGTAACAGCATCCTCCGTGATTCCTCTGTGCCTTTTAATTATTTGGTATTCAAGCTGGACACTTGGAATGAACTCGCTCTGTACGCCTTGGAGGTCCTGGCCTGCCCTGCCGCTAGTGTGTTATCGGAGCGTGTTTTTAGTGTCGCTGGGGGAATTATAACTGATAAGTGCACTCGCCTGTCAACTGACAATGCTGACAAGCTGACCCTTATCAAAATGAACAAGGTCTGAATTGGGCCAGACTTCTCATCACCACCAAATGACAGCAGAGTAACATAAAGTCAAATCCACTGTGTTATTTCGGGAGGTGTATTCCCATGCACCGCTTCACACCCACACATGGGAATACGCTTCCTCATTTCGGCTGTATTTTGCTCTTCTCCTTATCCTCAGCCTCCACCACCACTATACCAGCAGGGTGACCGTGGTCCGTGTTGCCATTATTGAAAGTTCCTCCATCCTGATTTTTGTCAGCTTTTGCTTGGAAGGCATAAGCAAAGACTGTGGGAGACCCACTCCCCAATAATGGGAATAATATTTTTAAGATGCTGTACTGCATGGCTCTTCCAAGGGGCATTAAAAGCGTCTTTTTATACCACTCTGACCTCCACGTCTCTACCGAGGGGCATTAAAAGAGTCTTGTTATACCACTCTGACCTCCACGTCTCATCTGAGGGGCATTAAAAGCATCTTGTTATACCACTCTGACCTCCACGTCTCTTGTAAGGGGCATTAAAACCGTCTTGTTATACCGCTCTGACCTCCACGTCTCTTCTGAGGGGCATTAAAAGCGTCTTGTTATACCACTCTGACCTCCACATCTCTTCCGAGGGGCACTAAAACCATTTTGTTATGCCACTCTGACCTCCACGTCTCTTCTGAGGGGCATTAAAATCGTCTTATTATACCACTCTGACCTCCACGTCTCTTCTGAGGGGCTTTAAAAGCGTCTTGTTATACCACTCTGACCTCCACGTCTCTTCCAAGGGGCTTTAAAACCATCTTGTTATGCCACTCTGACCTTCACGTCTCTTCTGAGGGGATTTAAAAGCGTCTTGTTATACCACTCTGACCTCCACATCTCTTGTAAGGGGCATTAAAACCATCTTGTTATACCACTCTGACCTCCACGTCTCTTCTAAGGGACATTAAAACCATCTTGATATACCACTCTGACCTCCACGTCTCTTCTGAGGGGCATTAAAAGCGTCTTGTTACACCACTCTGACCTCCACATCTCTTCTGAGGGGCATTAAAACCGTCTTGTTATACCACTCTGACCTCAAGGTCTCTTCTGAGGGGTATTAAAAGCATCTTGTTATACCACTCTGACCTCCACGTCTCTTGTAAGGGGCATTAAAACCGTCTTGTTATACCACTCTGACGTCCACCTCTCTTCTGAGGGGCATTAAAACCGTCTTGTTATACCACTCTGACCTCCATGTCTCTTCTGAGGGGCATGGAAAGCGTCTTGTTATACCACTCTGACCTCCACGTCTCTTGTAAGGGGCATTAAAACCATCTTGTTATACCACTCTGACCTCCACGTCTCTTCCAAGGGGCATTAAAAGCATCTTGTTATACCACTCTGACCTCCACGTCTCTTCTGAGGGGCATTAAAAGCGTCTTGTTATACCACTCTGACCTCCACGTCCCTTCTGAGGGGCATTAAAACCGTCTTGTTATACCACTCTTACCTCCACGTCTCTTGTAAGGGGCATTAAAACCGTCTTGTTATACCACTCTGACCTCCACGTCTCTTCTGAGGGGCTTTAAAAGTGTCTTGTTATACCACTCTGACCTCCACGTCTCTTCTGAGGGGCATTAAAAGCATCTTTTTATACCACTATGACCTCCACCTCTCTTCTAAGGGGCATTAAAACAGTCTTGTTATACCACTCTGACCTCCACATCTCTTCCAAGGGGCATTAAAACCGTCTTGTTATACCACTCTGACCTCCACGTCTCTTCTGAGGGGCATTAAAAGCGTCTTGTTATACCACTCTGACCTCCACGTCTCTTCTGAGGGGCATTAAAACCGTCTTGTTATACCACTCTGACCTCCACGTCTCTTCTGAGGGGCATTAAAACCGTCTTGTTATACCACTCTGACCTCCACGTCTCTTCTGAGGGGCATTAAAACCGTCTTGTTATACCACTCTGACCTCCACGTCTCTTCTGAGGGGCATTAAAAGCGTCTTGTTATACCACTCTTACCTCCACGTCTCTTGTAAGGGGCATTAAAACCGTCTTGTTATACCACTCTGACCTCCACGTCTCTTCTGAGGGGCATTAAAAGCGTCTTGTTATACCACTATGACCTCCACGTCTCTTGTAAGGGGCATTAAAACAGTCTTGTTATACCACTCTGACCTTCACATCTCTTCCAAGGGGCATTAAAACCGTCTTGTTATACCAATCTGACCTCCACGTCTCTTCTGAGGGGCATTAAAAGGGTCTTGTTATACCACTCTGACCTCCACGTCTCTTCCAAGGGGCATTAAAAGCATCTTGGTATACCACTCTGACCTCAACGTCTCTTCTTAGGGGCATTAAAATCGTCTTGTTATACCACTCTGACCTCCACGTCTCTTCTGAGGGGCATTAAAAGCATCTTGTTAAGCTACTGGGACCTCCACAACTCTTCGAACGGGCATTGCATTTCCTCATAATTTTTGGAAGCTTTTGCTTGGAAGGCATAAGCAAATACTATGGGAGACCCACTCCCCAATATTGGGACTAATGTTTGTAATATGCTGTACTGCATGGCTCTTGTAAGGGGCATTGCAAGTTGCTCCGTCCTAATTTTTTGAAGCTTTTGCTTGGACGGCATAAGCAAATACTATGGGAGACCCACTCCCCAATAATGGGAATAATGTTTTGTAATATGTTGAACTGCATGGCTCTTGTAAGGGGCATTGCAAGTTGCTCCGTCCTAACTTTTGGAATCTTGTGCTTGGAAGGCATAAGCAAATACTATGGGAGACCCACTCCCCAATAATGGGACTAATGTTTGTAATATGATGTACTGCGTGGCTCTTGTAAGGGGCATTGCAAGTTTCTCTGTCCTAATTTTTGGAAGCTTTTGCTTGGAAGGCATAAGCAAATACTATGGGAGACCCACTCCCCAATAATGGGAATAATGTTTGTAATATGCTGTACTGCATGGCTCTTGTAAGGGGCATTGCAAGTTGCTCCGACCTAATTTTTGGCAGCTTTTGCTTGGAAGGCATAAGCAAATACTAAGGGAGACACACTCCCCAATAATGGGAATAATGTTTGTAATATGCTGTACTGTATGGCTCTTGTAAGCGGCATTAAAACCGTCTTGTTAAGCTACTGCGATCTTCACCACTTTTCCGAGGGGCATTAAAACCGTCTTGTTAAGCTACTGTGACCTCCACGTCTCTTCAAACGGGCATTAAAAGCATCTTCTTAAGCCACTCTGAACTCCACAGCTTTTCCAAGGGGCATTGAAATGTTGTTTTTAATTAACTCTAATCTCCATGACTCTTCCAACGGGCATTGCATTTCCTCCTAATTTTAGTCAGCTTTTGCTTTTCAATGCAAAGGCGTAAACTAGGTAGGATATGCACCAAAATGCTGACCACCTCAGGCCTAGCCACTACTACATACATGAAATTGCATTCCTTGAAAACAAAGCAGATGCTAACTTCTATCATCCTCATCATGCTCCTCACCTTGGCACTCTCAACTCCCCTGATGGAGAAGCCAGGGCCCACCGGAGGAGTCTGGTTCTCTGGTGGGCTCGTCCAATGCTGCCCTAAAGCAGGCCAGGCTAAGAAAAGTGTGTGGGGGGATGTTCCAAGGAGAAATAGGGGCGGCTGGGGACCGTTTATGGACACCCGGCTGCCCCCAGGCGGCTGGGGACCGTGTGTGGACACCCGGCCGCGGGGCGGCTGGGGACCGAGTATGGACACCCGGCCGCCCCCTGGCGGCTGGGCACCGAGTGTGGACACAAGGCCGCCGGGCGGCTGGGGTCTGAGTATGGATTCCAGGCCGCCAACACAGCCATGACGTGGTGGCCAGATTCTGCCTTCACATGCCTAAAAGGCCCAATTTCAAGTGCAAGCAAGCAGTATGGTATTGCAGCCTGGGGGTGAGTGGGTGGCAGACTGCATACTTGCGCTTGCATTGCAAGGAATGGGAGAGGTACAATTGAACACTGCCCTGGGACAAGGACTTGAACGGGGATAGTTGCAAGTCTGCAACGACAGGTGCAGAGTGGGAGGCATCTTCGCATGTACCATGAACAGGGGTTTCGCATGCACACACTACAGCAGAATAGGCTGTCCTTCCCACTAAATGCACTGGGGAGGGCACAGGTAATGTTTTGGTATGCGCGCTTAATCTTATGTATAAGGCACACCGGGACAAATAGGGGTGGCTGGGGACTGAGTATGGATACCTCACTGCCGAAGCAGCCATGAGGTAGTGGCCAGCTTCGGCCTCCTCCAAACTAAAAGGCCCTATTTCAAGTGCAAGCTAGCAGTATGGCATTGCAGCCTGGGGGTAGGTGGGTGGCAGGCTGCACACTTTCACTTGCATTAAAAGAAAACAAAGCAGATGCTAACTTGTATCATCATCATCATGCTCCTCACCTTGGCACTCTTAACTCCCCTGATGGAGAAGCCAGGGCCCACCGGAGGAGTCTGGTTCTCTGGTGGACTCGTCCAATGCTGCCCTAAAGCAGGCCGGGCTAAGAAAAGTGTGTGGGGGGATGTTCCAAGGAGAAATAGGAGCAGCTGGGGACGGTTTATGGACACCCGGCCGCCCCCTGGCGGCTGGGGACAGAGTGTGGACACCCGGCCGCCGGGCGGCTGGGGACTGAGTATGGATTCCAGGCCACCAACGCAGCCATGACGTGGTGGCCAGATTCCGCCTCCACAAGCCTGAAAGGCCCAATTTCAAGTGCAAGCAAGCAGTATGGTATTGCAGCCTGGGGGTGGGTGGGTGGTTGGCTGCATATTTGCGCTTGCATTGCACGGAATGGGGGAGGTACAATTGAACACTGCCCTGGGACAAGAACTTGCACGGGGATAGTTGCAAGTCTGCATCTTCTGATGCGCCAAGGATGACTTCTGATGGGCACACATTTAGGCAGTGACCTGGGTGACAGAGATGCTTCCAGGGGTCTTCCCCATGCTGTTCCCATGTCTTTTGAGCACTGTATGCATGTGTCACACAGCACATGGCCAGATAAGGATTGTAAGATGTTAAAATGACATTTCCCTGTGAATGCATTTGTCAAGGTTGAAAGCAATACAAAAGTGCAAAAACGCATAAAAATGCTACTTGTGAACATAGCCCAAGGTGTGGAGGAGTATTTTTTTGGGGGGTTATTTATTTTACCTTATACACAAGTCTTTACCCTGGAAAGGAACTTCCTTAACATATTTCACAGGAAAGCAGTTTCAGGTTAGTTTTTGAACGTTTTATTGGGAGCCCTTAAAAGTGGCTTAATACCTCTGACCACGTTGTTGACAGCAGTGACCTGGGGGTCAGAAATGCTTCCTGGGGCGATCCCCATGCTGTCCCCATGTCATTTGAGCACTGTCACTATCGTTTTGGGCACTTGTTAGGCTTTTAAAAGACTGCCGGGAGTGCCACCGCAAAATGCTCAGGTCTCCCATAGACTAACATTGGGCTCGTTGCTCGGGTCAAGCACCCGAGTATCACGGCGAGCTCGGCCCGAGCTTCGAGCACCCGAGCATTTTAGTGCTCGCTCAACACTACTAACTACCTATCCCTAAAGACTGTCCCTATCTGTCCCTCCCAGACCCTACACAACTATCTGACCCTACAGATAAATATAAAAGACTAAGCTCACACTATCACAAACACACAGTACCTAACTCTCCCTGGGGCACATTAAATGAGAACCCCCTCCATAGTAGGGAAGCCCTCCCTGCACCCAGCCTCTCATACTCCAGCGAGCGCACTTTTGCCAGGTCACCCTGGATGTTCCTAATCACCTCTTCCCGGGGGAGGGCTTTCTGCTGGGTGGACACTAAACACCGTGCGTTCCACGTGTAGAACCTAGTCACTAAGCTAACTAAGAAAACCGTGCCCCGAACTCGGCCACCAAGGGACCTGAATGCCCCATAGGCCCACTCCGCATAAGAAAGGCCTGCCAGCCTAGGCCAGCCAATGGAAGCACCCACCCTACTGAAGACCTCTGTATTGAATGGACACCGAAGCAGGAAGTGATCCATGGTTTCAAGCATGCCGCCACACTCCTCGTGGGGACAATCCCGGTCATCAGAGTTCCTGTACTTCAGGTTGTCCCTCACAAACAGTCTCACATGCAGCGCCAAGTCAAGTCCCAAAACTTCAAGGGGATCCGCTTAGAGTTTAATAACCCAAGCCCCACCTCCAGATCCCGGCTTGGGCAATCCCTGAGCGCCATGGGCTCCTGAAAGTGGGTCAACAGGACCCTATTGTCAAGTAACCTCCTTGACATGGTCCTGATCTCCCACACTCCCAGACCCCACCGGCGGATCACCTTCACAACCGGGGTAGCATAAGCCGGAAGATGCCCATGAGGCGTTCGAAGGTCCTTCACCTGCCCTCCTGTCTCCCATTCCTGGAAGAAAGGCCGAAATCAACCCATACAGGAGAATACCCACGGAGGAGCCCTTTCTAGCCAGAGGTTGGCAATGTTTGCCTTAAGAAAGGTGTTTACTAGAAACACCACTGGGTTGACCATACCCAACCCTCCTAGTCTCCTCGTGTGGTACGTGACCTCCCTCTTGATTAGGTTAAGCCTATTCCCCCACAATAATTGGAAGAACAGAATGTAGACCCATGTCCAAAGAGGCTCTGGCAAGATGCAGACGCTGCCCAAGTATATTAATAAAGGGAGCAAATACCCTTTAGCCAGGCTAACCCTTTCCCTCATGGTCAAGGACCAACCCTTCCATTGATCCACCTTCTGGGCGGCGATCTTAAGTCTGCCCTCCCAGTTTTGCTGGGGATAGTCCCCCGGGTCGAAACTGATGCCTAATATTTTTGCTGTGGCCTGAGGCCCTGGAAGGGTGTCCGGGAGATCAAAACTTGGATCTCCCCCTCCCAGCCAGAGACTCTCACACTTATCCCGGTTGATCATGGACCCGGATGCCACCGAGTAGCGCTCAACCTCAGACATGACCCAATTTGCTTCCCCTCTCGAGGATACAAAAAGGGAGATGTCATCGGCGTATGCCACTACCCTCAAGGTGGCCTCTGGCTCCGCCGGGTCCATCCCGACTCCCATCAACGGTCCACACTCCACCCTCCTTAGAAGGGGGTCGATCGCGAACATGTATATCAGTGGGCTCAGAGGACAGCCCTGGCGGACACCAGACTCCACCTCAAAAGGGTGTTCGACCCAACCGTTCACGAGTGGAAAAGTCTCTGCCCCCTTGTATAAAACTCTCAACCAATCAACAAACCTCCCGGGCAAACCGTACCTCAGAAGGACGGACCAGAGGTACTCATGGTTAACCCCGTCAAAGTCTTTCGCCTGGTCTAAGGACAGCAAGTACCCCTTCCAGTAACCTGCCCTGCTCTGCTCCACTGCCTTTCGGACACCGAGCACAGCACTAAATGAACTGCGGCCTGGAACAGAGCAGTGCTGGGCCCCCAAAAGGAGCCGGGGTGCAAATTTCACCAACAGATTAAAAAGCACCTTTGCCAGAACCTTTCGGTCTGTATTGAGAAGTGCTATGGGACGCCAATTATCAATACGGGACGAGTCTTTACCCTTTGACAGAATAATCAAGGCTGACTTCCTCATTAAACTGGGCAGAGTGTCTGAGGAGCGACACTCATTAAACACCTCAGTCAAGAGGGGGACCAAAGAGTCCCTAAAAGTCTTGTAAAATTTGGATGTTAAGCCTTCCGGACCAGGCGACTTTTTGGGCCGAAGCCCATCAATCGCCCATCTCACTTTCACTTCCCTGATTGTTTCTGCCAAAACATGAAGAGAGAGGTCATCCCCTGGCTCAGGGATGGTTTCAGTCAGGAAAACCGACATCTCATCCCGATCAGGTTCCCTCCTCCCCAAGAGGTGCGAGTAGAAGGATCTGACCACCTCCAGGATCCCTGATTTGGATCTGTTCAGGGAAATCGTACTGTCGATCAGTCCTGTCACCACCTTACAACTCACTGACATCCTACAGTTCCTGTAAGGGTCGGGCGAGCGGTACCTCCCGAAATCCCTCTCAAAAACCAAGGATGTGTGCCTATCATACTGGCACCCCTCGAGCAAGGTCTTCACCCTGGCGATTTCCTCATGGTCCTCCCCAGATCCCGATACAGGCGGTACCTGTTCAGGTCCCTGAGGCTCGAGAGCTGACAGAAGAACCTGACGACCCTTCTTTTGAAGATCTCCCACCACTTAGACTTATTGCTACAGAGACCCAAGAGATGTACCTGGCTCTGAAGAACTTCCTCAAAGGATTGTCTTACATCCGCTTCTTCCAACAGGGACAAATTCAGCTTCCATAGGCTTCTCCCCATCCAAGGGGGTCTCGGTAACATTCAAGGAAAAGAAAATGAAACAGTGGTCGGAGAATTCCACCTCAAGAGCGGACACTGCAGAAGAGACGGCTTCCTCCTTCAAAAAAAACCTATCTATCCTAGACCTACTGCTACCCCTATGAAAGGTGAAACCTCCATGACCTGGGGTGTGCCAGATGTGGACATCCACCAGGTGAGCCTCACTCGCTATGCTATTAAGAGAATTACTATCATAAGCCAGCCGGTCTTCAGGGCCTCCCCATCACGGGATCTAGTTATAGTGTTAAAATCCCCACCGAAGACCACCTGCTGGCTTGTAAAATGATAGGGCTTGACCTTCAGGAAGAGACATTTATGGTCCCACTTAGACTGCGGGCCATAGATATTAATGAGCTGGAGCTCTTGTCCCCTCATGAAGACGTCAAGAACTAAGCACCTCCGCATTTCTACCTCAATCACCCGTCTGCATTCCATCGAAGCGGCCTTAAAACGGACCGCTACCCTGTTATACGGCTCGGCCACAAGAGACCAGTATGAGGGCCCATACCTCCACTCCCTCTTTGCTTTGTAAATGGACCCCATGTCCGTTAGTCTGGTCTCCTGCAAAAATAAAATGACAGCCTCAACTCGGGTGAAAAAAATCAAAGGTCGTAAATCTGGCCGCTTCTGACTTTATTCTGGCGACATTAATCGACGCCAGAGTCAACGGGGAAGGTTCCACCATCATGGGTGAATGAGTTAGACGACCTTCTTTTTCACAATACCCCCCGATTTCCTCTCGCCCTCTGAGGAGGATCCCGACTCACCCCTCCTCTTTAGCGACACTGAGGAGTCCATGTCCACCCCTCCAGCATCGGACACCTCCTTCCCAGGACAAGATTCCTCACCTCTGGACCACGGGGCAGCCCCCCCCCAGGGCAATGTGAGTCCCCCGAAGGCACCCCAGATGTTACCACCGGCTCCTCACCCCCGACCTCCGACACAGCAGAGTCATCGAGGGCTTGGAACTGGTTGGAGAGGGGAGGATCAGAAGGGAGCCGGTGAGCCCTTCCGTAGGCACCTCAGCGGCCTGGGGGGGGGGCTTTAGATTTTTTTGCCCTTTTCTTATTCTTCTTCCGATTCTTACTGGTACGTTTGTAACCCGTTTTTTTTTTGGCTGCTCCACCACCTCCTCATACAGACTTTCATACTGGGAGGAGTTATCGGAAGCAGCTGCCTCCTCCCTCTCCATCCTCATGATCTCCTCGCTCACCGCTTTCTCCCCCATGGCCTCAGAGGCTCCGGCTGCAGCCTCCGGGGAGGGGACTGTCATCACCCCAGTCGCCTGAGGCTCATCTTGCCCCCTGTCCCCTCGGCGCCTCACCTGTTGCCACTGGTGGGCAGGTGTACTCGCCTCGGCTTTCCTCACTGACCCCTCAGCTCCCCTCCCATCCTGCCAGGGGGCTTCTGTGCACCGAGCGCTGCTGGCCCTTTAAGGACCACGCTGCAAGGTTTAAGTAGCGCAGCACCAGTGTTCCCATCATTCTTGGAGCTTCCTGCTTTACTGGCAGGAAGAGAGCCAGGAGTAGCTCCACCCCCAGCACCAAACAGCTCTGCTGCAGCACCTTTGGACACCCGCACTGCCGGAGCCCCTGCCCAAGGTAAGCCCCCAGACACAGAGGACCCCGACAGGCAGGCACCCCCATCAGCTACAGCCGCAGCCCCCACACCTGTAATGACTGCAGCTGCGGTCTCCACCGAATCACGAGCAGCCGTCAGTGATAAGCCATGCCCCAGGAGGAGCCTCGCCCACATTGGGCGGACCCCGTCTGGGAAGCCACGCCCACAGCACAGCCTTCTGAGGCCACTCCCACATGGGCTGGGGACACCAGGGAGGCCACCCCCAAAGCCGACCCAGAGCCAGGTCTACTCTCAAGGCCCCCCGGTCCAGCTGAACCAGCTCCCAGGGACACAGCACCCCCTAACGTCACACCCTTGGCCACAAAGAGTCTGGCCACAGCAACTCCAGCGGTCGGCACCAGGCTAGGCCACTCGCCCTCGGCGTCCACCAGCGGCGGAGCCCCCGGCGCCAAACCATTACTGGGTCCCTACGCAGGGGGCCCCGACTTCGCCGCGGACCCTGCCAGGGCAGCAGGCCCCACATTTTCTTTCTACGAGCCAGCTCTGCCGGAGCCGCAGGCCCCGCACTCTTTGCCTTACAAGGTGCCTGGGTCCCCAAAGGTGATCCAGTTTTAACGGATCCGTGAGCGGGGGACCCAGACACCCCAGCACACGCTGCTGGAGATGCAGCCCCGGCTGTCAGTGTGTCGCCAGCAGTGCAGGAGGCAGCGGCAGTTACGCTCACCACCCTCCGCATGCCAACAGGCACACCAGGTGCCAGGCCAGCCCCCTCTCTCACAGGGGACCCAGCCTGAGCACCACCACAGTTTTTGCCCGCCGCCGCCCTCCGCGCCATTCTCCATATCAGACACGTACGACACACCACCTTCATTACCACAAACAGAGGCGGCGCTCCCTCGCTGCGGACCCACAACAGAGCCCAAGCCGGGGTGGGTAACGGATGTCGCACAATGGGATCAAGGGGCCCCAGAGAGGGGGACAAACAAAAATTTATGTGCTACTGATATTTTTCTCTTTGCCTTCTTCACCTTTTTCCTCTTCATCCCCTTCCTGGTTGCCCCGTCCTCGCAGATCTTGTCCCCGAACTTCAGCTGGTTAAAACGTACCGGGGACTCGATCTGCCGGATCTGCTGCATGACGAGGCAGCCCCCCTCACTGCTACTGCTACCACCTTCCTCATCCTCCCCCTCGCTCCCGCTGCCCTCTGAAGGGCCAGAATCAGACGGGAGAGCCATCTTCTCAGGGTCTATTCCGCTGTGCAACTCCTGGAGATCACTCACTAGGCCACCAGGCGGTGGGTAGGGCGCGACCTCCTCCTTGCATTCCTCTTCCTCCTCCTTCTCCACCACCTGGCCGGAGCTCCGTGTCCCCTCCAGAGATCCACCGGCCATGGCTCTGAACCGATCATCATTCTCCAGCTTCTCTAGAAAGGGCCCGCTGCCGGCCAAGATGACACACCGCCGGCTCTCCACCTCCTGTATTGCCCGATTGATCCTCCTGACCGTGGCGGATAGCTCAGCCTTTTTACTGCTAGAGGCCCCGTCGGACCTCTCCTGAGCTACCCTCAACTCCCCCCAGAGGGATTTTAGCTTCCTTGAGGCATCCTCATACTCGCAGAGGTGCGCATGGATGCGGGAGCCATAGCTGACAGTTGACTCCTTCGCCACCTTGGTGCCCCAATCAAGGGGCACCGCTGCAGCACCCCTGCTCGTAATCGACCTACCTCCGGTGGGAGGAGTCGCCACGGCCATGGCCTTGGGGGTCCTTTGGGTCTTCTTGCTGGACCCCGAGCTTGGCCAGACCTGTTTGTCCTAGCCGAGTTGGTAATCCTCCCACCCCCCCCGCCGGCTTGGACCGGAGGGTGGGAGCCGGGGGCCCAGCCCCGGAGGCCAGTCCCACCTCGAGCCTTCTTCCCTGGGAAGGGGGCAGACAAAAGTCCCAGGTGAAAAATTACCTCCCTTCCCAGGAGCTCTTTCCACACGGCCAAACAGTCCTAGCAGCACATGGCAGCCTCCGCCTCCTCCTCTTCCTGTCTGAAGCTGCAGCTGACAGAACTGGAATGGACCCTCTTGCTATATGCACTGCAGTCTGCTATATACTCTGCCTGCCTGCCTAGCACTGATATCTCTGCAGCTGGATTAGTCCTCAGAAGGACTGTTAGTTGAGATGGATATGTGTCTCTAATATAGTCTGGTATACCTACACTAACTAGAAACAAGCAAATCTCTCCCTATCTCAGCAGCAGCTCTCCCTACACTGTCTGATTCCTGAGTGACTGTGACGACTGTGTCTGATATAGACCTGATGACGCTCTGTGGCCAGCCAATCACTGTAATGCCACAACCAACATGGCTGTGGCATCATAGTGTATGGCAGACAATCCCTGCATGTTGATTGGCGCTCTAAAGAGCACCAAACATGCAGGGAGGGGACCCGAGCTCCCGCCGAGCAACCACGGAAATACTCGGCGAGCGCCGAGCATCTCGAGCAGAGAGATACTCGGGCGAGCACCGAGCAGTAGCGAGCATGCTCGCTCATCACTAGTAACAATCTGTCTGGCTTCGGAATAAGCACAATGGGGTTAGCTCACTCACTCCTGGATTCATCGATTACTCCTAGTTTAAGCATTTGTTTTACTGCTGCTGCAATGGCTTGATTCCAGGCTTTGGGTACACGGTACGGTTTCATTCGCACCCTCACCTGAGGCTCAGTGACAATGTCATGTTGGATTACAGAAGTACGGCCTGGCAGTTCAGAGAATAAATCCTCATTCTGCTGCACTAATTTCCGAGCCTCCCGCTGCTGATGTTTAGTGAGAGCGTCACTTATTTTTATCTCTCCTCCAGCCTCCTCCCGGGCCGGTGTTAGAGGGTCCACAGACGATATGACAGGAGTCGCCTCCATAATTATACATTCCCAGTCTTTCCAGGCTTTAAGCATATTGGCGTGGTATAACTGTTCAGGTTTTCTCTTCCCGGGCTGGTATTCTCTATAATTTACCTCCCCCACCTTTTCCTGGACTTCATATGGCCCTAGCCATTTGGCCAAGAGCTTACTCTCTGCAGTGGGTACTAATACCAATACCTGATCCCCTTCTTTAAAGGACCTGACTGTGGCCCTTTTATTATATGTGAGGCTCTGCGCTGCCTGGGCATTCATTAGATGCTCTTATACTATAGGCATGATGGCTGCGATCTGATCCTGCATATTGGCCACGTGCTCAATTATACTCTTATGCGGAGTTGGCTCCTGTTCCCACGTCTCTTTGGCTACATCCAGCAACTCCCTAGGATGCCTGCCATACAGTAGCTCAAAGGGTGAGAACCCCATGGATGTTTGTGGTACCTCATGGATGGCAAACATTAAATAGGGTAGTGACATGTCCCAATCCCTCCCATCCTTGGAAACCACCTTTTTTTGCATGGACTTGAGGGTTTTATTAAATTGCTCGATTAACCCGTCGGTCTGTGGATGGTACACTGACGTGCGCAACTGTTTTTATTTTCTGCAGCTTACACAGTTCCTTCGTCACCTTGGACATAAAAGGAGTCCCCTGATTTGTAAGGATCTCCTTAGGCAGTCCAAGGCGACAGAACATGGCAAACAGCTCCCGGGCAATAAGTTTACCTGAGGTGTGGCATAGCGGAATGGCCTTTGGGCAACGGGTGGCATAATCAATGACCACAAGTATGTGTTGGTCACCATGAGCGGATTTTACAATGGGCCCCACCAAATCCATCGCAATCCATTCAAAAGGCACCTCTATAACTGGCAGAGTTACCAATGGGCTACGGAAACTTGCAATAGGTGTAGTCAGCTGACATTCCGGGCAAGATTCACAATACCTCTGTATGTCAGCATAAATCCCAGGCCAAAAAAACCCCTGCAAGATGCACTCTTGCATCTTTTTAACCCCTAGATGCCCCCCAGCAGGTGTGGGTGGGCCATCTCGAGTACCGCCCGATGGTATGACTGAGGCACCACTAGTTGTTCCACGACCTCGTCCTGGATTTTGTCAACTCTATATAGTAAATCTTGGTTGACTGCAATGCGTGGAAAAACTGTCTCTGCACCCGGTTGCTGAGCCACCCCATTTACCTCTATTACCCTTTCCCGTGCCCGGGTTAGGGTAGGATCCTGTAGCTGAGCTGTCCCAAACGCTCTCCGGGACACTTCCAGTTTTGGGATCGATGGG
Source organism: Phyllobates terribilis (assembly GCF_046119375.1). NCBI lineage: Eukaryota > Metazoa > Chordata > Amphibia > Anura > Dendrobatidae > Phyllobates > Phyllobates terribilis. Next base: position 433,667,820 of record NW_027362761.1, read on the forward strand.
GTCTCCTCGACCTCTCCTGCCAATACCTCTAGGGGAAAGCTGTTGGGGTTATACTCTGTCCCTAGGTTGGCGACCCCTACGGCAGGTATCCCTGACTCGGGATCATCGGGTTCCGCAACTGGACACTTTTATTCGGGGAGGGTTAATCTTGCTCTCCCACAAGGACCAAAACAGTGGCAAATCTCTTCCCAGCACAGTCCAGTAAGGAAGAGTCTTTACCACTCTGACCACATGTTTAACCTCTCTGCACGGAGTGGAAAAGGTAATCTCCACCGTCGGATACTCGCAGAGTTCGCCATGAATGAAAATGACTCTGACTTTAGCCCCAATGGGTTCTAACCCCGAGATCAATGACCCATGGATGAGGGTCACTAGGCTCCATGAGTCCAATAGAGCCTCCGCTCAATGTCCATTGACGCACACCTGGCACAGATGGAGTTCACCCATTGTACCGACTGGGTCCGCAGTGTAGACGGTCGGAGCATGCATAGATGACCTGCGGTTAAACCCGCAGTCCATGGGTTCAGCAGTCAGGAGGCAGTTGGCAGCCACATGTCCTGACCCTTGGCATCACTAGCACCTAATATCAGTGGCACCGCCAGTCATCAAGACAGATTTAGGGGAAACTGGTCTCCTGCCACCATCACTCCGGGGTACACCCTCAGTGTGGCCTTGGTTCTTACTGTCCCCAGCAGAGGGACGTGACCCTTTCCCAGACTCCTGGGCTTGCAGGGGCCTGCATGCCATTTGCAGTGGGGCAGAGTCCCCGTACATGTCATATGCTTGAGACCTAGCAGGTTGGGACTCCGCAAAGGACCACTGGTACATGCGTTGTGCTCGCACATAAGCGTTAACCCCCAGTCAGGCAAGGATCTCACCTTTCAGCTTGCCATAGTTCAAAGCATCCTCCCAGGTGAGGTCAAAGTATGCCTTCTGGGCATCTTCCATCAGGAATGGGGCTACAACCTCAGCCCACTGAGCAATTGGCAGGCTCTCTCGTTCCACTGTGCGTTCAAAGACTGTGAGGAAAGCTTCCATGTCGTCCTCAGGAGTCATCTTCCTCATAGCTTACCTGACTTTGTTCCAGGCCTCAGAACGAATCGGGGGTCGGTGCTGGAGACGTCTCTCGCAGGGCAGCAATCTGTTGCAGAATCAGGTCATTCGTTTTCTGCTGCTGCTGGTACAGTAGCTACTGCTGCAATTGTGCTGTTGGTGTTGCTGCTGAAACTGCAGCTGCTGCTGAGTGAGTACTAACTGCTTCAGTAGCTCCTCCATGTTGTCGGCAGGCCTGAGCTGTAGCTTTGCCGGCTTGATCACAGACATGCAGCTTTTGGGGTATGCCTCAGTTCACAATGTCAACATTATCCACCATACTGTAGTGCGGCGGTGTTCACACTGTGCAGAAATGAGGCAGTGACCCAAGGAAAGTCCAACTTAAACTGCTTTATTTGTCAAAACTCACAAAGTAAAGGTAAACGGTATCCTCCGGATCGCAGCCGGGTCATAACACAGTCCTTCTCCAACCCGTCACCGAGGGCGACGACACCGCCCCGTCGCGCTGAGGTGCGCCAGGAGTTTTGCTTCCCTTGGCTCTATGTTCAGCTTCACACAGGCCTCTGTTGCAGAGCCATCTGCTCTGCATCTTGTAGTCAAAACACTGACACATCCAAAACCTTTGCTGCAGGTTTTAAACAGGAATCTGTGGCCATGAGCCACTTGTAAGATCCAGGCTGGAGGGAGTAGACCTTCCATACCGGGTTTTCTTAAATCTAACTTAGCCAAAATAGCTTGCCTAAGTTCACACATTACTTTTTATTCTGCACAGCAATCACAGCAATCTCTGTGACTGCAATGTACTCCAGCGGGTTCAAAATGCTCCAGTGCGCATTCTGGGGGATATATATCGTCCCTCACATATAATTCCTGTCACTGTCTCACAATAGTTAAACACAACCAAAATGCCAACTGGCCCCCTCCCGAGGGGCAACGGCCTAGAATGTTCATGTGGTGACAAGATAAAGTCCAGCTAGGCGCCAAATCAGGGACCAACAACCAAAACTTTAGGTGACATCACAAGTAGTAGATGATGGGGGTGAAACCAGCAACCAAATCATTCCGTGACATCACATGAAGTATCTAATGGGGGCGGAATCAACAATCCCAACATTCTGTGACCTTTCAAGTATTGGCTGTTACTGCTGGATTCCATTGAAGTGCATTGCACAATATACTAGAGATCAAACAATATGAATCCTACCAATATGGGGAAATATTTGAATAGTTTCACTGTATATGGAGATAATATGTATATACATCGGTGTTGTACAACGATTTCCCAATATTGGTTGGATTTATATTATTATATATATTATTATATTAAGCGCTGTGGAATATGTTGGCGCAACAGATTATTTATTATTATTATTGATCTGGGTTATATATGTCTCAATAACACTTGATAATTACATAATTATATTCAGGTTACATGTGTTAGCTTTACAGTATATAATGTTCATCTCCCAGATTTGAATGATTGTAAAACAATACATAACCCAAAAATCGAGACGTTGTCATGCTCCGGTTATAGCTAAGGGGATTCTCTCAATTATAATTATTCTATGAATGTGATGAGCAAGAAAGTCAGAAACCAATAAGATGTGATGGAGAATCGGTAAATCACTGGCATTTCTGCAAAACATGGACGTCACCTAATCTGAGGGGTTCAGTATTTATTTTGGACTTGCTTGTATTATTTAGAATAAAGAATCCTTAATGAATAAAAAATTAATGAGAAATAGATGAAAGGACACAACAAGAGGTGACATAGAGCCAACTTATCTCTCTCTCCACTAACAGCAACTCTCAGATGGAATGTTGTCTCTGCAGCTCCTTATATAATGTGTGTGATGTCATAATGCAAGGGGGCGGAGCCAGAAACCACAACATTCCGTGGTGTCTTCAGCAGGAGCAGCAGATGTTATTTAAAGGGACCAGACCAGGCCATGCAGCCAATTCATTAGCATATAGATGAAATGGACTTTAATTATCTACCTTGACCTCTGAAACCTTTTACAAAGTGCCACAATGTCATTACTGCCATACAATGTAATTCCGGAGAAATCTTTACTGATTTTAGCAGTGATAAATGCACAATAATAACCCATATATTCTAGTAATACAGATGATTAGATGATATGGATGGTTGGATTGGGAAGTGGATATACTGCTGTAGGATAAATGGCCAGTAAATAGGAGAGGACACTATAGACAATATTACTATATACTATTACTCATTTCTGGACCCATTGTTATACTCCTCAACAATGAAATTGCAACACCATGAAGTAAAAGACGTGATATTATGGAAATCACAGGATGGAGACATGTTGCTGATCTGCAAATGATGAGTAAATGGAAACATTTGTAAATCATCTGCATTTCCTCAGTATGGAGTATGAGCCACTTGCACTTACAGCCTTGGCTGCGATCAGTGAGGTCATTAATGGTCGTCTGAGGAATGTTCTGCTGAGCTGAATGCACTAGGGAAAATCATCAAGGTCCATTGCTGGCAGCTCCCTGTGTAATCACTGACCAATGACATCACACATTTGCTCGATAGAAGTCAAGTCCGGAGATGCTGCAGGCCACGGGGGCACATTTAGGCCACGCAAGCTGTTCACAGTTGCATAAGCAACATGCAGCCTGATGTTGTCGTGTTGAGAATCTATTGAACACTCCTCGTATATATACATATGACGCGCCCCCTGGGCCGTGTGGGGAACCCGGAACCGGGCCTTTTTGTAGAATGCTGGGGGTTGTAGTCTCCGCGTGGCGGTGACCCGGTCCCGTGGCTCAGGGTGGTCAAACTAAATGGCAGTCTATATGCTGAATGTCCGACTACGCCACCCGTGGATTGCGGTCCGAGCGAACCGCCGCTGCAGGGCAAACTGCTGAGGCTGGTGTTGTGGGTGCAGCAGAGCGTAGTATAACTCCCCACGGGAGGAGTATAGCCTCAGGGCAGTAAATAGGGATGTTGGGGGTGATGGTGCGTGGGAGCAGCAGTAACGACACGGAGTCAGTGATGCAGTCCAGGGTCTTTACTCACAGTTCTTATACTCCAGGCCAATTCTGCAGGCAATGGCTGCCCACGTCGTTCTGCGCTTACCAGGTGAGGGGCTCGGCTGACTCCCAGATAACTTTGGAGTGTTTCACAGGACCCCCTTCGTGTGTCCTTTCTCTGGCCTGTCATACCCCACAAGTGACCACGCTTCTGTCCAGCTGCCTCGGGTCTTGGCGAGCAAACGTATGTTCCGTTTCCCTGGACCCTATATGGTGCCTTCCTAGCGAGTGTAGCGAGGGGCTGTGACTCATGGAATGCCACAGCCTACGGTTCCTAGCTGAGGGTAGTTTCGCTCCACCACTAGTAAGGGATTCGGTTCCCTCTCTTGGCCTGACCCCCCTACTCCGGTAGCGACGGGCATGTGGTGTTGACTGGCCGGTCCACACCCCTGGGGTCCCTTCACTCCTCTTCCTGGAGCCTCCTTCTCTCCTCTCCTTTCCTCTTCTTCTGCTCCAGGCTCGGGCCTCCTGACAGGGCCTGCCTGCGGAGCAGAGCCCATGCAGAGGCTCTGCTCCCTGTCTTCTCCTCTCACTCTGAGCCCTGGTCTAAGATGGCTCCTCCCTTTTATATCTCTCTCTCCTGTGCACCCAGGAACTACTCTCCCTACCCATGCACTACAGGGTTCCCCCTTCCTAGGTGTTCCCTCCCCCCACTCCATACTTGGAGCATATCGGTCGCCCTGCCCCCCGTAAATGTGGTGTATTGCATGCAGGTGTCAGGGTCCTGATCCACACTCCATCCTTACCTGGAAGTGAGGTATCGCACATCTGGTTGAGATGCAATACCTCTGTAGCGGCCGAACCCTCGGGGCGCTACACATATATATATTATATATATACACATACACACACTGTATAAATACATATATATCGTGTATATATAGATGTAGAAAAAAATGTGCAAAATAAGAAAGCTTGAAAAAATATAAAAGTTGATATATTATTTTATCAATTAACAAAATACAAAGTAAATGAACAAGAGGGAAATCTAAATTAAATCAATATTTGGTGACCACTCCATTACCATCTCCAGTTCTTCCAAATGCACTTGCACACAGTTCATGCTTTTGTAGTATTAGGCTATGTGCTCACGATGCAGAAATGCTGTGGATTTTTTCCTGAGCGTTTCTGCATCTCCCTGGCAGAAAAAAACGCATGCGGATTGTACATGCGTTTTTCATGCCAGGGACATGCAGAAATGAAGCGGATCTTCACTTGCATTTCCGCATGCGGATTGACAAGCGCTTTCCAGGCGATTTTAGCATCACTTGGAAAGTGCTTGACAACTAGGTCACACTATATAAATCCATGCAAACAGCATGGATTTATATAGTGTGACCTTTAGAATGGTTAAAAATAAAAAAATAAATCTATACTTACCTTGCGATGGCCCGGGGTGTGCTGCTGCGCTCGTTCCAGGCTGCCGGGATATCGCGTTGCCCTGTACTGGAGGACCTACCGTCACATGACTGTCAAGTCACCGCAGGTCCTACAGTTCAACGCGATGTGCTGGCAAAGGAGAAGGAGCGCAGCGCGGGCCGCCAGAAGGTGAATATAATCTTTATTTTTTATTTTATTCTTTTTTTTACAGGTTCTATGGTACCTGGGTGTGGAGGAGAGTCTCCTGTCTTCCAGACCCGGGTACCATCCGCACATTAGAATGCGCCAATTACGCAAGTACAGATGCAGTCTTGCAGAATTGGCGCGTTCTAATGCAAGTCAATGGCGGCGAAAATGCAGCGCTTCCGCAAAATAATTGGTAGTGCTGCGTTTTTTTCCGCAATGATAATCCGCAGCGGAAATTTCCACAGCATGTGCACAGCACATGAGGATTATCATTGGGGAACATTGCTGCCCTTCTACCATGCGTTTTTAATGCGTTTCCGCAGCGTTTCCGCAGCTGCAAAAACTTTGCGGAAACGCATTAAAAACGCATTGTGGGCACACAACCTTAGGCTATATTCACATGTTGTGTTTTTGCCACATTTTTCCCTCTTTTTTTGCATGTTTTTCAGCTAGAAACTCAGCATTTTAGACTGTGTACCTATGATTCATTTTTGGTGAGTTTTTGATACTGCGCATTTTCACTGCACAAAAAAAGGCTGCATCTTATAATTCCAGCAAAGTGGATGGGATATAGAAATCTCTTGCCCACCGTGTTTTTTTTTTCTCAGCATAAACTGATCTGCGGTGCTCATTTCAAATCTGCAAAATATTAATTTAACTTGCGGGTACACTGAGTTTTATATGCAGGTTTTCCCCATAGAGTTGCATCAGATGTGAGAAATAAGCAGGTAAAAAACAAATGTAATCCGCACATGACTCATTATCAATAAAGTTTTGTCAAAGTCAAATACCCAGAGGTATCAGAAACAAAGCAGATTTACTAAAGCATGACATACCAAAAACCGACAAAAAACCATAATGTCAAAAACGCAATAAAAATGCATATAAAAAGACGCAATGAAAGAATGCAAGTAACGTAATTTATATAATATGTCCAGAAATGCTGGAGAAAATCTGCAACCTCAAAATCTCACCAAATGCTCATGTAGGAATGTAGCCTTAATGTCCCAGCAAAGTGAATGAAATCTGAAATCTCATGCACATGTTGCTTATTTTTTGCTTGCAGATTTGAAGCAGTTTCAAATCTGCAGCATGTCAATTCTTTCAGCATTTTTGTAGCGTTTTTCAACCATTCTAATTTATGGGAGAAACCCAGTAAAAATGCATCAAAAACACATGGAAAAAAGGAATAAAAACTTGTGTATTTTACGCAAAATTTTTCCTGCTAACACATCAGGATTTGAAGCAGAATTTTATGCTGCAAATTCTGAACATGTGTACATAGTCTTATAGTCAATTTCAAAAGTAACTGATTATACCATTTTCATATGCAGCATGTAGTCATTGACTGAAACAGAAACAGCTGTCTATAAGGCTTTATACTGGGTGAGGAACAGCCAAACTCTGGTACAAAGGTGAGGTTATAGAAGACAGTTTCATGTCACAGATCATATATCATGGCAATACTGAGCACAGCAACGAGATACAAGGTAGTCATACTGCATCAGCAAGGTCTCCCCCAGTCAAAGATTCTATATCAGATTTGGTCTTCAAGATGATCAAGCTCTTTTGAAGAAGCAACAAAAAATGGACAACGTTGAGGACTGTAGACGCAGCGCTCAACCAAGGAAACTTAGTGCTGCAGGTAAAGGACACCTCATACTTACTTTCCTTCTCATTCAGAAGATGTCTAGCAACATCATGTGGTAGAGAGGTGCATAATTTCAATGCTTACAAAGTAAAGAATCGTCATCTCTGGTCATGAAGAAAACCTTCATCTAGACGTAGAGGATGGCCCTTGTCACTGTTGCATGCCTAGATGTGAAAAGCTCATTATACTGATCTCTGTTCTGTTCCTTCATATATTTGTGCATTGTAATAAGATCACCCCTAAGCATTATATAATAAAGATGGTGGCAACACAGGTGCAAAATGCTGATGGAACAACCACTCGCAACCTATCTATTCATGGAGGGGGTGATTGCTTAGTATTAAAATTGCACACAAAAAAAAGGCTTGTAGAGGGCGCTGGCCACACATACGTTTATTAGTCATTGCTTGTGGGTGCTCCAAACATGCAACAATCACACCTATCCTGGAGAAACGATCCCTCGACCTGACCTCTATGTCTAGCTATCTTTCCATGTCACTGCTCCCGTTCGTCTCCAAACTCCTCCGTCAACACTAAACTTTTCTCCCACCTCTCATCTAACTCCCTCTTTGACAGCTTATGCTGATGACACTCACATCTACCTCTCCTGACATCACCTCTCTGCTGTCTAAAATCCCAGAGTATCTATCAGCCATTTATTCTCTCACTTCCTAAAGCTCAATGTGGACAAAACCGAACTCATCATCTTTCTTATCACTTAACTCCCCTACCTGATCTATCTATCACAATAAATTACATCATGCTTTCCCCTGTATCGGACGTCCACTGCCTTGGAATAACCCTTGACTCTGCCTCATCATTCAAACTGCACATCCAAGCTCTTAATACCTCCTGCAGCCTCCAAGTCAAAAATATTTGCAGAATCCAATATTTCCATGACTCTGAATCTACTAAAATGCTAGTGATTGTCCTCATCATCCCCCGCCTCGACTACTGCAATATCCTCTATTTCTCCCCTTTGCAAAACCCTTCATTGGCTTCCAATTTCCCAATGAATTTAGTGCAAACTACTAGCATTGACCTACAAAACCATCCATACTGAGCTCCCCCGTACTGCTCATTCTCCATTCTGAGCCTACTCCATCTTCAATGACAACCCCCTGTATCTTCAGTTATCCAAGTAGTAACCCTCTCCTACATGCTGCTCCCGCATCCTCCTGTCCTCTGCGGCACAGTTGTGACGTCCGCATCGTGAGGAGGCGACCTCATCGTGCTGCACGTCGAGGCCAGGAGCTGGTCCTGGAAGTACTAGCATCTCATTTTCATTTGTATTTGCGTCTTACAGAGGTGAATTCAAATGAATGTTTTAACTTTTAACCCTGCCCCCTCTCCTCTGCAAAGATGCCGGTCCTAGCAGAGGGTGGTATAGGTTTTTAAAGAATTTTTTTACTTTTCTCAACCTTGTGCCCACCTTCCCCCAACCTGTCGCCCTAGGCACCATACCTTCAGTGCATAGTGGAAAATATGGCCCTGATTACGATATAAATCTAGTAAACATTACGACAGTTTTTAGAATTTGTTATGCATTGCTTTTCAGTTTGGTTAAAGTATTTTAACTCAGAGTATAGAAAACAGTTTATATGATTTATTTTAAATTAATATATTTATTTTGTATGCCTCTGAAATTTTATCTTCAGTTTTTCTCTTTAAATTAACTTATTTTTAAAACCCACATCTATATACTTTGTTCAGTTTTTACAAAGCACTTTACCAGTTTTATGTTATTTGCTATTTCAATTCTTGTATTTCTTGAATGCTACTCTAAGACTTTGAATTCTAAATATATTCTGAGGAAACTGCTCTAGATCGGTCCTTTTTTCCTTTCTAAATAAAAATATACAATACACTATTGTAAAGCAGACACATGAATAACAAGAATAAATGTCAATGTGGTTCTCTAGTGGAAGAAGAAAACATATTATAAAGGCAAAGTAGACATCTTTTTGTTAATAAAATAAAATAGTTTGGGAACAAAGATTTAAGAGAAGTATCAGATAATGCAGAACAAAAACCTTAGAGGACACCTGTCATACTGTTGATTACTTAAAGATGACTGAATTGCTTCCGTGTTTGTACATTTGAGCTCTTACGAGTATAACGAGAGCAAATATAGAAAATAAATAAAATGATATAAATTGTTATAATTGCAAGCTACAAACTTTGACCATGTTGATGAGAAAATCAAATATGAATCAAAGTGATATTCTTATATAACATGAGTGACGAACTAAATGCCCTTTTGGAGCTAAAATAATTGCTCTCTATCAGTCAGAGGCCTTAAAGGCAATCTGTCACCACGTTTGAGCAATCTAAACTATTAATATGGGCTTACAGGTTATAGACTGCTGATTCAAGTGATGCTTGTATGCCTCATATCAGATGCCTTGTAGTTGATAAATCATCTTTTATCACTTTATATAAATTACCTCTTCCAGGCTATGGGGAGGATGCTGCCCGGAAGATAACTCCAGAGCTTATTTTACATGAAGGAGGAGTCACCAGTGTTATATGTAATGGCCGCTCCCTGCTCTCCTGATCTCACTGCAGAGCTGTGTGTGATTATACCTGACACATCTGCAGGTTCCTCTCAGTTTCCAGCTCACAGGCAGACAAGAATGCAATATTGCTGCAATACAGCAGAGCTCAAGAGCTGCAAAAAATGTGTTTGCAAGAAGACAATGTTCATTTCTCCTGTTCAGTGTTAATTACTTGTCTCACACTGGTAACTCCCCCCTTCATTTAAAGTAAGCTCTGGAGGTGGAGTTATCTTCCAGGCAACATCTTCCCCATAGCCTGGAGCAGCTCATTTACACATAAGAAAAATATGGATTTCTCTGGAATAAGATACCGGTCGCAGATATCAAGGTATCATTTTATTCGGCTTCCTATGACCTACATGTTCACATAGACGGCCTAGGAGGGTGGATCCTACTGACAGATTCCCTTTAATAGTTAAAGCATGTAAGCATATAGAAGAGTGATGTGTGTTCACTCTAACCCAATCACTGATTAGCTTAACCTCTAAAACTAACCAACCTCTTCCCTTGTGTCAAAAATTAATACCTCTTCACTGCTACACTTCTCTGGTCAAAGAGGGTTTACGAAGATTGGAAGTTATGCACAATTCATATGACAGAAGATAACTTTCTGATCACTGGGGGCCAGATCGCTGGGAGCCCCACTTATCTCTTATATGATGTTCTGTGCAGCGCTATCTAAATGGAGTGGAGGTTAAGCATGTGCACCTCCACTCTATTTATTGTCTAAGGGACTGCTGTATATACCCGAGCACTGTACAGCAAGTAGGAAAAATGTATTTCTAGCTAAAAACATACAACTTATTTTGAAACTATACCAGTTGTATGTTTGTATCTAATAAAACACTCTCACATGTTTGTTTTGGTACGCATAGTTTTTATGGAACTTTACACTTTCTGGGTCTACACCCAGGCTATCCTTCTGATTTTGCTAGTACCTTCTGATGTTGTCATTATCGCTTTTCTCTGGGCTTTGACTTGGTTTCCCAACTATTGTATTGTCAACTCACTCCGTCTGCTGGCAGCTACTCCATAGACTCAACCAAGAGGCTTTTGCCACGAAGTTCATATGAATGTACAGTAGTGGGAGGGTGAAAACTTAAATCATTCGATGAGAACTGTTATGCAGAGCGGCTAATGCAAAGATTATATTAAGAGTACAGTCCCCATAGCAGAAAACAATAAACTTCTTCTTTCAGTCTAAGCAAATAACACATGATAATTTGGCAGATCGGGGTTTGCAACAGTAGTATCTCCACTATTAGTTGATTCTACCAATCAATTCTATAGACATGTCTTACATGTGGAGCGCAGGCTCTGTCCTTCAGCCTATGGCTCATACATATCAGCATGGAGCCTTTACCTCCCCTCATGCAGCCACTGTGTACTGAGATAAAGGTGGCATCAGACTCAGCGGGAATTTAAATTTTCTCTACTTGGAGCAATTCTGCATACATTCTAAGTGATATGGAGCCTGATACATTTTGTTTTTGTAGGATTCCTATTGGGTCTGACAGAAAACCTGTTTATGTTTTCATATAAAACTGAATGCAAAGGGAAGTACAGCAGATCACTCATAGACTCCTATGGTATCCCTAAAATGGCTTCATACGAAACACTATTGTAACACAGCAGTGTGCATGAGACCTTACAGTATATTCACACTTGTCGAATGATTGCTTTCACTTATACTCTTAGACTACTCTTTTATCTAGACATCTGAGATTTGTTATGGCCACCTCCTCAAAATCTGTGAATCAATGAAATTTTTATCATATGCTTTGTATTTATATCTTATACTTTGCAAAACTTACTAAAAGTAGAGTTTGATAAAAGACACAGGACACTGATTCATTAGAATTTGTATCATTGTGCTCTTACGTAGGTGTAGATACTGTATCATACTGATCAGCAAACGTTATACTTATCACAAGGAACTGCAGGACCATCTATCATCTCATCTGCAAATCTTCGGATGAGTTCTTCAATTGATTATAAAGTGAATCGTTGGCTCAGCATTATTGTGATGTATGGTAATGTTTTTTGTCAGTTATTCTTGCCTATCAATCAATAGTACATAATTATTGAAACACTATGAAGGACTGATCACTACTTCTTTTTAAAGTAAAAGTTTCTACAAAGTCAATCAAGTCCATTTGTCATGCAAATTTTGTCAAAAAGTAAAAGATGAATCTATTTATTTCCTTTATAAATCACAATGTAATGAAGGCTGAGATTTGGGCGTCCTAGGTCTATATAAAATAAAGTCAAATAAATCTGTGCAATGAATTGTCCATAAGAATGATGCGCTAATCAGGATTTTTTGTTACAAATACGCAGCCTTAAAGTATTAAGTTAACTAGTAAAAAATTGAGATGTTTCTTAGACTGTTTGTTTTTTATTGCAATGTCTCTTTAGGTGCATATTATTTATTCAAGCACAGTGATGCTATGCTACATAAAGTATAATTTTATAACACTATGAAGAAAAAGTGACCACTCAACAATTGATAGGATTCCATACAAATTGTACTGACTCACAATACTCCAGGACCATGTAAACTTAATACTTAATGATGGTATCTTCTGGGTTAGATATTGTAACTAGTGATGAGCGAGCACTAAAATGTTCAGGTACTCGCTGCTCGGGTCGAGCAAATTGCAATGCTCGAGTGCTCGGGCTCAGTAACGAGCCCAATGTAAGTCTATGGGAAAATATAGCATTTTTCCGGCGGCTCCCCACGGCGGTCTGCAGAGGGCCTAAAAATTGCCCAAATCGACGAGAACAGTGCTCAAATGACATGGCAACAGCATGGGGAAGACCCCTGGAAGCATCTCTGACTCCCAGGTCACTGCTGGCAACAACGTTGTCAGAGGTATTACGCCACTTTTACGGATGTAAAAATATGAAAAATATGTTAAAAAACATCCTTTCCAGGGTAATGACTTGTATATAAGGCAAAATAAATAACCAAAAACAAAAATGCTCCTCCACACCGTGGGCTATGTTCACACGTAGAGTTTTTGATGCGTTTTTGCACTTTCGCATTGCTTTCAACCAAGACAAATGCATTCAATGGAAAATGTCATTTTAACATTTTACAACCTTATCTTATAGTTGTATGTCACCACAGCCATATTCTTTAGCTTCTTGAAAGGACTTGGGAAACCGTATCTACTCCAGCTGTCATTTCTCCCAGGAAGTCCTCTAAAGCTGCTTGCACTTGAAATGTGGCCTTTTAGGCTCATGGAGGCAGAAGCTGTCCACAACCTCATGGCGGCGGCCGGGTGTCCATACTCGGTCCCCAGCCGCCACTATGTCTCCTGGTGTCGTCTCCGCCTTCCACAAGCACAGATCCTACAACATTACCTGTGCCCTCCTCAGTGCACTTACTGGGAAGGACTGCCTAACCACAAACACGTGGTCAAGTGAATGTGGCCAGGGACGGTACGGAGCCAGTCCACAGCTTTTTTTCTGAGAATTGTATGTCACCACAGTCATATTCTTTAGCTTGGTGAAAGGACTTGGGGAACCGTATCTACTCCAGCTGTCATTTCTCCCAGGAAGTCCTCTAAAGCTGATTGCATTTGAAATGTGGCCTTTTAGGCTCGTGGAGGTGGAATCTGTCCACAACCTCATGGTGGCGGTGGCCGGGTGTCCATACTCGGTCCCCAGCCGCCACTATGTCTCCTGGTGTCGTCTCCGCCTTCCACAAGCACAGATCCTACAACATTTCCTGTGCCCTCCTCAGTGCACTTACTGGGAAGGACTGCCTAACCACAAACACATGGACAAATGAATGTGGCCAGGGATGGTACAGTGCCAGTCCACAGCTTTTTTTCTGAGAGTTGTAAGTCACCACAGCCATATTCTTTAGCTTGGTGAAAGGACTTGGGAAACCATATCTACTCCAGCTGTCATTTCTCCCAGGAAGTCCATACTTGGTCCAAAGCCGCCACTTTTTCTCCCGGTGACGTCTCCGCCTTGGACAAGCACGGGTCCTACAACATTACCCGTGCCCTCCCAGGTGCACTCACTGGAAAGCACCGCCTAACCACAAACACGTGGTCAAGTGAATGTGGCCAGGGACGGTACGGAGCCAATCTGCAACTTGTCGGTGAGTTGTATTTCACCACAGCCATATTTTTTAGCTCGGTGAAAGGACTGACATTTGGAAAACCATATCTATTCCGGCTGTCATTTCTCCGTCACCAGGTTCCGCCCATTGTCACACACGACCATGCCTGTGTGTATGTTCAGCGGTGAGAGCCACAGATCAGGCTGCTGTGTTACAGCTTTCAACAACTCTGCAGCGGTGGGCGGTTTGACACCTGAGCATTAAGCATGTTATCTTCAGCACAGCCTGTTGCCGCATGGCCAAGGCAGTGCTGCAGTGCTTTCAGCTTGTGACTCATGTGGTCTTTTGGAGTTCGAGGCTGAACTGGAGGAGGAAGTGCAGTAGCTGAACAATGTGATTGCATTGAGGTTACATTGGCGAGTCTGGTTTTTATACTAAAGAAAGATCCTACTGTGTTTTTTTTTATGTTATTTTTTAAGACAAATGCATTCACTGGGAAATGTCATTTTAACATTTTACAACCTTATCTGGCCATGTTGTGTGTGACACATCATCAGACACATCCTGTTTCATTTATGATGGAGGAACTCTGAAAGTCACAAAGCCTATTTTTATAGTGCCATCTGGTGGCCCTTACTATTCTTAAAGGGCCAGCAGTCAGCCTCACTATTGTGTTGAGATCCATCAGCCAGCTATGCTTTGTTGTTCCCATTATTATCGAGTGGGTCTCCTATACTGTTATTGCGTATGCAGTGACTGCAAGGGCTGAAAAAATTTGGAGGAACTCCAATGTCCCTTGCAAGAGACGTAGAGGTCAGAGAGCCTCCTAAAAACAATGTTCCCATTATTAGTAAGTGGGTCTCCCATAGTGTTTGCCTATGCAGTGAAGCAATGGCTGCCAAAAATTTGGAGGCACTCCAATGCCCCTTGCAAGAAATGTAAAGGTCAGAGAGCCTCCTAAAAACAATGTTCCCATTATTAGGAAGTGGGTCTCCCATACTGTTTGCATATGCAGTGAAGCAACGACTGCCAAAAATTTGGAGGAACTCCAATGTCCCTTGCAAGAGACGTAGATATGTTGATATGGTACATATGGTGATGATATGGTGGTAGAGGATGAGGATGTGGAGAAGGAGGAGGACAAGAGCAAATAGACAAAATTAGGAAGCGTATACCCATCTCTGGGTGTGAAGACAGATGTGCATGGGAATAGAGTTAGACCTCCCCAAAAAAAGACATTGTATTTGAGTTTATGTTACACTGCTATCATTTGGTGGTGTTGAGAAGTCTAGCCCAATCCAGCCATTGTTCATTTTTATAAGAGTCAGCCTGTCAGCATTTTCAGTTGACAGGCGAATGCGCCTATCGGTTATAATTCCACCGGCGGCACTAAAAACCCGCTCTGACAAAATGCTAGTGGCAGGGCAGGCCAGGACCTCAACGGCGTAGAGAGACAGTTTATGGCACGTGTTCAGCTTGGATACCCAATAATTATAAGGCACAGAGGAATCACGGAGGACGTTGGTACGGTCGCCAAGGTACTCCCTCACCATCTTCCGAAACTTTGCACTCTTTTTGAGAGTACCCCCCACCTCAGGGCCTGTGCGATGGGAGGGTCTGAGAAAACTGTCCCAGAACTTTGACAGTGTTCCACTTCCTCTGCTGGATTGCATTTGTGGCTCTCTCGCCTGTACTCCTTGGTTGTCCAACGAACTGTGACCTCTGTCGTCAGCGTTTTCAGATGGGAATTTTTTCACTAATTCCGCAACAAGCAATAACGAGGAAGGTACGATAAGTACTGCCCCATTTCATTAGGTCTGTCCTGCAAAGGAATAAGAGATATAAAGTTCTCCCTGTAGCGTGGGTCTAGAAGCGTCACCAACCAGTAATGACTGTCACCCAAAATTTGGACAACGTGAGGGTCACGGGAAAGGCAGCGTAACATAAACTCAGCCATGTGTTCCAGACTGCAAAGAGGCAAGACTTTCGTGTCCTCACCAAGAGGACGACTGACCATGCTCTCCTCCTCCTCCTCCTTCTCCCTGTCCTCAGGCCATCCACGCTGAACAGACGGTATGGCAGTTGTGCAGGTAGTACCATCTATAGTGCAGGAAGCTAGCTCCTTTTCTTCCTCCTCCTCCTCCTCTTCCTCATTGTCCACGTTGGGATGAGATGAGGCTTGGCTGTGTGTAATCACCCTGTATGGTTCCTTGCTCCATCTCATCGTGCTCTGCCTGCAATGCATTCTCTTTAATTGAGAGCAGAGAGCGTTTCAGAAGACAGAGAAGCGAGATGGTGATGCTAATTATGGCGTCATCGCCGCTCACCATCTTGGTGGAGTCCTCAAAGTTTTGGAGGATGGTACAGATGTCTGACATCCATGTCCACTCCTGAGGTTTTATGTGTGGAGTCTGACCTGAATACCCAGGGCCTTGTTGATGCAGGTACTCAACAACTGCCCTCTTCTGCTCAGAAATTCTTCCCAACATCTGCAATGTAGAGTTCCAACGTGTTGGGACATCACACACCAGTCGATGAGCCGGAAGCTGCAAAATGCTGCTAAAGCATGGCAAGAGTGGCGGACGCTGTAGCTGATTTTCTAAAATGGGCACACGGGCGGCGTACTTTGACAAGCAGATCTGACAGATCCGGGTAGGTTTTGAGAAACCGCTGAACCACAAGGTTAAGCACTTGGGCCAAGCAGGGAACGTGTGTGAACTCGCCTCGTCTCAGAGCCGCCACCAGGTTCTGGCCTTTGTCACACACAACCATGCCTGGGTGTAGGTTCAGCGGTGTTAGCCACAGATCTGCCTGCTCTTTCAGAGATGTCCACAACTCTTCAACGTTGTGTGGTTTGTCACCTAAGCATATTAGCTTCAGCACAGCCTGTGGCCTCTTGGCCGAGGCAGTGCTGAAGTGCTTCCAGCTTGTGACTGATGTGATCATTTTGGAGATGGAGGCTGAAGAGGAGGAGGCGGTGCAACTCTGATTGACCCAGGGCCCTCAATCCTCGGCATCGGGAGGACGTGTTCCGTTCCAAGGTCCAACAGGGTCCTGGCTTCCACTATGTTAACCCAGTGTGCCGTCAGCAAGATATACCGTCCCTGCCCGCAAGCACTTGTCCACGTGTCTGTGGTTAGGTGGACTTTCCCAGTAAATGCATTGTTGAGGGCATGGCTATTGTTGTGGGACACATACTTGTGTAATGCGGGGACGGCACACAGGGAGATATAGTGGCGGCTGGGGACCCAGTACCGAGGGATGGCCGCCGCCATCAGGTTGTGGAAAGCTTCCATCTCTATGACCCTAAAAGGCAACATTTTGAGCGTAAGCATTCACGAAATGTGTGAATTTATTAGTGTGGTCTGTGGGGCGTTAGTTGCGTATTTGCACTTGCATTCCAAGGACTGGACTAGGGACAACTGAACACTGCGCTGGGACAAGGACGTGTACGTACTTGCTGATGGTGCTAGTTGAGAGTGTTCAACAACAGGTGCAAGGCGGGAGGCATCTTGGCATGCGCCATGGACAGGGGATTGGCGTGCACACACAACAGCAGAACAAGCAGTGGTGTCACCCGCAGACACTGTTTCTGGACCGGGGGTTTGGCCCACTTAGTCGGGTTCCTTGCTGCCATGTGCCTGATCATGCTGGTGGTGGCTAGGCTGTTAGTTTTGCTACCCCTGCTGATGCTGGCAGGTGGTGCAAATGGCCTTTTTGGGGTTATCGGCAGAGTCTTTGAAAAACAACCCGACTCGGGAAGACCTAATAGTTGTACTGGCAACTTCAGTCGTGTTGATGTAATGGGGAATGGTTGTCTGCCTTCTGTCTGCGACCACCACACTGCTTCTTCTAGCCTGTTGTTGTGCTATGCCTCCCTTCCCCTGTGTGCTGCTGTCCTTGCTCTGCATGTCATCTTGCCAGGTTGGGTCAGTGACTTCATCGTCCACCACCTCATCTTCCTCTTCCGCACCCTGGTCCTCCTTCTGACTTTCTAGCAATTGTGTCTCATCATCATCCACCTCTTGTGACTGTTTCTCACCGTCACCTTCGTGTGATCGTGGCTGCTCAAATATTTGGGCATCGCTACATGCGATCTCCTCTTGCCCAGCTTCAAGTGGACCAGGCAAGAGGCCCGAATCTATAAATGGAAAAGTGAACAGCTCTTCGGAGTGTCCAAGTGTGGGATCAGTTGTTTCCGGGCACTTGGCATGGTGGGAGGAAGGAGGATCAGGGTGAGGAATATGCAGTCCAGACTCACGGCTACTGAGACTTGACCATGTGGAACACAGGCTGATGGTGGTGGTGGCTAAGTAACTGGAAGCATTATCTGCTATCCAACCAATAACCTTTTCACACTGCTCTGTGTTCAATAGTAGTGTTCTGAGGTTCCCTATTAATTGGGACAGGAAGGTTGAGCGAGAAGATGTGGGTGTTTGTTGTGGTACAATTTCAGCTTTCCCACGGCCTCGTCTTCTGCATGCACCATCATCATCATCATGTTCACTTCCCCGTCCTTTGTCACGTGCCTTGCCCATTTTAAATGGAGGACAATATTTTCCACGTTCACTACAAATGGCCTGGTTTGAACCGAAGTGATATGTGATACGTGTGACAGAAAACCACAGTTTTAAATAGCAGGCCTGTAGTTTACTATTTTTCACAGAGACCTGGTGTAAATAACTTCACTGACACACTGCAACAAAATTTACATGGAGGCCAGAAATGGCTGAATTTGGATTGAACTTGTGTGTGATAAGTGTTACAGAAAACCACAGTTTTAAATAGCTGGCCTGTAGGTTACGATTTTTCACAGCGACCTCGTGTCAATAATTTCACTGACACACTGCAACAAAATTTACATGGAGGCCAGAATTGGCTGAATTTGGAGCGAACTTGTATGTGATACGTGTGACGGAAAACCACAGTTTTAAATAGCTGGCCTATAGGTTACTGTTTTTCACAGCGACCTGGTGTCAATAACTTCACTGACACACTGCAACAAAATTTAAACGGAGGCCAATATTTTCCACGTTCACTACAAATTTCTGGATTTTTATCGCTGTTATATGGAAAGAATCTGGCTGTATTCTGCAGTGGCAACAAGCAAATGGAGCAGAAAAACGGTGTTCTCTGGATTGCTTTTTAACCAAATAATCAGGATTAAGATCAAAAAAATAATTATCCCTGGCCCCTGACACCTGGGGCTATTTGTAGAAATATCTGTAACAGAAGCAGCAGACAGAACTGGAATGGAGCCTCTTGTGCGGTATTATTAACTGCAGTCTGCTATATACACTGCCTGCCTTGCCTAGCTCTGATATACAGGGTGGGCCATTTATATGGATACACCTAAATTAAATGGGAATGGTTGGTAATATCATCTTCCTGTTTGTGGCACATTAGTATATGGGAGGGGGAAAACTTTTCCAGATGGGTGGTGACCATGGCAGCCATTTTGAAGTCGGCCATTTTGGATCCAACTTTATTTTTTTCAATGGGAAGAGGGTCATGTGATACATCAAACTTATTGAGAATTTCATAAGAAAAACAATGGTGTGCTTGGTTTTACCTTAACTTTATTCTTTCAGGATTTTTTTTTACAACTTTTTGGCCACTTATAAAATGTGTTCAAAGTGCTGCCCTTTGTGTTGGATTGTCAATGCAACCCTCTTCTCCCACTCTTGACACACTGATAGCAACACCGCAGAAGAAATGATAACACAGGCTTCCAGTATCCGTTGTTTCAGATGCTGCACATCTCGTATCTTGATGGTATGGTGTGGTATATGGGGTACAAAGATAGTAGGGCCATTCTTCATCAATGGAGACATCAATGCCACTGGATATCTGAAGTTGCTACATGATGATGTGTTGCCCTCTTTATGCACTGAAGATGACACGTTCCGTGAGTTTTTCCAACAAGATGGTGCACCACCACATTATGGGTGTCAGGTCCGAGCATTCCTACATGAACAGCTTCCTGGAAAGTGGATTGGTCGTCATGGGCCAGTTGAATGGCCACCAAGGTCTCCCGATCTGACCCCCCTAGACTTTTATCTTTGGGGTCATCTGAAGGCAATTGTCTATGCTGTGAAGATACGAGATGTGCAGCAACTTCTGCACAACACAACTGATGGTCTCAACCCCATTTATAAGGCAAGAAATCCCACTTATTAAACCTGACAGGGCACACCTGTGAAGTGAAAACCATTTCCGGTGACTACCTCTTGAAGCTCATCAAGAAAATGCCAAGAGTGTGCAAAGCAGTCATCAAAGCAAAAGGTGGCTACTTTGAAGAACCTAGAATATAAGACATATTTTCAGTTGTTTCATACTTTTTTGTTAAGTATATAATTCCACATGTGTTAATTCATAGTTTTGATGCCTTCAGTGTGAATGTACAATTTTCATAGTCATGAAAATACAGAAAAATCTTTAAATGAGAAGGTGTGTCCAAACTTTTGGTCTGTACTGTATGTATGTTGTGGAATACCTAGACTAACAGGACGTTCAATGGACCTTCTTGCTATATACACTGCAGTCTGCCACATACACTGCCTGCATGCCTAATTCCTGCTATCACCACTGATTATATGCAGCTGAATTAGTCCTCAGAAGGACTGTTAGTTCAGATGGATATTATGGATATATGTTGTAAAATACCTATACTAACTCTAAACAAGCAAATCTCTTTATGACGCAGCAGCACCTCTCCCTACTCTGCCTGATTCCGGGGTAGACTGTGACAAACATGGTGGCGCCCGGTCTTATATACACCTGATGATGCTGTGCGGCCAGCCAATCACTGTAATGCCACAACCAACATGACTACGGTATTACAGTGTGTGGCAGGCAATCCCTGCATGTTCATTGGCTCTCTAAAGAGCGCCAAACATGCAGGGAGGGGACCCGAGCACACGCCCGAGCAACCAGGAAATACTCGCAGAGCACCGAGCATCTCGAGCAGTGAGATGCTGGGGCGAGCACCGAGCAGTGGTGACCACGTTAGCTCATCACTAGTTGTAACTAGTGTTTCATCGAGAGTCTGTTTTGACATGTCACCATGATGTGATATATCTGTACGTTTCTCTATAAATCAGAAAAGCATCAAATAACGTGAAATAAAAAACAAGTATTTATTAAATAAGAAATATTGAATAAAAAGTGAGAAAAGGGCACATCAAATATGATCTTTGCAGCTGCCTGTTCAGTATTGAAGCAGACCCATGGTTTCACCCATCCTGGTTCCAACAGGGTACATGAGCTTGTCATAAGTCAGAAGACTGAAATCGGAAGTATTTCCTTTGAGGAAGCAGGGAGGGTGAAACCCCAGGTTGAGTGAATAGTGAATGGAACTGCTACAAAGTTTATATTTGATGTGCTTTTTTATAATGTTTATTTGTGAGTTCATTATTTCTTTTTTTATAAAAATTTGTTTTACCATCATTTCTGGCTTCTGCTGTACATCCACAGTGGTGCTTAAAAGTTTGTCAATTCTTCAGAATTTTCCATATTTCTGCACAAATTTGACCTGAAACTACATCAGATTTTCACACAAGTCATAAAAATAGATTAAGAGAACCAAAATGAACAAATCTGTAAAAAAATATTAGACTTAGTCAATTTTTAAATGAGGAAAATGTCACATGTCTGTGAGTGGTAAAAGTATGCGAACTTTTGTTTTCAGTATCTGATGTGTCCCTACAAAACAGTCAAACCAGAACTCACACTTTGCACTGACAAGGGGCAGTACCCCGAAACACAGTGTCTGCAAATTGAGTTTCTGGTTCTGGCTTATATCCTAAGTCATGTGATAAGGCTCGTTAAATGGTCACTATTGACTTTTAGGATTGCTACTTCCTGTAGGTGGCACTAGAGTTCTGGTCCTCTTCCTCTCTGAAGAGACAATTTACAAAACAGTTTCAACTTTGTTATGTTGGTAGGTTTTCTCCCATGAGTTGCTCCCTTGAGGTCCTTCTACAACTTTTCTATAGGATTTTGATCAGAATTTTCACTTGGTACAAAAGAAAAAATGGAAATAAGCACTGCGCTATTGTATTGATGGGTTAGTGTGCACAAGCGGAGGGCACCATCTAATCAAATGGGATCCGCATGCAGCGTTCCATAAAGAGACGAAAAATAAACATGAAGAAGAAGCAAGCTAATATGCAGTGATCACCATATGCAACAGATATATGAAAATGTAAGAATCTTATTAAGTGCATGTCACAGAATAAAACCAAAAAATGTTAAAACACAAGTAAAAACCCAGTAAACACCACACTGGGTGGTAGCCCATCCAGCATCAAACTATACAAGTCACACTTTTTGGTGAATGATACAGATAGAATATACATATGCTGTTTCTGATGATCAAAGATCCTTATGATACTAAACTCCCCTGTAGTTATGGGGCAACAGAGGTAAATTAGTGCCAGATTGATGAGCACAGACCTGCAAAATTAATGCAAACGTAGATGCATGTCTATGCACAACAAGGCCTGTTCAGCCATACATACCCAGCAGAGACCCACCAAATGCAGGTGTATCTTGAAAACCAGAACCCTATTCAGAATACCTGGTCAGCCCATGAAAGACAGTCTCAGCTGGACAGGCAGTTGCACTGACCAAAGTGCCCCATAAAATCATAAAGACATAATCAAGTGAGGAGGAAAAAAAAAATTTACAAGTGGGTGTGGATGGGCAAACAAACTGCCCTATGCATGTCGCCACACTAGTGGCTTCATCAGGGGCCTCTGATGCATACATTTTTTCATATATCTGTTGCATATGGTGATCACTGCATATTAACATGCTTCTTCTAGTTCATTATTGTATTGATGGGTTCACACCACTAATAAATACCAGTGATGAAGACTGTGGAGGAAGAAACCTGTAGAAACGGCAATTGAGAATACAAAACTACAGAAAAGTGGAGGGCTGATAATCAACTGAGTGTTCCTAAAAATAATTGCCTCCAAACAGTCCAAAATAGTACAAACACACAATGCACAAGAAACCCACACCGGGCTAGCAAAGAAATCGAGCTCAGACCAATCAGGTTACGAATAATGATGAGCGAGCATGTTGGCTACTGCTCGGTGCTCATCCGAGCATCTCACTGCTCGAGATGCTCGGTGCTCGTCGAGTATTTCCAGGGTTGCTCGGCGGGAGCTCGGGTCCCCTCCTTGCATGTTTGGCGCTCTTTAGAGCGCCAATGAACATGCAGGGATTGACTGCCACTCACTGTAATGCCGTAGCCATGTTGGTTGTGGCATTACAGTGATTGGCTGGCCGCACAGGGTCATCAGGTCTATATCAGACCTGGCGCCGCCATGCTCGTCACAGTCACTCCAGAATCAGACAGTGTAGGGAGAGGTGCTGCTAAGCTAGGGAGAGATTTGCTTGTTTCTAGTTAGTGTAGGTGTACCAAACTATATTAGAGACACATATCAATCTCAACAAACAGTCCTTCTGAGGACTAATCCATCTGCAGAGATATCAGGCAGGCAGTGTATATAGGCAGGCAGGGTATATAGCAGACTGCAGTGCACATAGGACAAGAGGCTCCATTCCAGTTCTGTCTGCTGCTGCTAGATATTTCGAGAAATAGGCCCAGGTCTCATGGGCCAGGAATAATTTTTTCTTGGATCTTAATCCTCATTATTTGCTTAAAAAGCAAGAAATGAGAACACAGTTTTTCTGCGCCATTTGCTTGTTGGCACTGCAGAATACGGCCAGGTCCTTTCCATATTACAGCGCTAAAAATCCAGCTATTTAAAACTGTGGTTTGTCCGTCACACGGATCACATATAATTGCACTGAAAATACTGCCATTTATGGCCTCCATTAAAAATGTTTTCAGTGTGTCAGTGAAGCAATTGACACCAGATTGCTGTTCAAAATAGTTACCTACAGGCCAGGTATTTAAAACTGTGTTTTCTCTGTCACACGGATCACATATACGTTTTCAGAAAATACTGCCATTTCTGACCTCCATTAAAAATTTGTTTCAGTGTGTCAGTGAAGCAATTGACACAAAATTGCTGTTCAAAATAGTTACCTACAGGCCAGGTATTTAAAACTGTGTTTTCTCTGTCACACGGATCACATATACGTTTTCAGAAAATACTGCCATTTCTGACATTCATTAAAAAAAATTTCAGTGTGTTAGTGAAGCAATTGACACCAGTTTGCTGTTCAAAATAGTTACCTACAGGAAAGGTATTTAAAGCTGTGTTTTCTCCGTCACACGGATCACATATACGTTTTCAGAAAATACTGTCATTTCTGACCTTCATTAAAAATTTGTTTCAGTGTGTCAGTGAAGCAATTGACACCAGATTGCTGTTCAAAATAGTTACCTACAGGCCAGGTATTTAAAACTGTGCTTTCTCGGTCACATGGATCACATATACGTTTTCAGAAAATGCTGCCATTTCTGGCCGCCATTAAAAAAAATTTTCAGTGTGTCAGCAAAGTTTTTGACACTGGTTTGCTGTTCAAAATAGTTACTTACAGGTCAGGTATTTAAAACAGTGTTTTCTCTGTCACATGGATCACATATACGTTTTCAGAAAATACTGCCATTTCTGACCTCCATTAAAAAAAATTTTCAGTGTGTCAGTGAAGCAATTGACACCAGATTGCTGTTCAAAATAGTTACCTACAGGCCAGGTATTTCAGACTGTATTTTCTCTGTCACACGGAAAATAATAATAATTTTTATTTTTATAGCGCCAACTTATTCAGCAGCACTTTACAATTTTATTGGGGACTTATACAGACAATACAGAATAAGCATATCTCTAATCAAAAGGAGTGAGGTCCCTGCTCACAAGCTTACAGTCTATGAGGAAATGGGGGAGACACAAAAGGTAAAATGTACATATATTGTATAATGCAGCCTTGATATACTAAATAGGATAAATAATAATACATGAACTGGTCGCCAGCCAGTATGTGTACAGTCCTGACCGAGGCTATTAAGTGCATATGTCAGGGTAAAAAAAGAATATATATTTTCTCTACTTTTATACTTTTATATTTTTATACGCTTTGCTTATGTACTAACCACCATTTTGTGTCCTATAACAATAAGCTTTCCTTGCTACGTGTTACTTAGATTGAAATTTATGCTAAGATGGTGCCAGTATCAGCCAAGCACCTGTTTCAGAAAAATGAAACCGAATCATCAACTGACGGTTGTCTGCCCAGAGACTGAGTTAAGGAGACGTGGACCAATCAGGAGTGGCCGGATACTAGACATTTATGGCTTACCCCGCCCCGAACAATCCATTTATGGCTTACCCCGCCCCGAACAACCCCTTTCCCCTCCCCATTATGTAGTGTATTTAAGTTTGTGCATGCGGAAATAAAGCGGAACATTGCTGAGATCGTGGCTTGCCAGTAGCCTTCTGAGCATGCTCTGAGTTTGAACCAGCTTGTTGTCTGACTCATTCTTTGAATGGTTGACCCATGCTCATAGCCTTAATTTGGAGTGACTGGAGGACGAGTGGAATGTCGCTACGACCCCGACACATAGATGGTGTGAACCTGAAATTGAAGAAGATTTTAATATGGGCCAAAACAGGGACGGACAGATAGTGTGCTGAGGCGATTCGCCAGTCTAAAGAAATGGGTTTTTAGGGTCCGATTGAAACTGTGGGTATTGGGAATTAATCAAACTGTCCTGGGCAGTACATTCCAAAGAATTGGCGCAGCACGCGAGAAATCTTGGAGACGGGAGTGGGAAGTTCGGATTATGAAGGATTTTAGTTTTAAGTCATTGGCAGAACGGAGGGCACGTGTAGGGTGGTAGACTGAGATGAGGGAGGAGATGTAGGGGGGTACTGAAGCATGGAGCGCTTTGTGGGTAAGCGTGATAAGTTTAAATTGAACTCTATATTGGATGGGCAACAAATGCAATGACTGTCTCAGGGAAAAGGCATTGGTGTAGCAGTTGGCGAGGAATATGATCCTGGCTGCTGCGTTAAGGATGGATTGGAGAGGGGAGAGTTTCATAAGAGGGAGACCGATTAGTAGAGAATTGCAATAGTCGAGACGAGAATGAATAAGAGCTACTGTAAGAGTTTTTGCCGAGTCAAAGGTGAGAAAAGTCCTGATTCTTGAGATGTTTTTGAGGTGTAGATGACATGAAGGAGCGAGTGATTTGATGTGAGGAGTGATGGAAAGATCTGAATCAAAAATGACCTCAAGACAGTGGGCTTGTTGCTGGGGAGTGATGATTGAGCCACAAACGGAAATGGCAATATCGGGCACAGGTTGGTTAGTGGAGGGAAGAAATATGAGTAGTTCAGTTTTTGACAGATTCCGTTTTAGACAGAGGGAGGACATAATGTTAGACACTGCAGAAAGACAATCACTGGTCTTTTGTAGTAATGCAGGGGTGATGTCCGGAGCAGAGGTGTATAATTGGGTGTCATCAGCATAGAGATGGTACTGAAAACCGAATCTGCTGATTGTTTGTCCAATAGGAGCGGTGTATAAGGAGAAAAGAAGGGGGCCTAGGACTGATCCTTGAGGAACCCCGACAGTAAGGGGAAGGAGAGAGGAGGAGGAGCCGGCAAAAGACACAGAGAAGGAGCGGTCAGAAAGAAAGGAGGAGAACCAGGAGAGAACAGTGTCCTTGAGCCAATAGTGCGGAGCATAGTGAGGAGGAGCTGGTGATCCACATTGTGGAATGCTGCAGAGAGATCCAGGAGAATCAGCAGGGAGTAGTGACCATTAGATTTAGCTGTTAGTAGATCATTAGAGACTTTAGTGAGGGCAGTTTCAGTAGAATGTAGAGAGCGGAAACCAAATTGAAAAGGGTCAAGAAGAGAGTTGTCTGAGAGATAGCGGATTAGATGGGAATGGACGAGGCGATCCAGGAGTTTAGAGATAAAGGGAAGATTGGAAACAGGTCTGTAGTTGGTCGTGCAGTTCTGGTCAAGGGATGTTTTTTTAAGTAATGGATGTATGCTGGCATATTTAAAAGAAGAGGGAAGGATACCAGATGAAAGGGAGAGGTTAAAATATTTAGTTAGGTGAGTGGTGAAAGCTGGAGAAAGGGGCTGAAGGAGACGTGAGGGAATAGGGTCACTGCTGCAGGTGGTAGGGCGAGAAGGTGCATGGAGCCTGATCACTTCATCTTCCGAGATTGGTTCAAAGTCAGAAAGTGAGCAAGATGCAATGTGGGAGGGAGGAGCATGCATAACTTTTGGGGATTGGGAGAAAATTTCCTGTCGGATATGGTCAATTTTTTCTTTCAAATAATTGGCCAGATCGTCAGCGCTGAGATCGGTGGTCCGGGCCTGTGCTGATTGATTGAGGAGAGAGTGAAATGTGTCCAAGAGGCATTTAGGATTATTGTAAAGTGAGATGATGGGGTTGTTAAAGTAGGTTTGTTTGGAGAGGTGAAGGGCAGAGTTATATGTTTTCAGCATAAATTTATAATGGAGGAAATCTTCGGGCAGATACACGGATCACATATGCGTTTTCAGAAAATACTACCATTTCTGACCTCCATTAAAAATTAGTTTCAGTGTGTCAGTGAAGTAATTGACACCAGATTGCTGCTCAAAATAGTTACCTACAGGCCAGGTATATAAAACTGTGTTTTCTCCATCACACGGATCACATATATGTTTTCAGAAAATACTGCCATTTCTGACCTCCATTAAAACATTTTTCAGTGTGTCAGTGAAGCAATTGACACCAGTTTGCTGTTCAAAACAGTTACCTACAGGCCAGGTATTTAAAACTGTGTTTTCTCTGTCACACGGATCATATATACGTATATACGTTTTCAGAAAATACTGCTATTTCTGACCTCCATTAAAAATTTGTTTCAGTGTGTCAGTGAAGCAATTGACACCAGATTGCTGTTCAAAATAGTTACCTACAGGCCAGATATTTAAAACTATGTTTTCTCCGTCACATGTATCACATATACTTTTTCAGAAAATACTGTCATTTCTAACCTCCATTAAAAATTAGTTTCAGTGTGACAGTGAAGCAATTGTCAGCAGATTGCTGTTCAAAATAGTTACCTACAGGCCAGGTATTTAAAACTGTGTTTTCTCCGTCACATGGATCACATATACGTTTTCAGAAAATGCTGCCATTTCTGGCCTCCATTAAATTTTTTTTTCAGTGTGTCAGCAAAGTTTTTGACACCGGTTTGCTGTTCAAAATAGTTACCTACAGGCCAGGTATTTAAAACTGTTTTTTCTCCGTCACATGGATCACATATACGTTGTCAGAAAATACTGCCATTTCTGACATCCATTAAGAAAATTTTCAGTGTGTCAGTGAAGCAATTGACACCAGTTTGCTGTTCAAAATGGTTACCTACAGGCTAGGTATTTAAAACTGTGTTTTTACCGACACACAGATCACATATACTGTTTCAGAAAATACTGCCATTTCTGACCTCCATTAAAAAATTGTTTCAGTGTGTCAGTGAAGCAATTGACACCAGTTTGCTGTTCAAAACAGTTACCTACAAGCCAGGTATTTAAAACTGTGTTTTCTCCATCACACGAATCACATATACGTTGTCAGAAAATACTGCCATTTCTGGCCTCCATTAAATTTTTTTTCAGTGTGTCAGCAAAGTTTTTGACACCGGATTGCTGTTCAAAATAGTTACCTACAGGCCAGGTATTTAGAACTGTGTTTTCTCCATCACACGGATCACATATACGTTTTAAAAAAATACTGCCATTTCTGGCCTCCATTAAAAATTAGTTTCAGTGTGTCAGTGAAGCAATTGACACCAGATTGATGTTCAAAATAGTTACCTACAGGCCAGGTATTTAAAACTGTGTTTTCTCCGTCACACGGATCACATATACGTTTTCAGAAAATACTGCCATTTCTGACCTCCATTAAAAAAAATTTCAGTGTGTCAGTGAAGCAATTCACACCGGTTTCCTGTTCAAAATAGTTACCTACAGGCCAGGTATTTAAAACTGTGTTTTCTCCATCACACGGATCACATATACGTTTTCAGAAAATACTGCCATTTCTGACCTCCATTAAAAATTTGTTTCAGTGTGTCAGTGAAGCAATTGACACCAGTTTGCTGTTCAAAATAGTTACCTACAGGCCAGGTAATTAGAACTGTGTTTTCTCCATCACACGGATCACATATACGTTTTCAGAAAATACTGCCATTTCTGGCCTCCATTAAAAATTAGTTTCAGTGTGTCAGTGAAGCAATTGACACCAGATTGCTGTTCAAAATAGTTACCTACAGGCCTGGTATTTAAAACTGTGGTTTGTCCGTCACAAGGATCACATATAAGTTCGCTCCAAATTCAGTCATTTGTTGTGAGCGTGGAAGATATTGTTTTCCATTTAAAATGGGCAAGGCTCATGGCAAGGGACAGGGAACTGGACGTGATAGTGATGATGGTGCATACAGAGGCCGAGGCCGTGGGCAAGTTGAAATTGTGCCACAACAAACACACACATCTTCTCGCTCGACCTTCTCATCCCAATTAATAGGGGACCGCAAAACACCACTATTGAGCACAGAGCAGTGTGAAAAGGTTATTGGTTGGATAGCAGATAATGCTTCCAGTCACTTAGCAACCACCACCACCACCTTGTCTTCCACACAGGTCAAGTCTCAGTAGCCGTGAGTCTGCACCACATATTCCTCACCCTGAACCTCCTAACCCCCATCATGCCGAGTGCCCAGAGACAACTGATTCCTCACTTGGACACTCCGAAGAGCTGTTCACTTTTCCATTTATAGATTCGGACCTCTCGCCCGGTCCACTTGAAGCGAGGCAAGAGGAGATCGCATGTAACAATGCCCAAATATTTGAGCAGCCACAGTCATACAAAGGCGACGGTGGGAAAGTGTCACAAGAGGTGGACGATGATGAGACACAATTGCCAGAAAGTCAGGAGGAGGACCAGAGTGCGGAAGTGGATATACTGTAGTAACTGACCCAACCCGGCAGGAGGACATGTAGAGCGAGGAGAGCAGCACACAAGGGGAGAGAGGCAGAGCACCACAACAGGCAGGAAGAAGCAGTGTGGTGGCCGCAGACAGAAAGCAGGCAACCTTTCCCCGTAACACCAACACGAAGGAAGTTGCCAGTACAACTGTTAGGTCTTCCCGAGTCTGGTTGTTTTTTAAAGACTCTGCCGATAACCCCAAAAAGGCCATTTGCACCACCTGCTAGGCCAGCATCAGTAGGGGTAGCAAAACGACCAGCCTGACCACCACCAGCATGATCAGGCACATGGCAGCAAAGCACCCGACTTTGTGGGCTGAACCTCAGGGTCCAGGAACAGTGTCTGCGGGTGGCACCATTGCTTCTTCCGCTGTTGTGTATGCAAGCCAATCCCGTGTCATTGGTGCATGCGAAGATGCTTTCTGCCCTGCACCTGTCATTGCACACTCTCAAGTAGCAGCATCAGGAAGCACGTCCACGTCCTTGTCCCAGCGCAGCGTTCCGTTGTCCATACCCCAGTCCTTGGAAAGCAAGTGCAAATATGCAGCCAACACCCAACAGGCCACAGTACTAAATTCCCACATTTCACGACTGCTTGCGCTCGAAATGTTGTCTTTGAGGCTCATGGAGAAGGAAGCATTCTGCAACCTAATGGCGGTGGCCATCCCTCGGTACTCAGTCCCCAGCCGCCACTATTTCTCCTGGTGTGCCGTCCCCGTATAACACAAGCATGTTTCCCAAAACATTAGCCGTGACCTCAACAACGCAGTTACCAGGAAAGTCCACCTAACCATGGACAGGTGAACAAGTGCTAGTGGGCAGGGACTGTGCATCTTGCTGTCGGCACACTGGGTTAACATAGTGGAAGCCGGGACCCAGTCGAACCTTGGGACGGAACACGTGCTCCCAATGCCAAGGACTGCGGGCCCCAGGTCAATCAGGGTTGCCCCCACAGTCTACAGCTCCTGCACCTCATCCTCCTCCTCCTCTTCAGCCTCCATCTCCGAAATGACCACATCAGTCACAAGCTGGAAGCACTGCATCACTCGGCCAAGCGGCAACAAGCTGTACTGAAGCTAATATGCTTAGGTGACCAACCGCACAATGCTGAAGAGTTGTGGAAAGCTCTGAAAGAGCAGGCAGATCTGTGGCTCACACCGCTGAACCTACAGCCAGGCATGGTCGTGTGTGACAATGGTGGGAACCTGGTGGCGGCTCTAAGGCGAGGCGAGCTCACACACGTACCATGCCTGACCCATGTGCATAACCACGTGGTTCAGCGGATTCTCAAATCCTACCCGGAGCTGCCGGATCTGCTTGGTAAAGTACGCCACCTGTGTGTCCCATTTTAGAAAGTCGCTTACAGCTTCTGCCACCCTTGCCGTGTTTCAGCAGCATTTGCAGCTTCCGGCTCAGAGAATGTTATGTTATGTCCCCACGTGTTGGAACTCTACACTGCAGATGTTGGGAAGGATTTGTGAGCAGAAGAGGGCAGTTGTTGAGTACCAGCATCAACAAGGCCGTCGGTATTCAGTTCAGACTCCACACATAAGATCTCAGGAGTGCACATGGATGTCAGACATATGTACCATCCTCCAAAACTTTGAGGACTCCACCAAGATGGTGAGCGGCGATAACGCATAATTAGCGTCACCATCCCGCTTCTCGGTCTTCTGAAATGCTCTGCTCACAATCAAAGAGGATGCATTGCAGGCAGAGCACGATGAAATGGAGCAAGGAACCATACAGGGTGATTACACACAGCCCAGCCTCATCTCATCCCAACGTGGATTGGGTGACAATGAGGAAGAGGAGGAGGAGGAAGAACAAGAGCTAGTTTCATGTGCTATAGACGGTACTACCCGCACAACTATCATACCGTCTGTTCAGCGTCGATGGCCTGAGGACAGGGAGGAGAAGGAGGAGGAGAGCATGGTAAGTCATCCTCTTGGTGAGGACATGGAAGTCTTGCCTGTAGCAGTCTGGCACGCATGGCTGAGTTTATGTTACGTTGCCTTTCCCATGACCCTCGCGTTCTCAAAATTCTGGGTGACAGTCATTACTGGTTGGTGACACTTCTAGACTCACACTACAAGTAGAACTTTATATACCTTATTCCTGAGACAGGTCTACAAAAATGGGGCAGTACCAGAAGGCCCTTGTTGTGAAACTATTAAAAGAATTCCCATCTGAAAACGCTGGTGGCAGAGGTCAAAGTTCGTTGGACAACCAAGGAGTACAGGCAAGAGAGACACAAATGCAATCCAGCAGAGGCAGGGGAATACTGTCAAAGTTCTGGGACAGTTTTCTCAGATCCTCCTATCGCACAGGCCCTAAAGTGCAGAGTACTCTCACAAGGAGTGCAAAGTTTGGGAAGATGCTGAGAGAGTACCTTGCTGACAGTACCAAAGTCCTCCGTGATTCCTCTGTGCCTTATAATTATTGGGTATCCAAGCTGGATACATGGAATGAACTGTCTCTCTACGCCTTGGAGGCCCTGGGCTGCCCTGCCGCTAGCATTTTTTCAGAGCAGGTTTTTAAAGCGGCTGGTGGAATTATAACTGATAAGAGCATCTGCCTGTCAACTGAAAATGCTGACAGGCTGACTCTTATAAAAATGAACAAAGGCTGGATTGGGCCAGAATTCTCAACACCACCGAATGATAGCAGCGTAACATAAAATCAAATCCAGTGTCTTTTTTTTGGGAGGTGTAATCCCACCCACACATGGGTATACGCTTCCTGATTTTGGCTATTTGCTCTTGTCCTCCTTATTCTCCTCATCCTCATCCTCCACCACCATATCACCAGGGTGACAGTGGTCCGTGATGCAACACCCTCATAATTTTTTTAAAGGGTGTTTATCATGCCATAAAAAAAAAAAAATTATACAGTATGTTCAAGTATACCCCCCAGTGGGAAATGTTTGTCAGCCCATGGGCATTGCAAGTATAGGAGACCCGCTCCTTTCTAATGGGAACATTTTTTTAAGAGGCCCTTTAAGTTTCTTCCAAGGGGAATTGGAGTGTCTCCCAATTTTTGCCAACCCTTGAATTCACTGCATAGGCCAACACTATGGGAGACTCTCCTTTTAATGGGAATTTGTCATTACTGTGTCCCTCCTCTATGTGTCTTTAAATTGTTAGTGGGGTTTTTTGTAAATATGGTCAGCCGTCGGACTCACTGCATACCCTATAACTGTATAGCAGACCATCTCCTTTCTAATGGAAACATGTCGTACTTGTTACTGTGGCCCTGCTCTATGTGTCTTTAACTTCTTAGTGGGGTTTTTCCTAAATTTGGTCAGTCGTTGGACTCACTGCATATCCTATATCTGTATAGCAGACTCTCTCCCTTCTAATGGGAATTTGTCATTACTATGACCCTGCTCTATGTGTATTTAAATTCTTAGTGGGGTTTTTCCTAAAATTGGTCAGCCGTTGGACTCACTGCAACCCCATAACTGTAGAGCAGACCCTCTCCTTTCTAATGGGAACATGTCATACTTGTTATTGTGGCCCTGCTCTATGTGCCTTTAAATTCTTAGTGGGGTTTTTCTTAAATTTGGTCAGCCGTTGGACTCATTGCATACCCTATAACTGTATAGCAGACTCTCTCCTTTCTAATGGGAACATGTCATACTTCTTACTGGGGCCCTGCTCTTTGTGTCTTTAAATTCTTAGTGGGGTTTTTTCTAAAATTGGTCAGCCGTTGGACTCACTGCATACCCTATAACTATATAGTAGACTCTCTCCTTTCCAATGGGAACATGTCGTACTTGTTACTGTGGCCCTGCTCTATGTGTCTTTAAATTCTTAGTGGGGTTTTTCCTAAATTTGGTCAGCCGTTGGACTCACTGCATACCCTATAACTGTATAGCAGACTCTCTCCTTTCTGATGGGAACATGTCATACTTGTTACTTTGGCCCTGCTCTATGTGTCTTTAAATTCTTGGTGGGGTTTTTCCTAAATTTGGTCAGCCGTTAGACTCACTGTGTACC
Organism: Phyllobates terribilis; assembly: GCF_046119375.1. Taxonomy (NCBI): domain Eukaryota; kingdom Metazoa; phylum Chordata; class Amphibia; order Anura; family Dendrobatidae; genus Phyllobates; species Phyllobates terribilis. The sequence goes on from NW_027362761.1 coordinate 433,701,773, forward strand.
CGATAACTGTATAGCAGACTCTCTCCTTTCTAAAGGGAACATGTCATACTTGTTACTGTGGCCCTGCTCTATGTGTCTTTAAATTCTTAGTGGGGTTTTTCCAAAAATTGGTCAGTCGTTGGACTCACTGCATACCCCATAAATGTATAGCAGACCCTAGCCTTTCTAATGGGAACATGTCATACTTGTTATTGTGGCCCTGCTCTATGTGTCTTTAAATTCTTAGTGGGATTTTTCCTAAAATTGGTCAGCCGTTGCACTCACTGCATACCCTATAACTGTATAGCAGACCCTCTTCTTTCTAATGGGAACATGTCATACTTGTTACTGTGGCCCTGCTCTATGTGTCTTTAAATTCTTAGTGGGGTTTTTCCTAAATTTGGTCAGCCGTTGGACTCACTGCATACACTATAACTGTATAGCAGACTCTCTCCTTTCTAATGGGAACATGTCATACTTGTTACTGTGGCCCTGCTCTATGTGTCTTTAAATTCTTAGTGGGGTTTTCCTAAATTTGGTCAGCCGTTAGACTCACTGCATACCCTATAACTGTATAGCAGACTCTCTCCTTTCTAATGGAAATTTGTCGTTACTGTGGCCCTGCTCTATGTATCTTTAAATTCTTAGTGGGATTTTTCCTAAAATTGGTCAGCCGTTGCACTCACTGCATACCCTATAACTGTATAGCAGACCCTCTTCTTTCTAATGGGAACATGTCATACTTGTTACTGTGGCCCTGCTCTATGTGTCTTTAAATTTAGTTGGGTTTTTCCTAAATTTGGTCAGCCATTGGACTCACTGCATACCCTATAACTATATAGCAGACTCTCGCCTTTCTAATGGAAACATGTCGTACTTGTTACTGTGGCCCTGCTCTATGTGTCTTTAAATTCTTAGTGGGGTTTTTCCTAAAATTGGTCAGCCGTTGGACTCACTGCATACCCTATAACTGTGTAGCAGACCCTCTCCTTTGTAATGGGAACATGTCGTACTTGTTACTGTGACCCTCTTCTATGTGTCTTTAAATTTAGTTGGGTTTTTCCTAAATTTGGTCAGCCGTTGGACTCACTGCATACCCCATAACTGTATAGCAGACTCTCTCCTTTCTAATGGGAACATGTCATACTTGTTATTGTGGCCCTGCTCTACGTGTCTTTAAATTCTTAGTGGGTTTTTTCTTAAATGTGGTTAGCCGTTGGACTCACTGCATACCCTATAACTGTATAGCAGACTCCTTCCTTTCTAATGGGAACATGTCATACTTCTTACTGGGGCCCTGCTCTTTGTGTCTTTAAATTCTTAGTGGGGTTTTTCCTAAATTTGGTCAGCCGTTGGACTCACTGCATACCCTATAACTGTATAGTAGACACTCTTCTTTCAAATGGGAACATGTCATACTTGTTACTGTGGCCCTGCTCTATGTGTCTTTAAATTCTTAGTGGGATTTTTCCTAAAATTGGTCAGCCGTTGCACTCACTGCATACCCTATAACTGTATAGCAGACCCTCTTCTTTCTAATGGGAACATGTCGTACTTGTTACTGTGGCCCTGCTCTATGTGTCTTTAAATTCTTAGTGGGGTTTTTCCTAAATTTGGTCAGCCGTTGGACTCACTGCATACCCTATAACTGTATAGCAGACTCTCTCCTTTCTGATGGGAACATGTCATACTTGTTACTTTGGCCCTGCTCTATGTGTCTTTAAATTCTTGGTGGGGTTTTTCCTAAATTTGGTCAGCCGTTAGACTCACTGTGTACCCGATAACTGTATAGCAGACTCTCTCCTTTCTAAAGGGAACATGTCATACTTGTTACTGTGGCCCTGCTCTATGTGTCTTTAAATTCTTAGTGGGGTTTTTCCAAAAATTGGTCAGTCGTTGGACTCACTGCATACCCCATAAATGTATAGCAGACCCTAGCCTTTCTAATGGGAACATGTCATACTTGTTATTGTGGCCCTGCTCTATGTGTCTTTAAATTCTTAGTGGGATTTTTCCTAAAATTGGTCAGCCGTTGCACTCACTGCATACCCTATAACTGTATAGCAGACCCTCTTCTTTCTAATGGGAACATGTCATACTTGTTACTGTGGCCCTGCTCTATGTGTCTTTAAATTCTTAGTGGGGTTTTTCCTAAATTTGGTCAGCCGTTGGACTCACTGCATACACTATAACTGTATAGCAGACTCTCTCCTTTCTAATGGGAACATGTCATACTTGTTACTGTGGCCCTGCTCTATGTGTCTTTAAATTCTTAGTGGGGTTTTCCTAAATTTGGTCAGCCGTTAGACTCACTGCATACCCTATAACTGTATAGCAGACTCTCTCCTTTCTAATGGAAATTTGTCGTTACTGTGGCCCTGCTCTATGTATCTTTAAATTCTTAGTGGGATTTTTCCTAAAATTGGTCAGCCGTTGCACTCACTGCATACCCTATAACTGTATAGCAGACCCTCTTCTTTCTAATGGGAACATGTCATACTTGTTACTGTGGCCCTGCTCTATGTGTCTTTAAATTTAGTTGGGTTTTTCCTAAATTTGGTCAGCCATTGGACTCACTGCATACCCTATAACTATATAGCAGACTCTCGCCTTTCTAATGGAAACATGTCGTACTTGTTACTGTGGCCCTGCTCTATGTGTCTTTAAATTCTTAGTGGGGTTTTTCCTAAAATTGGTCAGCCGTTGGACTCACTGCATACCCTATAACTGTGTAGCAGACCCTCTCCTTTGTAATGGGAACATGTCGTACTTGTTACTGTGACCCTCTTCTATGTGTCTTTAAATTTAGTTGGGTTTTTCCTAAATTTGGTCAGCCGTTGGACTCACTGCATACCCCATAACTGTATAGCAGACTCTCTCCTTTCTAATGGGAACATGTCATACTTGTTATTGTGGCCCTGCTCTACGTGTCTTTAAATTCTTAGTGGGTTTTTTCTTAAATGTGGTTAGCCGTTGGACTCACTGCATACCCTATAACTGTATAGCAGACTCCTTCCTTTCTAATGGGAACATGTCATACTTCTTACTGGGGCCCTGCTCTTTGTGTCTTTAAATTCTTAGTGGGGTTTTTCCTAAATTTGGTCAGCCGTTGGACTCACTGCATACCCTATAACTGTATAGTAGACACTCTTCTTTCAAATGGGAACATGTCATACTTGTTACTGTGGCCCTGCTCTATGTGTCTTTAAATTCTTAGTGGGATTTTTCCTAAAATTGGTCAGCCGTTGCACTCACTGCATACCCTATAACTGTATAGCAGACTCTCTTCTTTCTAATGGGAACATGTCAGACTTGTTACTGTGGCCCTGCTCTATGTGTCTTTAAATTCTTAGTGGGGTTTTTCCTAAAATTGGTCAGCCGTTAGACTCACTGCATACCCTATAACTGTATAGCAGACCCTGGGAACATATCATACTTGTTGCTGTGGCCCTGCTCTATGTGTCTTTAAATTGTTAGTGGGGTTTTTCCCAAATTTTAGCAGCCCTTGAAGTCACACCATGGGCATTACCACTACCTCCTCTATGTCTCTTCAAAGGGGTATTAGGTTGCGTCCGAATTTTTGGCAGCCCTTGCAGTCACTGGATACGCAATAACAGTATAGGAGACCCACTTGTTAATAATGGGAACAACAAAGCATAGTCGGCTGATGGCTCTCTAACAATAGCGAGGGCCGACTGCTGGCCTTTTAAGAATAGTAAGGGCCGCCTGATAGCCCTATAAAAATAGGCTTTATGACTTTCAGAATCCCTCCATCATCAATGAAACAGGATGTGTCTGATGATGTGTCACACACCACATTGCCAGGTAAGGTTGTAAAATGTTAAAATGACATTTCCCGGTGAATGCATTTGTCTTAAAAAATTACTTAAAAAAAAAAACAATAGGATCTTTCTTAAGAATAAAACACAGCCTTGCCAATGTAACCTTAATGTAATCACATTGTTCAGCTCCTGCACCTCCTCCTCCATCTCCGAAATGACCACATCAGTCACAAGCGGACAGCACTGCAGCACTGCCTTGACCAAGCGGCAACAGGCTGTGCTAAAGATAACATGCTTAATGCTTAGGTGACAAACCGCCCAGCGCTGCAGAGTTGTTGAAAGCTGTAACACAGCAGCCTGATCTGTGGCTCTCACCGCTGAACATACAGCCAGGCATGGTCATGTGTGACAATGGGCGGAACCTGGTGACTGAGAAATGACAGCCGGAGTAGATACAATTTCCCTCTATGCCAGTCCTTTCACCGAGCTAAAGAATATGGCTGTGGTGAAATACAACTCTCAGTAAAAAAAGCTGTGGACTGGCTTCGTACCGTCCCTGGCCACATTCACCTGTCCACATGTTTGTGGTTATGCGCTCCCTCCCAGTAAGTGCACTGGGGAGGGCACGAGTAATGTTGTGGGACACGTGCTTGTGGAAAGCGGAGACGATACTGGGAGAAATAGTGGCGGCTGGGGACCGAGTATGGACACCCGGCCGCTGCCGGCATGAAGTTATGAAAAGCTTCTGCCTTCACAAGCCTAAAAGGCCACATTTCAAGTGAAAGCAGCAGGGTAGATATGGTTTCCCAAGTCCTTTCACAAAGCTAAAGAATATGGCTGTTGTGAAATACAGCTCAGCAAAAAAAAGCTGTGGACTGGCTCCGCACCGTCCCTGGCCACATTCACCTGTCCACGTGTTTGTGGTTAGGCGGTCCTTCCCAGTAAGTGCACTGAGGAGGGCACGGGTAATGTTGTGGAAGGCGGAGATGACACCGGGACAAATAGTGGTGGCTGGGGACCGAGTATGGATATCCGGTCGCCGCCACCATTAGGTTGTGGACAGCTTCCACCTCCACGATCCTAAAAGGCCACATTTCAAGTGCAAGCAGCAGGTTTCGTTTTTGTATGTTTTATTGTGAATCCGTAAATGTGACGTAATACTCTGACAACGTTGTTGACAGCAGTGACCTCGGAGTCTGACATGCTTCCAGGGGTCTTCCCCATGCTGTCCCCATGTCATTTGAGCACTGTTCTCATCGATTTGGGCAATTTTTAGGCCCTTTGTAGACCGCAGAGGGTGCCGTCTGAAAAATGCTCAAGTTTCCCATAGACTTATATTGGGCTCGTTGCTCGGGTCGAGCACCCGAGTATTCCAATTTTCTCGACCCGAGCAACAAGTACCCGAGCATTTTAGTGCTCGCTCATCACTAGTTACGATGTTACCAATGCAGTGACTTGATAGAAAGAGTAAAAGAAGTAGTAACCTGTTTGTTGTACACAGAATACCCTGGAGGTCAGTAAACATGAAAATGACCCCTGTAAAATGTATATTGCATCTAAGTCAACCCCCTGTACAGGTTGTATTGACAAGCAAAGGAGTCCGTGGTCAAATTCACTGTTTGGCTGATACTTCCGTATTGAGCAGAAAGCTCTAGATGATGCAGGCATGGACGTGGTAAGAGCATACACAGCGTCCAGGCCGGTGACTCACCTGTAGCTATGGAGAACCGCGTGTGGGAGCAGACGGCGTGTGGTGTCACACAGATGCAAATGAACAGAAGCCTCAGGGGGCCGTATTTACCTTAGGGTTTCAGAGATGAAGCAATCTCCTTCCTCAGAGGGTGCTATGCAGTCATCTCTCCCTGGTAGTTATATAGCCTGCAGTATAATTGCATTGTCTGAGTACATGGATACATAATTGCAAAAGTGTGTATAGAGACTCTGCTGTTCATAAAACATATAACATATGTGCTTACTATGTAAAAAACAAAACTTTCATTCAAAAAAGGGAAAATGAGATACAATAAAATAATATAAAATACTAACAAAGGAAACATGTAAAGAGAAAAGATATATAAAGATATATAAAGTAAAAAATATATGTATGAAGGATTAAACAAGGATTAAAAAAGAGGGCAAAACAAGATGCCAAGAAGCAATTTGCATAACCATACATATAAATTTGATATATTAGTACATATAATTGTGCACCCATTAAAAAGCAAACAATTCAATATCATGAATTATTTAATCCATTAGGGACCAACGTAGGGGGTGCACAAATACCACTACATTCTCACAGTGGTGGTCATGGTGTTTCCTGTACTCTTCTTCACTTGCTGCTCTTCTTCGTGGCAATCTGTGTATCTAAAGAAGGTCTTTTGTTATAGCTCAAATTGTCACATGTTACACTTTGGATTGCTTTTTATATAAACAATCTTCACTATTTTGTAGCAATTAGAGCACTGGGTTCTTCAGTAGGGCACACAATTTTCCTTGAGTTAGATCTGACACTTGTTTTTGATTAACTTTTGGTATCTGAATCCAAAAGTGACCCCAGTTTTTCTCTTTCACAACAACTTTTAAGCTACAGGATATCCTCTCTGTCTCCAAAACAATTCAAAATGGACATACAATGGAAAATAATGCAAAAAATAACCTCAATGTAATGTTTATTTGAAGCAGTTTTGTTCATACAAAGCATAAATTGTTACTGTAAGTCAAATTGTGTGCAAGTAGTAAAGTTAGGTAGCAGCTAAGGTAAGGCTATGTGCCCACGATGCAGAAATGCTCCGGATTTTTTCCTGAGTGTTTCTGCATCTCCCTGGCAGAAAAAATGCATGCGGATTGTGCATGCGGATTTTACATGCGTTTTTCTTGCCAGGGACATGCGGAAGTGAAGCGTTCTTCACATGCATTTCCACATGCGGGTTGACAAGCGCTTTCCAAGCGATTTTAGCATCACTTGGAAAGTTCTTGACAACTTGGTCACACTATATAAATCCATGCAAACGGCATGGATTTATGTAGTGTGACCGTAAAGAATGTTAAAAAAAATATATATATATATATATATATATATATATATATATATATATATATATACTGTATTTACCTTCTGATGGCCCCCGGTGTCTTTATTCGATGAGTCTTGGCTTGCCGGCAGCTCACGGTAGACTAAAGGACCTGCCGACGTCAGCGGTCGAGTGACCCGTCACATGACTAAATGACGTCATGGCAGGTCCTTTTCAGACCATCGCGAGTTGCCGACAAGCCAAGACGCATCGCTAAGGACACCGGGGGCCATCAGAAGGTAAGTATAATATTTATTTTTTATTTTATTCTTTTTTTTACAGGTTCTATGGTACCCAGGTCCGGAGGAGAGTCTCCTCTAGACCCAGGTACCATCTGCACATTGAAACGCATGGATTCCGCATGTACACATGCAGTGATGCGGATTCCATGTGTTCCAATGCAAGTCAATGGCGGCGACAACGCCGCGTTTACGCAAAATAATTGGTTGTAGATTTTCCGCAATCATAATCCTCAGCGGAAATTTCCGCAGCATATGCACAGCACATGCAGATTATCATTGGGGAACATGGCTGACCTTCTACCAAGCGTTCTTTAAGCGTTTCTGCAGTGGAATTGCCGCTGCTGAAACGCTTAAAAAACACATAGTGGGCACACAGCTTAAAAATCTATACTTATAGCTTTTCCTGGAGTTTTCAATCTGTGTCCAATCTCGCCTGATGCTTCAACAATAGTCAGCCATCATATGTACATTCCATCTACCCTTATACTGTCATTCCATGACCTTCAAATCTTTCTGGAATAGTTCACCTTGCTCATCACTGACTGCACCAAGGTTTTCAGGGACATTAGCAAGATGGCTATGCAGAAAATGCACCTTGACGCTTATGTTGCAACCAAGCATTTTGTAGCTCTCCGAGAGTTTCTGTACAATTTTGGTGCAATGGTTTTCTCGTGTATTTCTAAGAAAGTCCTTGACAAGGTCTTTGAATTATAACTAGTGTTGAGCGAGTATGTTCTATTAACCCTTTCGCCGAGTATGCTCGGGCCGAGCTCCGAGTATTTACAGCTGCTCGGTGATAAGGTTAAATCGCTCCCGTGTGCATGATTTGCAACTGTTTGACAGCTTTATTACATGTGAGGAATGTCTATTTCTTACACATTCCTCACATGTAATAAAGCAGTCAAACAGTTGCAAATCATGCACACGGGAGCGATTTAACCTTATCACCGAGCAGCTATAAATACTCGGAGCTCGGCCCGAGCATACTCGGACAGAACATACTCGCTCAACCCTAATTATAACCAAGCATTCTTTTGGAGTTTTGACATTGTCCCGATGAAATGTTCATCTTTGATGAGCTGCAAAATCTGTGGACCATCAAAAAGAGTGCAGTGTGACCCAGCGACTCTGATGAGCAGAAACGTTGCTGAAGTCACCGCTCTTCAGAATCGCCAGTGCTGCGTGACTCGGAACTGGCTGTTGGCAAAGCCTATTGAGGTTCAGAACGAGGCTCCATAGGCTTTGTACAGCGGATTTGATAGACTTTGCTGGATTCGCTTGGACTACGTCGGATTCGGTGGACTATATCAGAACTGCACAGAATCTTTTTATTTTTTAACAAACTGGTGAACGAGAGAAAGTGTCTCTGTCTTATTTCACTGTGTTTTGTGTTCATGTTCTTTTCTTCTTTTCAGGTTTCCATTCAGTGGACTATGTCAGATTTGCTGGACTACGTCCTATTCGGTGGTCTACGTCGGATTTGCTGGACTATGTTGGATTCGGTGGACTACGTCAGACCTGCATTGGATTTTTTTGTTTAATAAAGTGGAAAACCAGGAAAAGTGTTGAGGAGTGTTTATTTCAATAAAGCATTTGTGTGTGTTTCCTTTTTATTACTGGGTTAGAAATGGGGGTATCTGAGAGACACCTCTCCATTACTAGTCTGGTGAACAGACCCGGCTTTGGTGGCCAGTCTGAAGGATGTCATAACGATAATGTCAGGGGCAGGCACAGTGGTTAAGCACAGGAGTGAGGATAATAGGGTCATTGGTGCCCTGAAAGTTTACTGGTAGAGATGAGCAGTGTTCGACTCGAACTGTTCGCCAATCTCAAATTCGAGCTGTTTTGGGCAGTGTTCGAGCCGTTCGACGAACCCAAACGATTTGTAAAAAATCAGGCTCTTCGAGGTTATGTTCGATAACTGTTCGTGCACCAAAATCGTAACTGGATTTTTTCACAGTAATACTGTTAATCAATGTTAATAGACAGCTTCAGTGTAGAGTGGGCGGGGGGAGGGGCAGGGGATGGATCTCTGCAGAAATAATGCCGATCTCCATTTTTTTTTTCTTTCCCGCATTTACAGTGGGGAGGTGCAGTCTGTCAGCCTATCAGCAGCGCACACACGCAGCGAAGTGCTTTTTTTTCACACAAGCAAGGGCATGTGTCATTGGCTGTGTATGTCACATGTCCTTGCCCTATAAGACCCAGCCATCTTCCCCGTCGCCACCATTTTCTCACTGCTGCAGCTGAGTGTTAGACGGCACCGCTGCTGCTGTGGGCGCTATACTTTGTAACTGTGTGAATTGCAAGAGAATTTGCTCTTAAATAGACAGACATGTTTAGGGAGTAGGGACTAGTTGTAATTGCAGCCCTTTTGAGGGCTAGGTTACAGCAGTTCCTAGCACTTTTTGCCAGGCAGGTCTGTGCCAGTGCTGTGCAAGTGTTTTTCACAGCATTTGGCTTAATCTAGCTAAGCCAATCCTTTTGGGCCTCTAGCAGTGTGAGTTAGTCAGTGGAGTAGCCTATCTGTGTTGCAAGCTACACCACCTGTGTATCTAATACCAATTTTTTACTGCACCTAGCCAAGTAAAACCTTTTGGGCAGAGTAACAGTGTCTGTTACTCATTGGAGTAGCCCATCTGTACCAAGCTACACCACCTTTGTATTTAATAACAATTTTTTACTGCATCTAGCCAAGTAAAACCTTTTGGGCATAGTAGCAGTGTCTGGTAGTAAGTGGAGTAGCCCATCTGCACCAAGCTACACCACCTTTGTATTTAATAACATTTTTTTACTGCATCTAGCCCAGTAAATCCTCTTGGGCCTGTAGCAGTGTCTGTTACTCATTGTAGTAGCCCATCTGTACCAAGCTACACCACCTTTGTATTTAATAACAATTTTTTACTGCATCTAGCCCAGTAAATCCTTTTGGGCCTGTAGCAGTGTCTGTTACTCATTGTAGTAGACCATCTGTACCAAGCTATACCACCTTTGTATTTAATAACAATTTTTTACTGCATCTAGCCCAGTAAATCCTTTTGGGCCTGTAGCAGTGTCTGTTACTCATTGTAGTAGCCCATCTGTACCAAGCTACACCACTTTTGTATTTAATAACAATTTTTTACTGCATCTAGCCAAGTAAAACCTTTTGGGAATACTAGCAGTGTCTGGTAGTCAGTGGAGTAGCCCATCTGTACCAAGCTACACCACCTTTGTATTTAATAACAATTTTTTACTGCATCTAGCCCAGTAAATACTTTTAGGCCTGTAGCAGTGTCTGTTACTCATTGCAGTAGCCCATCTGTTCCAAGCTACGCCACCTTTGTATTTAATAACAATTTTTTACTGCATCTCGCCCAGTAAATCCTTTTGGGCCTGTAGCAGTATCTGTTACTCATTGTAGTAGCCCATCTGTACCAAGCTACACCACCTTTGTATTTAATAACAATTTTTTACTGCATCTAGCCCAATAAATCCTTTTGGGCCTGTAGCAGTGTCTGTTGTGAATTGTAGTAGCTCATCTGTACCAAGCTACACCACCTGTGTATTTAATAACAAGTTTTTACTGCATTTAGCCAAGTAAAACCTTTTGGGCATAGTAGCGGTGTCTGGTAGTCAGTGGAGTAGCCCATCTGTACCAAGCTATACCACCTTTGTATTTAATAACAATTTTTTACTGCATCTAGCCCAGTAAATACTTTTGGGCATAGTAGTAGTGTCTGTTACTCATTGTAGTAGCCCATCTGTACCAAGCTACACCACCTTTGTATTTAATAACAATTTTTTACTGCATCTAGCCAAGTAAAACCTTTTGGGCCTGTAACAGTGTCTGTTTCTCATTGGAGTAGCGTATCTGTACCAAGCTACACCACCTTTGTATTTAATAACAATTTTTTACTGCATCTAGCCAAGTAAAACCTTTTGGGCCTGTAGCAGTGTCTGTTACTCATTGGAGTAGCCCATCTGTACGGATATGCAGCGATACCAAATAACCAATGGTGCACACGCTTATGGCCTCCGTATTGGGCAGAACAAGTGCTGACACAAAAACAGACACTCCTGGAACTCTTCTCAATAGTGGTAGCAATAGAAATATGGGGCACGAGCCTGGCTAACAAAAATATACGCTTCATAACAAAAAATACCAGCCCAGCGCACTGCATTAATAAGATGGCATCGTCTCTCCCAGTACAAGGCCTACATACGCCGGCTAGCATTCCTGTGCCTAAAGCACAATGTATGGGTCCGCGCTAGCCACGATGCTGAGGGGTCTAACGGTGCTGCTAACGCTTTATCACAATTCAATTGGCAGATTTTCACAGAGCTCCTCCCCAACGCCCACCCATCGGGCAACAGTTGACCACCCTCCCTATGGGATCTAGTGGTGAATAGTTGATGCCATTAATCAGAGCGTCAGTTGCCCTGTCGACGTGGCAAGCATACGGTAAGGCATGGGAAGAGTGGACACGACTAGTAGCAGGCAGACGGGTTGACCTATGTGAACAAGCCAGATTACAAGTCACCATAGAATTTCTCCACCAGCTAATGATGAGGGGCATATCAGGGGCATCAGCGCAGCAGTGTCTGACCGAAGTAGCATTTAACTTCCAACTACTGAATTGGGGAGATGTGACAAAGAGATTCATCATCAGACAATCCATAAAAGGGTGGAAAAGGGGTCAGCCAAGTCAGGAGAGTAGACGTCCCGTCCCGTGTCACTAAAACTGATTTCTCACATCATATCCCTAACACCATTAACATGACACTCACAATTTGAAGCAACACTACTGTCTACTGCATTTGCGATCGCCTTCTTCGGGGCACTATGCATAAGCGAATTAGTCCCTCAATCCAAAATTACCACCAGTGGAGGCTTATTACACCAGGACGTAGTCATAGCCAATAATGCAATATGTCTACGCATGCGCAAATCGAAAACGGTTCCAGCGGGGAGGGGCACTTGGGTACTTCTACAACCCACAAACGGTACACTGAGTCGGGTAACAATAGTAAAAACATATATTACCATCAGATCACACAGTAATTTCTTACTATCACTCATTGATGGAACGCCATTATCAAGATACAAGTCCCAAGCTATATTTAATAAATGCCTAACATCGGCAGGGAACCACCCCAATGATTACGGGACACACTCATTCCGCATAGGCACGGCCACGGAAGCAGCAAGAGCAGGACTGTCTGAAACGGAAGTTCAGAGGATAGGGAGATGGAGATCCACGTGTTTGGCGAGATACATAAGACCGGACTTGTTATCCTAACGTGGTTTGTTTCTTTTACAGGTGACACTAAGCCAACAGTGTGGGTGATAGGCCACTCGTATATATATTGGGCAGAAAAAAGGGCGAAAGTCCGCCCAGGCGGGAGAAAATTAGAGTTTCATAACATATATTTCAACTGGAGCGGTATTAGAGGCCTGCAATGGCCACAGGTACTAATGGAGGTAATCAAGGTAGGGAGAGAGGCAAGAGGTCCGGTCATCTTAGTTATACAGGCCGGGGGAAACTACCTAGGTCATCACAAGAGCGCATAACTAATGGCAATAATGAAACTAGACACTGAGCGCTTCAGAGAATTTTTCACAAAACTAACTATAGTATGGTCAGAGATTGTGCCGATAGCGGTATGGCAAGGTGCGCGAGACATCACGGCCATCGAACGGACAAGGCGGGTAATAAATATTCAGATGGCAAAATTTAGAAGAGACAGAGGCGGTGTAGTGATACGACACTGACAACTGGAAGGAGATAAAGCAGGCCTCATACGGCCCGACGGTGTTCACTTAATGGATATTGGACTGGACATATTCCTATCAGGACTCCAGGATGGAGTGAAGCAAGCATTAAGAGTGATGGATGGGGGTCAGAGTCCTGCATACGAATACGCAGGATCCTCCGCGGACTGGAAATAGAAAGGACATGTTGGAGAGTTACACTTGTTGGCCAACTTGCCGGTGTGGAGACAAAGGGCATGCTGCAACAAGCTGAATTATTTTAGAAATAAAATGCCTTTCTAATGGAATGAGTATAAAGAGTTAATAAAGCTGTGACCGATCCTCACCCATCCAGTTGTAAGAGTTACATTATTGTATTGTCAAGAAAAGGGGGGCGGTAGGGGGGCTGAGCCTCTGGGTTTGGTTGGGGGTCCCCACAGTCTGCCTAGGCTAGATGCAGTTAAAAATTCTTATTAGATACACAGGCGGTGTTGCTTGCTTCAGAGCTGGGCTACTACACTGACTAGCAGACACTGAAGCTTTGGAGCAGACCTCTGAGTAAACAGCTCTTCAGACTCAACCATCTGTGTTACCCCAAGCCATAGTGTATGTAGTTTCTTACGGTTAAATGGGGGGGGGGAGCGACCCAACCCACCTGCAATTGACGATGCCAATGTCACGTAAAACACAGCAAGGGGACTCCAAAAAGAGTCTCCATTTTTTCCAAAAATTGTGGCACAGACACCACTTAAGTGGAATCAATTGCCCCAGAGTTGCTTAAAACGGTTGGTGAGGTGATTTTACCAAATCCTCAAGCTTTTAGTCTCCCCAGGATGACACAGGGGTAGAAAAGTCTTTGCGGATCCATGATTTGTTCATCTTTATGAACGTGAGTCTGTCTACATTCTCAGTGGACAGCCGCGTTCGCTTATCTGTCAGCACACCACAAGCAGCGCTGAACACACGTTCAGAGAGAACGCTGGCTGCAGGGCATGACATGATCTCCAAGGCGTGAGTGGCGAGCTCCAGCCATTTTTCGAGATTGGAAGCACAAAATGAGCAAGGGTCCAGTGACACAGTCATGGCTTCAATGTTTACTTGGAGATACTCCTGTACCATCCTCTCTAGGCGTTGACTATGTGTCAGACTTCTTGTCTCCTGTGGCCTTGCAAAGGATGGTCTAAAAAAGTGGTGAAACGATTCCACAAAATTGCTGTTACCAGCAGATACTGTGTTACTGTTACAGTTTGAGTGATGAAGACTCGACAGTCCCACGGTTGGCAAGTTAGAACTGTGAGATTCACTACGTGCACCACTGGTGTTTTGTGGAAAAGCACATGTAAGATTCTGCAACAGCCTCTGCTGATACTCCTGCATGCGTGAATCCCTTTCGATGGCAGGAATTATTTCGGCAAATTTACTTTTGTACCGGGGATCTAAGAGTGTGGCAACCCAGTAGTCGGGATTACTTCGAATTCTGACAATCCGAGGGTCATGTTGCAGGTAGTGGAGCAAGAAGGCACTTATGTGTCTTGCACATCCAGGAGGACCAAGTCCTTGTTGTGTTGGTAGCAAGTTAAGAATCATGCTTCCTTCCTCTGCCCTCTACCCCCAACCTCGCACAACAGAAATGTGATCAAGGTCTCCCTTATCTGATGAGTCTTCCATGCCCATCGCCAGTTCGTCCTCCACTTCTTCCTCGGCTCCTGCACCTTCCTCAACAGTTTGGCTGCTACCATGCGCCCTGGTTAATCCCTCTCCCCCACCCTCCCATGCCTGCCGCCTTGGTGTTGCCGACCGTCTGGACCTTGGAGATGTTATCCCTTCCGCATACGACTCCTCCTCTACTTCCTCCACCTCCTCTTGTTGTTAGAACCCTCCTGTTAGTTTTTGCTATCTTGTGTTTTGCGGTCACATGACCAGCTGCCTATATATTCCAGCTCCGCCCTTCTGGCTTTGCTGGACTTCAGTGTTATTTGCCTGTCTCTCTAGCCAGGTGCTTTGTTGCCTATCTCTGTCTAGTTTGCTTGGTCCTCTGGGACCTCTAGTACTTTTTGTCAGTTTGTCTTTTTGCTCTGCAACAACTTCTGTTAGGAGGTGTCCCATTTTTGTCCCAGTCCTTAGTTCTTTTAGGGACCCCTCCCTTTATTCTATAGGTCTCCGTTCAGACTAGCCGAGGACGAAGGCGGGTCTGTTCACAAGGAACAGGCTGCCCGCTACATCGTAGGGATTCAGCTTAGTCTTACTGTGGGGACAGCTTTTCCCATTCTTTCCTTAGTTTATGTTGCAGATCATAACACTTGTCCCACCACCTGACTCCGAATTCTGTTTAACGTGAGCTCCAGCATGTAAATCACCGGAATAGTCATGCTGATAATGACATCGTCAGCACTAAACATCTTCGTTGCCATTTCAAAACTGTGCAGAAGTGTGCATAGGTCCCTGATCTGAGACCACTCCTGCAGCGTGATTTGCCCCACCTCTGGATCTCGTTGGCCCAGGCTTTACGTCAGAACGTAATGCACCAGGGCTTGTCGGTGCTGCCACAATAGCTGCAACATGTGCAGAGTTGAATTCCATCGTGTCGGCACATCGCATTTCAGCCGGTGAACTGGCAGGCCCAACGACTTCTGTAGAGATGTAAGTCGTTGAGCTGCGGGATGCAAACGGTGGAAGTGAGCACACAGCGACCGTGCCCTCTGCAGAAGGCCATCTAGTCCGGGATAGTGGGCTAAAAATTGCTGGACAACCATGTTCAACACGTGAGCCATACAAGGCACATGTGTGACATTGCCCCGGCGAAGGGCCACACCCAGGTTTGCAGCATTGTCACACACGGCCTTCCCTGGTTGCAGGTCCAGTGGAGACAACCATTCATGAAACTGGGTCTCCAGAGCTGACCACAACTCCTCAGCTGTGTGACTCACATTTCCCAGACATTTCAAAGTAAACACCCCCTGATGCAGATGAGCCCTGCTGCCAGCATAGTAAGGAGGTGTGCAGGATTCCTTCTGCGCAGTTAGAAAGCGGGTGGCATTACCAGACAGGCTTTGGGTGCAGGTGGAGGACCGAGAGGAGGTTGAATGAGGCAGAAGCAGTGGAGGAACTTCTAGATAAAGAGGGCGCACAACTCGTGGGGACGGCAAGACTTGGACAGCAGCCCCTTGTCCTGCTGTCACCATAGTTACCCAGTGCCCAGTCGGCGACATGTAACGCCCCTGTCCATGCCTACTGGTCCAAGTGTCTCTGGTGAAATGCACCCTGTCACACACAGAGTTTCTCAAGGAAGCGGTGATGTTGTGTGCGACATGCTGGTGTAGTGCAGGCACACCTTTCTTTGAGAAGTAGTGCTGACTGGGCATCTGGTACTGGGGCACTGCGACGGACATAAGGTCTCGAAAATCCTCTTTGTCCACCAGGCGGAAAGGCAGCATTTCTGTAGCCAACAGCTTGCAGATGGTGAAATTCAACCTCTTAGCTTTGTCATGGCTAGGAGGAAGTGGTCTTTTACTTGTCCATATCTGAGGGACCGAGGGCTGGCTGTTGTGCTTAGACGGGGTTGAGTAGGGTGTCCCCAGCAAACTGCCGGTCTGTGAGGAAGATGCAGGCGGAAAAGTTAGGTTGCCTTGATCCAAAGGTGGGGCTCTCGATGTCGGAGAGCGCTCAACACCAGCTGGTGTTTCCACTTCCAAATGAAATGATGACCTGCCAATCACACTGGCTGTTGCGGGTAAAGAGGTGGCAGGTCTGCGTCCAAAAACATGTGTGACTGCTGTCCCCCCAGTCACAGAGGATGAAGAGGCCGTGGATGCACAAGATGTGGCAGACGGTGGTTGGCCCGGCCCGCTAGGCCGCACTGTAGCACAGTGAGCTTCCCACTGCAACTTATGCTTCATATCCATGTGACGGTTCATGCATGAAGTACTCAAGCCATGGATTTCTTGGCCTCTACTTAGCTTTTGGTGACAAATATTACAGATAACACGAATTGGGTCATCCTTTTCGATCTGAAAAAATGCCCAGGCTATGCAAGGCTTAGAGCCCATGCGACCTGAAGAGCCACCACGACTTGTGGTCAGAGGCAGAGTTGTGGTTGAGGATACAGTTGTTGACGTGCTTCCAGTACTCCGTCTCCGTCCAGGAAGGCGCAACCTAACCTCGTCGTCAATAACATCCTCCTCCACCTCCTCTGCTGACCTCATCGACTGGCTGACTGTGGGTTGACAGTAAGTGGGATCTCCAACCTCGTCATCATCACCCTGTGTGTTCACACACCTGTCGTCCTCAGAGCCAACCTCTTTGTAGCGTCGGCGTCCCTGCCTCCAGCTAGGCAGGGATGCTGTTCCCCTCACCTCTCTGCTCCGTGCCCGGCGGCTTCCTCCCGCTCTGCTTGCAGCGCCCGCTCTCCCCCGGTCACTGTGCTTAGGGCACGCGCGTGCGCGCTCCCCCTCTCTTAAAGGGGCCGCGCGCGTCGCCCTAAGGAGTCCCCGGCCAATGGCCGGAGGATCCCTCCATATATAAGGCACCTCCTCCAAAATGGAGGTGCCCGAGCAATGTTGTTGCACTGTTCACTACTCTGCTTCAGCCCTCAGGTCCCGTTTCCAGTTACCTGCCAGTTTCCTGCCAGTTTCCTGCCAGTTTGCTGTCTGATTCCTGCCTGTTATCCGCTTACCCGTTTGCTAGCCTGAGGTCCGACGGTCTGCCTTCCGACTCCTGTCAGTCTGTCTATGGACCAGCTAACCCGCTCACCTGGGAGCGCTCATCTGCTACCTGCCTGTTAGCCTACCTGGAGGCTCCGCTGTCACGTGCTGTGACCACCTGCCAGTCCAGAGACTCTTGCCCGCTCACCTGGGAGCGCTCATCTGCTACCTGCCTGTTAGCCTACCTGGAGGCTCCGCCATCGCGTGCTGTGAGCACCTGCCAGTCCAGAGACTCTTGCCCGCTCACTTGGGAGCGCTCATCTGCTACCTGCCTGTTAGCCTACCTGGAGGCTCCGCCGTCACGTGCCGTGACCACCTGCCAGTCCAGAGACTCTTGCCCGCTCACCTGGGAGCGCTCTTTTGCTACCTGCCTGTTAGCCTACCTGGAGGCTCCGCCATCACATGCTGTGACCACCTGCTTATCCAGAGACTCTCGCCTGCTCACCTGGGAGCACTCATCTGCCATCTGCCTGCTAGCCTACCTGGAGGCTCAGCCGTCACAGGTCGTACCTGCCCGTTTACCCAGAGACTGTCCCGGTCACTTGCTGTGACCTCCTGCCCGTTTACCCAGAGACTGTCCCGGTCACTTGCCGTGACCTCCTGCCCGTTTACCCAGAGACTGTCCCGGTCACCTGCTGTGACTGCCTGCCTGTCTTCCCTGGTCGCCACCCGCTTCCTTACAAGGACCGCCCCCTTGTATAAGTTGCTCAGAGGTTCCGCCTCCCAGACCCGTTACAGTTTGCTCGGGCCATGGAACCCGGTGGCACCCAAGCTCCCTCGCTCTCGGACCTTTGTCATGAACTGTCCCGACAGAGGTCTCAACAGGAGTCCATCCTGGGTCACCTGCGGAATGTCAATACTCGCCTGGACACTTTGACTGCCCCACCAGCAACCACCGCTAGTGTCATGACTCACAGCCCGACTGCTCCGCTGCCCACCAATACCATAGTATCCTGCTCTGGAATCCGGCTTTCTGCTCCTCCTCGCTTCGGAGGCGACTCCGCTCAAGCTCGGGGCTTCATTAACCAGTGCACCCTGCACTTTGAACACCAGTCCCACCAGTTTAATTCCGACCGGGCCAAAGTAGCCTTCATCATGTCCCATCTCACGGGAGAGGCACTGGCTTGGCTAAATCCTCTATGGGAGAGAGGAGACCCTCTGGTGTCCGACCTGCCAGCCTTTCTCACGGCTTTCCGGAAGGTCTTCGACGAACCCGGACTGAAGACCTCATCCGCCTCATCTCTGCTACGCCTCCGTCAAGGGAGTCTCACCGTGGGCCAATATGCCATACGGTTCCGTACCCTTGCTTGGGAGCTGGCCTGGGATAATGACGCCCTGGTGTCCGTCTTCTGGGAGGGTCTGTCCGGCCGTATTAAAGATGAACTCGCCGGTCGGGACATTCCTACCACTCTCGACGACTTGATTACACTTGCCACCCGGATTGACATCCGGTTCCAGGAGCGCGCTAGGGAGGTCACCCGTGAGAGGAGGATTCCACGTCTAGTCCCTACCTTCCAGAGACCCGTCACTCCCTCTGTTACTCCCCAGGCACACTCACCTGAGCCTATGCAGGTCGACCAGACCAAGATGGTCAAGACCCGTCAAGACTTACATCGTGCCGAGGGGAGCTGTTTCTACTGTGGCAGTAAGGAGCACCGGATCCGTTCCTGCCCTGAGAGGTCGGGAAACGCCTGTGTCTAGGATCGCTCAGAGAGGTCGCCCTAGACAAAAGTAAACCCTCTCCATCCCTGATGCTGTCTGTTTCTATCTTCTGCGGAGAGAACCGCTATTTTGAACTGGCTCAACTTGACTCTGGAGCTGCTGGAAATCTCATCTCTCAATCCCTGGTAGAAAAATACCACATTCCCACCAAACCTCTGGCCGTACCTTTATCTGTCGCCGCCGTGGATGGGGGTCTCTTACCACATCCCATCCAACTCATCACCGAATCTCTGACTCTACAGGTGGGAATGCTGCATTCTGAGAGCATCTCCTTTCATGTTCTGCCTGGACTCTCTCACGCACTATTGCTTGGCCTGCCTTGGCTCCAGAAACATGCACCCGTGCTTGACTGGCAGTCCGGAGAGGTCCTTCGCTGGGGACAGGACTGCCATAAGACTTGTCTAGTTCCCGTTCGTCCTGCCCGTCCTTCTCCTTCCCCAGCCAATCTGCCCGGTCTTCCGGTTCCCTATTTGTCTTATGCGGATGTCTTCAATAAAAAAGAGGCAGAGACTTTACCTCCTCATAGACCATACGACTGCCCAATCGACCTGATGCCCGGCTCTACTCCTCCCCGTGGGCGAATCTACCCTTTGTCCGCTGCTGAAACCCGGTCCATGTCTGAATATATTGAGGAGAACCTGGCCCGGGGATTTATCCGGAAATCTACCTCCCCGGCGGGAGCAGGCTTCTTCTTTGTCAAAAAGAAGGACGGCTCACTCCGTCCATGTATAGACTATAGAGGCCTAAACCAGATTACTGTGAAGAATAAATTCCCCCTTCCGCTTATTCCTGAATTATTTGACCGTCTGAGGGGGGCTAGAATCTTCACCAAACTGGATCTCCGTGGGGCGTATAACCTGGTCCGTATCCGTCAGGGGGATGAGTGGAAGACGGCATTCAATACCCGGGACGGCCACTATGAGTACCTTGTGATGCCCTTCGGTCTCTGTAACGCTCCTGCCGTCTTTCAAGAGTTGGTCAATGACATCTTCCGTGATCTTCTCTACTCCTGCGTGGTGGTGTACCTGGACGATATCTTGGTCTTCTCTCCGGATCTTCCTACTCACCGGAGGGACGTTCGTCAGGTCCTGCTCAGGCTCAGGCAGAACCACCTCTACGCTAAATATGAGAAGTGCATCTTTGAGCAGACCTCTCTTCCATTTCTGGGCTACATAATCTCTCAGACAGGTCTACAAATGGATCCTGAGAAACTGTCTGCCATCCTGAAGTGGCCCCGACCAGAGGGGTTGAAGGCTATTCAGCGGTTCCTGGGCTTCGCCAACTATTACCGCCTGTTCATACGGCACTTCTCTTCCCGGACAGCCCCTATCTCTGCTCTCACCCGTAAAGGTACGAACCCCAGAGAATGGCCGCCCGAAGCAGAGGAGGCATTTCTTTCCTTAAAACAGGCCTTCCTCTCCGCCTCGGTGTTTCATCGTCCGGACGGCAACAAACAATTCTTCCTAGAAGTTGACGCCTTCTCCTCCGGAGCTGGGGCGGTACTTACCCAAAAATCTTCTTCCGGAAGAAAGGTAACCTGCGGCTTTTTCTCCAAACTTTTCTCCTCTTCTGAGCGCAATTATTCTATAGGAGACCGAGAATTGTTGGCCATTAAGATGGCACTGGAGGAGTGGCGTTACCTGCTCGAGGGGGGTCTCCACCCGGTAATAATTTACACTGACCACAAGAACTTGGCATATCTCCAGAGCGCCCAGAGACTTAACCCGCGGCAAGCCCGGTGGTCTTTGTTTTTTGCCCGCTTTGATTTTATTCTTCATTTTCGTCCGGCTGACAAAAACATCAAAGCTGACGCCCTGTCCCGATCCTTTCTGGTGTCTGATCTTGAGGAGGAGCCTAAACACATCATCGATCCCGCCAGAGTAATGCAGGTAGCCCCCGTGGGCCTAAATCGTCTCCCTCCCGGTAAGACGTTCATAACGGAGTCCGATCGGGAGAAGATTCTACACTGGGCTCACTTGTCTAAGCTAGCTGGGCACGCCGGTCAGAAAAAGACCCTCCAGTTTATTACCCGGCACTACTGGTGGCCTACCCTGCACAAGGATGTAATTGACTTTGTTTCTGCCTGTGTGTCCTGCGCCCGCAACAAAGTTCCGAGACACCTGCCTGCCGGCCGCCTTCTTCCTCTGCCTGTGCCTGCTGCCCCGTGGCAACATATAGCCATGGACTTCATAACAGATCTCCCTGTCTCTGCCGGTTGTACGGTCATTTGGGTGGTCGCTGACCGCTTTTCCAAAATGGCTCATTTTATTCCCCTGCCAGGCCTCCCGTCTGCTCCCGAGCTAGCTAAAGACTTTATCCGCCACATCTTCCGTCTCCATGGTCTGCCTCTCCACATCGTGTCGGATCGTGGGGTTCAGTTCACCTCACGCTTCTGGAGAGCCACATGTAAACTCGACGTCACCCTGGACTTCTCCTCCGCTTACCACCCACAGTCCAATGGTCAAGTGGAGCGGATCAATCAGAATTTGACCAGTTACCTCCGGCACTTCGTTAGTGCCCACCATTCAGACTGGGTGGATCTCCTACCATGGGCCGAGTTCTCTTACAACAATCACGAGAGCGAATCTTTTTCTAAATCCCCGTTTTTTGTAGTCTTCGGTCAGCATCCTCGGATCCCTTTTCCTGTCTCCACCTCTGTGGACAACCCGGCCGCGGAATCTCTCGTTAGCAAATTTTCCTCCATTTGGGAGAGTACCCGATCCGCACTCCTTCAGTCGTCCGAGCGGATGAAGAGACACGCCGACAAAAAACGCCTGGATTCCAGACAATTTCGTCCCGGAGATAAAGTCTGGCTCTCATCCAAATATGTCCGGCTCAAGATTCCTTCCTATAAGTTAGGGCCTCGGTTCATCGGCCCACTGGAGGTTATCAAACAGATCAACCCGGTGGCCTATAAATTGAAACTCCCGGCCAACTTACGGATCCCTAACTCCTTCCATGTATCTCTTCTCAAACCCGTGGTACTTAACTCCTTTTCCAAGTCTACAGGTACGCCTCCTGCTCCGGTTTCTGCTGAAGACGAGTTTGAGGTAGAGAACATTCTGGCCACCAAAAGGGTAAGAGGAAAGACCTTTTTTCTACTGGATTGGAAGGGGTTTGGTCCTGAGGAGAGAACATGGGAGCCCCGGGAGAACATCCATGCCCCTCTCATCCTTGCTAAATTTCTGTCTGGCCTAAAAAAGGGGGGGCCTAAAGGGGGGGGTACTGTAGCATCGGCGTCCCTGCCTCCTGCTAGGCAGGGACGCTGTTCCCCTCACCTTTCTGCTCCGTGCCCGGCGGCTTCCTCCCGCTCTGCTTGCAGCGCCCGCTCTCCCCCGGTCACTGTGCTTAGGGCGCGCGCGCGCTTCCCCTCTCTTAAAGGGGCCGCGCGCGTCGCCCTAAGGAGTCCCCGGCCAATGGCCGGAGGATCCCTCCATATATAAGGCACCTCCTCCAAAATGGAGGTGCCCGAGCAATGTTGTTGCACTGTTCACTACTCTGCTTCAGCCCTCAGGTCCCGTTTCCAGTTACCTGCCAGTTTCCTGCCAGTTTCCTGCCAGTTTGCTGTCTGATTCCTGCCTGTTATCCGCTTACCCGTTTGCTAGCCTGAGGTCCGACGGTCTGCCTTCCGACTCCTGTCAGTCTGTCTATGGACCAGCTAACCCGCTCACCTGGGAGCGCTCATCTGCTACCTGCCTGTTAGCCTACCTGGAGGCTCCGACGTCACGTGCTGTGACCACCTGCCAGTCCAGAGACTCTTGCCCGCTCACCTGGGAGCGCTCATCTGCTACCTGCCTGTTAGCCTACCTGGAGGCTCCGCCGTCACGTGCTGCGACCACCTGCCAGTCCAGAGACTCTTGCCCGCTCACCTGGGAGCGCTCATCTGCTACCTGCCTGTTAGCCTACCTGGAGGCTCCGCCGTCACATGCTGTGACCACCTGCTTATCCAGAGACTCTCGCCTGCTCACCTGGGAGCACTCATCTGCCATCTGCCTGCTAGCCTACCTGGAGGCTCAGCCGTCACAGGTCGTACCTGCCCGTTTGCCCAGAGACTGTCCCGGTCACTTGCCGTGACCTCCTGCCCGTTTACCCAGAGACTGTCCCGGTCACTTGCTGTGACCTCCTGCCCGTTTACCCAGAGACTGTCCCGGTCACTTGCCGTGACCTCCTGCCCGTTTACCCAGAGACTGTCCCGGTCACCTGCTGTGACTGCCTGCCTGTCTTCCCTGGTCGCCACCCGCTTCCTTACAAGGACCGCCCCCTTGTATAAGTTGCTCAGAGGTTCCGCCTCCCAGACCCGTTACACTCTTCCTGCCCTGACCGAAAAGTCAAGTTGTCGCTCCAATCAGGTATTTGAGTCTCATCATCGTCTTCATCATTGTCTCCACCAACAGGAGTTGCAGTTTGGGAACGAGGGTCTACATTATACTCAGAACCTTCTTCATCTGGTCCTGGATCTGACTCATAAAGATTCTGGGCATCAGTGCAGATCATTTCATCGTCTGGATTAACAGAAGCTCTGGAGCAGACCTCCGTTTCCCAGGCTATAGCATGAGTAAACAGCTGTGCAGACTCAACCATCTGTGTTACTCCATACTCAGACGGGCAGCTGGAGACTTGGGAGCTGTGAGGAAGCAAGTGTGATTGGGGTGACACCTCTGAGGACTGGAGTATTTGTGATGTTGAAGTTGAGGTGGAGGAGAGCCCACTTGAAGGAGCACTTGATATCCGTTGAAGCACCTGCTGTTTTTGTGCCTCATCTGGAATTTGTAGCGATGGGCGTGTCCGGAAGAATGGGATCGTATCACATTGTCCACGAAAAGAAGTAGACATCTTAATTTGGCTGGAAGATGGTCTTTCTTCTGCAGATGTTAATCTCCCCCCACCGCGGGGGGGCTCGACCCACCAGCGGACAGGCACCAGTATTGGGAGAGGCGGGTTGGCCGTCAGGGTCCACCGCGGCTCTGGCACAAACCCGGCGACACGGAGGTCGCACGGGCAGGAACGGACTGGCCGTGTCGGCTTCGCACTCCAGCGTAGTCCCTCTGCCCGCTCGCGCCCGTAACCTCAAAGGGATGTGCAAGCGGCTTTTCTTCCCAGGGCTGTTCCCCGCCCAGCAGGAACGTGGGGGAGCTTAGGTCGGCCTTCCACTGTAGTCCCTTACCTCCCTCGCCCTCTTTCCTTCTTCCGTTCTTCATCTAACCCCTCAGCTCTGTGGTGTCCCCTCTCCCTCCAGCTCTCTCCTTCTCACAGGTGGACTACCGCCATTCTACCTAAAGATATTTCTTTTTTTAATTTTCTTGTCACGACGTCTGGGTGTTGGTAGGCTGATTTTAGATTTTTACTCCAGCCTTTCTTGATTTTAGAAGGGCATGATATGCCTATATCTGTGTCTCCCCTCCTTTTACTCCTCCACCTCTTTTCTTTTCGCATGACTATATGTACTTGTCACTTTTCCATGTGTTAGTTGTGTCTTCTGAGCAGTTTGTTAGCTTTTGGACACCTTTCAAGGTGTTTTCTATGTGTTTCTATGTGTTTTTGTTTGCCTGCCATTGGTTTTACAGGTGTTCAACGGTGTTCGACGAACAGTTCGACAAACAGTTCGGCGAACACACCGGTGTTCGACGAACCGAACCCGAACACTACAGGGGTGGCTCAACTCTATTTACTGGCCCTGCCTGAATGGCAAGCCTTTGCATGCTGCCCATTTATGGCTGTCTGTTCTGGTGGTGTATGTCAGACAGCTGGGGTTATCACAATACTGGTGAATCCCAATGTACTCATAAACAAGAGAAACAGGAAGGTACATATGTAGAAATGTGCACACCTCAATACATATTAAGTAAAAAAATACAAGCTTTATTATTAGAGATGAGCGGTGTTCGACTAGAACTGTTCGCCAATCTCAAATTCGAGCTGTTTTGGGCGGTGTTCGAGTTGTTCGACGAACCCGAACGATTTGCAAAAAATTCGGCTGTTCGAGGTTATGTTCGATAACTGTTCGTGCACCAAAAGCGTGTCCTGCATGTCTGGCGCTATTTAGAGCACCAATCATGCAGGGATTGTCTGCCACTCACTGTAATGCCACAGCCATGGTGGTTGTGGCATTACAGTGATTGCCCAAATCGATGGGAACAGTGCCAACAGTGAAACATGAAAAGCCGGCAATTCAGCAGCGGCATACACCTGTACCCGACAATTTAGAACCGAAAGAATAGAGCTTCACACATAGATTAGATAGATATAAACATGTCAGCCACATATATACGAAGTACAGTGAAAGTGCTGCTTACTGTACTTGTCATTTAGCGTAAAGGATTTATCAAAAAAAATAATAGTGTTTTCATGCACCGTCTCTTTAAAAAAGCCGGCCGGCAATTCAGCAGCGGTACCCGACAATTTATAACAGACAGAATAGAGCTTCACACATAGATTAGATAGATAGAAACATGTCAGCCACATATATACGAAGTACAGTGACAGTGTTGCTTACTGTACTTGTCATTTAGCGTAAAGGATTTATCAAAAAAAATAATAGTGTTTTCATGCACCGTCTCTTTAAAAAAGCCGGCCGGCAATTCAGCAGCGGTACCCGACAATTTAGAACAGACAGAATAGAGCTTCACACATAGATTAGATAGATAGAAACATGTCAGTCACATATATATGAAGTACAGTGATAGTGTTGGTTACTGTACTTGTCATTTAGTATTAAAATAAAGGATTTATTATTAAAAAAATTGGCGTGGGGTTCCCCTTAATTTTAGGCTCTAGCGGAGGTTAAGCAGACGGCTGGGGCAGATGTTTGAAGCCTGGGAAGGGGGTAATACCCACGGAGCTTCCCAGGCTACTAATATCAGCCCCCAGCTGAATACATAGCCTTTACTAGCTATTAAAATGGGGGACACCCCAAAAAAAATGACGTGGGGTCCCCCCTAATTTAATAGCTAGCAAAGGCTAGGCAGACAGCTGGGGGCTGATATTAATAGCCCAGGAAGGGAGCCATGAATATTGGCCCCCTCCCAGGCTAGAAACACCAGCCGTCAGCCGCCCCAGAAATGGCGCATTCATAGGATGCGCCAATTCTGGCACTTAGCCTCGCTCTTCCACGCTGCCCTGGTGCGGTGGCAGGGAGTAATAGGGTTGGGGTTGATGTCAGCTTATAATGCCAGCTGACATCAAGCCCAGGTTAGTAATGGAGAGGCGTCTATAAGACACCCCCATTACTAACCCCATAGTCAAAGTTAAAAAAAACACAAACACCCAGAATAAAGTCCTTTAATTGAAATAAAGACACAATCCTTTATTGTTCTAAATTAAACCATACTTACCATCACGCCCATTCCAGCTGAAGCCAACGATCTCCTGCAATAAAAGAAAAATAATAAAGCAACCTCATCCTTACCTTTCCATGGTTCCCACGACAGCTTCAGCTCTGCTACATCGAGATGACAGGCTGGACCGCAGCAGAACGCTGCCATCCAGCCTCTCATCCCGCAGACACTGAGAAGCGCAGGCTTGCTTGCGCTGCTCAGCGTCTCTCTGTGACGACATCCAGATGAGCCGAGTTCATGTCCAATGAACTCGGCTCACCTCATGCACGTCACTGACAGCGTGGGAAAATTCTCACGCTGAAGCGGTGAGTGCAGGAGAATTCTCCCACGCTGTCAGTGACGTGCATAAGGTGAGCTCATGTCCAATGAACTCAGCTCACCTCCTGCACGTCACTGACAGCGTGGGAGAATTCTCCTGCACTCAGCGCTTCAGCGTGAGAATTCTCCCACGCTGAAGCGCTGAGTGCAGGAGAATTTTCCCACGCTGTCAGTGACGTGCATAAGGTGAGCTCATGTCCAATGAACTCAGCTCACCTCCTGCACGTCACTGACAGCGTGGGAGAATTCTCCTGCACTCAGCGCTTCAGTGTGAGAATTCTCCCACGCTGAAGCACTGAGTGCAGGAGAATTTTCCCACGCTGTCAGTGACGTGCATGAGGTGAGCCGAGTTCATTGGACATTAACTCGGCTCATCTGGATGCCCTCACAGAGAGACACTGTGGAGCGCAAGCAAGCCTGCGCTTCTCAGTGTCTGCGGGATGAGAGGCTGGATGGCAGCGTTCTGCTGCGGTCCAGCCTGTCATCTCGATGTAGCAGAGCTGAAGCTGTCATGGGAACCATGGAAAGGTAAGGATGATGTTGCTTTATTATTTTTCTTTTATTTCAGGAGATCGTTGGCTTCAGCTGGAATGGGCGTGATGGTAAGTATGGTTTAATTTAGAACAATAAAGAATTGTGTGTTTATTTCAATTAAAGGACTTTTTTCTTGGTGTTTGTGTTTTTTTTAAATACTTTACTAGAAATTCATGGTGGTCATGTCTAATATTGGCGTGACCCCATGAATTTCGGGCTTAGGGCCAGCTGATAATGCCAAGCTGGCCCTAACCCCTTTATTACCCAGTGAGCCACCGCATCAGGGCCCTGGATGAGTTGGGTACAGCGCCAGAAGATGGCGCTTCTATGAACGCGCCATTTTCCGGGGTGGCTGCGGACTGCAATTTGCAGCGGGGGTGGCCCTGAAAGCTTGGGCCTCCCTGCGCTGCGGATTCCAGCCCCCAGCTGCCTAGTTGTACCTGGCTGGACACAAAAACAGGGCGAAGCCCCACGTCAATTTTCTTTAAATTATTTCATGAAATAATTAAGAAAAAAAGGGCTTCCCTATATTGTTGTGTCCGGCCAGGTACAAATAGGCAGCTGGTGGTTGGGGGCAGCCCGTTCCTGCCTGCTGTACCTGGCTGGACACAAATATAGTGCGAAGCCCCACGTCAATTTTTTTTAAATTATTTCATGAATTTCCTGAAATAATTTAAAAAAATTGAAGTGGGGCTTCGCACTATATTTGTGTCCAGCCAGGTACAGCAGGCAGGAACGGGCTGCCCCCATCCACCAGCTGTCTATTTGTACCTGGCCGGACACAACAATATAGGGAAGCCCTTTTTTTCTTAATTATTTCATGAATTTCATGAAATAATTAAAAAAAAAGTACGTGGGGCTTCGCCCTATTTTTGTGTCCAGCCAGGTACAACTAGGCAGCTGGGGGCTGGAATCTGCAGCGCAGGGAGGCCCAAGCTTTCTGGCCCCCCCCCCGCTACAAATTGCAGTCCGCAGCCACCCCGGAAAATGGCGCATTCATAGAAGCGCCATCTTCTGGCGCTGTACCCAACTCATCCAGGGCCCTGGTGCGGTGGCTCACTGGGTAATAAAGGGGTTAGGGCCAGCTTGGTATTATCAGCTGGCCCCAAGCCCAAAATTCATGGGGTCACGCCAGTATTAGACATGACCGCCATGAATTTCTAGTAAAGTATTTAAAAAAAACACAACACCCAGAATAAAGTCCTTTAATTGAAATAAAGACACAATTCTTTATTGTTCTAAATTAAACCATACTTACCATCACACCCATTCCAGCTGAAGCCAACGATCTCCTGCAATAAAAGAAAAATAATAAACCAACCTCATCCTTACCTTTCCATGGTTCCCACGACAGCTTCAGCTCTGCTACATCGAGATGACTGGCTGGACCGCAGCAGAACGCTGCCATCCAGTCTGTCATCCCGCAGACACTGAGAAGCGCAGGCATGCTTGCGCTCCTCACTGTCTCGCTGTGACGGCATCCAGATGAGCCGAGGTCATGTCCAATGAACTCGGCTCACCTCATGCACGTCACTGACAGCGTGGGAAAATTCTCACGCTGAAGTGCTGAGTGCAGGAGAATTCTCCCACGCTGTCAGTGATGTGCATGAGGTGAGCTCATGTCCAATGAACTCAGCTCACCTCCTGCACGTCACTGACAGCGTGGGAAAATTCTCCTGCAATCAGCGCTTCAGCGTGAGAATTTTCCCACGCTGTCAGTGACGTGCATGAGGTGAGCCGAGTTCATTGGACATGAACTCGGCTCATCTGGATGTCGTCACAGAGAGACGCTGAGCAGCGCAAGCAAGCCTGCGCTTCTCAGTGTCTGCGGGATGAGAGGCTGGATGGCAGCGTTCTGCTGTGGTCCAGCCTGTCATCTCGATGTAGCAGAGCTGAAGCTGTCGTGGGAACCATGGAAAGGTAAGGATGAGGTTGCTTTATTATTTTTCTTTTATTGCAGGAGATCGTTGGCTTCAGCTGGAATGGGCGTGATGGTAAGTATGGTTTAATTTAGAACAATAAAGGATTGTGTCTTTATTTCAATTAAAGGACTTTATTCTGGGTGTTTGTGTTTTTTTTAACTTTGACTATGGGGTTAGTAATGGGGGTGTCTTATAGACGCCTCTCCATTACTAACCTGGGCTTGATGTCAGCTGGCATTATAAGCTGACATCAACCCCAACCCTATTACTCCCTGCCACCGCACCAGGGCAGCGTGGAAGAGCGAGGCTAAGTGCCAGAATTGGCGCATCCTATGAATGCGCCATTTCTGGGGCGGCTGACGGCTGGTGTTTCTAGCCTGGGAGGGGGCCAATATTCATGGCTCCCTTCCTGGGCTATTAATATCAGCCCCCAGCTGTCTGCCTAGCCTTTGCTAGCTATTAAATTAGGGGGGACCCCACGTCATTTTTTTGGGGGGGTCCCCCATTTTAATAGCTAGTAAAGGCTATGTATTCAGCTGGGGGCTGATATTAGTAGCCTGGGAAGCTCCGTGGGTATTACCCCCTTCCCAGGCTTCAAACATCTGCCCCAGCCGTCTGCTTAACCTCCGCTAGAGCCTAAAATTAAGGGGAACCCCACGCCAATTTTTTTAATAATAAATCCTTTATTTTAATACTAAATGACAAGTACAGTAACCAACACTATCACTGTACTTCATATATATGTGACTGACATGTTTCTATCTATCTAATCTATGTGTGATGCTCTATCTTTCTGTTCTAAATTGTCGGGTACCGCTGCTGAATTGCCGGCCGGCTTTTTTAAAGAGACAGTGCATGAAAACACTATTATTTTTTTAAATAAATCCTTTACACTAAATGACAAGTACAGTAAGCAACACTATCACTGTACTTATTATATATGTGACTGACATGTTTCTATCTATCTAATCTATGTGTGAAGCTCTATTCTTTCTGTTCTAAATTGTCGGGTACAGATGCTGAATTGCCGGCCGGCTTTTTTAAAGAGACGGTGCATGAAAACACTAATATTTTTTTTAATAAATCCTTTACACTAAATGACAAGTGCAGTAACCAACACTGTCACTGTGCTTCTTATATGTGTGACTGACATGTTTCTATCTATCTAATCTATGTGTGATGCTCTATTCCTTCTTGTCTAAATTGTCGGGTACCGGTGTATGCCGCTGCTGAATTTGCCGGCCGGCTTTTTTAAAGAGAGTGTCTTCTGAGCAGTTTGTCAGCTTTTGGACACCTTTGCAGGTGTTTTCTATGTGTTTCTATGTGTTTTTGTTTGCCTGCCATTGGTTTTAACGGTGTTCGACGGTGTTCTAAGGTGTTCGACGAACAGTTCGACGAACAGTTCCTCGAACATCCCGGTGTTCGACGAACCGAACCGAACCCGAACACTACGGGGGTGGCTCAACACTATTTATTATACACTTTTAAAAACACTAAAACACAACACACATGATTATCAACACCCAAATACCACAATGCATGATTAGCCGTATACAGGATATAGATATCGTGAAAAATTTAAATTCATATAATAATCATATACAATTAATTGCAAGGAAAATATATAAAAATTCACAATAATAATAAATATCCTCTATCCTCAATGCCAATATTCAGTTCAGAGCTTCACCTTTCATATCACAGTACACCAAAAATACTCAATATAAACTGTAAAAAAAATTTTTTGCAAGCCCTCATTATATATCAGCCCAAACCGTGGACCAACCTTGCATATAGCAATTGCATGAATCTGTGTCCCTTAAGCATAGTCCAAATAAACAATACCACAATCAAATCAAAGGCATATAAATAATTATATCACTGCCCAATAACCAGATGAGGGTCGATTGGTAAAACCAATCATTGTATATACATAGCCATATCACCACTTATGGATCATGTGTGGATCGATTGATAAGCCCCGCGCGTATCACTGAGTAACACAGCTTCATGAGGGAGGTTATATGTGAGCCACTAAATGCAGCAGTATATATAACCCCATATAATTAGAACAATTCGTTACCCGTGGTTGCACAAACATGTGGTGTGCACAGGAGAGTCTTTTCAATAGGCGTCATGACAGACGCCCAGGCATGCACATTCTATACAGGAAGTGACCTCACATTGACCCTGATCGTAACGAGGGGAACTGATTCCACAGCGTCGTATCTCCAACAGTGAGGCGCTCTTCTTACTGCACAGATGCATGCAGGCAGCACGCATCAATGTTAAATAAGGTATATATACAGAGAACATGTCCATGACCCACAGTTCCTATATCCATCATAACTTGAGATCATTAATACAGAGTGGTTACATGTTTATTTTAGCAAGGTAAGTATTAAAGTTTCGTCAATTGGACTTAATATTAAAGTAACCACTCAACACTGTACTGTATGTTCTGGGAAATTGATATCCTCTACATGGACATATAGATATATATCCCAAAAGGGCTGTGCATCCTTTTCTTTAGTTTTTGAATCCCAATGTACTAGCACTTCACCTGACTCCTACTGTGATTGTTCAAATCCTGTGATTTAAATAAAGCTGTGGCTATTTTGTCTAGTGTTGAGCCACCCCCGTAGTGTTCGAGTTCGGTTCGGTTCGTCGAACACCCGTGTGTTCGCCGAACTGTTCGTCGAACTGTTCGTCGAACACCTTCGAACACCGTTAAAACCAATGGCAGGCAAACAAAAACACATAGAAACACATAGAAAACACCTTCAAAGGTGTCCAAAAGCTGACAAACTGCTCAGAAGACATAACTAACACAAGGAAAAGTGACAAGTACATATAGTCATGTGAAAAGAAAAGAGGTGGAGGAGTAAAAGGAGGGGGAGACACAGATATAGGCATGTCATGCCCTTCTAAAATCGAAAAAGTGAGAAGCCGACACGGCCAGTCCGTTCCTGCCTGTGCAACCTCTGTGTCGCCGGGTTTGTGCCAGAGCCGCGGTGGACCCTGACGGCCAGCCCCCCTATCCCAATACTGGTGCCTGTCCGCCGGTGGGTCGAGGCCCCCCACAGTGGGGGGGGGGGTAACATCTGCAGAAGAAAGACCATCTTCCAGCCAAACTAAGATGTCGACTTCTTTTCGTGGACAATGTGATACGATCCCATTCTTACGGACACGCCCATCGCTACAAATTCTAGATGAGGCACAAAAACAGCAGGTGCTTCAACGGATATCAAGTGCTCCTTCAAGTGGGCTCTCCATCACCTCAATTTCAACATCACAAATACTCCAGTCCTCAGAGGTGTCACCCCAATCGCACTTGCTTCCTCACAGCTCCCAAGTCTCCAGCTGCCCGTCTGAGTATGGGGTAACACAGATGGCTGAGTCTGCCCAGCTGTTTACTCATACTATAGCCTGGGAAACGGAGGTCTGCTCCAGAGCTTCTGTTAATCCAGATGAGGAAATGATCTGATCCGATGCCCAGAATCTTTATAAGTTGGATCCAGGACCAGATGAAGAAGTTTCTGAGCATAATGTAGACCCTTGTTCCCAAACTGTAACTCCTGTTGGTGGAGACAATGATGAAGACGATGATGAGACTCAAATACCTGATTGGAGCAACAACTTGACTTTTCGGTCAGGGCAGGAAGAGGTTGGCTCTGAGGGCGACGGGTGTGATAACACACAGGGTGATGATGACGAGGTTGGAGATCCCACTTACTGTCAACCCACAGTCAGACAGTCGATGAGGTCAGCAGAGGAGGTGGAGGAGGATGTGACTAGCCCTGGGGATGGGGATGACTCGGTACCCGGGCATTTGCCTGGCCTTGGGGATGTCGCGGTGGTCGGCTCCCTGGCCCGTACCCTGGGGTCTCTCTTTAAAAGGGTGGATAATTGTTAATTTTATAAGAGTTCATGACGCCACCTGTGGTATCTGGTGACAAGCTCCAGCGCTGCAGCAGTCCACTGAGGCCGGTGATAAGGCAGATCGATGGTATAGCTCCCCACAGGTGGAGCTACGTCTCAGGGCAGCGTATGCAGGGGGAATGCAGGACAGGCGAGACCCAGCTGGGTCAGAGCAAGAACGGGAATGGACACGGTAGTCACTTCAGTACCTTTTACTGGTGGAAATTCAGGCACATCCCGGAGCACTGTAGGGTGAAGGGTGCATATCAGGATCCTCCCCAATGAGCGGGTGTAGGGCCTCCTGTTTCTTGCCTCTGCGTAGTAAGTTTCTGACCTGCCTGGAGCTAGGCCTAACTTTGTCTCTGTCCTGCGCTGGCTGACCTTGTGGTAGGGCCTTCTCTTGGAGTTCACGCTCCCAGTATGCGGGGCCTAAGCGTCTCCTGGCTCTGTTACATATCAGCACCTTAGCGATCCTGGGACTTGTAGTTCTCCAGGGATTCCGGTTATGCCTTACTGGGTCATAGAGATACCGGTAAGCTCGGATCCTGTGTCCGGTAAATGCTTCGGGGTGAGCTGGTTAAGCTCCTCTGCCCCTTATGTACTAACTCGCCACTCGCCTTCGGCCTACTCGGGCCCTCACTAGGCTATACACACTAACGGCAGCTTGCCGCGCTTCACTGATCTTACGGCACCGGCACACCTTAAGCTCTATCTGGGCTCCCTGAATCTAGCAAGCAGGAGCCTCGTGCTCCACTGCTGAACTATTAACTGCGTTCTCTAGACTAGACTGAGCTCCACTGCAGACTGACCTCTCTTAGGCTTCTCTACTGCAGGAACTCTTCAGAGGAACTGAACTGCCTAGCTCCACCTTCCCTATTTATATCCCTAACGGGCTCCCTCTGCTGGTCTGAGGTGGAAGGTGGAGATGTGTGAATGTTTATGGGGGCCTCTTGTGGAGGATTCCATCAATGCACTCTTGTAGGATCTGTGATACCAAGCGCAGCGGGGCATCACAGATGCTATTGACGACGAGGTTAGGTTGCGCCTTACTGAACAGAGACGGAGTACTGGAAGCATCCTCAACCACAACTCTGCCTCTGACCACAAGTCGTAGTGGCTCTTCAGGTCACATGGGCTCTAAGCCTTGCATAGCCTGGGCATTTATTCAGATCGATAAAGATGACCCAACTCGTGTTATCTGTAATATTTGTCAGCAAAAGCTAAGTAGAGGCCAAAAAATACATAGTTTGAGTACTTCATGCATGTACCGTCACATGGATATGAAGCATAAGTTGCAGTGGGAAGCTCACTGTGCTACAATGCGGCCTAGCCGGCTGGGCCAACCACCGTCTGCCCCATCTTGTGCATCCGCAGCCTCTTCATCCTCTGTGACTGGGGGGACAGCAGTCACACATGTTTTTGGACGCAGACCTGCCACCTCTTTACCCGCAACAGCCAGTGTGATTGGCAGGTCGTCAGTTCATTGGGAAGTGGAAACACCTGCTAGTGTTGAGCGCTCTCCGACATCGAGAGCACCACCTTTGGATCAAGGCAACCTAACATGTCCGCCTGCATCTTCCTCACAGACCGGCAGTTGCCGGGGACACCCTACTCAACACCGTTTAAGCACAACAGCCAGCCCTCGGTCCCTCAGATGTGGAAAAGTAAAAGACCATTTCCTCCTAGCCATGAGAAAGCTAAGAGGTTGAATTTCACCATCTGCAAGCTGTTGGCTACAGAAATGCTGCCTTTCCACCTGGAGGACACAGAGGATTTTCAAGACCTTATGTCCGTCACAGTGCCCCAGTACCAGATGCCCAGTCGGCACTACTTCTCAAAGAAAGGTGTGCCTGCGCTCCACTAGCATGTCGCACACAACATCACCGCTTCTTTAAGAAACTCTGTGTGTGACAGGGTGCACTTCACCACAGACACTTGGACAAGAAGGCATGGACAGGGGCGTTACATGTCGCTGACTGGGCACTGGGTAACTATGGTGACAGCAGGACAAGGGGCTGCTGTCCAAGTCTTACCGTCCCCACGAGTTGTGTGTTAATCCTCTTTATCTCGAACTTCCTCCACTGCTTCTGCCTCCTCAACCTCCTCTCGGTCCTCCACCTGCACCCAAAGCCTGTCTGGTAATGCCACCTGCTTTCTAACTGCGCAGAAGGAATCCTGCACACCTCCTTACTATGCTGGCAGCAGGGCTCAACGCATCAGTGTTTACTTTGAAATGTCTGGGAAATGTGAGTCACACAGCTGAGGAGTTTTGGTCAGCTCTGGAGACCCAGTTTCATGAAAGGTTGTCTCCACTGGACCTGCAACCAGGGAAGGCCATGTGCGACAATGCTGCAAACCTGGGTGCGGCACTTCGCCGGGGCAATGTCACACACGTGCCTTGTATGGCTCACGTGTTGAACCTGGTTGTCCAGCAATTTTTAGCCCACAATCCCGGACTAGATGGCCTTCTGCAGAGTGCACGGTCGCTGTGTGCTCACTTCCGCCGTTCGCATCCCGCAGTTCAACGACTTACATCTCTACAGAAGTCGTTGGGCCTGCCAGTTCACCGGCTGAAATGCGATGTGCCGACACGGTGGAATTCAACTCTGCACATGTTGCAGCGACTGTGGCAGCACCGACAAGCCCTGGTGCAATACGTTCTGACGTATAGCCTGGGCCAACGAGATCCAGAGGTGGAGCAAATCACGCTGGAGGAGTGGTCTCAGATCAGGGACCTATGCACCCTTCTGCACAGTCTTGAAATGGCGACGAAGATGTTTAGTGCTGACGATGCCATTATCAGCATGACTATTACGGTGATTTACATGCTGGAGCACATGTTAAACAGAATTCGGAGTCAGGTGGTGGTACAAGAGGAGGTGGAGGAAGTAGAAGAGGAGTCGTATGCGGAAGGGATAACATCTCCAAGGTCCAGACGGTTGGCAGCACCAAGGCGGCAGGCATGGGAGGGTGGGGGAGAGGGATTAACCAGGGCGCATGGTAGCAGCCAAACTGTTGAGGAAGGTGCAGGAGCCGAGGAAGAAGTGGAGGACGAACTGGCAATGGGCATGGAAGACTCATCAGATGAGGGAGACCTTGATCACATTTCTGTTGTGCGAGGTTGGAGGGAGAGGGCAGAGGAAGGAAGCATGATTCTTACCTCGCTACCAACACAACAAGGACTTGGTCCTTCTGGATGCGCAAGACACATGAGTGCCTTCTTGCTGCACTACCTGCAACATGACCCCCGGATTGTCAGAATTCGAAGTAATCCCGACTACTGGGTTGCCACACTCTTAGATCCCCGGTACAAAAGTATATTTGCCGAAATAATTCCTGCCATAAAAAGGTATTGACGAATGCAGGAGTATCTGTTGCAGAATCTTACATGTGCTTTTCCACAAAACACCAGTGGTGCACGTAGTGAATCTCACAGTTCTAACTTGCCAACGGTGGGACTGTCGAGTCTTCATCACTCAAACAGTGACAGTAACACAGTATCTGCTGGTAACAGCAATTTTGTGGAATCGTTTCACCACTTTTTTAGACCATCCTTTGCAAGGCCACAGGAGACAAGAAGTCTGACACATAGTCAATGCCTAGAGAGGATGGTACAGGAGAATCTCCAAGTGAACATCGAAGCCATGACTGTGTCACTGGACCCTTGCTCATTTTGGTATTCCAATCTTGAAAAATGGCCGGAGCTCGCCACTCACGCCTTGGAGATCTTGTCATGCCATGCAGCCAGCGTTCTCTCTGAACGTGTGTTCAGCGCTGCTGGTGGTGTGCTGACAGATAAGCGCACGCGGCTGTCCACTGAGAATGTAGACAGACTCACGTTCATAAAGATGATCAAATCATGGATTCGCAAGGACATTTCTACCCCTGTGTCATCCTTGGGAGACTAAAAGCTTGGGGATTTGGTAAAATCACTTCACCAATAGTGTTGAGCATTCCGATACTGAAATATCGGGTATCGGCCGATATTCACTGTATCGGAATTCCGATACTTAATTCCGATACTTTTATAATATCGAATACCGGAATCGGAAGTTCCCATAATGCCTGCGCTCTGCAGTGTCTGTGAAGGATGACAAGCTGGATGGCAGCGCTCAGCTGCGATCCAGCTTGTCATCAGAATGCCATCCCAGCGTGGGAGAATTCTGCTGATTGTTTAAAAGCCGGCGGGCGGTAAAAAGCCGCCGGCTTTTAAACAATCACACAGCCCCATACTGCTTCCCCGCAGCCTCCCACCCCGATCCTCCGCTCCCCTCGCCACCTCCAATCCCAATCGTAAATTAGGACCGGGCGGGGAGCGCAGCACCAAGGAGCGAAGGACCCGGGCGGGGAAGCCGGCAGTGAAAAGACTTCACCGCCGGCTTTCCCGTTCTGTGCTGCGCTTTCCCGCCGGTTATTTCAAATGAACAGCTGAGGTATCAGGTGATGCCGATCAGCTGTTCATTTGAAGTAGCCGCGGTGCCCTCAGAGGGTTCATGTGAGTTCATGCTTGACTGCATGAACTCACATGAACTTTCCCACGGCCGCACAGGTCAGCCTCACCTCCCAGACCCGTCATGATTAGTGTGTGCGGGGTGTGTGTGTGCGGGGTGTGTGTGTGTGCGGGGTGTGTGTGCGGGGTGTGTGTGTGCGGGGTGTGTGTGTGTGCGGGGTGTGTGTGCGGGGTGTCTGTGCGTGCAGGCAGACATAGGCCGATGTGACACTACTACTCCCATCGGCCTATGTCTGTCCCCCGTCCACTCGTGCCAGCAGGATCAGCTCGATGGGAGCAGTAGTTCCCATCAGCCTGATCCTGCTATATAAATTGCCCTACTGTGTCCCCAATAAATGTTAGATACATGTCATTGGTGGCCAGTGGTTACCTAAAAGAAATTAGTTTATACATTACCTGTCCCCGCCGATCGTCACCTAAAATAAAGTAAAAAATAAAAAACTACACCTATACTCACCTAGACACCTAATTCCCCGAAGCCATCGATCTCCTGTAATAAAATATAAAATAATAAACCACAACCTTATCCTTACCCCTCCGTAGCAGTCCACGAGTGTCCCACGAAGATCTCCAGTTCAGAGCAGCCACATAGAATGTGACCGCTCTGAACCGCTGCCGCCGCTAGAATGACGGGGCCGTAAGGGTTCACCAGAGTTAAGGCAGCGCTGCTCCGGTTAGCTGCTTTACGGCACTGCTGTATCGTGAGAAATTCCCACGGTACAGCACTGCCGTAAAGGAGGTCTCCGGAGCTGCGCTGCCTGAATGCACTCCGGTAACCTCAGTCAGTGGCTCCCGCTGCCGGGAGCGGACGTGTTCCCGGCAGCGTGAGCTTACAGCAGCCATGCACAGCTGTCACCATCTCCAGATGTGACAGCTGTGCATGGGAGATCAGCGCAGGAACGTGGACAGGTAACTATTTTTTTTTAGTAAACTAAGAATTAAATAAAATGGTGTTTTATTTCAAATAAATTATTTTTTTCTGGGTGTAGTGTGTTTTTTCTTTTTAACACTTTGTAGGTTAGTAATGGGGGTGTCTTATAGACACCCATCATTACTAACCTGGGCTTCATGGCAGCTGGCGCTGACATGAACCCCACCACTATTACCCCCTGCCACCGCACCAGGGCAGCGTGGAAGAGCGAGGCTAAGTGCCAGAATTGGCGCATCCTATGGATGCGCCATTTCTGGGGCGGCTGACGGCTGGTGTTTCTAGCCTGGGAGGGGGCCAATATTCATGGCACCCTTCCTGAGCTATTAATATCAGCCCCCAGCTGTCTGCCTAGCCTTTGCTAGCTATTAAAATAGGGGGGACCCCACGTCATTTTTTTGGGGGGGGTCCCCCATTTTAATAGCTAGTAAAGGCTAGGTATTCAGCTGGGGGCTGATATTAGTAGCCTGGGAAGCTCCGTGGGTTTTACCCCCTTCCCAGGCTTCAAACATCTGCCCCAGCCGTCTGCTTAACCTCCGCTAGAGACTAAAATTATGGGGGATCCCACGCCATTTTTTTTTAAAATAAATCCTTTATTTTAACACTAAATGACATTTGAGGACTTAATAAAGATGCAGTCCCTAAATTATTATTTATTTTTTAATAAATTTTTCCCAAAACTTTTGACGTGGGCTTCGCCATATTTTTGTATGCCAGCCAGGTACAGCATCCAGCTTCTATGAACGCGCCATTTTCCGGGGCGGCTGCGGACTGCAATTTGCAGCGGGTGGGGCCCAGAAAGCTTGGGCCTCCCTGCGCTGCAGATTCCAGCCCCCAGCTGCCT
The DNA here is from genome assembly GCF_046119375.1 of Phyllobates terribilis. Classification (NCBI taxonomy): domain Eukaryota; kingdom Metazoa; phylum Chordata; class Amphibia; order Anura; family Dendrobatidae; genus Phyllobates; species Phyllobates terribilis. Next base: position 433,741,317 of record NW_027362761.1, read on the forward strand.
AGTTGTACCTGGCTGGACACAAAAATAGGGCGAAGCTCCACGTTTTTTTTTTTTTAATTCATGAAATTCATGGAATAATTAAGAAAAAAAGGGCTTCCCTATATTGTTGTGTCCGGCTAGGTACAAATAGGCAGCTGGTGGTTGGGGGCAGCCCGTTCCTGCCTGCTGTACCTGACTGGACACAAATATAGGGCGAAGCCCCACATCAATTTTTTTTAATTATTTCATGAATTTCCTGAAATGATTTAAAAAAAATTGACGTGGGGCTTCGCACTATATTTGTGTCCAGCCAGGTACAGCAGGCAGGAACGGGCTGCCCCCAACCACCAGCTGCCTATTTGTACCTGGTTGGACACAACAATATAGGGAAGCCCTTTTTTTCTTAATTATTTCATGAATTTCATGAAATAATTAAAAAAAAAAAATACGTGGAGCTTCGCCCTATTTTTGTGTCCAGCCAGATACAACTATGCAGCTGGGGGCTGGAATCCGCAGCGCAGGGAGACCCAAGCTTTCTGGGCCACCCCCGCTGCAAATTGCAGTCCGCAGCCGCCCCAGAAAATGGCGCGTTCATTGAAGCGCCATCTTCTGGCGCTGTACCCAACTCATCCAGGGCCCTGGTGCGGTGGCTCACTGGGTAATAAAGGGGTTAAGGCCAGCTTGGTATTATCAGCTGGCCCTAAGCCCAAAATTCATGGGGTCACGCCAATATTAGACATGACCACCATGAATTTCTAGTAAAGTATTTAAAAAAACACAACACCCAGAAAAAAGTCCTTTAATTGAAATAAACACACAATTCTTTATTGTTCTAAATTAAACCATACTTACCATCACGCCCATTCCAGCTGAAGCCAACGATCTCCTGCAATAAAAGTAAAATAATAAAGCAACCTCATCCTTACCTTTCCATGGCTCCCACGACAGCTTCAGCTCTGCTACATCGAGATGACAGGCTGGACCGCAGCAGAACGCTGCCATCCATCCTGTCATCCCGCAGACACTGAGAAGCACAGGCATGCTTGTGCTCCTCAATGTCTGGCTGTGACGGCATAAAGATGAGCCGAGGTCATGTCCAATGAACTCAGCTCACCTCATGTACGTCACTGACAGCGTGGGAAAATTCTCCTGCACTCAGCACTTCAGCGTGAGAATTTTCCCACACTGTCAGTGACGTGCATGAGGTGAGCTGAGTTCATTGGACATGACCTCACCTCATGTATGTCACTGACAGCGTGGGAGAATTCTCACGCTGAAGCGCTGAGTGCAGGAGAACTTTCCCACGCTGTCAGTGACGTGCATGAGGTGAGCTGAGTTCATTGGACATGAACTCGGCTCATCTGGATGACGTCACAGAGAGACACTGAGGAGCGCAAGCATGCCTGCCTTCTCAGTGTCTGCGGGATGACAGGCTGGATGGCAGCTTTCTGCTGCGGTCCATCCTGTCATCTCGATGTAGCAGAGCTGGAGCTGTCCTGGGAACCATCGAAAGGTAAGGATGAGGTTGCTTTATTATTTTTCTTTTATTGCAGGAGATCGTTGGCTTCAGCTGGAATGGGCGTGATGGTAAGTATGGTTTAATTTAGAACAATAAAGAATTGTGTCTTTATTTCAATTAAAGGACTTTACTCTGGGTGTTTGTGTTTTCTTTTAACTTTGACTATGGGGTTAGTAATGGGGGTGTCTTATAGACGCCTCTCCATTACTAACCTGGGCTTGATGTCAGCTGGCATTATAAGCTGACATCAACCCCAACCCTATTACCCCCTGCCACCGCACCAGGGCAGCGTGGAAGAGCGAGGCTAAGTGCCAGAATTGGCGCATCCTATGGATGCGCCATTTCTGGGGCGGCTGACGGCTGGTGTTTCTAGCCTGGGAGGGGGCCAATATTCATGGCACCCTTCCTGGGCTATTAATATCAGCCCCCAGCTGTCTGCCTAGCCTGTGCTAGCTATTAAATTAGGGGGGACCCCACGTTATTTTTTTGGGGGGGTTCCCCCATTTTAATAGCTAGTAAAGGCTAGGTATTCAGCTGGGGGCTGATATTAGTAGCCTGGGAAGCTCCGTGGGTATTACCCCCTTCCCAGGCTTCAAACATTTGCCCCAGCTGTCTGCTTAACCTCCGCTAGAGCCTAAAATTAAGGGGAACCCCACGCCAATTTTTTTTTTAAATAAATCCTTTATTTTAACACTAAATGACAAGTACAGTAATCAACACTGTCACTGTACTTCATATATATGTGACTGACATGTTTCTATCTATCTAATCTATGTGTGATTCTCTATTCTTTCTGTTCTAAATTGTCGGGTACAGATGCTGAATTGCCGGCCGGCTTTCTTAAAGAGACGGTGCATGAAAACACTATTATTTTTTTAAATAAATCCTTTACACTAAATGACAAGTACAGTAAGCAACACTGTCACTGTACTTCATATATATGTGACTGACATGTTTCTATCTATCTAATCTATGTGTGAAGCTCTATTCTTTCTGTTATAAATTGTCGGGTACCGCTGCTGAATTGCCGGCCGGCTTTTTTAAAGAGACGGTGCACGAAAACACTAATATTTTTTTTAATAAATCCTTTACACTAAATGACAAGTACAGTAAGCAACACTGTCACTGTACTTCATATATATGTGACTGACATGTTTCTATCTATCTAATCTATGTGTGATGCTCTATTCTTTCTGTTGTAAATTGTCGGGTACCGGTGTATGCCGCTGATGAATTGCCGGCTTTTCATGTCATTCTACATTATTCTTAGTTGTTTTACTTCATGTAGAATTAACCTACAAGGAAAGAAAGGGTTTATTTTCATTCCGATATTTGTGTCCCATTGACTTGCATTGGTTTCCGGTATCGGAATCGGCGATATCCGATACTTTTTGGGTATCGGCCCGATCCAATCCGATACGATATTTCCTGATATCGGAAGGTATCGCTCAACACTACTCACCAACCGTTTTAAGCAACAGTGGGGCAATTGATGCCACTTAACCCTAGAACGCATGACCATAAAAATCTACACTTTCACATACCTGGGGCCCTTTAGGCCCGTGTGCAAATAACATGGAATAACTCAAACTCAAATGACAAACAACTATATACATGAAGAATACCTAGAGTTTCAAAATTCTAACTAAAGCAATCTTGCAGAAAATAGAAAACAATTAACTGGGCGGGCCTGCAAGGCCACAAGTATGCGTTCTAGGGTTAAGTGGTGTCTGTGCCACAATTTTGGGAGTCCCCTTGCTGTGTCTTATGTGACGTTGGCATCGTCAATTCCAGGTGGGTTGGGTCGCACCCCAACCTTTTAACTGTAAAAAACTACATACACTATGGCTTGGGGTAACACAGATGGTTGAGTCTGAAGAGCTGTTTACTCAGAGGTCTGCTCCAAATCTTCAGTGTCTGCTAGTCAGCGTAGAATTTTTAACTGCATCTAGCCTAGGCAATACTTTGGGCGTAGTAGCCCAGCTGCGAAGCAAGCTGCACCGCCTGTGTATCTAATAAGAATTTTTAAATTAATCTAGCCTAGGCAGACTGTGGGGACCCCCAACCAAACCCAGATGCTCAGCCCCCCTACCGCCCCCCTTTCATGGACAACCCAATAATGTAACTCTTACAACTGGATGGGTTAGGATCGGTCACAGCTTTATTAACTCTTTATACTCATTCCATTAGAAAGTCATTTTATTTCTAAAATAATTCAGCTTGTTGCAGCTTGCCCTGGGTCCCCACTCCGGCAAGTTGGCCAACAAGTGTAACTCTCCAACATGTCCTTTCTATTTCCAGGCCACGGAGGATCCAGCGTACTCGTATGCAGGACTCTGACCCCCACCCATCACTCTTAACGCTTGTTCCACTCCGTCCTGGAGTCCTGACAGGAATATGTCCAGTCCAATATCTATTAAGTGAACACCGTCGGGCCGTATGAGGCCTGCTTTATCTCCTTCCAGTTGTCGGTGTCGTATCACTACACCGCCTCTGTCTCTTCTAAATTTTGCCATCCGAATATTTATTACCCGCCTTGTCCATTCGATGGCCGTGATGTCTCGCGCACCTTGCCATACCGCTATCGGCACAATCTCTGACCATACTATAGCTAATTTTGTGAAAAATTCTCTGAAGCGCTCAGTGTCTAGTTTCATTATTGCCATTAGTTATGCGCTCTTGTGATGACCTAGGTTGTTTCCCCCGGCCTGTATAACTAAGATGACCGGACCTCTTGCCTCTCTCCCTACCTTGATTACCTCCATTAGTACCTGTGGCCATAGCAGGCCTCTAATACCTCTCCAGTTGAAATATGTGTTATGAAACTCTAATTTCCTCCCGCCTGGGCGGACTTTTGCCCTTTTTTGTGCCCAATATATATACGAGTGGCCTATCACTCACACTGTTGGCTTAGCGTCACCTGTAAAAGAAACAAACCACGTTAGGATAACAAGTCCGGTCTTATGTATCTCGCCAAACACATGGATCGCCATCTCCCTATCCTCTGAACTTCCGTTTCTGACAGTCCTGCTCTTGCTGCTTCCGTGGCCGCACCTATGCGGAATGAGTGTGTCCCGTAATCTTTAGGGTGGTTCCCTGCCGATGTTATGCATTTATTAAATATAGCTTGGAACAGGTATCTTGATAATGGCGTTCCATCAATGTGTGATACGAAGAAATTACTTTGTGATCTGATGGTTAGATATGTTTTTACTATTGTTACCCGACTCAGTGTACCGTTTGTGGGTTGTAGAAGTACCCAAGTACCCCTGCCCGCTGGAACCGTTTTCGATTGGTGTAAGCGTACACGTATTGCATTATTGGCTATGACTACTTCCTGGTGTAATAAGCGTCCACTGGTGGTAATTTTGGATTGAGGGACTAATTCGCTTATACATAGCGCCCCGAAGAAGGCGATCACAAATGCAGTAGACATTAGTGTTGCTTCAAATTGTGAGTGTCATGTTAATGGTGTTAGGGATAAGATGTGAGAAATCAGTTTTAGTGACACGGGACGGGACGTCTACATTCCTGACTTGGCTGACCCCTTTTCCACCCTTTTATGGATTGTCTGATGATGAATCTTTGTCACATCTCCCCAATTCAGTAGTTGGAAGTGAAATGCTACTCCGGTCAGACACCGCTGCGCTGACGCCCCTGATATGCCCCTCATCATTAGCTGGTGGAGAAATTCTATGGTGACTTGTGATCTGGCTTGTTCACATTGGTCAACCCGTCTGCCTGCTACTAGTCGTGTCCACTCTTCCCATGCCTTACCGTATGCTTGCCACGTTGATGGGGCAACTGACGCTCTGATTAATGGCATCAACTATTCGCCACTAGATCCCATAGGGAGGGTGGGCAACTGTTGCCCGATGGGTGGGCGTTGTGGAAGAGCTCTGTGAAAATCTGCCAATTGAATTGTTATAAAGCGTTAGCAGCAGCTTTATACCCCTCAGCATAGTGGCTAGCGCGGACCCATACATTGTGTTTTAGGCACAGGAATACTAGCCTGCGTAGTAGGCCTAGCATTGGGAGAGACGATGATGCCATCTTATTAATGCAGTGCGCTAGGCTGGTGTTTTGTGTTATGAAGCGTATATTTTTGTTAGCCAGGCGCGCGCCCCATATTTCTATTGCTGCCACTATTGGGAAAAATTATTTTCAGGGCTAGATGCAGCTAAAAATTATTTTTAATTTGCAACCTGATGGAGGTCAGTATAGATGGACTAATAGAGAAAGTCCCACACACTGCTAGAAGGCCAAATATTTTTTCAGAGCTAGATGCAGATAAAAATTATATTCAATTTGCAACCTGATGGAGGTCAGTATAGATGGACTAATAGAGAAAGTCCCACACACTGCTAGAAGGCCAAATATTTTTTCAGAGCTAGATGCAGATAAAAATTATATTCAATTTGCAACCTGATGGAGGTCAGTATAGATGGACTAATAGAACAAGTCCCACACACAGCTAGAAGCCCAAATATTTTTTCAGAGGTACTGTAGATGCAGATAAAAATTATTTTTAATTTGCAACCTGATGGAGGTCAGTATAGATGGACTAATACAACAAGTCCCACACACAGCTAGAAGCCAAATATTTTTTCAGAGCTAGATGCAGACAAAAAATTATTTTGAATTTGCAACCTGATGGAGGTCAGTATAGATGGACTAATAGAGAAAGTCCCACACACTGCTAGAAGGCCCAATATTTTTTCAGAGGTAGATGCAGAAAAAAATATATTTAGTTTGCAACCTGATGGAGGTCAGTATAGATGGATTAATAGAACAAGTCCCACACACAGCTAGAAGCCCAATATTTTTTCAGAGGTAGATGCAGAAAAAAATATATTCAGTTTGCAACCTGATGGAGGTCTGTATAGATGGATTAATAGAACAAGTCCCACACACAGCTAGAAGCCCAATATTTTTTCAGAGGTAGATGCAGAAAAAAATATATTCAGTTTGCAACCTGATGGAGGTCTGTATAGATGGATTAATAGAACAAGTCCCACACACAGCTAGAAGCCCAATATTTTTTCAGAGGTAGATGCAGAAAAAAATATATTCAGTTTGCAACCTGATGGAGGTCTGTATAGATGGATTAATAGAACAAGTCCCACACACAGCTAGAAGCCCAATATTTTTTCAGAGGTAGATGCAGACAAAAAATATATTCAGTTTGCAACCTGATGGAGGTCAGTATAGATGGACTAATACAACAAGTCCCACACACAGCTAGAAGTCCAATATTTTTTCAGAGCTAGATGCAGACAAAAAATAATTTTGAATTTGCAACCTGATGGAGGTCAGTATAGATGGACTAATAGAGAAAGTCCCACACACTGCTAGAAGGCCACATATTTTTTCAGAGGTAGATGCAGAAAAAAATATATTCAGTTTGCAACCTGATGGAGGTCTGTATAGATGGATTAATAGAACAAGTCCCACACACAGCTAGAAGCCCAATATTTTTTCAGAGGTAGATGCAGAAAAAAATATATTCAGTTTGCAACCTGATGGAGGTCAGTATAGATGGACTAATACAACAAGTCCCACAGACAGCTAGAAGCCCAATATTTTTTCAGAGGTAGATGCAGAAAAAAATATATTCAGTTTGCAACCTGATGGAGGTCTGTATAGATGGATTAATAGAACAAGTCCCACACACAGCTAGAAGCCCAAATATTTTTTCAGAGGTAGATGCAGATAAAAATTATTTTTAATTTGCAACCTGATGGAGGTCAGAATAGATGGACTAATAGAGAAAGTCCCACACACTGCTAGAAGGCCAAATATTTTTTCAGAGCTAGATGCAGATAAAAATTATATTCAATTTGCAACCTGATGGAGGTCAGTATAGATGGACTAATAGAACAAGTCCCACACACAGCTAGAAGCCCAAATATTTTTTCAGAGGTACTGTAGATGCAGATAAAAATTATTTTTAATTTGCAACCTGATGGAGGTCAGTATAGATGGACTAATACAACAAGTCCCACACACAGCTAGAAGCCCAATATTTTTTCAGAGGTAGATGCAGAAAAAAATATATTCAGTTTGCAACCTGATGGAGGTCTGTATAGATGGATTAATAGAACAAGTCCCACACACAGCTAGAAGCCCAATATTTTTTCAGAGGTAGATACAGAAAAAAATATATTCAGTTTGCAACCTGATGGAGGTCAGTATAGATGGACTAATAGAACAAGTCCCACACACAGCTAGAAGTCCAATATTTTTTCAGAGCTAGATGCAGAAAAAAATTATATTCAATTTGCAACCTGATGGAGGTCAGCATAGATGGACTAATAGAATGATGCTATGCCCAAAAGATTTTACTTCACTAGGTGCAGTAAAAAAATTGATATTCTATACACAGGTGGTATATCTTGCAACACAGATAGGCTACTCCACTGACTAACACACTCTGCAATAGGCCAAAAAGGATTAGCTTTGTTAGATTCAGCCAAATGCTGTGAAAAAAACTTGCACAGCACTGGCACAGACCTGCCTGGCAAAAACTGATAGGAACTGATGTAACCTAGTCCTGAAAAGGACTCCAATTACAATTAGTCTTTACTCCCACAACTTATCTATTTAAGAGCACAGACCTGCCTGATAAAAGTCATAGGAAATGCTGTAACCTAGTCCTTAAAAGGACTGCAATCACAACTATTCCCTACTCCCAAGCTATCTGTAGGTTTGTGCGAAAATTGGCTTGAAATTAACAAGGTATAGCGCACACAGCAACAGCGGTGCCGTCTAACACGCAGCTGCAGCAGTGAGAAAATGGTGGCGACGGGGAAAATGGCTTGGTCTTATAGGGCAAGGACATGTGACATACACTGCCAATGACACATGCCCTTGCTTGTGTGAAAAAAAGCACTTCGCTCCGTGTGTGCGCTGCTGATAGGCTGACAGATTGCACCTCCCCACTGTAAATGCGGGAAAGAGAAAAAAAAAATGGAGATCTTCATTGTTCCTGCAGAGATCCATCCCCTGCCCCTCCCCCCACCCCGCTGTACACTCAAACAGCGTATTAACATTAATTTTCATCATTACTGAGAAAAAATCCAGTTATGATTTTGGTGCACGAACAGTTATCGAACATAACCTCGAACAGCCGAATTTTTCTCAAATTGTTCGTGTTCGCCGAACGGCTAGAACACCGCCCAAAACAGCTCGAATTTGAGATTGGCGAACAGTTCGAGTAGAACAATGCTCATCTCTAATTTTGACAACCAAAATAATGTGTTTTATGTATTTATTCCAGTGTCTAGGTTCACTGTAGTTGTGGTTGTTTGGGTCCGTCCAATATCCAAAAGTCATGCACTTTCTCTGGATCAAAAGTAGGATACCCTTGCTCCTTTTTCAAGTTTTTCTCACGCAATCGTGATGCTAGGAGTTCTGAAGACTTTGTTGATAGTCCCAAATCTCGTGCCAAATCGTTCAACTCATGCTGTGTCACACTGTCACAGAGTACTGGAGGTAGGGGGCCTAAGCTGACCCTAAGCTGGGGCCCTGACTAATCCCTCAACCTGGAGGTACTGTTAAAGGTACAGAGGTCCAGGCCGCCAGCGTAACCCCTACCTCCTGAGGATCCCTGCACCTCAGTAATCTAGTCCTGAGAAGGACCCCGATCACAACAATTGGGAACCAGAAATAATATGCCCACACACAGTATTTAGACGAACGAGACAGTACAAGGGAAAAACCAAAACCACCTTGCATACAATTTCTACACAACTACAACAGAGGGAACACCAACGGGAAAGGAGATAAATGATAAAGCGAGGAAAGGGAAAAAACACTTCCAAATACACTTATCTCAGCAACTCCAAACACCACGATCCGCTCTGTAAGTCTGAATGAAAAGCTTTCACCGACACCTCCCAAACAGACCTGCAGGAATATGAAGGAGTCTCACTAAAGAAGCATTGATTGCAGCTGGGCGAGGCTGGACCTCAGCTAGCCCAGAGAGAGAGAGAATTAACTCCTTCACTGCCGAAAAAACACAAAGCACCAACAAGTCAGCTGCGAGAAGTCAGGCTGTGTACTCGTGACGATCTTCGTGGCAACACACCCGTGACATGCTGGTCAAATCCCTGACGAAATGAGACATATTTCAAAATATTAGTCATTGCTGTCACTTTGTTCTTCACCATAATTCTGTTCTTGAAAAGAGGGTAGTTCAAAAAAGACTGACACTGGGATTTCAGCCGAATGAGGCATTAGATATATAGCTGATGATAGACTAGGATACTCTACTTTATATTTATTTTTCTTGTTATATCCTGGAGTTTTCACTTTACAAAAGTAACAGTCTTTGTAATGATCTCTTGGCTCTCGGCAAACCATAGGTACTGTATATTATATGGCATCGTATCACATGTTCCCTTCATCTACATCCGTAAACTGTTAACACACTACTTGATCACCAAGTTTTACTTTGAAATATGGAAAATAGACTTGCTGCTTGACAAATATCCTGATGTTCGTCCTTTGACTGGGAATGGTGAAACTGCCACAGATATATCAAAAGGAATCAGGGCTGTGTAGGCACTTACGGCGAGAAATAGCAGAGACAGAAATTATCTGAAAAAAAGGAAATAAGTGTATAAACAATAAAAAATAATTCTGCTATCCCCTTGCATACAGACTATCAGAATACGTTTCATTATATAGGAGCAGCACACAACCTCTGTAGCTGTGTAGCCGAATAGACTAGACAAATAACCAGTTGCCGGTCGCGAAGGCTGTCCTCCACCCCTCCACACTTGAGGATGGTTCATTCTCGGCCAATAGGAGAGTATTAGTGCTACCCTCAATCCAGCCTAGAGTAATCACATTACGATAAGCTCTAGTGAAAAAATTGACGGGGAAAAACAAAACTAGCCCCAGTTTTAAAATCTGCATGTCTATTTTAGTCTAAATCAGCAGAAAAATTGAGTTCAACAAAAATTATGTTCATAATTGTTTCCCAGTGTTACTGATTTTACAGACTGAGACCCCACCAAAAGAACATAGCCACTAGGAATACTGTATATCTGAATTTATTATTATGGTAAAAAGCCAGAATGTACAGTACACCACAGCTTGCTGGAGGAAGGTGGCCTGCTCTGAGAAATCACATTTTCTTTATGTTATGTGGATGCTGGGAGCATATGCATCACTAGCCTGAGTAGGAGGATAGAGGAGGGAGATAGGAAGGCGGACACAGTGTATTATTCTGGCCAATGTTTCTTCTGGGAAATCTTGAATCTTGGTATTCTTGTGGATGTTATTTTGACACATACCGCCTACCTAAACATCGTTGTTGGCCAAGTATACCCCTTCATGGAAATATAATTCTCGAATGGTAATTACCTCTTTTAGCAAGATAATGTGCATGCTGGAAAAATAAAAATGCATTACACTTGAAAAGCAACAATGAAAAAAAATGATGTGATATTAAGAGATTAAAGGTGTTATACTGTGAAGAAAAAAAAAACATTTTATATTCCCTATTTGGACATTTCATTAATAACCAGAGAAAAAAGAAAATTTAACCACTTCGCGCCAGAGCCTGTTTTTGCCTTCGTGACCGGGCCAATTTTTTCAATTCTGACCACTGTCACTTTATGAAGTAATTACTCTGGAACGCTTCAACAGATTCACCTGATTCTGAGACTGTCTTTTCGTGACATATTGTACTTCATGATAGTGGTAAAATGTCTTCGATATCACTTGCGTTTATTTGTGAAAAAATCAGAAATTTGGCCAAAATTTTGAAAATTTTCCAATTTTCAAACTTTGAATTTTCATGCCCTTAAATCAGAGAGATATGTCACACAAAATAGTTAATACATAACATTTTCCACATGTCTACTTCACATCAGCACAATTTTGGAACCAAAAATTTTTTTTGTTAGGAAGCTATAAGGGTTAAAAGTTGACCAGCGATTTCTCATTTTTACAACAAAATTTACAAAAACATTTTTTTAGGGACCACATCTTATTTGAAGTGACTTTGAGGGGCCTTTATGACAGAAAATACCCAAAAGTGATACCATTCTAAAAACTGCACCCCTCAAGGTGCTCAAAACCACATTCATGAAGTTTATTAACCGTTCAGGTGCTTCACAGGAATTTTTGGAATGTGGAAGAAAACAATGAACATTTAACTTTTTTTTTAAAAAAAATTACCTTAGACCCAATATTTTTTAATTTTCGCAAGGGTAACAGGAAAAAATGGACCCCAAAATGTGTTGTGCAATTTCTCCTGAGCACGCTGATACCCCATATGTGGTGCAAAACCACTGTTTGGCTCGGAAGGTAAGGAGCGCCATTTGACTTTTGGAATGGAAATTTGGCTGGAATCGATAGCGGGCGCCATGTTGCATTTGGACAGCCCCTGAGGTGCCTAAACAGAGGAAACCCCCAACAAGTGACCCCATTTTGGAAACTAGACCCCTCAAGGAACTTATCTAGATATGTGGTGAGCACCTTGAACCCCCAGGGGCGTCACAGAATTTTATAATGTTGAAGTGTGAAAATAAAAAAACACATTTTTAACACAAAACTGCTACTTTAGCCTCAAATTTTTAATTTTCACAAGGGCAGCCAGAAAAAATGGACCCCGAAATGTGTTGTGCAATTTCTCCTGAGCACGCTGATACCCCATATGTGGTGCAAAACCACTGTTTGGGCGCACGGCATAGCTCGGAAGGTAAGGAGCGCCATTTGACTTTTGGAATGGAAATTTGGCTGGAATCGATAGCGGGTGCCATGTTGCATTTGGACAGCCCCTGAGGTGCCCAAACAGAGGAAACCCCCAACAAGTGACCCCATTTTGGAAACTAGACCCCTCAAGGAACTTATCTAGGTGTGTGGTGAGCACCTTGAACCCCCAGGGGCGTCACAGAATGTTATAATGTTGAAGTGTGAAAATAAAAAAACACATTTTTAACACAAAACTGCTACTTTAGCCTCAAATTTTGAATTTTCACAAGGGCAGCCAGAAAAAATGGACCCCAAAATGTGTTGTGCAATTTCTCCTGGGCACGCTGATACCCCATATGTGGTGCAAAACCACTGTTTGGGCGCATGGCATGGCTCGGAAGGTAAGGAGCGCCATTTGACTTTTGGAATGGAAAATTGGCTGGAATCAATAGCGGACTCCATGTTGCATATGGAGAGCCCCTGAGGTGCCTAAACAGAGCAAACCCCCAAAAGTGACCTAATTTTACAATCTACTCCTCTGTATAAATTAATCTAGTGGTGGGAAAATAAGTAGATAGGTAAATGGTCAGTAGACCCATAGATGAATTCCCAGAGAGGTGTAATTTCCAAAATGGGGTCAATTTAGTGGGGATTCTGCTGTTCTGGCACTTTTCAGAGCCGCTAAGTACCAGAACTAAAGAATCCCCCCTGAAGTGACCCCATTTTGGAAATGACACCCCTCTGGAAATTCATCTATTGGTTTAGTGACCATTTTAACTCAATGGATGATTTCCAGAAACAAGCACGCAATGGAAGGTTTAGATTCTGGAGAACCCAGATTGTAGCCTTTTTGAAAAAATGGACTTATCAGCTCCCAAACAATTTTTACAGATGTCCCCAGATAAGTATGGCATCCTGGTGGGTTTAGTTGGCTATCTTTCCCCTCATATATGCGAAAAGCGGATGTGTATCCGGTTGAACTTTCGCACATTTTATAGAGCTTTATTCCAAACCTTGCCCTTTTAGATGGGATAAATTGCTTGAGGTGCAGTCTTCCTTTGAATTTTACAAGGGACTCATCTATAGAAATATTTTGTGTTGGGGTGTAGAGCCTTAAGAATTTTTCTGACAAATTTTCAATGATGGGTCTAATTTTATATAACCTGTCATGTTCTGGGGCATTTCTGGGCAGTCCTTGACTATTGTCGTTAAAATGCCAAAACCTCATGAGCATTTCATAACGGGTCCTAGGAAGAATGACTGAAAACATAGGGGTGGCTTGAACAGGGTGGTTGGACAAGTAGGATCGAATTCTCGGTTTTTTAACAAGCCCCATGGCAACTGTAAGTCCTAAAAAAATTTTTATTTCCGGGACATTAGTTGGTGTCCATAAATTTGCCCTAGCATAGTAAGATCGGGGATTCTGGCTTATGAATTGGGACGCGTATAAATTTGTTTGCACGACAATATGCTCTAGCAAGCTGTCTGTAAAAAACAAATTAAAAAAATGAATTGATCCAAAATCTTCCACCTCCACATTTATACCAGGAATGGCGTTGAAATCAGGGCTGAATGGAGCAGCCGAATCCGAAGCCTCCCATCTGGGAAATGCTATATCCAGTGGTAAAGCCCCTTGTACACTGGCGTGCGCCAATTCACTAGTAGCAGGGACAGCGCTTGTACTGGGCAGTGTTCCCTGATTTGGAGACGTTTCTCCTGTAGCGCCATTTGCCCCTATTGTTGTACTGGTCCTTGGGCTTGAGGATGGACCAGAATCACTGCTCATTTCAGAGCTCTCACTGTTGCCGCTACAAAAGCCCTCAAAATCCACATCTCCATCTGAGATTGCACTGTCATCAGTGTCAGAACATAGCAGGGCATACACCTCCTCTGCGGTATAAGTCTGACGGGCCATTTTATTTGTTTTTATATTTTTTGACTGGACTGACCGGACTGGACTGACCGGACTGGCCTGACTGGACTGGACTGACCGGACTGGACTGACCAGACTGGACTGGACTGATCAGACTTGACTCACCGGACTGGACTGGACTGACTGGACTGGACTGGACTGACCGGACTGGACTGACCGGACCGGACTGACCTGACCGGACTGACCGGACTGGACTGACTGACAGGACTGACGGGACTGACCTGACAGGACTGACTGACAGGACTGACTGACTGACAGGACTGACTGACAAGACTGACTAACAGGACTGACTGACAGGACTGACTAACCCTAAGGCTAACCCTAACTTTAGCCTAACTCTTACTTTCTTTTCTTTTTTTTTTTTTTACTGTCACAGTGGCAAGGCTGACACAGCTCTTGTCACACTGTTTCTCTTCTGCTCTCTCACTGAGATCTGAGGGGAAACAGTGTATTTATCAGGCAGATCGCCCGGGAAAGTTTGTTGCTAAAACAAACTTCCCTAGTGATCTCTCTGATTGACTGGTATGACGCTGACATCATCGAGACCTGAGCCAATCACCGACAGCACTGGAATCCCCTCACTGTTAAGGTATGTGGGGGTCCCAATCACCGACCACCGGCTGTCACTATCTTTTAAATGCCGCGATCGCTATGGATCGCGGCATCGAGAAGATAGGAACGGGTTAACATCATGGGGACCTGATCCAATCAGGTCCCCATGATGTCACATGTCAGAGCTATTGCTCTGCACTGGAACCGCAGCGCTTGCAGGACCCTGGGGGTCCTGAGCGCTGCGGGACCACCCACCGTTTTTAAACGTCGGCGCTGCACAGAGCCCAGGCAGCGCCGACGTTTATGTACAGTGGGCGGTCCTGAACCGGTTAAAAGGGCTTTCTAGCTTTGGACAACCCCACTCATAAGGTTGCAGTTAGTTTTTGGGAAAAAAAAAACTGTGTTTTACTGACCCTCCCCAGGTGCAGCACTGAGTCTCCACCACTGTTCCTGCTGTCTGTTATCGTCTGCAGTGCTGTTGTTACATTGATAGTGCAGCTCATGCAGTCTACTTGGGGAGAGCTCACTTATTAGCTGCAGCACTGTCAACGAGACATAGTTACAAAGTTCTATAGGTTAAAGAAGACGTAAATCCATCAAGTTCAACCTTTCTTCACCAATTATACATTTCCTATTGCTAGATTATCTATAACCCACTATGCCATTTGTTGTGAGAAAAGCATCCAGCCCTTTTTTAAATGCTGTTATACTGTCTGCCATTACTACCTGTTGCAGTAGACTGACTGCTCTAACTGTAAAGAACCCTTTCTTGTTTAGTTGCCATGAAAAAGGAGAACTCCACCTGATGAAGGCAGCAGATCGCTGCAGAAACGCGTTGTGGGCATTTTAACTTCAATAGAGAGGTTTGTTTTATCCTTTTCCAGCGCCTTATCCAGTTTCTAGCGCCCCACTGACCACCTCAATTTGCACACTGTTCACTTTTCCCTTGGGAGTCGTGGCTCGGGGCTGCAGAGATCTGGATACATTTTCAGTTGCAGGACCTGTAGGACCTGCGATGATGTCATCACCCACGTGATCCCACCCGGAACCACGTGATTGGAAGCTCCGTCGGCTAACCCAGAGGAGACGCTGAAGGCATCGTGGCAGCGCTATCAGCACCAGCAGCTGTTTAACCTGGGTTGTGCGGTCTGCACAACCCACCCAGGTGAGCAGACCACTGTATCTGCACGCATATTCCACTTCCATGCAGGTTCGCACAAGTACTGCGCTTTTCCACCCCACCCCTTTTTGTCTTCCATGAAAAAGGAGAACAACCGAACACACGGTCCCTAGGCCAGTAGAAAGTAATAGAGTATAGTAGCTAAAGATAATAATAAAATACCTTTATTTATCTAGAAACAATGGTACACCATACAAAAAAGAGAAGTATGTGCGCAGCACGTGACATATACTATATTTGTAAATAATACATAGTTTATATTTTGATTACACAGGAAAACAGGCAAAAAATATATAGCAATCTATGCTATCTTAAAATGCCTAATTTTCCATCCACTACTCCATAATATATAGGTAAGTGTATGGAGATATATTTATACATTACATAAGTCCGAACTAAACACCGGACACAGGGAAAAGAGGGGACAGGTTAATGCACAACACATTGGTAGGGAATTTAATGTAACCTCTTGGTAAAATATCTAGCACCGTGATCCAATGTATATATACTCAGAAAATGCCTCACAAGTGTGTGCACAACCATATATCCCTAAATTCATCTGTGCTGGAAAAACAGCCCATAGAGCAAAAGGAGGAGGAGAAGGAAGAGGCTAATACCAGATATGGTCTCTGGATGTGCAATGACATACCTGTGTGTTAGTAACCCACAGCGCAGAGTACACCCCGACGTGCGTTTTGGACCGCCGCCCTTCGTCAGGGTGTAGCGTCCATAGAGTGCACAAGGTTTAAAAAGGAATGGTGTATGACACGAGTGAGGGGAGGGTCATGATGTAACATCCGGGTCACGTTTTGCTTTGCGGTTCAATTACCCGAACACTGCGTTCCAGCCAGGCGGAAGGAGGTGTGTCCATAATGACAGCGCGACTGTATATCAATTAGAGGTGATGAGTGCGCATGGACGTCTAGATGATGTCACTGGAACGGGAATGAATGGCGCATGCGTCATCTGGAGGGACCGGAGGCAGCAACCCCTGCGTCAAACGACCGATGGCGTCAGATGAACAACCGAGCAACCGGTCGTCATAAGATACACGGGCAGCAACCAACTTGACCACAGACGGGGCATGCGCACTGCCCGATCCAGCCCATCAGGTATAGATGACAGCCAGGATCAGTCAAATGCACCCCCATGCTAAAAAATAATAATAATAATAATAATAATAATAAATAATGAGTATGAATGATATTAGGCATACAATATAAAAATGATCGAATGATGAATATGGGCTACAGACAAATTAAGTAAGATACAGACTGTGGTACCATATAATCACAAAAAGTGTAAAAAAAGAGACTAAAAAACACAATGTGAGAGAGAGATTCAGTGTACACATGTGTAGTCAGTAAAAGAATTGTAACGAAAGTATAATTGTATAATAAGCATACAATTGTATGTAAAAGTATACAATTGTATGTAAAATATAAGTATAATTGTATGTCAATCAAACAATGCGTAAAAAATATATATGTAAAGTACAAATGTGCTAAAGACAAAATGCACTCAATTATAAAAGGCCTCAATAAAAACTAGAAAGTGATAATGTGTAAATGGGTGATATACCACAATATATCAAAGCTAAAAAGCGCCACAAAAAAAAAAAAAAAATTGGAAAGATGAAAGTGCAAATGCGTTAAGGGGTTGCATCTCTGTGTGACACAAAAGTGCACCATATATATATAGAAAGTGCTGATGTGCAAAAAAGCTGTATGTCTCAGTGTATAACAACCATACACACATATACGAGTATATAAGAAAGTTGCAAAAGAGTAATGTGCCACAATGTATCACAGTCATACTTATGTGATTAACCGCAGAAAAACCATATATAGAAAAATCATGACTAAATATAAGGCATGTACAGTATGTATCAATGACATGACTGAAAATAATAATAATAATTATTGGATCTTCCTCCAGATCTTGGGTCTATGTCCTCGCCGCCAATCTGGAAAAACAATCGCATCCACACCGTCAGGAAAAGCCCGAAGAAGATCCAGCCCCCAGACCGACCACCAAGACCAGCTGGTAAGTACTAAAAAGAACAAATTGGACCATAAATTAAAAACAACTCTAAAAACATTATCATTCATAGGCTCAGTTGATTTAAAGAAAAAGCGCGAAACTCAAATTCTCATTTAAACCCAAAGGGGAAACCGTCTTCAGAGTCCAGATCCATCTGGTCTCCAGTTTTGCTAGAGGTGCACTAACTTTGCCACCCCTGACATGTGGTACAATCCAGTCTATCCCTATCACATGTAGAAGCGAAGCATCACAATTATGATGTATCTTAAAGTGACGGGGTATAGTTTTTAAGAGTAATACTTCTGTATTTTCTTTTGCAGCAAGAATCCCCAATACGTGCTCCTGTACGCGCACTTTCAGTTGGCGTGTCGTTAGCCCGGTGTAATTAAGTGCACACGGACACGTAGCATAGTAGATCACTGCTTTAGTGTTGCAATTAATAGCATGTTTAATCATAAACGTCTTTTCACCATCAGAGCCAACAAATGAGTCTGCTCATCCAATATTGGGGCATGCAATACATTTGCAGCAAGGCTTATATCCCCTAGGGGGTTTGTGATTGGATAGGAAGTTCTCCGACTCATTAGTATAGTGGCTCTTAACTAGTGCATCACCCAGATTCGGAGATCTCCGAAAAGTGATACTGAGTTTAGTGTCCAAGTGTTGAGCTAGAATAGGGTCTGATAATAGGATAGGCCATGACTTTTCCAAACAATGGTGCATTAAACCTACATTTCCATGATACTGGGTAATGAAGCGAACATACTTTTGAGGAGTCCTTGTAATAGTCGAGTACAATACATTATGCCTTGTGGTGTGTCTGGCCCTATTGTAAGCTCTATTAATTGAACGTTTACTGTATCCTCTACTAAGTAGTCTCTCCTTCAATTCCTCAGCTTGCCTTGTGAACTACTCAGTGTCCTCAGAACAAATCCTTCTCAATCTTAAAAATTGGCCAGTAGGTATCGACTTAATTACTGCAGTTGGATGGGCCGAGGTAGCTAAAAGCAGGGAATTGACTGAGGTAGGTTTTCTAAAAAGGTATGTCTGAAGACAATTTAGTTCATCCCTTTTTAATCTCACATCCAGAAAATCTATGGTATTTCTTTCATACTGAAAGGTAATATGGATGTTGAAGTTGTTCTAATTTAGGGAATCCATGAATTTACAGAGTTCTTCCTCAGACTCTTGCCAGATCAGAAATATGTCATCAATGTACCTCGTCCAAAAGAGGACGCGGTCCATTGATGCATATCGATCCGCCAGGAATTGGTCCCTCTCCCACAGCCCCAGGAACAGATTGGCATAAGCTGGTGCGAATGATGCCCACATTGCTGTCCCCTGGAGCTGCAGTTAGAAGGACCCCTTAAACAGAAAAAAATTGTGTGATAAAGAAAAATGAAGTACTTGGACAATTAATTTGGCCATCTTTGATGTTGTCTTGATGAGGTTTCAAGAAAGAATTTTGTGGCCCCTATCCCGTTCGTGTGTCGGATATTAGTGTACAGCGACTCAATGTCACAAGTTACCAACAAAGTATTCTCATCAATATGTACTCCATCTACCTTTTTCAAAAAGTCACTAGTATCCTTAGTGTATGAAGGGATGGATTCCACAATATTTTGTAAATTGTAGTCAATAAAGCGATTAATATTTTCTAAGTAGCTGCCACAGCCAGAAATAATAGGTCTTCCCGGTGGTACATGACAATTTTTGTGAATTTTGGGCAGAAGATACAGAGTAGGACTAGATGGCTCACTGACCTGTAGGGCTAAATGTACCTCTTTGGTAATAGTACCTTCATCTCTCGCATTGTGAAGAATCACTGATAGTGCTGTCTGAAATTTGGTAAGGGAGTTGAAGGTCAGCTTTTTATAGCACTTATCAACTTCCAATTGGCAAAACACCTCCACCTCGTACATAGCCTTGGGTCAGACAACCACATTCCCCCCCTTATCTGCTGTCTTGAATACCACATCAGATAAATCATGCAGTCTCTGCATGGACTGCCTCTCCTGTCTCGTGAGATTGTCATGCGATGAATAGTATGGGATATTTTCAAAGTCCCTGCTCACCATCCTCACAAAGATGTCAATGGTAGGACATGCAGATAAAGGGGGAAATTTCTGAGATTTGAATTGAATCAACGCTGGTATCTCACCTCTCAATGGAGTATTATGTTCAACAGCTAATTCCTCGAGGATCCCTAACGCTTCCTGTTCCATCTCTGTGGGAAACAAACGAGAGGTAGTCTCATCATGGAAATATCTCTTAAAGAGTAATTTTGTGGCAAAAAGATGGAGATCTTTGATAGCTGTAAACCTATCAAAATGTGCTGTTGGACAAAACATAAGACCTCTATTCAATATTGAGTTTTCTGTCTCAGTAAATATGTGAGAACTTAAATTAATTACCTTTAAACTGTTTTTATTCTCAGGTGAGTACCCATAGTTACGTTTGTTCAGAAGAAAACGCAGCTCACGTTTACGTTTCGGTGTAACAGTAACTGAAGTAGAGGCGGAAGAGGAGACGTCAGAGATATCACTTTTGGAGGGGTTAGAGGTAATAGACAATGCCCGGTTCCTGTCTTCCCCCAATTGCACATGTCTTTTCCACCTATAGACCTTGCCCGATGCAAAGTCTTTGAGGTCGCGGTTGAGTATATTTGTTTGATTGCCCTGAATCTTTTTGACCCAAGTATCCAGTGACTTGTTCACCAATGTGTCAATCGAAACCACTTGTTGCGTTGTTAACTCTCTTTTAGCATTAGAATATGTTGTCTCAAGTGTTTTACCAAGGTCCAATATAGATTTCTGATCATGTTGGATAACTAATTCCATAATTCTAGTTTTGGAAAACCCCACTTATATGGTTGCAGCTAGTTTTTGAAAAAAATAAACTGTGTTTTACTGACCCTCCCCATGTGCAGCGCTGAGTCTCCACCACTGCTCCTGCTGTCTGTTATCGTCTGCAGTGCTGTTGTTACATTGATAGTGCAGCTCATGCAGTCTACTTGGGGAGAGCTCACTTATTGGCTGCAGAGCTGTCAATGAGACATACTGTAGTTACATAGTTCTATAGGTTAAAGAAGACATAAATCCATCAAGTTCAACCTTTTTTCACCAATTATACATTTCCTATTGCTAGATTATCTATAACCCACAATGCCATTTGTTGTGAGAAAAGCATCCAGCCCTTTTTTAAATGCTGTTATACTGTCTGCCAGGGCCGGCGTCAGCACCCGGCGCACCCGGGCAAATGCCGGGGCCCTGAGCAGGCAGAGGGGCCCACTGGCGGTCGCGCATCGCGCTGGGCTATGGGCGGAGGAGAGCGGTGTCAGCGCCCGCCCTTCTCCGCCGCTTGCTCAGGGCCCTGGCAGCTGGATACTTACCTCTCCCCGTGCCTCCGCAGATCCGCTGTCTTCCTGCTCTGAGCTCCCTGTGACGTCTCAGGTCAGAGGGCGCGGTGACGTCTTTACACCGCGCCCTCCCCTGGCCGTCACAGGGAGCGCTGAGCGGGAAGACACCGACAACGCTGGCGTTCGGACCCGAGCAGCGGGCAGCAGGTAGCAGGTGAGGAGAAGGGAGGTGAGTATTTGATTTTTTTTTTTTTAATGTATGGAGGCATGGGGCAGTATAAAGAGAAGGGGGAGGCATCCTGCATGGGGCATTATAAAGAGGGGGGGGACATCCTGCATGGGGCATTATATAGAGGGGGGGTGACATCCTGCATGGGGCATTATAAGGTGGGGAACAGCCTGCATGGAGCATTATAAGGGGGGGCAGCCTGTATGGGGCATTATGTGGGGGGGTAACAGCCTGCATGGAGCATTAAAAGGGGGGGCCTGTATGGGGCATTATGTGGGGGGGAACAGCCTGCATGGAGCATTATAAGGGGGGGCATCCTGCATGGGGCATTATAAAGAGGGGGGGGGCATCCTGCATGGGGCATTATAAAGAGGGGGGGGACATCCTGCATGGGGCATTATATAGAGGGGGGGGTGACATCCTGCATGGGGCATTATAAGGTGGGGAACAGCCTGCATGGAGCATTATAAGGGGGGGCAGCCTGTATGGGGCATTATGTGGGGGGGTAATAGCCTGCATGGAGCATTAAAAGGGGGGGGCCTGTATGGGGCATTATGTGTGGGGGAACAGCCTGCATGGAGCATTATAAGGGGGGGGCATCCTGCATGGGGCATTATAAAGAGGGGGGGGCATCCTGCATGGGGCATTATAAAGAGGGGGGGGACATCCTGCATGGGGCATTATAAGGAGGGGAACAGCCTGCATGGGGCATTATAAAGGGGGGGCAGCCTGCATAGTGCATTATGTGGGGGGGAACAGCCTGCATGGAGCATTATAAGGGGGGGCAGCCTGTATGGGGCATTATGTGGGGGGTAACAGCCTGCATGGAGCATTAAAAGGGGGGAGCCTGTATGGGGCATTATGTGGGGGGTAACAGCCTGCATGGAGCATTATAAGGGGAGGACAGCCTGTATGGGGCATTATGTGGGGGGTAACAGCCTGCATGCAGCATTACATGGGGGCCAGTATCCTGTATGGAGAGTTATAAGGGGACCGGTATCCTGTATGGAGCGTTATAAGGGGACCGGTATCCTGTATGGAGCGTTATATGGGGGCCAGTATCCTGTATGGAGCTTTATAAGGGGACCAGTATCCTGTATGGAGCGTTATATGGGGGCCAGTATTCCGTATGGAGCCTTATATGGGGGCCAGTATTCCATATGGAGCCTTATATGGGGGCCAGTATTCCGTATGGAGCCTTATATGGGGGCCAGTATTCCGTATGGGGCATAATATGGGGGCCAGTATTCCGTATGGAGCCTTATATGGGGGGCCAGTATTCCGTATGGAGCCTTATATGGAGGCCAGTATTCCGTATGGGGCCTTATATGGGGGCCAGTATTCCGTATGAAGCGTTATATGGGGGCCAGTATTCCGTATGGAGCCTTATATGGGGGCCAGTATTCTGTGTGGAGCGATTCACCGGTTTCTGAGCTATTGTGGAATTTACAATAGATATCACTCATGTAATGTAAGAAGTGAAATCTTTGCATTGTACTATATATATATATATATATATATATATATATATATATATATATATATATATATATATATATACAGTACAGACCAAAAGTTTGGACACACCTTTTCATTTAAAGGTTTTTCTGTATTTTCATGACTTTGAAAATTGTACATTCACATTGAAGGCATCAAAACTATGAATTAACACATGTGGAATTATATACTTAACAAAAAAGTGTGAAACAACTGAAAATATGTCTTATATTCTAGGTTCTTCAAAGTAGCCACCTTCTGCTTTGATGACTGCTTTGCACACTCTTGGCATTCTCTTGATGAGCTTCAAGAGGTAGTCCCCGGAAATGGATTTCACAGGTGTGCCCTGTCAGGTTTAATAAGTGGGATTTCTTGCCTTATAAATGGGGTTGGGACCATCAGTTGTGTTGTGCAGAAGTCTGGTGTATACACAGCTGATAGTCCTACTGAATAGACTGTTAGAATTTGTATTATGGCAAGAGAAAAGCAGCTAAGTAAAGAAAAACGAGTGGCCATCATTACTTTAAGAAATGAAGGTCAGTCAGTCCGAAAAATTGAGAAAACTTTGAAAGTGTCCCAAGTGCAGTTGCAAAAACAATCAAGCGCTACAAAGAAACTGGCTCACATGAGGACCGCCCCAGGAAAGGAAGACCAAGAGTCACCTCTGCTTCTCAGGATAAGTTTATCTGAGTCACCAGCCTCAGAAATCGCAGGTCAACAGCAGCTCAGATTAGAGACCAGGTCAATGCCACACAGAGTTCTAGCGGCAGACACATCTCTTCAATAACTGTTAAGAGGAGACTTTGTGCAGCAGGCCTTCATGGTAAAATAGCTGCTAGGAAACCACTGCTAAGGACAGACAACAAGCAGAAGAGACTTGTTTGGGCTAAAGAACACAAGGAATGGACATTAGACCAGTGGAAATCTGTGCTTTGGTCTGATGAGTCCAAATTTGAGATCTTTGGTTCAACCACCGTGTCTTTGTGCGACGCAGAAAAGGTGAACGGATGGACTCTACATGCCTGGTTCCCACCGTGAAGCATGGAGGAGGAGGTGTGATGGTGTGGGGGTGCTTTGCTGGTGACACTGTTGGGGATTTATTCAAAATTGAAGGCATACTGAAGCAGCATGGCTACCACAGCATCTTGCAGCGGCATGCTATTCCATCCGGTTTGCTTTTAGTTGGACCATCATTTATTTTTCAACAGGACAATGACCCCAAACACACCTCCAGGCTGTGTAAGGGCTATTTGACCAAGAGGGAGAGTGATGGGGTGCTACGCCAAATGACCTGGCCTCCACAGTCACCAGACCTGAACCCAATCGAGATGGTTTGGGGTGAGCTGGACCGCAGAGTGAAGGCAAAAGGGCCAACAAGTGCTAAGCATCTCTGGGAACTCCTTCAAGATTGTTGGAAGACCATTTCCGGTGACTACCTCTTGAAGCTCATCAAGAGAATGCCAATAGTGTGCAAAGCAGTCATCAAAGCAAAAGGTGGCTACTTTGAATAACCTAGAATATAAGACATATTTTCAGTTGTTTCACACTTTTTTGTTAAGTATATAATTCCACATGTGTTAATTCATAGTTTTGATGCCTTCAGTGTGAATGTACAATTTTCATAGTCATGAAAATACAGAAAAATCTTTAAATGAGAAGGTGTGTCCAAACTTTTGGTCTGTACTGTATATATATATATATATATTTCTCCGCTGTATCTCTGCATCATGAATCGTGGTATGTGTTAAAGGGGCCCACTGAGACTCTTTCGCCTGGGGCCCAGAAAAACCTGGAGCCGGCCCTGCTGTCTGCCATTACTACCTGTTGCGGTAGACTGACTGCTCTAACTGTAAAGAACCCTTTTCTGTTTAGTTGCCAGAATCATCTCTTCTCCACATGTAGTGAATTCCCCCTTATCCTTTGTGAGGTCTTTGCAAGGAAAAATTCATATACCAGTTCTTTGTATTGACAGCACATGTATATTTATACATATAAACATGGCACCATTGAAATAATTATGCCAGATATGTATAGCTTTTTATTATCTATGCAGCTTAAAAACACTTTTTAAAGGAAAATAATTTGATTTTATGTTGTCTGATTTTGACAGTCATTATATTATTTTTCTGCTGATGTAGTTCTATATGCCTTGATTTTTGTGGGATTAGTTCTAGTTTTTATTGACTGCCAGTTAATTAGGGTGAAATAAGAGGTTAATATTTTTATAAACATTTCTAAATGTTTTTCAGGCTATGTGCCCACGATGCAGAAATGCTCCAGATTTTTCCTGAGCGTTTCTGCATCTCCCTGGCAGAAAAAAAACGCATGCGGATTGTACATGTGTTTTTCTTGCCAGGGACAAGCGGATGTGAAGCGTTCTTCACTTGCATTTCCGCATGCGGGTTGACAAGTGCTTTCCAAGCGATTTTAGCATCACTTGGAAAGTGCTTGTCAACTTGGTCACACTGTATAAATCCATGCAACCAGCATGGATTTATATAGTGTGACCGAAAGAATGTTTAAAAATGAAAAATAAATCTATACTTACCCTCCGATGGTCCCCGCAGTCTAGCTTCGCTCTGTCCTGGCTGCCGGCAGATCGCGGTACACTGAAAGACCAGCCGACGTCAGCGTCACGTGACCCGTCACATGACTATGACGTCAGCGCAGGTCCTCCAGTCCATCGCGATCTGCCGGCAAGGGAGGACGATCGCAGCGGGGGTCATCGGAAGGTAAGTATAATATTTATTTTTTATTTTATTCTTTTTTTTTTTTACAGTTTCTATGATACCTGGGTCTGGA
The DNA here is from genome assembly GCF_046119375.1 of Phyllobates terribilis. Classification (NCBI taxonomy): domain Eukaryota; kingdom Metazoa; phylum Chordata; class Amphibia; order Anura; family Dendrobatidae; genus Phyllobates; species Phyllobates terribilis. The sequence goes on from NW_027362761.1 coordinate 433,767,116, forward strand.
GGAGAGTCTCCTCTCCTCTAGACCTGGGCACCATCTGCACATTGAACGCATGTATTCCGCATGTGCTTGTCTAGTGAAGCGGAATACATGCGTTCTAATGCAAGTCAATGGCGGCGAAAACGCAGCACTTCCGCAAAATAATTGGTAGTGCTGCGTTTTTTTCTGCAATGATAATCCGCAGCGGAAATTTCCGTAGCATGTGCAGAGCATGCGGATTATCATTGGGGGACATGGCAGGCCTTCTACCATGCGTTTTTTAAGCGTTTACTGCAGCATTTTTGCCGCTGCAGAAACGCTTAAAAAACGCATCGTGGGCACACAGCCTCATTTAGATTTTTGTTATCAATTATTAATGAGATTGCATTTTTGAGATTTAAGTGTAATGTCACTTTTAGAACTTTTCAGAATAAGATGTCATATGTGTAAATGAGCAATGATTAGTGTTGAGCGATACCTTCCGATATCGGGAAATATCGGATCGGATTGGATCGGACCGATACCGAAAAAGTATCGGATATCGCCGATTCCGATACCGGAAACCAATGCAAGTCAATGGGACATAAATATCGGAATTAAAATAAACCCTTTCTTTCCTTGTAGGTTATTTCTACATGAAGGAAAACAACTAAGAATAATGTAGAATGTATTGGGGGAGGTGGGGGAGACAATAAAGGCATAGAGGTTTAGCCCAGTCAAATGGAATAGCAGGAATTAATATTTTTTTATTATGTTCTGAGTTACGGAAATATTAACTATGTTAAGTATTTTTATATTTTGTCAGATATTTATGTTTCACTACTTCCATGCTCTTCACCTTCTTTTTTACTTCTCCCACACTTTCTCCTTCATCATCCTCAGCATCTTTTTCATCCACTTCTTCTTCACCTTCTTCTTCTTCACCTTCTTCATATTATTCTTTTTTTTACATTCTTCATATTCTACTTCTTCATCTTCTTCATATTCTTCTTCTTCATCATATTCTTATTTGTGACAGGCATTCCTGTAGTTGTTATCTATAAAAGGTTGGACATTACACCTTTCGTTCTGCCCGTCACAAAAGATTTACAACAGGATTTGTCCGCGTTCAGTTTGGCCTGCAGCAGCAGGTCTTTTCCAGGGGCACCACGAGGAGGAACGGACTCACCCCCATACACTGCTTAGTCATCTTCTGCTTATAATTTAGATATTATCTTTTGCTCTGATTTTTAGTCTTATGCTTAATGTTCTTCCGCTTTTTGTTCTGCAGCTTCTTGTATTTCTGCTTCTTGGTTTTCTGTCTCTTGTTTTTCTGTATCTTGGTGCTTGTCTTCTCTTCTTTGTCTTCTTGGTCAACTTCTTCAGGGTCATCTTCTTGGTCTTCTTCGGGGTGGTCTTCAGGGTCGTCGTCTTCGGGGGTCCTCGTCTTCGGGGTCCTCGTCTTCTTCGGGTTGGTCTTCTGGGTCCTCGTCTTCGGGGTCCTCGTCTTCTTCGGGGTGGTCTTCAGGGTCCTCGTCTTCTTCGGGGTGGTCTTCAGGGTCCTCGTCTTCTTCGGGGTGGTCTTCAGGGTCCTCGTCTTCAGGGCCATTGTCTTCGGGGTCCTCGTCTTCTTAGGGTTGGTCTTCAGGGTCCTCGTCTTCAGGGTCCTCGTCAGGGAGATCCAGAGTGATTACCAAGAACCATTTCAAAAAGCTTGAACTTGGAAATGTAGCAGAAGGTACAAGAAAGCTGAGGAACTACCGAGGACCAGCTGACGGTACTGGAACCCGGATGGATAGCAGAAGGTACAAGAGCCAATGGAACTACCGAGGACCAGCTGATGTTACTGGAACTCGGTTACTAAGCAGGAGGTACCTGTGCCAGAAAGCACTACCAAGGACCAGCAGACGTTGGTGGAACTTGGATACCGAGAAGGAGGCACCTAATCCAAAGGCACTGCCGAGAACCAGCTGACGGTACTGGAACCCGGATGGGTAGCAGAAGGTACAAGAGCCAATGGAACTACCGAGGACCAGCTGATGTTACTGGAACCCGGATGGGTAGCAGAAGGTACAAGAGCCAATGGAACTACCGAGGACCAGCTGATGTTACTGGAACTCGGTTACTAAGCAGGAGGTACCTGTGCCAGAAAGCACTACCAAGGACCAGCAGACGTTGGTGGAACTTGGATACCGAGAAGGAGGCACCTAATCCAAAGGCACTGCCGAGAACCAGCTGACGGTACTGGAACCCGGATGGGTAGCAGAAGGTACCCATGTAAAAAAAAAGTTCAAGGCCGCGAGCCGGCCGCAGTTACCAAAACCCACAGTCCTACAGAGGGTGCTTGTCCTATTGGCACTATGGAACCAGCCTTCATTGCCAGATCCCGCAGCCCACATAGGAGTCACCTAAACTGCAGGCACCATAGAGTCGGCTAACCCGACCGCAACACGACAGGACAACGCATTGGAGGCAAAGTGACGTTGACACTACCCGGAAACAGCTGGCGTGCTGGAACCAGGCTGGGCAGGAGGGAGTACCCGTGCCAAAGACACTGCCGAGAACCAGCTGACGGTACTGGAACCCGGATGGGTAGCAGAAGATACAAGAGCAAATGGAACTACCGAGGACCAGCTGACGGTACTGGAACCCGGATGGGTAGCAGAAGGTACAAGAGCCAATGGAACTACCGAGGACCAGCTGATGTTACTGGAACTCGGTTACTAAGCAGGAGGTACCTGTGCCAGAAAGCACTACCAAGGACTAGCAGACGTTGGTGGAACTTGGATACCGAGAAGGAGGCACCTAATCCAAAGGCACTGCCGAGAACCAGCTGACGGTACTGGAACCCGGATGGGTAGCAGAAGGTACCCATGTAAAAAAAAAGTTCAAGGCCGCGAGCCGGCCGCAGTTACCAAAACCCACAGTCCTACAGAGGGTGCTTGTCCTATTGGCACTATGGAACCAGCCTTCATTGCCAGATCCCGCAGCCCACATAGGAGTCACCTAAACTGCAGGCACCATAGAGTCGGCTAACCCGACCGCAACACGACAGGACAACGCATTGGAGGCAAAGTGACGTTGACACTACCCGGAAACAGCTGGCGTGCTGGAACCAGGCTGGGCAGGAGGGAGTACCCGTGCCAAAGACACTGCCGAGAACCAGCTGACGGTACTGGAACCCGGATGGGTAGCAGAAGATACAAGAGCAAATGGAACTACCGAGGACCAGCTGACGGTACTGGAACCCGGATGGGTAGCAGAAGGTACAAGAGCCAATGGAACTACCGAGGACCAGCTGATGTTACTGGAACTCGGTTACTAAGCAGGAGGTACCTGTGCCAGAAAGCACTACCAAGGACCAGCAGACGTTGGTGGAACTTGGATACCGAGAAGGAGGCACCTAATCCAAAGGCACTGCCGAGAACCAGCTGACGGTACTGGAACCCGGATGGGTAGCAGAAGATACAAGAGCAAATGGAACTACCGAGGACCAGCTGACGGTACTGGAACCCGGATGGGTAGCAGAAGGTACAAGAGCCAATGGAACTACCGAGGACCAGCTGATGTTACTGGAACTCGGTTACTAAGCAGGAGGTACCTGTGCCAGAAAGCACTACCAAGGACCAGCAGACGTTGGTGGAACTTGGATACCGAGAAGGAGGCACCTAATCCAAAGGCACTGCCGAGAACCAGCTGACGGTACTGGAACCCGGATGGGTAGCAGAAGATACAAGAGCAAATGGAACTACCGAGGACCAGCTGACGGTACTGGAACCCGGATGGGTAGCAGAAGATACAAGAGCAAATGGAACTACCGAGGACCAGCTGACGGTACTGGAACCCGGATGGGTAGCAGAAGGTACAAGAGCCAATGGAACTACCGAGGACCAGCTGATGTTACTGGAACTCGGTTACTAAGCAGGAGGTACCTGTGCCAGAAAGCACTACCAAGGACCAGCAGACGTTGGTGGAACTTGGATACCGAGAAGGAGGCACCTAATCCAAAGGCACTGCCGAGAACCAGCTGACGGTACTGGAACCCGGATGGGTAGCAGAAGGTACCCATGTAAAAAAAAAGTTCAAGGCCGCGAGCCGGCCGCAGTTACCAAAACCCACAGTCCTACAGAGGGTGCTTGTCCTATTGGCACTATGGAACCAGCCTTCATTGCCAGATCCCGCAGCCCACATAGGAGTCACCTAAACTGCAGGCACCATAGAGTCGGCTAACCCGACCGCAACACGACAGGACAACGCATTGGAGGCAAAGTGACGTTGACACTACCCGGAAACAGCTGGCGTGCTGGAACCAGGCTGGGCAGGAGGGAGTACCCGTGCCAAAGACACTGCCGAGAACCAGCTGACGGTACTGGAACCCGGATGGGTAGCAGAAGATACAAGAGCAAATGGAACTACCGAGGACCAGCTGACGGTACTGGAACCCGGATGGGTAGCAGAAGGTACAAGAGCCAATGGAACTACCGAGGACCAGCTGATGTTACTGGAACTCGGTTACTAAGCAGGAGGTACCTGTGCCAGAAAGCACTACCAAGGACCAGCAGACGTTGGTGGAACTTGGATACCGAGAAGGAGGCACCTAATCCAAAGGCACTGCCGAGAACCAGCTGACGGTACTGGAACCCGGATGGGTAGCAGAAGGTACCCATGTAAAAAAAAAGTTCAAGGCCGCGAGCCGGCCGCAGTTACCAAAACCCACAGTCCTACAGAGGGTGCTTGTCCTATTGGCACTATGGAACCAGCCTTCATTGCCAGATCCCGCAGCCCACATAGGAGTCACCTAAACTGCAGGCACCATAGAGTCGGCTAACCCGACCGCAACACGACAGGACAACGCATTGGAGGCAAAGTGACGTTGACACTACCCGGAAACAGCTGGCGTGCTGGAACCAGGCTGGGCAGGAGGGAGTACCCGTGCCAAAGACACTGCCGAGAACCAGCTGACGGTACTGGAACCCGGATGGGTAGCAGAAGGTACAAGAGCCAATGGAACTGCCGAGAACCAGCTGGCGGTGCTGGAGCCCAGGGTAAATACTAAAAACAGAAGAGCCAGAGGTGTATTTGGAGGAGGTTTTAAATCCGTACTACAGTGGATGTGGACAAAGCAGGAGAATTTGCCGGACACACAGCTGGGGATCAGCTGACGTTACTGAATCCCAATAACACTGGAGCAAGCGTTGACTGTGCAGACGGCACTTCTGAGCAGCAACTAGCGGTATTGGAGCCCAGGGTAAATACTAAAAACGGAGGAGCCAGAGGTGTAATTGGAGCAAGTTTTAAATAAGTAGCACAGTGAATATGGACAGAGCAGGAGAAATTGCCGTGAACACAGCAGGGGAACAGCTGACGTTACCGAACCCCAATAACACCGCAGCAAGTGTTGACTGTGCAGACGGCACTTCCGAGCGCCAACTGGCGGTGCTGGAGCCCAGGGATAAGAATGAAAACAGAGGAGCCAGAGGTGTAATTCGAGCAACTTTAAAATGTGTAGTACAGTGGATGTGGACAAAGCAGGAGAAATTGCCGTCCGCACAGCAGGAGAACAGCTGACGTTACTGAACCCCAATAACACGGCAGCAAGTGTTGACTGTGCAGACAGCACTTCCGAGCGCCAACTGGCGGTGTTGGAGCCCAGGGTAAATACTAAAAACGGAGGAGCCAGAGGTGTAATTGGAGCAAGTTTTAAATAAGTAGCACAGTGAATATGGACAGAGCAGGAGAAATTGCCGTGAACACAGCAGGGGAACAGCTGACGTTACCGAACCCCAATAACACCGCAGCAAGTGTTGACTGTGCAGACGGCACTTCCGAGCGCCAACTGGCGGTGCTGGAGCCCAGGGATAAGAATGAAAACAGAGGAGCCAGAGGTGTAATTGGAGCAACTTTAAAATCTGTAGTAGTGAGAATGTGGACAGAGCAGGAGAAATTGCCGTCCGCACAGCAGGGGAACAGCTGACGTTACTGAACCCCAATAACATGGTAGCAAGTGTTGACTGTGCAGACAGCACTTCCGAGCGCCAACTGGCGGTGCTGGAGCCCAGGGATAAGAATGAAAACAGAGGAGCCAGAGGTGTAATTCGAGCAACTTTAAAATCTGTAGTAGTGAGAATGTGGACAGAGCAGGAGAAATTGCCGTCCGCACAGCAGGGGAACAGCTGACGTTACTGAACCCCAATAACACGGCAGCAAGTGTTGACTGTGCAGACAGCACTTCCGAGCGCCAACTGGCGGTGCTGGAGCCCAGGGATAAGAATGAAAACAGAGGAGCCAGAGGAGTAATTGGAGCAACTTTAAAATGTGTAGTACAGTGGATGTGGACAAATCAGGAGAAATTGCCGTCCGCACAGCAGGAGAACAGCTGACGTTACTGAACCCCAATAACACGGCAGCAAGTGTTGACTGTGCAGACGGCACTTCCGAGCGCCAACTGGCGGTGCTGGAGCCCAGGGATAAGAATGAAAACAGAGGAGCCAGAGGTGTAATTCGAGCAACTTTAAAATGTGTAGTACAGTGGATTTGGACAAAGCAGGAGAAATTGCCGTCCGCACAGCAGGAGAACAGCTGACGTTACTGAACCCCAATAACACGGCAGCAAGTGTTGACTGTGCAGACGGCACTTCCGTGCGCCAACTGGCGGTGTTGGAGCTCAGGGATAATACTGAAAACAGAGGAGCCAGAGGTGTAATTGGAGCAACTTTAAAATCTGTAGTAGTGAGAATGTGGACAGAGCAGGAGAAATTGCCGTCCGCACAGCAGGGGAACAGCTGACGTTACTGAACCCCAATAACATGGTAGCAAGTGTTGACTGTGCAGACAGCACTTCCGAGCGCCAACTGGCGGTGCTGGAGCCCAGGGATAAGAATGAAAACAGAGGAGCCAGAGGAGTAATTGGAGCAACTTTAAAATGTGTAGTACAGTGGATGTGGACAAATCAGGAGAAATTGCCGTCCGCACAGCAGGAGAACAGCTGACGTTACTGAACCCCAATAACACGGCAGCAAGTGTTGACTGTGCAGACGGCACTTCCGAGCGCCAACTGGCGGTGTTGGAGCTCAGGGATTACAGTTCAGGTGGTAGAAACATGAACAGAACAGGAGACCTGGATACTGTTGCCAACCAATTATTTATTCTGGAAGAGGACTGGCAAATTCATGAGAGATCCAGGCCTTGTTCATTTTGAGAAAAGTAAGCCGGTCAACGTTATCGGAGGATAGTCGCATGCGACGGTCTGTTAGTACACCACCTGCGGCACTAAAGACGCGTTCCGATAATACACTAGCAGCAGGGCAAGCTAGCACCTCCAGTGCATACTGACTAAGCTCTGGCCATGTATCCAGCTTACAGACCCAAAACTTGAAGGGAGAAGAGCCGTCTGGGAGTACACTAAGAGGGCAAGACATGTAGTCTGTCACCATCTGACGGAAACGTTGCCTCCTGCTGACTGGAGCTGTCTGTGATGGTGTAGACATTTGTGGCGGCGGGGACACAAAACTTTGCCACATTTCGGCCATACTGGTCTTGCCTTGTGCTGAGGCGCTGCTTCTGCTCCCTCTTTGTGCAGAGCTTCCTCCACTGCCTCGACGCACTGAGCTGCTTTGTAAAGCACTAGCAGCACTGCTCTCGGTTGGAATGGAGAACATGATGGAATGCACCAGTGCGTCTTGGTACTCCCGCATTTTACGCTCCCGGTTCAATGGTGTTATGAGGCTTTGTAAGTTGTCCCGGTAGCGAGGATCTAGGAGGGTGGACACCCAATAATCAGCCGTGTTGAGAATGTGGGCGATGCGGCGGTCGTTTCTGAGGCACTGCAGCATGAAATCAACCATGTGCTGCAGACTGCCAACTGGCCAAGAAACGCTGTCCCCTGCTTGAGGCGTGATCTCTGCCTGCTCTGCATCACCCCACCCTCGCTCTAGATACTGACTACTAGAGCATTGTGTACCTCCCTCCTCTGGACAGATGTCTTCCTCATCCATTGACTCCTCCTCATCCTCCTCACAAAGTGTCCCCTGCCTAGGCCTTTGTGAGGAACCACGTTGCGCAGACTGTAGAGAAGCAGATGGCATTTGTGACTCCTCATCCTCCACCTCTTCCAAAACCTCGTCCCTTAGTGCTTGCAGTGTTTTTTCAAGCAGGCAGATAAGGGGGATAGTCATGCTGACTAGTGCATCATCTGCACTCGCCATCCGCGTGGAATAATCGAAGGCACGCAAAACGTGGCAAATGTCCTTCATAGAGGCCCACTCAGTGGTGGTGAAGTGTGAACGGCGCGCACTGCGACTTGTTTGCGCCTGCTGCAGCTGGTACTCCATTACTGCTGCCTGCTGCTCACACAACCTCTCCAACATATGTAACGTTGAATTCCACCTGGTGGGTAGGTCACATATGATGCGATGTTCCGGAAGACATAATCGGCGCTGCAGAGCTGCAATGCGTGATCTTGCATTGCTGGAACGCCGCAAGTGAGCGCACTCTATGCGGACCTTGTGAAGCAGTGCATCAAGATCCGGATAGTCCCTCAAAAAACTCTGCACGACCAAGTTGAGCACATGTGCCAGACATGGGATGTGAGTGAGGTTGCCTAGGCCCAGAGCTGCCACCAGATTTCGGCCATTGTCACACACTACCATGCCTGGCTGGAGATTCGCTGGCACAAACCACACGTCACTCTGCTGCTTGATGGCATTCCAGAGCTCCTGCGCTGTGTGGCTTCGATTCCCCAAAGAAATTAATTTTAATACGGCCTGTTGACGTTTGGCCACGGCTGTGCTCATATCGGTCATCATAACAGGTAACCGTTCACGGGTCGATGTGGAGGTAGACCGTGACGGCTCCTGCAGCGCTGATTCAGAGGAACTGGAGTATGAGGAGGAGTCAATGTGTACAGACTGGATTCCTGCAATCCTTGGAGTTGGCAGAACACGTACAGCGCCACTCTCAAGATCTGTACCCGGCTCCACAACATTTACCCAATGGGCAGTGAGGGAAAGGTATCGTCCCTGTCCATGCTTACTGGTCCACGCATCAGTGGTCAGGTGGACCTTGCTACTGACGGCGTTTTGTAGCGCATGTTTAATTTTTCCCTCCACATGATGTTGCAGGGCAGGGACGGCTTGCCTGCTGAAATAAAAGCGGCTGGGCACGTTGTATTGTGGGACTGCCAATGCCATAAAGTTACGGAATGTGTCAGTCTCCACCAGCCTGAATGATAGCATTTCAAGGGCCAGTAGTTTAGCAATGCCAGCATTCAGAGCCTGTGCTCGGGGGTGGTTTGCCGAGTATGGGCGCCTTTTCTCCCATGCCTGTGCTAACGATGGCTGTAGACTGGCCTGGGAGTGTGAGGATGACTGGGAAAGTGGTGCTGTGGGTGGAATTACACTGTGTCTCTGTACAACAGTGCCAGAGATTCTTCCATGGCGATCCTGTGAGGAAGCCGAACCAGCTGTGTGTGAGCTGGAGGAAGAGGCTACAACACGAGCTGAAGAGGTGGTAGGTGGCGCTGTAGGTTGGCCTAGGTCTTCAGTGTGTTTGTGTAACTCCACCACGTGCTTGGTCCGCACATGTTTCCACATATTTGTGGTATTGAGGTTGCTGACACTTTTCCCTCTTTTCACCTTCTGATTACACAGCTTGCATTTGACAAAGCAAATGTCATCTGCAACTGTGTCAAAAAAGGACCAGGCACTGCAAGTCTTGGAGCGCCCGCTTTGGATTTTGGAAGAGCCATGCTCCTAATGGGTGCCGAAGTGGAGGCTACAGGCAACCAAGTCTGCCCCCTCCCTCTCCCTCCTTTTTGGGCCGTTCGGGGAATCTCTTCCTCAGAGCTGCTCCCACCACCTTCCTGTCCCTCACGCCATGATGGGTCAAGGACCTCATCATCTACACCACCCTCTTCAAACAACTGCTTCTCCTGGGTAGTCTCGACAGCACAGTACGCACCAGAAAGTGGCACCTGAGTCTCATCATCAGATGCGTACTGAGGTGTGCTGCTGACCATAGGCACTGGCCCACCCGCCTCTTCAGATTCAGAGAGACAAAACGGTTGCGCATCACTGCATACTACCTCTTCTTCAAATTCTCGAATTCTGCTTGGCTGGCCCCCTCTTTCCAAGCCAAGAGATTCAGAGAACAGAAGTAGAGATGGCTCCTGTCCAGGGCTCTCTGACTGCCTGGGCAATTTGGCAGGTGGTGAAGAGACAGATGGGTGCTCTTCAGTGCTCAGGACCTGAGAGGATCTGGAACTAATTGAAGTCGATGCGTTAGCTGCCATCCATCCGACAACGGCTTCAATTTGGTCCTCGCGCAGCAGTGGGGTACGGCTAGCTCCTACAAAGCTGCGCATAAAGGACTGTTCCCTGGTAAAACTGGGGGATGCTGAGTCACTGGTGCCCGCAGCAGGCACAGAATCCCCACGTCCTCTCCCTGCAGGCACAGAATCCTCACGTCCTCTCCCTGCAGAAACTCCACGCCCACGCCCACGACCACGACCACATGCCTTACTCCCTGCCTTCTTCATCTTGGTAGACTGATAAAGATAGGCAGAAAAGTACTAAGGGCTTAGTGTGCTTATTCCTGAACAGCTGCTAACAGGTATAAGAAACACTAATTTTATAAAGTGTGGACTAGACTTTAATATGAGCTAATGTGGCCTACACAACTGTAAAGTGGAGTGTTTGGTGAACTTTATTTAGGTTTTTTTTGTCACAAAAAGACACTGGATGTGCCTAAAGATGTAATAACGATAGTATCACAAACTTTTTGTAGCTATTACAATGTAGGAAGGTAACCTACAATGCAATAGATGAGGCTGCAAAAAATAGGCTAATACTAATCTGGCTGGGGCTGCAGGGCCCAATGCTGCAGAAAGGCTCCTCTATCTACTCCTATATAGTGTGTTTGGAATCAATTTAGCTGAATATGGATGGAACCACCACACTAATAGGAGATATCAGGAAAAATTATGAATTGGCAATAAAGGACAATGTATGAGGCAGTGACACACACTGAGTGCACTACAACCAGACGGGGTTGAAGCACACACTACAGGGTGAGCTGCACTCACACACCAGACCTTGCAGACAGCGGTGAACAGTACAGATGCAGAGCACTGTGCACTAGTGCTGCAAGACGGAAAAAAAATTCTCTATCTACTCCTATATAGTGTGTTTGGAACCAATTTAGCTGAATACAGATGGAACCACCACACTAATAGGAGATATCAGGAAAAATTATGAATTGGCAATAAAGGACAATGTATGAGGCAGTGACACACACTGAGTGCACTACAACCAGACGGGGTTGAAGCACACACTACAGGGTGAGCTGCACTCACACACCAGACCTTGCAGACAGCGGTGAACAGTACAGATGCAGAGCACTGTGCACTAGTGCTGCAAGACGGAAAAAAATTTCTCTATCTACTCCTATATAGTGTGTTTGGAACCAATTTAGCTGAATACAGATGGAACCACCACACTAATAGGAGATATCAGGAAAAATTATGAATTGGCAATAAAGGACAATGTATGAGGCAGTGACACACACTGAGTGCACTACAACCAGACGGGGTTGAAGCACACACTACAGGGTGAGCTGCACTCACACACCAGACCTTGCAGACAGCGGTGAACAGTACAGATGCAGAGCACTGTGCACTAGTGCTGCAAGACGGAAAAAAATTTCTCTATCTACTCCTATATAGTGTGTTTGGAACCAATTTAGCTGAATACAGATGGAACCACCACACTAATAGGAGATATCAGGAAAAATTATGAATTGGCAAAAAAGGACAATGTATGAGGCAGTGACACACACTGAGTGCACTACAACCAGACTTGGCTGAAGCACACACTACAGGGTGAGCTGCACTCACACACACAGACCTTGCAGATAGCGGTGAACAGCACAGGGAACTGTGCACTAGCACTGCAAGGCACAGTGATTTAGAAAGTAGCTTGGGTAAAGCAGTATAGAGCAAATAGGTAGCTAAAACTGTCCCTCAGAACAACAGCGTCCTATCCCTAACTGAATTCACAGCAGAGTGAGCTCAAAATGGCGGCGGTGGCTTTTATAGTGCATCATGACATCATTTCAGCAGCCAATCACAGCCATGCCATTAGTTAAGATGCCTACATGCCTAACAGGATGTGCCCACACTTCTTAGGATCCTCATTGGCTGAATAAAATGAAAATGTCTCATTGCATTATGGGAACTTCCGATTCCGGTATACGATATTGCAATAGTATCGGAATTAAGTATCGGAATTCCGATACCGCGAATATCGGCCGATACCCGATATTTCAGTATCGGAATGCTCAACACTAGCAATGATACTATTTTGGGCTATTGAATGACTTTTGTCTTGCATTTCTGCAGTTTTATTTCTTGCACTGGAGGCCTTAGGCGTTTCTTTTTATGTGCACTGACCTTTTTCTTTCTCCAGGTTCTGCCTCTTCTCCTCTTTATAGACTTTAGCTGCATTTATACTGACAGATAATCGTGAATGACTGTTCTTGGAAAAGCTCATTTCACAATATTCTCTCAGTGTAAATAGGCCACTTTTCAACCTACGAAAAAGCAAAATGCATGCTTATTGGGTGAACTGATCTTTTGGGCAGAGCAAAAAATGATTGTTCTAAGCGCTGCATCCTCCTGCCGCACTGCCGAGAACCTTGGCAGTCTGTGCGCACTAAATGATTTGTTACAGATCACTCAGTGCACATCGTTTACTTTGGTCTGCCTTTGTAAAAAGGCTATTAAACAGCTTCTAAACGGTCATTCATGTTTTATCTGCTAAACTGTTTTATCTGCTGCAGATCTACCAGTTCTCTGAATGCTGAGGTCTACATAACCCCACCCACACCACTGATTGGCAGCTTTCTGTGTACACTGTGCATAGGCAGAAAGCTACCAATCAATGGTGGGTGCATGGTTGGACTACCTGGCAGTAGGTTAAGTAGTCCTGCCGTGGTAATCTCCTGCAGATAAAACAATGATTTTATGAAAACTTCACTAAGCAGCCCAGTATGTTAAACATCGCTGGAATCAGGTTCTCTGCTCCTATATTATGCTGCTCTATTAAAGGGGTTGTCTGGTCCAAAACGATAAGTCTGCAGTCACTCTGTGTGACTGCAGACTGATGAATCCTCCCAGCACTAGCACTGAGCGCTGCGAGGATTTGCCGGTTTCTGAATCAGTAGAGTATGTATGAGTTATATATACTCCCGTCCAGTGGGCGTGGTCTCGCTTCCATACACTTGTATTGAGCAAGGCTGCACCCTCTAGTCGGCCACACCCATGGGACGTCTGAGTCATTAGATGAGGCGTGGCCTCACTGCATACAAGTATATGGAGCAAGGCCGCGCCCACTAGACGGCATCTGGCCGAGAGTATTCAACTAGTGTTGAACGAGTATGTCTCATTAACCCTTTCAGTGAGCATGACAGGCAATCCCTGCATGTTTCACAGCTGTCTAACAGCCGTGACAATTGCAGTCGAGGCGACAGTAAAAGAAATGCCGAGCATGCCAAAATACTCAGCAAGCACCCGAGCATGCTCGCTGAAAGGGTTAATGAGACATACTCACTCAACACTAGTGCCAACCAATAATTCAGTAAAAAATCGTCAATTATACTCAGATAATGCCTCCAAAGAGTGCTCACTCCATGACCCTTCACAGTAAATTTCAAGAAAAAAGTTGAGGCATTCAAAAAAAAGTCAATTTAACATTGCCTTTATTTACTATTAGTATCCATCAAATAGATGCAAATGGTACATTAAAGGATGATCATATATCACACTTACTAGACAAAATTGACACAAATATAATCACTATTGTGAATTTTTCATGCTGAGTTTCTGTTTAGTCCATAGTGCAATAGCTTGAAACCAGAGATGCCAGATGGAATTGAGCATCTTCACAGCTGATAGAACCTTTTGGGGGACAACCCCTTTCTGAAGCACGTGTATAACGGGGATACCACGACAGAGAGGGGCTAGACAATCTCGACATCTGGTTTCAGAAACTCCTGCCCTAATTCTAAGTACTTCACCATCTTATTGAACAGTGCAGGCTTTTCCTTGCCAGCAGTGAAAGGGTTAATCAGTTCAGTTGGAGCTTTCCTATCTGGATTGTCTCAGGTGTTCAGTGTTGGACACTTCCCTCTGCTATATATGCTCGCCTCTGGCACTTAGGAGTTTCCAGTGTTAGTTCTCACTGCCTGGTGTGGAGTTAGAGTTGTAATCTGTGGTTGGATTTGGCATTTGGAGATTTGTTCAGGAGATTGTTGCTTGGAGTTTTGTTTGAGTGCACATCCCCTTCCTCTCCAATTTGGTTTATCCTACCTTTAACTTCCCTGTGTTCCACTCTGTTGTTTGGTGCGTGTATTTTGTATGATTATTATTTTCATTTATCCCTGTCTGCCTTCCCTTATTTGTCTGGTTAGTGTATTCCTATACACTTCAGCTTCCCACCTCCGAAGGTAGGGCGAGGGGACAGATAAGGGTTAATTTAGGAGCTTAGTAAGGCACCTGAATCCGGTGTCTCCATCTTCAGGAGTAATCCAGTGGGACAGAGAAAGACCAAGACACCCCTAATTCTAGGGACCTGGTTAGCATTTACAGTCCCAAAATACTGCCTGACAATGTGATTACAGGTTACCTGTGGGTCAAGTTTAACACATTTCAATACCAGTTACAGAACAGCATACAGACATAATTTATCGGTATTTTAATTCATTCCTTATACATCTGTATTTAAAGGTATTATCCAGGACTATATCATTTTTTACTGTCACGCTGTCTCGGCGTTCAGGAGGTCAGGAGCCTTTGCTGACCCTACACTGAGGCCCTGCCTAATCCCTCTACCTGGAGGTACTGTTGATGGTACAGAGGTCCAGGCCACCAGCGTAAACCTACCTCCTGAGAATCCCTGAACCTAAGTAATCTAGTCCTGAGAAGGACCCCGATCACAACAATTGGGGACAGGACCATATTTGACAAACGCAGTACAAGAAGAACGAGACAGTACAAGGGGTAAACCAAAAACCACCTCGCATACAAAAACTTACACCACTACAACGGAGGGAACACCAACGGGTAAGGGGATAAAGAATAAAGCGAGGAAGGGAAAAAACCACACCGAGTACACTTCGCTCCTAACTTCACAATACCACGTATCGCTCTGATAGTCTGCATGAGAAGCTTTCACCGACAACTACCCTATCAGAACAGCAGGTATTTGAAGGAGTCCCAATACTGCAGAATTAACTGCAGCTGGGCGAGGCTGGGCCTCGTCTAGCACAGAGAGAGAGAATTAACTCCCTCCCTGCCGAAAAACACCAAGCACCAAAAACTCAGCTGCGAGAAGTCAGGCTGTGTAATCGCGACGATCTTCGTGGCGACACACCCGTGACAGTACCCCCCCTTCTACGAGGGGCCTCCGGACCCTCAGGGCCAGGTTTATCCGGGTGAGTCGTGTGGAAGGCCCGAATTAATCGGTCAGCGTTAATATCCGACGCAGGAACCCACATCCTCTCCTCAGGACCATACCCCTTCCAATGAACCAGGTACTGAAGGGACCGGCGATTAAAACGAGAATCGATGACTTTCGATACCTGAAACTCCAAGTTACCATTGACCACCACAGGAGGAGGAGGTAAAGGTGACGGTATCACCGGCGCCACATACCTTTTAAGCAAAGATCTGTGGAAGACGTTGTGAATTTTAAAAGTAGAGGGGAGGTCAAGACGAAATGCCACCGGATTAATTATAGATCAGATCCTATACGGCCCGATGAACCTGGGACCCAGTTTCCAGGAGGGAACCTTAAGTTTTATATTCTTGGTAGACAACCATACCCGATCGTTCACACTTAGGTCCGGACCAGACACTCTCTTCCTATCAGCCATACGTTTGTATCGGTTCCCCATAGTACTTAGATTATTCAGCACCCCTTTCCATATCGAAGCGAGTGATGACGAAAATCGTTCCTCCTCAGGAACCCCCGAAGAGCCCCCCCTACTGAAAGTACAAAACTGGGGGTGAAAACCATATGCCCCAAAAAACGGGGACTTACCAGTGGACTCACTCCGCCTATTATTAAGAGCAAACTCCACCAGAGGTAAGAAAGAAGCCCAGTCCTCCTGGTTCTCTGACACAAAACACCGGAGATATGTCTCCAAACTCTGGTTCAGACGTTCCGTCTGACCATTGGTCTGAGGATGAAAAGCCGAGGAAAACGATAAATGCATCCCCCGCCGAGTACAAAAAGCCCTCCAGAATTTGGACACAAACTGAGACCCCCGATCTGACACCACATCAGAGGGTACACCGTGAAGCCTTACAATCTCCCCAATGAACACCTGCGCAAGAGTTTTAGCATTAGGAAGAGCAGGAAGAGCGATAAAATGTGCCATCTTGCTGAATCTGTCCACTACAACGAGTATGACCGTTTTACCCAAAGATGGCGGGAGATCCGTAATAAAGTCCATAGACAGATGAGTCCAAGGACGCTCCGGGATCTTCAAAGGTAAGAGAGCCCCAGACGGATGGGTACGTGGGGTCTTAGAGCGCGCACAAACCCCACAGGACGCAACAAAAGTTTCCACCTCCCTATGTAAATTAGGCCACCAAAACCGATGCGAAAGGAGATCCACAGTTGCTTTACTCCCTGGGTGTCCTGCCAAAGCTGAGTTATGGTGTGCCTCGATCACCTTTTGTCGCAACTGATCTGGAACAAATAGTCTCCCAAGAGGTCCAACAGGGGCGTCCCCCTGAGCCTCCAATACTTCCTCCTCAAGCTCAGAGCATACTGCCGACACCACCACCCCCTCCTGAAGGATAGGAACCGGGTCATCCGTATTCCCGGCCCCAGGGAAACTACGAGATAAGGCATCCGCCTTTACATTTTTTGATCCAGGACGATATGTGACGACAAAATTAAACCTGGTAAAAAACAATGACCACCTAGCTTGCCTGGGATTCAGACGTTTTGCGGACTCCAGATATAGCAGGTTCTTGTGATCGGTGATGACGGTGACCGGATGGATTGCCCCCTCCAAAAAATGGCGCCACTCCTCAAAAGCTAACTTAATGGCCAAGAGTTCCCTATTGCCGACATCGTAATTTCTCTCAGAGGACGACAATTTTTTAGAGAAAAAAGCGCACGGACGCCATTTACCAGGAGACGAACCTTGTGATAATACTGCCCCTACCCCTACCTCAGAAGCGTCTACCTCTACAATGAATGGCTGTGACGCATCAGGTTGAATGAGTATGGGTGCTGAGGCAAAACATTTTTTCAAGGAGGAGAAAGCTTGACAAGCCTTGTCAGACCACCTAGAAAAATCCGTCCCTTTTTTTGTCATGTCTGTGAGAGGTTTAACCATGGACGAGAAATTACGAATGAATTTCCGGTAATAATTAGCAAACCCCAGAAAACGTTGTAGAGCCTTAAGATTCTCTGGCAGATCCCACTCAAGAACTGCCCGCACTTTCCCAGGGTCCATACGAAAACCAGACGCTGACACCAGGAAGCCTAGAAACTGGAGTTCCTGAACGGCGAACACACACTTTTCCCACTTGGCGTACAGTTTATTATCCCGCAAGATCTGTAACACCTGCCTAACATGCTCCTGATGAGATACAAGATCAGGCGAGTAAATTAAGATGTCATCCAGATAAATAACAACAAACTGACCCACCAGGCAGCGAAAAATGTCATTAACAAAGTGTTGGAACACCGCCGGGGCATTAGTCAGACCAAATGGCATGACAAGGTTCTCATAATGTCCCTCCGGAGTGTTAAAAGCCGTTTTCCACTCATCCCCCTCCTTCATCCTAATCAGATTGTACGCCCCCCTGAGATCCAATTTAGAGAACCATTTGGCGCCCACGATCTGATTGAAGAGATCGGGGATAAGTGGGAGCGGATAAGGATCTCGGACCGTAATCCGATTAAGTTCACGGAAATCCAGGCAAGGGCGTAGGCCTCCATCTTTCTTCTTCACAAAGAAGAACCCCGCAGCTACCAGGGAAGATGAAGGTCTAATATGCCCCTTAGCCAGACTCTCTGAAATATAATCCTTCATGGCCTGCCTCTCCGGACCAGACAAATTATACAATCTAGATTTAGGTAACTTGGCCCCAGGAAGCAGTTTTACCGAACGCGATGAGCAGGTAGTTCCTGACACCCTCTTTCCGAGAACACATCCTCAAAGTCAGCCAGAAATGGGGGTAAGACCCTAGGAGCGACCGTACCGATGACCGTATTCATGCAGTTTTTATTACAGAATTCACTCCATTGACTTATCTCTCTGGATTGCCAATTAATAACCGGGTTATGCTTAGTTAACCAAGGAAGGCCCAACACAATAGGAGTGGGAAGACCCTCCAACACATAACAAGACAACAGTTCTTTATGTATCGCCCCCACCTGAAGATTTATGTTATGCACAGCTTGCGAAAAACTTCCCTGACCGAGAGGCCTGGCGTCGATCGAGAATATGGGGATGGGTTTAGCCAACACACTCAATCGCATACCTTGAACCCGAGCAAACCGAGCGTCCACCAGATTAGCCCCGGCCCCACTATCCAGAAGAACAGATAACCTCTCAGTTCTCGTACCCACCACCACCTCCGCCGGTACAAGAAACTGAGACGAACCTAGGGACGAAATACCTACTCCCAGATTGCCGTCCACCACACAACCTGGGATCAATAGTTTTCCGATGACTCTTTTCTCTGCAAAGGACGGGAAGGACACCCCCCAATAAAATGTCCCTTTCTCCCACAGAAGAAACACCTTCCTGTCTTGTGGCGCACCGCCGGTCCCCTCCCCCGAAAGGATGTCCCTACTAACTGCATAGGCTCCTCTGGACTGACCAGGGGAACCTCCATATAAGGGACCCTTGTAGAAGGTGGAGTCATCACAGGGGGTGGAGTTATCCCGCACCTCTCCCGAAGCCGTCTGTCAATGCGAATAGCAAGGGCCATAGCGGCTTCCAGTGACGCGGGAGAGTCATACTGTGCCAACATATCCTTTAATTTGTCAGATAAACCTTGACAAAACTGGCTCTGAAGAGCCGGGTCATTCCATTGGGTGTCCGTGGCCCACCTACGGAACTCTGAACAGAATTCCTCCGCTGGACGATCTCCCTGCTGGATCCTACGTAACTTAGATTCAGCAAGGGAGATCCGATCCGGGTCATCATATACGAGACCCAGAGCAGAGAAAAACCCATCCACTGACCGGAGAGCCGGAGAGCCCGGGGGAAGAGAGAACGCCCAAGATTGGGGGTCCCCTTGAAGGAGCGAGATGACAATTCCCACCCTTTGTTCTTCACTCCCCGATGACCGAGGCCGCAGCCGAAAGTACAACTTACATGCCTCCCGGAAAACAAAAAACTTGTCCCTTCCCCCCCGTAAACCTGTCAGGGAAAGCTACTTTGGGTTCTGATCCGGCTTGCTCCAGGGGATACAAAACCTTGGACTTAACGTCTGCCAGCTCCAAGGACAAACTCTGCAGCTGCCGAGCTATATTGGCTACTGGATCCATGGTGGCTGGAGAGAATCTTTTTGGGGGTCGGTGAAAATGTCACGCTGTCTCGGCGTTCAGGAGGTCAGGAGCCTATGCTGACCCTACACTGAGGCCCTGCCTAATCCCTCTACCCTCTATCCCTACTGTTGATGGTACAGAGGTCCAGGCCGCCAGCGTAAACCTACCTCCTGAGAATCCCTGAACGTAAGTAATCTAGTCCTGAGAAGGACCCCGATCACAACAATTGGGGACAGGACCATATTTGACAAAGACAGTACAAGACGAACGAGATAGTACAAGGGTTAAACCAAAAACCACCTCGCATACAAAAACTTACACCACAACGGAGGGAACACCAACGGGTAAGGGGATAAAGAATAAAGCGAGGAAGGGAAAAAACCACACCGAGTACACTTCGCTCCTAACTCCACAATACCACTATCACTCTGATAGTCTGCATGAGAAGCTTTCACCGACAACTACCCTATCAGAACGGCAGGTATTTGAAGGAGTCCCAATACTGCAGAATTAACTGCAGCTGGGCGAGGCTGGGCCTCGTCTAGCACAGAGAGAGAGAATTAACTCCCTCCCTGCCGAAAAACACCAAGCACCAAAAACTCAGCTGCGAGAAGTCAGGCTGTGTAATCGCGACGATCTTTGTGGCGACACACCCGTGACATTTACTGAGCCTAAGTAATAACAGACAGGTAGTAACCATAGCAGTATTATTAATACATATACAGTACTTGCTAAAATAATAAAATAATTATTTAAGTGATTGACCAGGACTATTATACATTTCTTTTACAATGGACCTAAAAACTTACAGGCAGGTAGTTTCTAACAGATGCAACTACTTGCCTGTTCTACCGGTGCTGGCTCAGAGTGGTCACAGACCACTCCTGCTGGTGATTCAGTGGCTTCAAATGACGTCACATAGACAGAGCAGTGGCTTCTCATCTGCTCTGCTCTGAAAGCTGGCTCCCCTTTGCCTAACTGCAGAGAGCTGACTGTTAATCAGCATGATGTCGGCAGTCAAGCACCGTCAACAGAGAAGCTTGGAAGAAGTGGAGCTAATCTGTGTGGAGCAGCTGAATCACCGACAGGAGTGGTCAGTGACTGCTCTGAGCCGGCGCCGGGTAGAAACAAGGAGGTAGTTGCCTCTGTTTGCTTATTAGATTTATATATAACCAACACCAGAAAAAAAACCTCCCTAAAATATCCTTTATTTATAACATTTTTAAAATTGATTAAAACCACACAAAAAACAAACAAAAAAGAAGAAATAGATAAGATATGAACCAGGAGTTGTTGAATATGCTAGAAGGTCCCTATCAGGAACCTTAGCTTTGCCCCTGCCTGACTGCAGAGGTCGGCATAATATAAGAAGGTTGAGATTAGCGCCCTCACTAAGCGTAGGCTGACCCTATCGGTCCCTAACCAACCCTATAACCTTGTGTCTATAAGTACAACACACAATGGTGGTGTCACTGTACCAGAATTTAAAATTACAATATAATAGAGACTGCCTAGGTTTTGTAGTGACCAAGGCAAGTCAGAAAATGAAAACAGGGCATAGGTCAGTGCAGATGCAGGAATAGAATTTCTCTTGGAGTCTAGTTAGAGCCCTCTAGAAGTCCCTGCCTATCAGCGGAGGTTTACACCCTACTGTGTATTGGTGCCCCCACTCCTCGTCGACTGATGCTAATTGTCCCTGCCAGACCCTCAGATGTTCATGGATGGGACCAGGTCAGAGGGACAGAAGATACTTCCTTTACCTTATTTATATCACTATGTGATGTGTGGAGCGCACGCAGCGTTCCACTGGGTCTTCTTCTGTACACATGGACACATGGGTGCTATTGAAGCACCTCTGCTCATCCACAAACTTCCCCTGATGAACCCCTGAAATGAAAATAGGGGAAAACGCGTCAGGTCTTTTAAATGGGTCAAAAAAAATAAGTGGTTACCCTCATTCTAAACCTTATTTAAGATGTTATGTATATTAACCCCTTAAGCCCCGAGGGTGGTTTGCACGTTAATGACCAGGCCAATTTTTACAATTCTGACCACTGTCACTTTATGAGGTAATTACTCTGGAACGCTTCAACGGATCCCCCTGATTCTGAGACTGTTTTTTCGTGACATATTGTACTTCATGATTGTGGTAAAATTTCTTCGATATCACTTGCGTTTATTTGTGAAAAAAACGGAAATTTGGCAAAAATTTTGAAAATTTTGCAATTTTCAAAATTTGAATTTTTATGCCCTTAAATCAGAGAGATATGTCACACAAAAGAGTTAATAAATAACATTTCCCACATGTCTACTTTACATCAGCACAATTTTGGAACCAACATTTTTTTTTGTTAGGGAGCTATAAGGGTTAAAAGTTGACCAGCGATTTCTCATTTTTCCAACAAAATTTACAAAACCATTTTTTTAGGGACCACATCACATTTGAAGTCACTTTGAGAGGTCTTTATGACAGAAAATACCCAAAAGTGACACCATTCTAAAAACTGCACCCCTCAAGGTGCTCAAAACCACATTCAAGAACTTTATTAACCCTTCAGGTGCTTCACAGAAATTTTTTGAATGTGGAAGAAAAAAATGAACATTTAACTTTTTTCACAAAAATGTTACTTTAGACCCAATTTTTTTTATTTTCACAGAGGTAACAAGAAAAAATGGACCCCAAAATTTGTTGTGCAATTTCCCCTGGGCACGCAGATACCCAATATGTGGGGAAAAAACACTGTTTGGGCGCACGGCAGAGCTCGGAAGGGAAGGAGCGCCATTTGACTTTTTGATTGTAAAATTTGCTTGAATAATTAGCGGACGCCATGTTGTGTTTGGAGAGCCCCTGTGTGCCCAAACATTGGAGCTCCCCCACAAGTGACCCCATTTTGGAAACTAGACCCCCCAAGGCACCTATCTAGATGCATAGTAAATGCTTGGAACCCCCAGGTGCTTCACAAATTGATTCGTAAAAATGAAAAAGTGAAAAAAAACAAGTGCTCACTATGCATCTAGATAGGTGCCTTGGGGGGTCTAGTTTCCAAAATGGGGTCACTTGTGGGGGAGCTCCAAAGTTTGGGCACACAGGGGCTCTCCAAACGCGACGTGGTGTCCGCTAGCAAATTGAATGGAAAATCGGCTCAAATTGTTAGAGGACGCCATGTTGCGTTTGGAGAGCTACTGCGTGCACAAACATTGGAGCTCCCCCACAAGTGACCCCATTTTGGAAACTAGACCCCCCAAGGCACCTATCTAGATGCATAGTGAGCACTTGGAACCCCCAGGTGCTTCACAAACTGATTCGTAAAAATGAAAAAGTGAAAAAAAGAAAAAAAAACACTTTTTCATATTGATGAATCAATTTGTTAAACACCTGGGGGTTCCAAGCGATAGCGCCGCTCACAGGCAGTATCAGCAGTGCAAGGTAATTAGAAAGAAGGTTGTATTTATCATTAAAACACACTGGCATTTTTTTAAAAGTACCGGACAACCCGTTTAATGTGGAAAAGGTCATTGGATCCTGTATGTGAGCTGTAATTGTCAAGTATCTTTACATATGAGGACCAACCTGATTCCCTATACCAAGTCTCTAATATTTGTATATACCAGTACCTCTAAACTTGATGAATCCTCTACCTCATGGACCTAATGTGTACAGTGATGTGATGAATGGCAAAGTGGTGTTATTTAAAATTGGGAGGGGTCACTACTTCCATCTCTTTTCTGTCCCTCTGAGCTGGTCCCATCCATGAACATCTGAGAGTCCTGCAGGGACAAATATGATCAGTCGATGGGGAGCGGGGGCACCAATACACAGTAGGGGGTTAACCTCCGCTGATAGTCAGGGACATCTAGATAGATAAACAAAGGATATTTTAGGGAGGGTTTTTTCTGGTGTTTGTTATTTGAATAGGCCCTTTTATTGATTTACTCTGGTTGTGTAGATTTATATATAGAATGCTTCGAATAGCAACTTTTTATAAAAATAAACTCATGTTACTCAGCCCATTGAACCCTTTTGGACTAATAGTATCTAGCGTATATATCTAATATCCTTCATGCTTCCCTTCTTAGTAAGATAACTTCCAATTGTTCCTCATCTTTCTCCATTATTTCCTTTAAAACCATCCATTTAAAGAGAACCTGTCAGAATGATTTTGCAATGTAGAGTAAAGACATGGCTGTAATGGGGCTGTAATACAGATTAAATTGATATCTTTGGTGAATAAATTCACTTTGTTGTTCTTCTTTAATCACCATTTGAAGTTTTCTGCTGTTTAGATTTTAGTGCAAAGGGAGCTGGACTGTGCACTGGGTCTGCTCCTCCATGTCTGTTGGTCCCTGGGCCCTTTACTGCCACTGGTCTGTCAATGATCCACCTCCTCTGTTTGAAAACCTAGCACTGACCTGTCTTTTACAGACCGGAGGCAGGGAGAAGGGCCGAGGAATCACAGAAAGGGAGGTGAAGACCCACTGCACAGTCCGACCCCTGTGCACCGAAACCTAATTAACACAAAACTTCATATGGTGATTAAAGAAGAACCACAAATTGGATTTCTTCACCAAAGGTTATCGAGAAATTACAGGCTGTAAGGTGGCTGCCGGACAGGTCGTGGACGGGAGGTATGTGTCCCTGAAGTACCAAGCTTCGGTGATGTAGGACCTGGAGAAGCAGGCTCCAGCACACATAGTGCTGAGAGGAATTTAATGGGCCCAGATTACAGGGCCGGGTTTTATGAGCAGCTGAAAGAGCTGGGGGGGAACAGCTGCTCACTTATCTCCAGTCCAGGTCTTGAAAGGCTGATTTAAGACAGCTGCGCCTGTCTCAGTCTGTCTGTGTGTGTTGGGCAAAGTGAGCAGACCTTGCATGTGCTCCTTAGACTCTGCAAGAGGCAGAGGAAGACACTTTGTTTAAACGACTGAGGCCGTGCTGCATGGACTTGTTATTTTGAGCTTTGTTCTGTTATTCCTATTTGTGCCAAGAAAAGGCTGTTACTTTTGTTTCCTCACTGGTGTATGGACACTAAATAAACCACCAGTTTGTTTGAACCTGCGGACTGCATCACTGTGTGAACCTGTGCCTACCTCCAACGCGACTCAGTGAGTACAAATCCCTACAATTGGTGCTAGAAGCACCGGCACAGATCCCAAGCAGCAGTGTGACTGCTACAAGAAAACATATATGTCCTGGGTGAAGTCGGCCATAAGCCAACAAGTGTCGCCGGACAAAATGGAGGACCTGCTTAAACATCTGTTGCAGGCACAGCAGGCGCAACAAGTGCAGCACCAGCAGCAGTACCTGCAGAGCCAGCAGAGTCAGTAGAGCATGCAGCATCAGCAGGAAACAAATAAACTTCTGATGAAGCAGATCCAACAGCAGCAAAGACAAATGGAAATCTTGGCAGAGTAGATCCGTGACAGGACGACCGCCACAGATCCAGGTGATGACTCACACGTCAGGAAGACGGTAAGAAGAGCATTACAAAAGATGACCCGGGTGATGACGTTGAGGCGTTCCTGACGGTCTTTGAGAGGGTGGCAGAGTGGGAGAAATTGCCTCCAGAGCAGTGGGCGGAGGTACTGGCGCCATATTTGACAGGCGAGCCGCAGAAGGCCTATTATGACTTGGCCTTGCAGGACGCGAAAGAGTACGCTAAGTTGAAAACTGAAATTTTGGCACACTTGGGAGTGACTCTGACTGTCAGGGCACAACGGGTGCACCACTGGGCCTATTGCAGTGACAAACCTCTCTGGTACCAGATGTTCGACCTCCTACACCTGGTCCAAAAGTGGTTGCAACCTGAATCTTCCTCCCCAGCACATATGATGGAGAAGGTCATTATAGACAGGTTTACACACTCTCTCCCGAAGTCGGTGAAATCCTGGGTTGCCAAGGGAGATCCCCATAATGCCGATGACTTGGTGGGGTTGGTGGAAAGATACCAGGCAGTTGAGAGTCCGTTGGGACAACAAGGGGTTGTAGCCTCTCAATACAGGGGTTCCCAAAAGGAGGCAGACACCCAAAAGAAGGGAGCTAGCGCCACACCTGGGGGGGCGTCCAAGAGTTCAGGAGGGGTCTGAGTTGCTGCCCAAGGTCCCACCCCATAATATAGTGTGTTGGAGATGTCATACCCCTGGCCATATTGCCACCCGGCGTCCCATAAACTCTGAGCCAATGGACTGCGACATGGGCAGGCGTTGTTCCTATTTTGCCTACCTCGTCTGCAGCACGGTTCCTTAACATAGCAAGAGCCCTCAGGCATGCTCAGTGTCGGTAAACGGGGTACAAGTCTTTGGACTATTGGACTCAGGAAGTTTGGTGACCCTGATAAGGACCATGTTCCCTCATCGACTGTTTCCTGGGAAGGTGGTAGGTGTCCGGTGTATCCTGTGGCCCAGGTGGATGTAAACACGGACTGTGGCACCACATCTCATGAAGTGGCGGTCCTTAAGGACCCATTGCATCCCATAATAATTGGACGTGACTTTGCATTATTCTGGGACATGTGGGGGAAAAAGGGGACACCTGGTTGCTCAGACGACAGCCTGATCACCCCTAAGGAAACTTACCCGCAGAACATAGAAGATGAGTTTACCATGTTTGTGTTTGTGGGCAATGAGGATGAGGCAACATCCCCTGAGGCCAATATCCCTGAGCTGGAGGTGTCCGAGGAAAACTTTGGAACTGCCCAACTCAGAGATTTAACTCTGAAAGGGGCCTTTGAAAATGTTACTGTGTTAAATGGGGTGCCTCAGGAATCGGGGGCTGACACTCGGTTCCCTCATTTTGCTGTGAATGGGGATTTGCTGTAACCAAGCCAAGGGGTGAAGTAATAGAACAGTTGCTGGTGCCAGGGCCCTATAGACGCAGGGTGTTAGACATGGCTCATTCTCATGTGTTGGGTGGTCACCTGGGTGCAGACAAGACTCAGGAACAGATCCTCCAGAGATTCTACTGGCCAGGTTGCTATAGAGAAAAAAAGAGTTATTGTCGTTCCTGCCCCACATGCCAGATAACCTCCCCAGTGGACCACTTCCGCAGTCCTCTAGTAATCCTACCCGTCATCGAGGTTCCATTCAACCGCATAGCAATGGATCTAGTGGGGCCTCTGGTAAAGTCCGCCCGAAGGCATCAGTATATCCTGGTAGTATTAGATTATGCTACACGGTATCCGGAGGCCATACCACTACAAAACTCCTCCTCCAGGTGTATAGCCTGGGAGTTAGTCCACATGCTTTCAAGAATGGGGTTGCCTAAGGAGATCCTAACAGACCAAGGAACTCCATTTATGTCGAAGGTCATGAGGGAATTGTGCAAGACATTGCAGATTGCACAACTGAGAACCTCCGTGTACCATCCCCAAACGGACGGACTGGTCGAAAGGTTTAACAAAACCTTGAAAGCAATGTTGAGGAAAGCAGTGGAAAAGAATGTCTGAGACTGGGACTGTCTGCTTCCTTATCTGTTATTCGCCATCAGAGAAGCTCCCCAAGCTTCCACCGGTTTCTCCCCGTTTTTACTACTCTATGGACGACACCCTCGAGGTCTCCTGGATGTGGCGAAAGAGTCCTGGGAAGCTGAGACCACTCCTTATAGGAGCGTGGTGGAGCACGTTGCCCAGATGCAAGAGAGGATTGCCCATGTGATGCCCATTGTGAGGGAGCACCTCCTAGAGGCACAAGTGGCACAGTCCAGGGTGTATAATATGTCGGCCAGGGTGAGATCGTTCAACCCAGGAGATCGAGTGCTTGTACTAGTGCCCACAGTAGAGAGCAAGTTCATGGCCAAGTGGCAGGGCCCCTATGAGGTGGTAGAGAAAGTGGGGGAAGTCAACTATAAAATCCACCAACCGGGGGAGAGGAAGCCCTACCAAATTTACCATGTTAACTTGATTAAGCCATGGCAAGATAGAGAGCCAATGGAAGCTCCCTGTTTAGTGGCTGAGGCCGATGTGAAAGAGGTCAAAGTGGCAGAGTCACTGTCACGTGCCCAAAAGCAACAGTGCAAAGAGTTACTACAGCGAAATAAAGACCTGTTTTCGGAGTTGCCTGGACTCACTCAGGTCATAGAGCATGAGGTTCTCACAGAGCCTCATGTTCACGTCAATCTAAAACCATACTGGATCCCCGAGGTCCGCAGAGAGGTAATCTCAAAAGAAGTGAGGTGGATGCTTAACCTGGGAGTCACTGAAGAGGCCAAAAGTGGATGGTCCAGTCCTATAGTCTTAGTGCCGAAACCAGATGGGGAATGGCGGTTTTGCAATGAAAATAGAAAGCTGAACGAGGTCTCAAAGTTCAACGCCTACCCAATGCCTAGGGTAGATGAGCTTATTGAAAGGCTAGGACCCGCTCGGTACATCACCACTCTCGACCTCACCAAAGGATATTTGCAAATTCCTCTGTCCAAAGAGGCCAAGAAGAAAACAGCCTTCTCGACGCCAGACGGATGTTATCAATACGTCAGGATGCCGTTTGGGTTACAGGGAGCTCCAGCCACCTTCCAGAGAGCCATGGACCGGATCTTAGCACCCCACAAAAAGTATGCAGCGGCCTACGTAGATGACATCGTCATATTCAGCCAGGACTGGGAAAGTCATCTGGACCAAGTTCAAGCCATGCTTGATGCCCTAAGGAAGGCAGGCTTTACTATCAACCCGAAGAAATGTGCCATGGGGATGGAGGAAGCCAAGTACCTAGGGAACGTGGTTGGTAGAGGGGAAATAAAACCACAAATAAATAAGGTTGAGACGATCTTGAACTGGCCACAGCTCCCCTCAAAGAAGCAGGTCAGGGCATTTCTAGGCATTGTGGGCTACTATCGAAGATTTGTACCTAACTTTGCCCTGATAGCAGCCCTGCTGAGGGATCTTCTGAAAGGGACAAAGTCGGCTATGGCCAAGTGGTCCCCGGAAGCAGAAGCGGCCTTCCAGGAATTGAAACTGGTCCTCTGTAAACAGCCAGTCTTAGAATCATAGAATGGTAGAGTTGGAAGGGACCTCCTGGGTCATCTGGTCCAACCCCCTGCTCAAAGCAGGATTCACTAGATCATCTCAGACAGATGTCTGTCCAGCCTCTGTTTGAAGACGTCCATTGAAGGGGAACTCACCACCTCTCGTGGCAGCCTGTTCCACTCATTAATCACCCTAACTGTCAAAAAGTTTTTTCTAATATCTAATCTGTGTCTCCTCCCATTTAGTTTCATCCCATTGCTTCTAGTCTTTCCTTGTGCAAATGAGAATAAAGATGATCCTTCTACAATGTGACAGCCCTTGACATATTTGTAGACAGCTATTAAGTCTCCTCTCAGTCTTCTTTTTTGCAAGCTAAACATTCCCAAATCCTGCAACCGTTCCTCATATGACATGGTTTGCAGACCAGTCACCATTCTGGTCGCTCTTCTCTGAACTTGCTCCAGTTTGTCTATGTCTTTTTTAAAATGTGGTGCCCAAAACTGTACACAGTATTCCAGATGAGGTCTGACCAAAGAGGAGTAAAGACCGATAATGACTTCACGTGATCTAGACTGTATGCTTCTGTTAATACATCCCAGAATTGTATTTGCCTTTTTTGCTGCTGCATCACACTGTTGACTCATGTTCAGTCTATGATCTATTAGTATACCTAAGTCTTTTTCACATGTACTGTTGCTTAGCTCTATTCCTCCCATTCTGTATATGCTTTTTTCATTTTTATTGCCCAGATGTAGTACTTTGCATTTTTCCCTGTTAAAAACCATTCTGTTGGTTGCTGCCCACTGCTCCAGTTTATTTAGGTCTTTTTGAATCCTCTCTCTCTCTTCTCTAGTATTAGCTATCCCTCCTAGCTTTGTGTCATCAGCAAATTTAATCAGTTTACCCTCAATTCCTTCATCTAAATCATTGATAAAGATGTTGAACAATACAGGTCCCAGGACGGAGCCCTGTGGTACCCCACTTGAGACATTCATCCAGCTGGATGTGAAGCCATTTACAACCACCCTTTGAGTCCGATCACTAAGCCAGTTATGAATCCACCTAACAGTTGCCTGGTCCATTGCATACTTGGTCATTTTTTCAATAAGGATGATGTGAGATACTTTGTCAAATGCTTTGCTGAAGTCAAGATATACTATATCTACAGCATTTCCCTGATCCACCCAGTCAGTGATTCTGTCATAGAAGGAAATTAAGTTAGTCTGACATGACTTGTTAGTTACAAACCCATGCTGACTCTGGTTAATCACTTCATTCTTATCCATGTACTTATATACATGTTGTTTAATAATTTGTTCAAAGATCTTTCCTGGTATAGAAGTCAGACTCACCGGCCTATAGTTCCCTGGGTCCACCTTCTTCCCCTTTTTGAAGATAGGAACATTTGCTCTTCTCCAGTCTTCTGGGACTTCTCCTGTTCTCCAAGAATTTTCAAAGATTATGGAGAGTGGTTCTAAAATTTCTTCTACAATCTCCTTCAGTACTCTGGGGTGTAATTCATCTGGACCTGGAGACTTGAACTCATTTATGTTAGCTAAATATTCCCTCACAATCTTTCTGTTTACTGATAACTTGGATTCCTCTATTCCTTTAAAAGGACAGTGAAGATCAGTTGATGTTACATTTTCTTTCTGAGAGAAAACAGATGCAAAATAGGAATTAAAAAGTTCGGCCTTCTCAACATCCTCTCTTACCATTTCTCCATTTTCATCCTGTAAAAATCCTATAGCATCTTTGACTTTTCTTTTACTTTTGACATACCCCCAAAATCCTTTTTTATTGCTTTTGACATCTCTTGCAAGCCTTAATTCATTGTCAGCTTTAGCTAACCTGATACGTGCCTTGCAGGATCTGCAGACTGCATTATAATCTTCTTTAGATATGCCTCCCTCTTTCCATTTAATAAACATTTCTTTCTTTCTTTTTAGCATGTGTTTAAGTTCTGTGTTCATCCATCCTGGTTTCCTTAAATGCTTCCCATTCTTCCTACTTTTCGGGATTGTTAACGATTGTGCTTTGAGAATCTCATTTTTAAAAATTTCCCATCCTTCCTGGACATTTTTGTCCTTAAGGACATCCAGCCATTGGATCCCTCCTATTCTCTTTCTGAGTCTCTTAAAATCTGCCTTTCTAAAATCTAACCTTGAAGTTTGAGTCTTCACATGTCTTCCTCCTCTAGTTATCCAAAATTCTATAATAGCATGATCGCTGCCTCCTAGGGTCCCAGCCACCTTTACCTCCTCAACCATTTCCTCCCTGTTTATAAGAATTAGATCCAAAGTAGCAGATCCCCTTGTTTTCTCCCCTACCTTTTGGAAGATAAAGTTGTCAGCAACAGAGGATAAGAATTTGCTTGACCTGTTAGTTTTACTTGAGAGAGATTCCCAACAAATGTCTGGATAGTTGAAATCTCCCATGACCACTACGTCATATTTTTTGGAGAACTTGGTCATTTGATACATGTTGGCGCCATATACTTGTTGGCGCCTAACTTCTCCAAGGAGTTTGTGGTCCAGACGGATGCATCAGATGTTGGGCTGGGAGCAGTCTTGTTCCAGGAGATTAATGGAGAAGAACACCCTGTAATATACCTCAGTCGGAAGCGATCCACTTGTGAGAAGAACTACTCCATTGTAGAAAAAGAATATTTGGCCATTAAGTGGGAGTTAGACACTCTGAGGTATTACCTGTTAGGTAGAAGGTTCAGGTTAGTGTCAGACCATGCCCCACTGAGGTGGATGCGAGAAAAGAGGGGAACAATGCCAGAGTGACTAGGTGGTTCCTGGCTCTACAAGATTTTAGTTTCCTGGTAGAGCATAGGCCTGGGAAACAACATGGGAATGCTGATGCCTTGTCAAGGGTTTATTGTATGGTGACAGAAGGTGCCAAGCCCCCCAGCTTTGGGCAGAGGGGGGGTATGTAAGGTGGCTGCCGGACAGGTCGTGGACGGGAGGTATGTGTCCCCGAAGTACCAAGCTTCGGTGATGTAGGACCCAGAGAAGCAGGCTCCAGCACACATAGTGATGAGAGGAATTTAATGGGATTACAGGGCCGGGTTTTACGAGCAGCAGAAAGAGCTGGGAGGGAACAGTGCTCACTTACCTCCAGTCCAGGTCTTGGAAGGCTGATTTGAACCGGCGGACTGCATTACTATGTGAACCTGTGCCTACCTCCAACCCGGCTCAGTGAGTACAAATCCCTACAAGGCATATCTATACTTTACTTTATAAAATCATTCGACAGGTTTTCTTTAAGTTCACACAAAAAAAGAAAGAAAAAAAGCACACGGGGAAAAAGAAATAGATAAAAAACACAGAGAGACAACAGTAGCTTGACATTTATATGAAAATAAACAGCAAATGTGTGAACTTGTGTCTCTGCTTTCAAGCTATTGCACTATGGACTAAAAAGAAACTCAGCATGAAAAAATCACAATGGTGATTATATTTGTGGCAATTTTGTCTGCTATATGTAATGTATCATCCTTTAATGTATCATTTGCATCTATGTGATGGATATTAATACAATATAAAAGCAATTATAAACTGACATTTTTTGAGTGCTCATTTGTCTTAAGATTTTAGGAGAAATGGGTGAATTGTGCGGTTTCTATGCACCTTTTCACACAGATCTTTGCGGTAGTAAATACTTCTGCGAGTATCACTGCTGGACCCCCGCTACCAGAGGCATTTGATGAGAGCATGGTAAGCTCTAAACATAGGAGGAAAACGAATCACTTTTCAGCTGTGGTCCGGTGATACTTACTGCTATGTGAGGTTTTGAGCTTATTTTCATCAGACGACCCTTCTAATTTATTATTACTATTATAGTTTCAGTAAGCACCATTGTTTTTAACTTTGCAATATTCAGTGTCTATACGATGTCTAGTTGGTTTGCTAGAACAAACACTGCAGAAAACAAGTCTCCGTTTGTGCCGATAAAAAAAATACAGTTTTACTACGTGCTCATGTCACCTGCTGCTTCCTTGCGCTACACGGTGGCTGATATTTATTTTGTACTATCAGTATGTGACATATTTTTTCTGGGCTTGTAGAGTTACTTACAGATAAGTTGCAGAATGATGCAATGAAGTGTGACTTTAATTTTATTCAAGAAATGGATGGCGTGTTACTGTCAGGAGCAGTCATGTTTACAAGACATAGATTCCAGTCAGGTACATCAGATATATTCATGTCAGCTATGCTTGTCATCACTCTGGTTGAGTTTATAATGGAAGACCAGAAAACAATTTCAAATTAAGGTTACCTTCAATACATAAGAGATCAATCTTACAGTGAAATCTATATAAAGTGGAGCACACATTAATAATTAAGGAACACAGTATGTTAATTTGTTTAACATTTATTTATGATTACATCAACTTTCCAAGATATTATAAACTTTGTAAAAAATGTTTAAATGTTTGTTTATCCTTCTTCAAAGCCCATATATTACAAATGGCTATTTACCAAACAGCTGACAAATGCATTTGTGTTACTCACCTTCCCTGGCTCCAGCACAGGCAATTCCATTCTTCTTCTGCATCGGCTGGTTTCTTCTATTCTCCTGCGTGTCAGACTACCACCATGTTGACCCATCGTGTACCCCTTTAGGTCACATGATTAGGTTTTATAGGTCACCTCAAGTGGCACACTGCCTGAGTATTCAAGTATTTAGCATCCTTACCATTACTAAGAGCTGTTACCGCTGATCTGTTCTGAGCTCTGTCATATGACTGGAGCATAAGTTGATAAGCAATGTGTACTTACTATAGGGTATATGCTCATTGTTTTCTTCTTGGGTTTTGTCTGTGAAGTGGTGACAGTGTGAATGTGCTCTAACACATTGCACATATACCAATTTATGGTCCGGCTCATTTCTTTGGTTTTGATATAGTTTCTTGTACTTTGTACAAACCAGGACTTAGTCTTCCTTTCTGAGCTGAGCATTTCATCTATATAGCTTCCCATGGACAGGTGGCTGATTAGTTGGGCTGCTCTTATTTACATTGAGGTCGGCGGACACAAGGTAAGGTTTTAATACTAGAGACAGAATAGGATCATCCTGACTGAGTACACCTTGTTGTGGTGGGGTGGCTTTTACGCTTTTTGATCAAAATAGTGTTAACTAAGTACCCTATGTTATTGACATGAACAATTACTATTTACTTACTAGGGTATATGCTCATTTTGTTTTTTCTTGGGTTTTATCTACATCTATTTTATTCCAACCAGATGAGCATGCTGCAATAACATCATCTGTCCGTGCTGGACAACAACTGCTTATCTGGACTGAGGGCTTTAGCAGCATAGACATAATAATGTATATGTCTATAGGCATAATGATATAAAATAAAGGCTTTTTAAGTAGATGGGATGAATTTTACTACCAGAAACCGTGTCATTCTTGTCCATAGCTATGTGTGGTATTGGGGCGCTACCCTACTAATGTAAATGAGGCTGGGCTGCTATACCAGACAAAGTCCAAAGACTGTCTGGATGTTTTCAAAGTTTATTTTAACCTTCAACTCAATTATACAGTTTACCCATAGATATAAGCTACATAAAAGTTTAGCTATTTAACAAGCTTGTCGACAGACATATCCTAATATTTAGTTCAGCTCCTATAAATCATTGGGACAGTTAGTTTTTCTTTCATCCTATTACTATACAGTACTTGGTATAAAGATGACACTTCTCAGGATACAAATCACTAGAGCAGCCTCTGTGCAGATGTTGAGCTTGCAAGAGATGTTGAGAGACTGCAAGAGTCTGAACTATAATATAAATAATAAAAAGACTATTCACAAAAAGGTATAGAATAATAGGATATATGAATATTAAATTTTATATATTACATTATAGTAGAAAATAATTAAAAGGTTAAAAACTACATAGAGATATGAAATATAGGAAAAGCGACATAGGAAACATAGGAAAGAGACAGACCATAGCAAGAAGAGATGGCACTACAGGTTAAATCATATCCATAAAATCTCAGCACAGTCATTGTTAACCATAAGATATACAGTACAGACCAAAAGTTTGGACACACCTTCTCATTTAAAGATTTTTCTGTATTTTCATGACTATGAAAATTGTACATTCACACTGAAGGCATCAAAACTATGAATTAACACATGTGAATTATATACTTAGCAAAAAAGTGTGAAACAACTGAAAATATGTCTTATATTCTAGGTTCTTCAAAATAGCCACCTTTTGCTTTGATGACTGCTTTGCACACTCTTGGCATTCTCTTGATGAGCTTCAAGAGGTAGTCACCGGAAATGGTCTTCCAACAATCTTGAAGGAGTTCCCAGAGATGCTTAGCACTTGTTGGCCTTTTTGCCTTCACTCTGCGGTCCAGCTCACCCCAAACCATCTCGATTGGGTTCAGGTCTGGTGACTGTGGAGGCCAGGTCATCTGGCGTAGCACCCCATCACTCTCCCTCTTGGTCAAATAGCCCTTAC
Source organism: Phyllobates terribilis (assembly GCF_046119375.1). Classification (NCBI taxonomy): domain Eukaryota; kingdom Metazoa; phylum Chordata; class Amphibia; order Anura; family Dendrobatidae; genus Phyllobates; species Phyllobates terribilis. Next base: position 433,802,093 of record NW_027362761.1, read on the forward strand.
ACAGCCTGGAGGTGTGTTTGGGGTCATTGTCCTGTTGAAAAATAAATGATGGTCCCACTAAACGTAAACCGGAAGGAATAGCATGCCGCTGCAAGATACTGTGGTAGCCATGCTGGTTCAGTATGCCTTCAATTTTGTATAAATCCCCAACAGAGTCACCAGCAAAGCACCCCCACACCATCACACCTCCTCCTCCATGCGTCACGGTGGGAACCAGGCATGTAGAGTCCATCCGTTCACCTTTTCTGCGTCGCACAAAGACATGGTGGTTGGAACCAAAGATCTCAAATTTGGACTCATCAGACCTAAGCACAGATTTCTACTGGTCTAATGTCCATTCCTTGTGTTCTTTAGCCCAAACAAGTCTATTCTGCTTATTGCCTGTACTTAGCAGTGGTTTCCTAGCAGCTATTTTACCATGAAGGCCTGCTGCACAAAGTCTCCTCTTAACAGTTGTTGTAGAGATGTGTCTACTGCTAGAACTCTGTGGGGCATTGACCTGGTCTCTAATCTGAGCTGCTGTTAACCTGCGATTTCTGAGGCTGGTGACTCGGATAAACTTATCCTCAGAAGCAGAAGTGACTCTTGGTCTTCTTTTCCTGGGGCGGTCCTCATGTGAGCCAGTTTCTTTGTAGCGCTTGATGGTTTTTGCAACTGCACTTGGGGACACTTTCAAAGTTTGTCCAATTTTTCGGACTGACTGACCTTCATTTCTTAAAGTAATGATGGGCACTCGTTTTTCTTTACTTAGCTGCTTTTTTCTTGCCATAATACAAATTCTAACAGTCTATTCAGTAGGACTATCAGCTGTGTATCCACCAGACTTCTGCACAACACAACTGATGGTTCCAACCCCATTTATAAGGCAAGAAATCCCACTTATTAAACCTGATAGGGCACACCTGTGAAGTGAAAACCATTTCCAGTGACTACCTCTTGAAGCTCATCGAGAGAATGCCAACAGTGTGCAAAGCAGTCATCAAAAGCAAAAGGTGGCTACTTTGAAGAACCTAGAATATAAGACATATTTTCAGTTGTTTCACATTTTTTTGTTAAGTATATAATTCCACATGTGTTAATTCATAGTTTTGATGCCTTCAGTGTGAATGTACAATTTTCAAAGTCATGAAAATATAGAAAAATCTTTAAATTAGAAGGTGTGTCCAAACCTTTGGTTTGTACTGTATATACACGCGGCTTTCCGGTGTCTTACTGAGGCCGCGATCTACAGGAAAATGTCCACCCGAGCCAGAGCATGCACAGATTGGTACCTCCGGCGGACATTTTACTGTAGATCACAGCTTTAGGAAAGCTGCGCAGACAGCTCTGCTTCCCGCCCGACGCCGCTAACAGCCCGGCACAAGCCCCAGCATAGGCTCCCCTGCCCTGCACATCCCCGGCACAGGCCTTCCAGCCATGCACAGGCCCGACACAGGCCACCCAGCCCTGAACAGGCCTGGCACAGGCCCCCCAGCCCTGCATAGGCCCGGCACAAGTCCCCCAGCCCTGCACAGGCCCGGTACAGGTCCCTCAGCCCTGCACAGGCCCGGCACAGGCCCATTAGACCTGCACAGTCCCGGCACAGGCCCCCCAGCCCTGCACAGGGCCCCCGGCCCGGCACAGGAACAAGCCAGGCTAACATTAACGGTCCTGCACAGGCCCCCAACCCTGCACAGGAACCAGGCCAGACCTCGGCACGAAACAGGAAGCAGCCAGGCTAAGGGCCCCGGCACAGGCCCCAGCCCCAGCCAGGCTAAGTGCCCCAGCCAGGCACAGGCCCCACAGCATCTCACTTTTTCTGCTGCAGCCGCCGGGTTCCTGAGGGCCTTGCAATCCTGCTCCACTGCAATTCCCCACTGAAGGACCCTGCCTCCTGTGACCCTCATTCCACTGCCCACCAGGTAAGATACCATACCTATTCAGACTATTAGATGGACCCCCATCTTATAAAAAATATTTTTTTTCCTTTTTTCCACCCCAAAATTTGGGGTGCGTCTTATGGTCCGGTGCGTCTTATAGTCCGAAAAATACAGTATATACAGCTCTGGCAAAAATTAAGAGACCACTGCAAAATTTTCAGTTTCTCTGATTTTTCTCTTTATATTTTTGAGTAAAATGTACATTGTTGTTTTAGTCTATAAACTACTGACAACATGTCTCTGAAATTCAAAGCTAAAAATGTTTATTTATTTGCAGCAAATGATAAAGTGTCAAAATACTAATAAAGAACAGTGCTTTCAGACCTCAAATTACTCATATTTTAACTCAGCAACAGTTCAGAAATCAATATTTGGTGGACTAACCATGATTTTTAATCACAGCTTTCATGCGTCTTGGCATGCTTTCCACCAGTCTTTCCATGCTTTCCAATAGAAAACTGTTCAGTGGTCTCTTAATTTTTTGCCAGAGCTGTATATTAAATATTATTGCAGGCCTACTGGATATTGTGTTATATTAAAGGTGCTGTCCAGGACTAAAATAATAATGACCTATATATTTTATTATCAGATTAGTAGCAGTCTTAGGCTATGTGCCCACGATGCAGAAATGCTCCAGATTTTTCCTGTTTCTGCATCTCCCTGGCAGAAAAAATGCATGCGGATTGTACATGTGGATTGTACATGCGTTTTTCCAGCCAGGGACAAGTAGATGTGAAGCGTTCTTCACATGTATTTCCGCATGCGGGTTGACAAGAGCTTTCCAAGCGATTTTAGCATCACTTGGAAAGTGCTTGACAACTTGGTCACACTATATAAATCCATGCAAACGGCAAGGATTTATATAGTGTGACCTTAAAGAATGGTAAAAAATAAAAAAATAAATCTATACTTACCTTCCGATGGCCCCCGGAGTCTTTATTCGCTCCATCCTTGCTTGCCGGCAGCTCGCGGTACACTGAAGGACCTGCCGTCACATGACTAAATGACATCAGCGCAGGTCCTTCAGTCCACCGCGGTCTGCTGGCAAGCGAAGACAAGCGCACCGCGGGCCATCAGAAGGTAAATATAATATTTATTTTTTATTTTATTCTTTTTTGTACAGGTTCTATGGTACCTGGGTCCAGAGGAGAGTCTCCTGTCCTCCAGACCCGGGTACCATCCGCACATTGAAACACTTAGATTCCGCATCTACAGATGCAGTGATGCGGAATCCAAGCGTTCCAATGCAAGTCAATGGCGGCGAAAACGCAGCGCTTCTGCAAAATAATTGGTAGTGCTGCGTTTTTTTCCGCAATGATAACCTGCAGCGGAAATTTCCGCAGCATGTGCACAGCATGCGGATTATCATTGAGGAACATGGCAGACCTTCTACCATGCGTTTTTTAAGTGTTTCTGCAGCATTTTTGCCGCTGCGGAAATGCTTAAAAAACGCATCGTGGGCACACAGCCTTACACTCAGTACCCCTAACAATTAGCTGTTATCTGTTAAAGTAGAGACTAGATGTTAGCAGTATACAGAGTCGCAGCAGCACGACTCCATACATTGTTTAGTAGCTACTTCAGGGCACTGCACCTTATCTCACATTCACGTGAATGGAAGATAGCACTTGACATACAATTTTGTAAATAATACAAAACACAATGCGCACAGTGCTATGAATATTGACTGATGTTTACACAAACAAAATGTCAGGATAATTGCTTTTACTAAACTGTAAAAAATCTATGGCTGGCTTTGTAAGCACATGTGCCTATTACATTGGCCGTGAATTATCACTTTTATCTTAGACGGGCTATCAAATTTATTAGTTCTACTATAAATTTCTCATTATCCCAAGAGTCTAGAATATTTGTAATAATGTTATTATTCACGAGTTTTGGAAATCATATTACACCTGGAAGTCATGTACTATTCTCTGCATTCTATGCATGCAGCCTGCACACATTAACAAGAAATACATACATGTAGAGTATATATAAACTTTGTTCTCGTTCTGTGTTTCTTATTTATAATTTTCAAGATATGTTTATGGAAATAAATATTTACATTCAAAATTAGTAATTTTTATATTTTTATTCATTTATCTAGTTGTTGGAGTAGGGCATAATGTAATGAATGTCTTTCACCAGAAGAAGTAGATGACTGCCGCTCCTTCAAACATCTAAGGTGACAATGCTCCTATATGTAATCAACTACCTTAAGGTTTGACCGAGGACCTTCTTATATCCTTCAGGTTTACTTCATTGCATGCTTGTGAGAAAAGGGCTTATGAAACAAAATAGCCATTGTTATTCCAGTCCTCATGCTTTCCATCTCTAGCAAGCCCTTTCAAGAATAACTGAGCCATGCGTGCTTCTCATATTCCTATGTGACTTCTTTAGCAAACACAAATTTGAAGGCTCACATTATTCACTTATAAGCATTTCAAGACTAACAAAACCGTGGTCCCATCTTATACAAATGGTTGCATATCCTACAGATGTGAAAACATTTTCATAAGATGGCGTTTGAGAAAAGCCAGAGATCGGAACTTGACTTTAAATTACCCCGATGGCTAAAAAAAAAAAAGAACCCGGTTGACCTTCCTAAGATTTAATGCACTTGTGATTATGAATGCGGACTCGCTTTGGTTCAATGAATATATTTTTTATTTAGGCACATTTAAGGTAAGTGAACCTTGAGGAATATAGTCACATTAAGGATCAGTGGTAAGTAGTGACTTACTGGGCCTTGACAAAGCTTTCCTTCCCTGGCTTCAAATTGCTCTGAGAATGGAGAATCCGTTGTTTTGAAATCAAATAGGGGGCTTAGCAATTTAGTATGATTATGTAAGATGCACATAATGGTATAATTGCCGTTATTTTCAGAGGTTTTGTGGGATTGCTGCTTGAAGTATTTTCATTATTGTAGCCACATGATGAAAACATAATGCAGCTGAGTGCAAAATAAGACGAAAAAATAATGTCAATCACCATGGAAAAATAAATCTCAGAAAAATGTTCAAATATGATATTTAGCTGTTGATGTGCATGGAGATACATTAGTCCACCTGAATATAAAACCTAATTGTCTCATGTTTAAAAGACGTGACATACTAGCAAATATTTTATGTAAACTTCTCTGTACTGGTTGATGCTCGGAAAATAAAAAAAGCTCTGCTGTAAAATAAAGAGTAATTGTATGGCATAGAAAAAAAACTCAAATGTTCTTATTTATTTCCTTTGTGTTAACAAACTAATGGTATTGAAGATTCAAGGACTATAGGAGCAGACAGACAATTTCATTGCTCACAAAAAAAAAAATCTTTGAAGAAAGGCTCTTCCCCTAAAGCAGCAGCGTTTTCTTAGCCTGAGGCAGGGATGTGATTTCTACGATTTCCCATTTAATACTTTTGTTACATCCCTTTAGTAAATCATAGTCAGATAGAAAGAAATAGTTTCAGGCACTGTATCAGAGTGCTACTTTACTGAAGGTGGATTCTCTTTTCTTTATGGTACAAGGGGCTAAGCTGTGACCCCGTGTTGTACATGTTTGTAATGCTATTGGCTAAGTATTACAGACCAATCTGTCACTTACCTGACAGCTAGTTTCCTGTGAATCCAGTACCTAATCATCAACCTCTTAAGGATGCAGGCAACTTTGCAATTCTATAAGATTGTTCTTTTTACATTGACGCAGCTATAGGAGACTTGAAGTTGTCACTTATTGTTAGAGTTCATATCTGAAGATTAGCAAAAAGCCCACGATAGCTGACACTATGAAAAGACAGCACTGGGGATCTCCACCCAATTTTTTCACTCCAAGTGAATGAGGTGTTGCTGCCATTAAAGAAGCACTCCCATCAAACTTTTTATTGCCTAAATCTGTGTAAATGTAGTGTAGTGTCAGTGTGTTAATATACTTACTGATCACTATCTTCTCTAGTTTCCAGCATCTCTCTGGTCCTCTTCTGGGTCACTTGATGGCTATTCCAAATCGCCTGATCACACAGGGCTCTATGTGTGATCCAGAAGCCTCTTTTACATTGTAAGCTTGTTCTGACACTCTATAGACTTACATTTTACAGCTACTTAACGTGGTATTCCCATCTCCAAGATCCTATGCCAATAAGTAATAGATGTAATAATAATAATATTAGTAAATACCTCTAATTAGAAATGTAGTATAGTTCTTCTGCTAAGCTATGTCGTTTACCCCATGTGCAGGGTATTGTAGTTACTTAGATATCCATGGTTTCTACCACTAACAACTAACTAACTGTCACTATATGAGTGGTTGTAACCAGGGATCACTAAGCGACTGAAATGCCCTGTACATGGGGTAAGCGACATAGCAAATGGAGGTATTTATTAATATTATTATTATTACTCATAAAACACATTGGGATAGGATTTTGGATATCGGAATACTCCTTTAAGGCTCATACATAGCGCTCTGCGTGATCGGACTAGTCGCAATAGCCATTATGTGACCTGGAAGAGGACCGGAAAGTTCTGGAGTCCAATGAAGACGGTGATTGGTATGTACTGTATATTACCGCACTTACACTACACTATACATACATTTACAAAGGTTTAGGTAATAAAAAGTTTGGTGGGAGAGCTTCTCTAATGGCAAAGGCCATATTAAGTAAGTATATGTAGGTGTGGCTCCAGTTAGTTCTGAGACAAGCATGTATTCCTGCTCTCAACATACATTTATGTCCAAGTGCTGGAAGTGGGGTTAAACTGCTTTTCAAATATGCAGCGTAATTGGAGGTTAAGTGCCATACATTCTGACTATACACAACAGCAGGCAGTATGGCTGCAATCTAGCAATGTCACTACAGACCAGTGACTGAGACTACAGTAGAATAGGACAAATGCTAATCATTACATAGGTACGGTGATCAATAGAAGTAGGTCAGGCAGGGTTGCTAAGTTAATGATATAGCTACGTAAAAAAAACAACAGTATCAACTTGTAATGTGAAAGAATGATCACAAGATAGTCAATGGGCCGTTATTGAAGGTTAATTTATTCAAATTGGGGGTAAAGGTTGTCAATGGTCAAAAAGACTGTAGCTAAGCAAATTGGCAATCACAAATCATATTAGTTGATTGTCCGGTCACAGAGACTCAAGGTCATCAGATAGGACACAAAGAGCAAATTTTAGCAACTAACCTTTATCATAGACACCGTAGTACTAACTAGAGTGCACGCTGTTGCAGTATCATGTCCAGATCCATCTTTGCAGTGCCAAGCCATAGTTTCACCCTGGTCAGATAAATACGTAATAGGATTTTTATTTTTGATACCTAAAGGGTTTGATCCAAGATAATCACTAGGGATCCCTAAGTTAGGATCCACACAGATCCCAAGAAGAGTGTTCTGCAATGCCCTGTCTGAATGGGACCCCCTGCTATCAGTAAGGTGACAACTTGATGTCTTGGTACAAACCTTTTAATACTCACTACTGTGATTTGTCATGCTTTGTCTTGTTCCTCTTCCACTTTCCACTTTCTATCTATGGCACTTAGTTAGTGGCTTATCCATTGAAACTACTGTGAAGAGTGGAGCTAACTAAAAGTAAACCAACACCACAGCTAACATGTATTAATACCGATATATCCTCATTATGAAAAAAATCAATATATACAGTGCAGCTCCAACCAGTGCTATGTGTACAGCTTTTTGGGAGCTGCAGCATCTTGTGCATTACAGGAATTCCTGAACCAATCTGAACTTTGTAATCATAAGAGGACATGCTTGTTTAGATATTGTGCTCCAGTTTCTCCTAGGACGACCACACACAGTGTTAATAAAAGTGCTCAGCAGAGGGAGCTCGATAATAGTTCCTTTTTTACAGTATTACAGGATGGAGAAAATGCTATTTACTCTGAATGTGTAAAACTACATTTGGAAAGTCACATATTTTATCTTCTAAATTTGGCTGCTCCAAATATGAGACATTGTAAAACCTTAGTGCTATTCTATTGCATTTGCTGCAACCTGAGGAAATCCATTTCATTATTAACACAGGAAGACATTATTATAAAGCGAATTTCATTAATGACACAATTTTATGGCCTTAGAAGTGCATATCAGTTGTCATATACCAAGAGCTCTGGCTGAATAATTGGGATTTCTATCTTGCTGCACCTCATTGGATATTCTGCTCATTATAATGGACTTTAAATACATTGTGTCACATCATACAATGAGTACTGATTTCTCCCTGTCTATGATATTCATAGCTTACATCTTTTGAGCACTGCTATAACAGTATAGTATTTGTTTTGCTTTCAGACCACATGCAATGTGAAACCTCATCTACAGATGTGTCAAGTTTTACCTTTCAGAAAAATTAAAGGGGTTTTCTCATGTTATGAAATGTGTAGTTAATTATACAGCATGAAAATAAGCAAGTTTGCAATTGACTTACTTTTTTCCATCTGCTGTAATTCCCCTGCAAAAGCATTTATCTTACATAGTGTACAGCTTGTTGCCGAGGAGATTGATAACCAGAGCTTGGGCGAGTGTGCGAAGTGCTACATTCCAGGCTTAGGAGTTAACTACTGAGATACCAGTCCTTTCTCTCCAGGCCAGTGATTTCTATGCAGCAGTTAGCTGCTCAGCTCCTTTCCCTTGCTTTAAGCTCCTGACTGTGCTGCTGTTTTCAGTTGTCACCAGCCTCCACCATCAACAGTTTCCAGGGCAGTTCTCCTAATCACTGTTTGCTTGTTCAAAGGTGCGGTCCCTGCCCCCAGCAACAAGGAAGCGAAAGAGACTGCAGAGTTGTGTGCTGATAAAAACACAACTTGAGAATAACCCTTTAATTTTCCACACATTGAGACTAGCTATCAAAACTCTGATAGGCTGCAATTCACAACAACTAGCGGGGAGGGAAAAAATAAACCTACAGCATATAAAGCTTTAGACAGAGTATCGCCATCTTCAACATATGTCGTGTGAAGAGGAAAGTATTGCCCTCTTCGAGATATATCACGTGAAGAGGAAAGGTAAAGAAAGACACATCTGTTGGGCTAATATAATCCTGATTTGTAAGAAAATGTAACACAGCACCCGTAGAGGTGTACAGAGCACTACTATCCTTACATTTGCTTCAAATTCCATATAAATGATTACAAAGTGTTTTTGTATGTTTGAGCCCATATAACCCCAGGAAAAAAACTTTCCATGCTCTATTGATCCCTGTTGTGTCCTGTTAGGTCCCAATTAGTGTTGAGCAAGCGTGCATTGTTAACTGCCATGCACCATATTTCTGTTGTAATTTACACTACCATTGTGGCTTTAGTTATGCTGAAATTGCAGAAAAAAACACACCCCCTCTTCACGAATATACTCCTACTTTTCAAAACGTTAGCAGAGCTGGATGGGTTTGGCATACAAAAGCCCAAAATAGCAAAACTAAGAGTTACATAAAAAATTTGCAACATTTTATACAGCTTTAAACTGGAACACTGAAGAATCGGGGCCTTTTTTGAGCATTTTTTTTCCATATGAAAAACGAAAAGTGTTGGAAGTAATAATCATACATACATTACACATGTTTTTGATGTGTTTTTATACTTTTTTATGTGTTTTATGCATTCAATTGAAAGGGTAAATAACTAGCAAAAACACTGAAAGAATCGGCATGCTGCCGTTTAAAAAAAAGCTACAGCAGCTCAAAAAAAACACAGAAAAAAATGCACCGGATTTTCGAAATCCCATTTATTTTGCTGCTACTGTAAAATGCGGTGTTTTTGCAGGAAAAAAAAATGCATGTAAAAAATCTTCCAATAACTCTATGTGTGAATAAGCCCTCATTGTTTGTTTTTTTAGAATGGTTGGCTTTTGGTGTGTGAAATATCGTTAAAAAATATTCATTTTTCAAATTCCAGATTTTTTATTTTTTTACAGCACTGAATAATAGAGCCCCTTAAAGTTCATTGTAAAAAATACTGTTTTTAGGCATCACTAAAGTTTATTAATACTGATATTACTACTACTAATAAAACGAATTCTAAAAATGTCATATAACACTGTTTTATGCCACTATGCCATCTCAATGAAATCATTTATATAAAACACGGTACATTTTGCAAGCATTTGTGAATGCTATAAAAAATGATAAAATGCAGAACTTCACAGAAATCCTGTTATCAGATGGTTTTACCTTATGTCTTCCAGATTACCCCTTCCTGTGTGCCTCTACTTTTTGCCAGAAGCTAGAATTAAGACAGGGTCCTTGATGAAATCCAATAAAAATAAAATTTGATTGAGTCCTTTGGTGCAGTATTCCGATAAATACACTGATTCTCATATCACAGCCCATATATAATAATGACCTTTCTTCAGAGCAGATAAATGTAATCTTATGTTAATTACAAATTTCTAAAAGCACTTACATGAATTAGGATTAGTTCTCTAGTTTTTGCCATCGTGCATTATATATATTTAATAACTCCTACAATATGAATAGTAAAACATTAAAGGACAATAACCTTAAATTGTAAAACATGTAGGAAATAGTGTTACATAATTAAAGGAAAAGCAAATGCTTGCAGTCACCACTGACACCAAAGACCTATGTATACAATAAAGAAAACACTGCACTATTTAAAGGGCCAGTACATGTTTATATGCCTTTGTAAATCATAAAAACAGAGATTTCTTAAAGGAAGCCTGTAGCGATGAGCGAGCACTAAAATGCTTGGGTACTCGTTGCTCGGGTCGAGCAAATTGGAATACTCGGGTGCTCGACGCGAGCAGCGAGTCCAATGTAAGTCTATGGAAACTCAAGCATTTTTCAGGCGGCTCCCCCCGGAGGTCTGCAGAGGGCCTAAAAATTGCCCAAATCGATGGGAACAGTCCTCAAATGACATGGGAACAGCATAGGGAAGACCCCTGGAAGCGTTTCTCACTCCCAGATCACTGCTATAAGAAAAAACGCTGCACAGTTGTTTTTAGTGGTGCTCGAGTAGGGGCCGAACCCTTACAATATAGAGGAATAACCTCGGCACTCAAAAGCGGATAATATGAAAATAAGATTTTTATTGCAGTCCAAAAAAAGGAGAAACAAAAACGTTTCAGTCACAATAGACTTTCATCAGTAAAACTGCCAAAATACAAATGATACAGAACAAAAAGTAAATATATGCATACACAATCAGTCGTATGAAAATACATTCATAAACATTTTTATCTATGAGGTAGGGAGGGATATTGGATGGGTAGGTAGGATTGTGGGAAGGAGGTATAGGGTTCTGCCTAGTGTAGCGGAGAACTGAAGCCTAGCGGGGTAATCATCATTCAGTAACATACCAGACTGCCAATATAGGGGTACAAGGCATGGATGCCGGGACAGAATGTCTCAAGGGCTGCCTGAAAGGTATATAAAATAAAGTTACTGCGGGTGAGGAGGGAATAACTCTTATGGAGATGCTGGAAGTTCTTGAGATGCACTATACCTTAGTTGCTGCGTATGGGGAGCCAAAACGCGGTGTCCACCACTTGTTGCTTGCGTTGCCATACTGCTGAGAGGGCCCCTCTATATATCTATGGGGAATAAGGGGTGAATGGCCAATCAGGCTAGGGGCTGCAGAGCGCGCTAACGTGCAAGGTGGAAGTGCCTCGATGACGTCACCGGATGTGACGTTCCTTGTGATGCGTGCGGTCCAGAAATTATATTTCTGAGAGATACTGAGGACTACGAACAACAGAGGGTCTACCGATGGCAGGGAAAATACTCAGCTGGGGGAAATCCGCACCGTCATACCCATTCCTCAACAGATATTTCTTCTTCAGGCTCAGAGGCAGACAAGAGAGACCAATCTTATTCCTCTTCTCGTTTTTTAGGACAACCCAGGAGCCGTCCTTCAAGAAGAAGATGAGGAGAGGTGGGCAACATCAGAGGCGGTATGGACTTCACCAGGATAACTCGATCACAGACACAACGCCCCTGGTGGTAAATATCTCTTCCAAAACTTCGAGTACTGCCCAACTTGCCTTACTACAAAAAGGCCTCTCCTTTTGCCCCTCTTACCGCTATAACACCTTTAAACTTGATATGGAACTCCAACGGTTCTATCGGTCACTAAGATTGAAGGTACACTTCGCCCAATTAGGCTCTCCTGAGATCACTGGCCCAACTTCCATTAGTCCATCTGATTCTACGGTAGCCATTACTTCTAGAAGTCTTGGTCACCATACCCGTAGTACTTACAGGCCACCTCAAGGTTCCCATGCACTGGAAACATTTATAGGCTTTGTGGACAATGCCTATAGGGACTTAAGGTCCAAGACAGACAAAGGTAAATTACACTACGAACCTAATTTATCACCTCTTGATCAACAAGCTCTTAACAGTCTTAAGGAAGATAAAAGTATCATTATCAAACCAGCCGACAAGGGGGGAGCTATTGTTGTCATGAATAGAACCCAATATATCAACGAAATCGAGCGACAACTTAGCGACACAACCACTTATCGTCGCTTACCTCAAGACCCGACCCTCCAATTTAGCAATTTGATTCGTGCAGTCATTAACCGATTTGCGGGGGCGGGCATCATTGATACCAAAACCTGCGAATTCCTGACCAAGACACATCCGGTTACACCGGTGTTCTATGTGTTACCCAAGATACATAAAAGCCTGACCGAACCCCCTGGACGACCGATAGTAGCCTCCACAGACTCTCTTCTCTCCCCATTGGCTATTTTCCTAGAAAAGATTCTGACTCCACTCACACAGAAAAGTCCATCTTTCCTTTTAGACACAGGGGCATTCCTAACAGTCCTAAAGGATTTGAAACAGGTCTCCCCAGGAGCTTTACTTGTCTTGTTTGATGTCAGAAACCTATACACATTAATACCTCATGATACCGGCATCAGTACGGTACAGGCCCTTTTGACACAATCCCCGATAGAGCCACAAGTGATTGACCTCTCCATTGAGCTACTTACTCTGGTCCTCACTAAGAACTATTTCCTATTCAAGGACACATACTATCTTCAGATTAAGGGCACTGCGATGGGCTCCAATGTGGCCCCCCCTTATGCAAACTGTTATATGGCCGCATTTGAAAACCAGATGGTTTACCCACATCCATTATTTCAGGCACATTCCATTACATGGAAAAAAAAGATTTATAGATGACATTTTCTGCATCTGGGATGGCCCATTGGAGTCCCTCGAGTCCTTCCATACCTTCCTTAATTCCGCCTGACCGGACCTAGGTTTCACCATGACACATGATCAACTTAGAATTAGTTTCTTAGACACGTTGGTGATGAAAGATACCGAAAGGTACCTGACCACAGATCTCTTCTGCAAGCCGACCGATCATAACGGTCTACTGCATTTTACTAGCAATCATCCCAAACCTATGAAGCGTCCATTCCTAAGTCTCAGTTCAAAAGAGTAGAACGCATCGTGACGGATCCAAATATTAGGGCCCTACGACTTCAAGAGATGCGATCCAAGTTCAATGAACGGGGCTATCCGGCTTCTGCTCTTCACACACAGGAGATTGGCCCGACAAGGAGGGAAACTATGAACAGGGACCGTATCCCTTTTGTTCATTCTTTCCACCCCTATGCCTACATCCTGCACAAAACAATCCGGAGGCATTGGAACTTGTTACAGAAAGCCTACCCCACCATAACGTCATTCCAACAACCCTTTATGCCTTGTTTCAAAAGAGCCCATAACATTAGGGGCGCGCTTATACGTGCAGACATTGGGAGTAGCAAACCAGGATACAAACAACGTTTCCTTCAGAACCCCAAAACAGGCACTTTCCCTTGTCTCCAATGCCATCAATGTAATAATATCTTGAAGGGTAGCTCTGTTCATCATCCCCAGACTGGCAAAAGGTACACCATCAAGGACTATTTCACGTGCGATAGCTCCTTTGTCATTTATCTCATCAAATGTCCCTGTGGCCTAATCTATATTGGTGAAACCACACAATCAGTGAAGGACAGAATATCCAAACATAAATCTACCATCAGATGTAAGAATATGTTATTGCCCATTCCTCATCACTTTATTACAACAGGTCACAATATATCCCAACTCAAATTCCAAGTCCTGGAACAAGTTTTACCACCACGTAGGGGTGGGGACCGCATTCGACTCCTCAAACAAAGAGAAGCATTTTGGATCCACGAGTTGGAATCCTTGACACCTAAGGGACTTAACAGGGAGTATGATCTATTAGCCTTCTTATAAGGACTCCCTTATCAGATATTCTTGAGCTTCACATTAGCTCTCCAAATACCAACAGAGATGATCTAGGTCCCACACAACCTTCTTGGGGCTTTTGCATGTTCTTTTACATGCATTTCAGGCCCTTTTTACAGGGACCACATTTACGGGGTGAGAACCCTCAGATAATTAAGGTCCCTTAGCGATCACATATGAAATTGCTCGTGCTGTACAGGTTTATGGTGACCCCCTTTATTTATCATTCGTATATCTGTCATGTGGATGAATAACTGTACCATATTCAATATGTACCAATTTAATGAAAGTCATCCTGTATACTTTGTATTATTCATTGTTTCCTTCTTTTACAGAGATCCCTACCCTCTGATCCCGTCCTCTCTCCTAACAGTCTACACCACCTTCAGTATACTGGCTGCAGCGCATATATACCCTCGCAACACGCGCACAAGGTCTCTCTAGACAGGTACACCCACTTCCTCTTGCGTGGAACGCAAGCTCCAGCGCCCTGGACCGCACAACTGATTGTGTATGCATATATTTACTTTTTGTTCTGTATCATTTGTATTTTGGCAGTTATACTGATGAAGGTCTATTGTGACCAAAACGTTTTTGTTTCTCCATTTTTTGGACTGCAATAAAAATCTTATTTTCATATTATCCGCTTTTGAGTGCCGAGGTTATTCCTCCCAGATCACTGCTGTCAGCAACGTGGTCAGAGTATTACGCCACTTTTACGGACTCACAATAAAACATACAAAAACGAAATGAAAATGGATTTTCCTGGGAAATATGTTAAGGAACATCCTTTCCAGGGTAATGACATGTATATAAGACAAAATAAATAACCAAAAACAAAAATACTCCTCCACAACTTGGGCTAGGTTCACACGTAGCGTTTTTGATGCGTTTTTGCACTTTTGAATTGCTTTTAACCAAGACAATTGCATTCACCAGGAAATGTCATTTTAACATTTTACAACCTTATCTGGCCATGTGGTGTGTGACACATCATCAGACACATGTATACGGTGCTGAAAAGACATGGGAACAGCATGGGGAAGACCTCTGGAAGCATCTCTGACTCCTAGGTCACTGCCTAAAAGTGTGCCCATCATAAGTGATCCTTGGCGCATGCGAAGATGCCTCCCGCCATGCACCTGTCGTTGCAGACTTGCCACAATCACCGCCCATGTCCTTGTCCCACTGCAGCGTTCAGTTGTCCCTACCCCATTCCTTGGAATGCAAGCATAAGTATGCAGGCAGCCACCCACCCACCCACAGGCTGCAATACTATACTGCCAAATTTTTACCACACAAAATTTTTTTACCAGGATATATTATGATTACCCAGTAAAACATGAAGTACCAAAAATAATTTAAAAATAAATATTTTATTTAGACATGTTAAAATCCAAAATAGAACCATAAAAGAGAAAGGTACCAAACATGAGGAGGCAGGAGAAACAACACTGAAATCTTTGGGAAAACTTGAGTAGTCTTATGATAATTAGATTATGCTCCCGAAGAAGCTAATGCGAAACGTGCGCGTCGGGGCACGTTTCAGGAGAGTTCATAGTGCCGAGGTGAAGCCATGATGATGATAGAGGCCACCATCTGCTTAGCTTTCTGTTACTTGGAATGCAAGTGCAAGTATGCAGTCAGCCACCCACCCACCCACAGGCCGCAACACTAAACTGCCAGATTTCTGGGCAGCTCTTTGCACTTGAAATATGGCCTTTCAGCTTGTGGAGGCAGAAGCTTTTCACACCCTCATGCCGGTGGTGGCCGGTGTCCATACTCGGTACCCAGCCGCCACTATATTTCCCGGTATCGCCTCCGCCTTCCACAAGCACGGGTCCCACAACATTACCCGTGCCCTCCCCAGTGCACTTACTGGGAAGGACCGCCTAACCACAAACACGTGGACAGGTGAATGTGGCCAGGGACGGTACGGAGCCAGTCCACAACTTTTTTTGATAAGAGTTGTATTTAGCTCGGTGAAAGGACTGGCATAGAGGGAAACCGTATCTACCCTGCGTGTCATTTCTCCAGGAAGTTCTGTAATTGAGCTTGTTGCAGAAGCAATGGCAGCCCGTCCAACATCAACTCGCACTTGTCGGTGGTGCTTTGACACACACACATCTTTCTTTGCGCATTTAATTTCTTGAATACAGAGTTGGACAATGGCCTGATCTGTAATGCGTTTTGAGAAATAACATACATAAGCATGGCCGATCCACATTAAAAAAGGAGCCATAGAGTGTCCGGGAACCTTTCCCCACACTTTTCTTAGTCAGGGCTGCTTTTCGGCAGGGTTGGACGGGCTCAACAGAGAATAGGAGACTCCTCCAGCGGGCCCTGGCTTCTCCTTCAGGAGAGTTCATAGTGCCGAGGTGAGGCCATGATGATGATAGAGGCCACCATCTGCTTAGCTTTTTTGTTACTTGGAATGCAAGTGCAAGTATGCAGCCAGCCACCCACCCACCCACAGGCCGCAACACTAAACTGCCAGATTTCTGGGCAGCTCTTTGCACTTGAAATATGGCCTTTAAGCTTGTGGAGGCAGAAGCTTTTCACACCCTCATGCCGGCGGTGGCCGGTGTCCATACTCGGTACCCAGCCGCCACTATATTTCCCGGTATCGCCTCCGCCTTCCACAAGCACGGGTCCCACAACATTACCCGTGCCCTCCCCAGTGAACTTACTGGGAAGGACCGCCTAACCACAAACACGTGGACAGGTGAATGTGGCCAGGGACGGTACGGAGCCAGTCCACAACTTTTTTTGATAAGAGTTGTATTTAGCTCGGTGAAAGGACTGGCATAGAGGGAAACCGTATCTACACAGCGTGTCATTTCTCCCAGGAAGTCCTGTAATTGAGCTTGTTGCAGAAGCAATGGCAGCCCGTCCAACATCAACTCTCACTTATCGGTGGTGCTTTGACACACACACACATCTTTCTTTGCGCATTTAATTTCTTGAATACAGAGTTGGACAATGGCCTGATCTGTAATGCGTTTTGAGAAATAATATGCATAAGCATGGCCGATCCACATTAAAAAAGCAGCCATAGAGTGTCCGGGAACCTTCCCCCACACTTTTCTTAGCCAGGGCTGCTATCCGGCAGGGCTGGACGGGCTCACCAGAGAATAGGAGACTCCTCCGGCGGGCCCTGGCTTCTCCTTCAGGAGAGTTCATAGTGCCGAGGTGAGGCCATGATGATGATAGAGGCCACCATCTGCTTAGATTTCTGTTACTTGGAATGCAAGTGCAAGTATGCAGCCAGCCACCTACCCACCCACAGGCCGTAACACTAAACAGCCAAATTTCTGGGCAGCTCTTGCACTTGAAATATGGCCTTTTAAGCTCGTGGAGGCGGAAGCTTTTCACAACCTCATGCCTGCGGCTGCTGGGTGTCCATACTCGGTCCCCAGACGCCACTATATTTCCCAGTATCGCCTCCGCCTTCCAGAAGCACGGGTCCCACAACACTGCCCGTGCCCTCCCCAGTGCACTTACTGGGAAGGACCGCCTAACCACAAACACGTGGCCAGGGATGGTACGGAGCCAGTCCACAACTTTTTTGGCTGAGAGTTGTATTTAGCTTGGTGAAAGGACTGGCATAGAGGGAAACCGTATCTACCCTGCGTGTCATTTCTCCCAGGAAGTCCTCTAAAGCTGCTTGCACTTGAAATGTGGCCTGAACATTACTGCTGGTACTTTTCTGTGGGAATTTGCTTGCCTCCTACCAGCCTGGAATATTTCCAGCAAACTATGGTACAACGCCATGGTATTAGCACTGCCCCCAGTACCAGTAGCGAAGGCATCCCCAATTTCCTTCTCAGGAATTATATTTGCTAGACTGAGTGGCTGCCCAAATACATTTTCTCACAAAGGAGTTGAAGATAGAGTGGCAGTAGGTGCAAGTTTCTCCAGCCTGTTAGATATTAGAGGGTGAACGGCAGCACATTGGATCAGTGGTAAGCACTGAAGCCTTGCTGCGCTGGGATCCTGGGTTCAAATCCCAGCAAGGACAACATCTGCAAGGACTTTGTATGTTCTCCCCGTGTTTGCGTGTGTTTCCTCCTCAGTAAAAAAAGCAGCCATAGAGTGTCCGGAAACCTACCCACACACTTTTCTTAGCCAGGACTGCTTCTCAGCAGGGTTGGACAGTCCCACCAAAGAATTCTCTGGTGAGCCTTGGCTTCTACCTCAGGAGAGTACATGATAGCTCTAACTTTGCTGCTGCTATGGGGCTCTTGAGCGGGTGAGAAAGGTTAGCCCTCAAAATCAAATCCTATGGTGGGCACAATGTTTTTCAATCTGAAACAGCTTCTCAGTGGGAGTTGTATTTCACCACAGCCATATTCTTTAGCTCGGTGAAAGGGCTGGCATAGAGGGAAACCGTTTCTACCCAAGCTATCATTTCTCCGTCACCAGGTTCCGCCCATTGTCACACACGACCATGCCTGGCTGTATGTTCAGCGGTGAGAGCCACAGATCAGGCTGCTGTGTTACAGCTTTCAACAACTCTGCAGCGCTGGGTGGTTTGTCAATTAAGCATAAAGCATGTTATCTTCAGCACAGCCTGTTGCCGCTTGGACAAGGCAGTGCTGCAGTGCTGTCAGCTTGTGACTGATGTGATCATTTCGGAGATGAAGGAGGAGGTGCATGAGCTGAACAATGTGATTACATTGAGGTTAAATTGGTGACGCTGTTTTTTATACTAAAGAAAGATCCTATTTTGTTTTTTTACGCTATTTTTTAAGACAAATGCATTCACAGGGAAATGTCATTTTAACATTTTACAGCCTTATCTGGCAATGTGGTGTGTGACACATAATCAGACACATCCTTTTTTTATTTATGATGGAGGAACACTGAAAGTCATAAAGCCTATTTTTACAGGGACATCAGACGGCCCTTACTATTCTTAAAAGGCCAGCAGTCGGCCGTAGCTATTGTTAGAGAGCCATCAGTCGGCTATGCTTTGTTGTTCCCATTATTAACAAGTGGGTCTCCTATACTGTTATTGCGTATCCAGTGACTGCAAGGGCTGTCAAAAAATTGGACGCAACCCAATACCCCTTTGAAGAGACAAAGAGGAGGGTCTCAATAAAAAAAAATGTTCCCATTATAAAGGAGCGGGTCTCCTATAGTGGTAATGTTCATGCTGTGACTGCAAGGGCTGCCAAAATTTGGGAAAAACCCCACTAAGAATTTAAAGACACATAGAGCAGGGCCACAGTAACAAGGTACGACATGTTCCCATTAGAAAGGCGAAGGTCTGCTTTACAGTTATAGGGTATGGAGTGAGTCTAACGGCTGACCAATTTTAGGAAAAACCCCACTAAGAATTTGAAGACTCACGGAGCAGGGCCACAGTAACAAGGTATGACATGTTCCCATTAAAAAGGAGAGGGTCTGCTATACAGTTATAGGGTGTGCAGTGAGTCCAACGGCTGACCAATTTTAGGAAAAACCCCACTAAGAATTTAAAGACACATGGAGTAGGGCCACAGTAACAAGGTATGACATGTTCCCATTAGAAAGGAGAGGGTCTGCTATACAGTTATAGGGTATGCAGTGAGTCCAACGGCTGACCAATTTTAGGAAAAACCCTATTAAGAATTTAAATACACATAGAGCAGGGCCACAGTAACAAGTTACGACATGTTCCCATTAGAAAGGAGAGGGTGTGCTATACAGTTATAGGGTATGCAGTGAGTCCAACAGCTGGCCAATTTCAGGAAAAACCCCACTAAGAATTTAAAGACACACAGAGCAGGGACACAGTAACGTCAAATTCCCATTAGAAAGGAGAGAGTCTCCCATAGCGTTGGCCTATGCAGTGAATTCAAGGGCCCCGCAAAAATTTGGAGGCACTTCAATGCCCCTTGGAGGAGATGTGGAGGAGGGCCTCATAAAAAAATGTTCCCATTAGAAAGGAGCGGGCCTCCTATACTTGTAATGCCCATGCACTAAGTGTATGGGCTGACAAACATTTACCCCTGGGGGGTATACATGAACATACTGTATAAAAAAAAATTTTCACGGGCATCATAAACACCCTTTAAAAAAATTATGTGGGTGTTGCATCACGGACCACGGTCACCCTGGTGATATGGAGGTGGAGGATGAGGAGAAGGAGGAGGACAAGAGCAAATAGACAAAATCAGGAAGCTTATACCCATGTGTGGGTGTGAAAAGGTGCATGGGAATGCACCTCCCAAGAAAAGACACTGGATTTGAGTTTATGTTACGCTGCTATCATTCGGTGGTATTGAGAAGTCTGGCCCAATCCAGCCCTTGTTCATTTTTATAAGAGTCAGCCTGTCAGCATTTTCAGTTGACAGGCGGATGCGCTTATCAGTTATAATTCCACCAGCGGCACTAAAAACCCGCTCTGATAAAACGCTGGCGGCAGGGCAGGCCAGGACCTTCAAGGCATAGCGAGCCAGTTCATTCCACGTATCCAGCTTGGATACCCAATAATTATAAGGCACAGAGGAATCACGGAGGACGTTGGTACGGTCAGCAAGGTACTCCCTCAGCATCTTCCCAAACTTTGCACTCCTTGTGAGAGTACCCCACGCCTCATGGCCTGTGCGATGGGAGGGTCTGAGAAAACTCTTCCAGAACTTTGACAGTGTTCCCCTGCCTCTGCTGGATTGAAGTTGTGTCTCTCTCGCCTGTACTCCTTGGTTGTCCAACGAAGTGTGCCCTCTGCTGCCAGTGTTTTCAGATGGGAATTTTTTTAATAGTTCCGCAACAAGGGCCTTCTGCTACTGCCCCATTTTTGAAGACCTGTCCGCCTCAGGAATAAGAGATATAAAGTTCTCCTTGTAGCGTGGGTCTAGAAGTGTCACCAACCAGTAATGACTGTCACCAAAATTATGAGAAAGCGTGGGTCATGGGAAAGGCAGAGTAACATAAACTCAGCCATACGTGCCAGACTACTAACAGGCAAGACTTCCGTGTCCTCACCAAGAGGATGACTGACCATGCTCTCCTCCTCCTCCTCTCTGTTCTCTGGCCATCCACGCTGAACAGACGGTATGACAGCTGTGCAGGTAGTACCGTCTATAGTGCATGAAACTAGCTCCTGTCCTTCCTCCTCTTCCTCATTGTCACCCATTCCATGTTGGGATGAGATGAGGCTTGGCTGTGTGTAATCACCCTGTATGGTTCCTTGCTCCATCTCATCCTGCTCCGCCTGCAATGCATCCTCTTTGATTGTGAGCAGAGAGCGTTTCAGAAGACAGAGAAGCGGGATGGTGATGCTATTTATGGCGTCATCGCCGCTCACCATCTTGGTGGAGTCCTCAAAGTTTTGGAGGATGGTACATATGTCTGACATCCATGTCCACTCCTGAGGTCTTATGTGTGGAGTCTGAACTGAATACCGATGGCCTTGTTGATGCTGGTAGTCAACAACTGCCCTGTTCTGCTCACAAATCCTTCCCAACATCTGCAGTGTTGAGTTCCAATGTGTGGGGACATCACACACCAGTCTGTGAGCTGGAAGCTGCAAACGCTGCTGAAACACTGCAAGGGCGGCGGAAGCTGTAGCTGACTTTCTAAAATTGGCACACAGGCGGCGTATTTTAACAAGCAGATACGGCAGCTCCGGGTAGGATTTGAGAAACCGCTGAACCACGAGGTTAAGCACATGGGCCAGGCATGGTACGTGTGTGAGCTCGCCTCGCCTCAGAGCTGCCACCAGGTTGCGGCCATTGTCACACACGACCATGCCTGGCTGTAGGTTCAGCGGTGTGAGCCACAGATCTGCCTGCTCTTTCAGAGCTTTCCACAACTCTTCAGCATTGTGCAGTTTTTCAGCTAAGCATTAGCACAGCCTGTTGCCGCTTGGCCGAGGCAGTGCTGCAGTGCTTCCAGCTTGTGACTGATGTGGTCATTTCGGAGATGGAGGCTGAAGAGGAGGAGGAGGCTGAAGAGGATGAGGTGCAGGAGCTGTTGACCGTGGGGGCAACCCTGATTGACCTAGGGCCCGCAATCCTTGGCGTCAGGAGAATGTGTTCCGTCCCAAGGTCCGACTGGGTCCCGGCTTCCACTATGTTAACCCAGTGTGCCGTCAGTGAGATGTACCGTCCCTGCCCACAAGCACTTGTCCACGTGTCCGTGGTTAGGTGGACTTTACCGGAAACTGCATTGTTGAGAGCACGGCTAATGTTTTGGGACACGTGCTTGTGTAATGCGGGGACGGCACACCGGGAGAAATAGTGGCGGCTGGGGACTGAGTACGGAGTGACGGCCGCCGCCATCAGGTTGCAGAATGCTTCCGTCTCCACGAGCCTAAAAGGCAACATTTCGAGTGCAAGCAGTCGTGAAATGTGAGAATTTAGTAGTGTGGCCTGTGGGGCGTTGGCTGCATATTTGCGTTTGCGTTCCAATGACTGGGGTATGGACAACTGAATGCTGCGCTGGGTCAAGAACATGGACGTGCTTCCTGATGCTGCTACTTGAGAGTGTGCAATGACAGGTGCAGGGCAGGAGGCATCTTCGCATGCACCATGAACAGGGGATTGGCTTGCATGCCCAACAGCGGAAGAAGCAATGGTGACACCCGAGGACACTGTATCTGGACACTGGGGTTTGGCCCACAAAGTCGGGTGCTTTGCTGCCATGTGCCTGATCATGCTGGTGGTGGTCAGGCTGGTCGTTTTGCCACCCCTGCTGATGCTGGCCTGGCAGGTGGTGCAAATGGCCTTTTTGGGGTTATCGGCAGGGTCTTTAAAAAGCAACCAGACTCGGGAAGACCTAACAGTTGTACTGGAAACTTCCTTCATGTTGGTGTTACGGGGAAAGGTTACCTGCCTTCTGTCTGCGGCCACCACACTTCTTCCTGCCTGTTGGGGTGCTCTGCCTCCCTCCCCCTGTGTGCTGCTGTCCTCGCTCTGCATGTCCTCCTGCCAGGTTGGGTCAGTTACTATATTATCCACCACCTCGTCTTCCACTTCCGTACCCTGGTCCTCCTGACTTTCTGGCAATTGTGTCTCATCATCGTCCACCTCTGGTGACACTTTCCCACCGTCGTCTTACTGTGACCGTGGCTGCTCAAATATTTGGGCATCGCTACATGCGATCTCCTCTTGCCCCGCTTCAAGTGGACGGGGCGAGAGGCCCGAATCTATAAATGGAAAAAGTGAACAGCTCTTCAGAGTGTCCAAGTGTGGGATCAGTTGTCTCTGGGTACTCGGCATGGTGGGAGGAAGGAGGATCAGGGTAAGGAAAAGGCGGTGCAGACTCACAGCTACTGAGACTTGACCGTGTGGAAGACAGGGAGGCGTTGGTGGTGGCTAAGTGACTGGAATCATTATCCGCTATCCAACCAACAACCTTTTGACACTGCTCTGGGTTCAATAGTGGTGTGCTGCGGTCCCCTAGAAATTGGGACAGGAAGGTCAGGCGAGAAGATGTGGATGTTTGTTGTGGCACAATTTCGGCTTGCCCACGGCCTTGTCCTCGGCCTCTGCATGCACCATTACCATCACGTCCAGTTCCCCATCCCTTGCCACGTGCCTTCCCCATTTTGAATGGAGGATCTTCCATGCTCACTACAAATGACTGAGTTTGGAGCGAACTTATATGTGATCCATTTGACGGAGAAAACACAGTTTTAAACACCTGGCCTGTAGGTAACTAGTTTGAACAGCAAATTGGTGTGAATTGCTTCAATGACACACTAAAGGAAATTTTTAATGGAAGCCAGAAATGGCAGTATTTTCTGACAACGTATATGTGATCCGTTTGACAGAGAAAACAGAGTTTTAAATACCTGGCCTGTAGGTAAGTAGTTTGAACAGCAAACTGTGGTGAATTGCTTCAATGACACACTAAAGGAAATTTTTAATGGAGGCCAGAAATGGCAGTATTTTCTGACAACGTATATGTGATCCGTGTGACGGAGAAAACAGAGTTTTAAATACCTGGCCTGTAGGTAACTAGTTTGAAGAGCAAACTGGTGTGAATTGCTTCACTGACACACTAAAGGAAATTTTTAATGGAAGCCAGAAATGGCAGTATTTTCTGACAATGTATATGTGATCCGTTTGACGGAGAAAACACAGTTTTATATAGCTGGATTTCAAGCGCTCTAATATGGAAAGGACCTGGCTGTATTCTGCAGTGCCAACAAGCAAATGGCGCAGAAAAAATGGTGTTCTCTGGATTGCTTTTTAAGCAAATAATGAGGATTAAGATCCAAAGAAAAGTACAGTTAGGTCCATATATATTTGGACAGACACAACATTTTTCTAATTTTGGTTCTAGACATTACCACAATGAATTTTAAACAAAACAATTCAGATGCAGTTGAAGTTCAGACTTTCAGCTTTCATTTGAGGTTATCCACATTAAAATTGGATGACGGGTTTAGGAGTTTCAGCTCCTTAACATGTGCAACCCTGTTTTTAAAGGCACCAAAAGTAATTGGACAATTGACTCCAAGGCTATTTCATGGACAGGTGTGGGCAATCCCTTCGTTATGTCATTCTCAATTATGCAGATAAAAGGCCTGGAGTTGATTTGAGGTGTGGTGCTTGCATTTGGAAGGTTTTGCTGTGAAGTAAACATGCGGTCAAAGGAGCTCTCCATGCAGGTGAAGCAAGTCATCCTTAAGCTGCAAAAACAGAAAAAAACCATCCGAGAAATTGCTACAATATTAGGAGTGGCAAAATCTACAGTTTGGTACATCCTGAGAAAGAAAGAAAGCACTGGTGAACTCATCAATGCAAAAAGACCTGGGCGCCCACGGAAGACAACAGTGGTGGATGATCGCAGAATAATCTCCATGGTGAAGAGAAACCCCTTCACAACAGCCAACCAAGTGAACAACACTCTCCAGGAGGTAGGCGTATCAATATCCAAATCTACCATAAAGAGAAGACTGCATGAAAGTAAATACAGAGGGTTCACTGCACGGTGCAAGCCACTCATAAGCATCAAGAATAAAAAGGCTAGACTGGACTTTGCTAAAAAACATCTAAAAAAGCCAGCACAGTTCTGGAAGAAGATTCTTTGGACAGATGAAACCAAGATCAACCTCTACCAGAATGATGGAAAGAGAAAAGTATGGCGAAGGCGTGGTACAGCTCATGATCCAAAGCATACTACATCATCTGTAAAACACGGCAGAGGCAGTGTGATGGCTTGGGCATCCATGACTGCCAGTGGCACTGGGTCACTAGTGTTTATTGATGATGTGACACAGGACAGAAGCAGCCGAATGAATTCTGATGTATTCAGAGCCATACTGTGTGCTCAGATCCAGCCAAATCCAGCCAAACTGATTGGTCGTCGTTTCATACTACAGATGGACAATGACCCAAAACATAAAGCCAAAGCAACCCAGGAGTTTATTAAAGCAAAGAAGTGGAATATTCTTGAATGGCCAAGTCAGTCACCTGATCTCAATCCAATTGAGCATGCATTTCACTTACTAAAGACTAAACTTCAGACAGAAAGACCCACAAACAAACAGCAACTGAAAACCACCGCAGTGAAGGCCTGGCAGAGCATCAAAAAGGAGGAAACATAGCGTCTGGTGATGTCCATGAGTTCAAGACTTCAGGCAGTCATAGCCAACAAAGAGTTTTCAACCAAGTACTAGAAATGAACATTTTATTTACAATTATTTAATCTGTCCAAATACTTTTGGTCCCTTTAAAAACAGAGTGGCACATGTTACGGAGCTGAAACTCCTAAACCCTTCATCCAATTTTAATGTGGATACCCTCAAATGAAAGCTGAAAGTCTGAACTTCAACTGCATCTGAATTGTTTTGTTTAAAATTCATTGTGGTAATGTCTAGAACTAAAATTAGAAAAATGTTGTCTCTGTCCAAATACTGTATATATGGACCTAACTGTATTCCTGGCCCCTGAGACCTGGGCCTTTGTATAGAAATATCTAACAGCAGCAGAAGGCAGAATTGGAATGGAGCCTCTTGTGCTATATGCACTGCAGTCTGCTATATACACTGCCTGCCTATACACCCTGCTTGCCTGATATCTCTGCAGATAGATTCGTCCTCAGAGGGAGTTTGTTAAGATGGATATGTGTAATGTACGGTTTTTCTCCCTACACTACCTAATACACAAGCAAATCTGTCCCTGACGCAGCAGCACCTCTCCCAAAACAAGCAAATGGCGCAGAAAAACGGTGTTCTCTGCATTGCTTTTTAAGCAAATAATGAAGATTAAGATCCAAAGAAAAGTATTCCTAGCCCCTGAGACCTGGGCCTTTGTATAGAAATATCTAACGGCAGCAGAAGGCAGAATTGGAATGGAGCCTCTTGTGCTATATGCACTGCAGTCTGCTATATACACCGCCTGCCTATACACCCTGCCAGCCTGATATCTCTGCAGATGGATTAGTCCTCAGAAGGACTGTTTGTTAAGATGGATATGTGTAATGTACAGTTTTTCTCCCTACACTATCTAATACACGATCAAATCTCTCCCTGACAGAGCAGCAGCTCTCTCTACACTGTCTGATCTGGAGTGACTGTGACGAGCATGGCGGCGCCAGGTCTGATATAGACCTGATGACGCTGTGCGGCCAGCCTATTACTGTAATGCCCACAACCAACATGGCTACGGCATTACAGTGCATGGCAGGCAATCCCTGCATGGTTGTTGGCTCTCTAAAGAGCACCAAACATGCAGGGAGGGGACCCGAGTTCCCGCCCGAGCAACCCGGAAATACTCGGAGAGCGCCGAGCATCTCGAGCAGTGTGATGCTCGGGCGAGCACCGAGCAGTAGCGAGCATGCTCGCTCATCACTAGAAGCCTGGCAATGGATTCATGCTGCCTGAACCATGATCAGCATCAATCACAGCCTGGTTGCGTGATTGCACCAAGGTATGTCTTATTTCAGAGAAAACATAGTTTGAAAAGCCAGACGGGGACCATAGGGAGAGAACTGATTAATCTGGTGTGGGCCCCCCCACCCGGCCAACTTCTCCCCATGAAGCAGAAGTAGATTGACAGATCTCTTCCTATTTACACATATGGTTAAATTCGGGTCATTCAGTTAAATGCATGTGTAAACTGTGCATGTTTTTTTGACTGTATTAACAGCATCATGTCTCTTTCACTACTGCACTCTCTAGTCATACTCTGATAGGTTAGTTAGTTATCTTTGAGCATATGCCATAGGAAACTCCTACCTCTCCTTTCAGGGGTAGGAAGATGTGCTCCAAATACTGGACATATTAAGAGTGCTGAGGTAAAAAGAGGCTGCCCACACTGCTGTCAAGCCTGTATTTCACGAGGATGGGATCAGAGCGGCAAGGGAGTTTTTGGAGAGTGAGATGGGTGACCTTGTAGTTGAGCTATTACAATTTGCCTAGAGTCACAATTTTTTTCTATATGGAGAATCCTTCTTCCTACAGCTCCTGGGGACAGCGATGGGGGCGGCATGTGCCCCCTCATATGTTAATCTATTCCTGGGGCTGTGGGAGAGGAGGATCTTCATGACTAACCCAGTGCAGAATGCTGAGAAGATTCTGTACTGGGGTCGTTTTATTGATGATATTTTCTTTTTATGGCAGGGCTCGGACAAAGAGGTCGTACATCTCATTTCGGCTTTGAATCTGAATGATTTTAATATCAATCTCACTTTCAAAATTGGGAGACAAAACATTGAATTTTTGAACGTTCTGCTGAAAGTCGACCCGGATGGATATATTCAAACTGACGTTTTTCGAAAGCCTACAGCAGTGAATACCCTTCTCCACGCAAGCTCATCGCATCCAAGGAGTTTGATAAACAGCATCCCAATTATTGAGGATGCGTCGAATCTGTTCCAACAACATAACCTTTGAAAGACAGGCAATGGAACTCAAGGAAAGGTTTAGAAGTAGGGGCTATAATGAACAGGTCATACAGAGGAGCTACCGTAAAGCAAAATTCTCAAAAAGAAAGGATCTATTATACCAATGACGTAAAACCGAGGAGACAGACATAGTGAGGTTCGTCTCAACATTTAATGCTAGGAATGGTGAAATGTGGGATGCCCTGAAAAATCATTGGCAAATTCTCCAACTGGATAAAACACTTGCCTTACATATTCCCCGAAACTCCATGGTCACTTATAGGCGTTCCCAGAATTTGAGGGCATACTAATTCACAGCCATTTGGAGGGTCCTAAAAAGAATTATATCTTTGGCTCAAGAGGCCCTGAATGGGGCTGCAGACCCTGTGGGTCCTGTGTTGCTTGCCCAAATATTGTCTCTACAAAAGGATTTACCAACGCGGACCAAACTAAAAAGTATATGATTACTCATACCATCTCGTGTACTACAATGGGGGTCATTTACAGTGCAAGATGCCCATGTAGTAAAATATATATTGGTATGACTACTAGAGAACTTCGTAGACGGACGAAAGAACATGTTTTGGACATTATAGCAGCCAGGGAAACAGAAAATTTGGATGAATTGAAAACTCTACCCCGCCATTTTAAGAGATACCATGGATGTGATGCCTCTCTGTTAAAGGTCAGTGGGATAGATCGGGTGTATGAAGGGATACGTGGTGGGAATTGGAGAAGGGCATTGGCTCAAAAGGAAGTAAAATGGATAACGATTCTTGATACAATGGTTCCGAACGGGCTAAATGAATCTAACAGCTTTGCCCCTTTTTTATGATCCCTCTTCTTTCATAATCTCTCTTTGTGGTGTAGGTTTGGTTTTTACTGGTCCATATTTTAAATAATAATTTTTATATAATTTTTGTTGTATTTCTTTCTAGTCATTGTATCTTTTTTATTTCTCTGTAGTTCTTTCGCCTATTTTCACGTGATCTGCCTGTGAGGAATCATGTGGATCTTTCTTCATCTGGGTTGGACGCACCAGCAAGTCGTGTTCAGGCTGCATATCCAGTGATTGATTGTGCATGATACATGCCAGTATATTTATTAATATATATATAATTATACACAAATATATTTTGTTTTATCATTGTATCACTTATATGTTTGTCAACAGTATGTTTCGTTCTTTGTGGAAGGTGCTTGCATCATATAATAATAAAAAAATGTATTTGATTAATATTTATATTATACAGAAATTTTGGGAAACTACCCTATGTATTATATATGAGATTTAAATACTCAATTGATGTTGTGTATTTCACACCTCACCTTCCACATTGAACCATATATATGATCTGGGGTGGGTTGGTCAAGATATTGTATTGTATATATGTATTGATTTGTATGACAACCTTTTTTCTTATTTATTTTGTTTATTATAATTTATTATTTATTTTTCTTTTTTACTTTTTATTATAATCATTTATTATTATCATTTTTTATTATTTTTCCTTGTGTTTATTTGATGATAGTTTTATCATTATAATTATTCACTCTTTATTCATGCGTAGTCATTATTATGTATTTACTCCTTGGTGCAATTCATCTTCCACTCCTTTTCACCATTATTTCTTTTTCTTCTTCTTTTTTCTATACATATTATACTCACTCATGTAGAATGTGATCTGCGTTTCACTGTGACACGCACAGCGCGTGCCTTCATTGCAGTCCTCTCACGTCACTTTTTCCCTCTGTGGTTAAACTCGATACCGGATGCTCTGCACACGTCATTTCTGGGACTTGCGGTTCAGCCTGACACGCACGCTGATGCCGCCGCTTCCGGTGGACCGCGCTCTATGGAGACGCGGCCCCCCTGATGTGACGGGTATTGGCTCATTGTAGCATAGCGCTATGCTGGTGCATATTAGATCAATTATGATAACCCCCTCATTGGCTGATCTCTCTATATATACCTTACTTCTATACTTGACACAACATCCTGGTTAAAGCCATCGGCGAAACGTGCATCGGATCTGTGTGGACCCTGAGGGATTAGCAGGTAGCAAATTTATCATTATTTTATTATTCTGATACACCTCTGTGATTTATATGCCATATCTATCCTATAGGTGGATTTATAGCCACCATCTGTTGTTCACTTTTGATAATATCTTTATACATGTACCCACTTGGGTTAATATTTATTGCACTATGCACTTTAGTATATGTACTAGATTACCAATAATGCAGGACTGGTATATTCTGTGGTTGGCTAACTATATATGGTGTCTCTTGAATATTTAATATTGTACCTGCCCACCCCCGGGTGTCCATTTTCTGGACATTTTTTCCTCTGTGTAATTGTGGTTCTATGTATTCTTTATTTCATTAAAATAAATGTTTTATTTTTACAATAGATTATGTGTCATATTTATAGGTTTGTCTAGATTGGAGGACATATAGTCATAATTGATTTTTTATTTTTGGATTTATCTATTTCCTGTATTTCTGTTTTACTATTAAAGATACCAGGGACGCTGCGGTAAGAAGAGATCACACACTGCTGTACATCATGTCTTTCTGATCTAATACTGTAGATACCAGTAGTACTGACATAAGAAGAGGCTGCTCACACTGCTGTCTACCCTATCTTTTTAATCTAATACTGGCAGTACCAGGAGTATTGATGTAAAAAGAGACTTAACACACTGCTGTCTACCATGTTGCTGTCTACCATGTGTTTCTAATGTAATACTAGAGATACCAAGGGTGCTGGTGAAAGAAGAGGACACTTACACTGCTGTCCACCATTTCTTTCTGTTCTAATACAAGACATGTTAGGAGTGCTGAGCTAAGAAGAAGTCGCTCATACTGCTGTCCACCATGCCTTTCTGATCTAATGCTAAAAATGCCAGGGGTGTATAGGTAAGAAAAGGCAGCTCACACTAGCTGCCCACCATATTTTCAGATATAATACCAAAGATACAAGAGGTGCTGAGGTAAGAAGATATCAGACTGCTGTCCATCCTGTCTGATCTAATACGGGAAATATCAGGGGTGCTGAGGAAAGAAAAGGCTACATGCACTGCTTTCTACCCTGTCCTTCTGTTCTCATACTGGGGATAATAGGGATGCTGAGGTAAGAAAAGTCTAATCACACTGCTGTCCACCCTTTCTTTCTGATCTAATATTGGAGATATCAGGGGTGTTGAGGTAAGAAAAGGCCATTCACTCTGTTATTCACCTTGTGTTTCTGATCTGATACTAGAAGTACAAGTGGTGCTGAGGTAAGAAGAGGCTTTTCAAACCGCTGTCCACCCTGTCTGTGATCTAATACTGAAGATATCAGGAGTGCTGAGCTAAGAAGAGGTTGCTCACACTGCTGTCCAACCTGTCTATATGATATAATACTGGAGATATAAGGTTTCTGAGGTAAGAACAGGCTATTCACACTGCTGATCACAATATCTTTCTGATCTTATACTAAAGACTAATACCAGGGGTGCTGCAGTAAGAAGATGTTATTGACACTGTTGTCTACCTTGTCTTTCTGAGCTAATACTAGGGGATACCAGGAGTGTCGAGGTAATAAAAGGCTGCTAACACTGCTGTGCACCCTGTTTTTTTATCTAATACTAAAGATAACGGGAGTACTGATGTAATAAGAGGTCACTAACACTGTTGTCAACTCTCACTTTTTGATCTAACATTGGCAATATCAAGGGTGTTGTGGTAAGAAGAGGCTGCTCTAACTGCTGTCCACTGTCTTTCTGATTTAATACTGGAGATACCAGTTGTGCTGAGGTAAGAAGACGCTGCTCACACTGCTGTCCAACTTGTCTTTCTGAATGTTGAGCAGATGCTCTTACCTTCTATATGAAGTACTAATCAATTATCTCCAGGTCACAGTAGCAGAGCTTACTATTGCACATGCTCACACGCACCTGTCCTATTAACATTCTAAGACAGGCTTCTGTCAGTGTAACAAAATAATGGCTATTTAACTGTAATACACTGTTTACCTCCCTAGACAAAACAAAAGCGTTTTGATAAGTAAATATGAAAATTGCCTCTTCAGAGAAAAAGAGGACTTGAACTCTATAGCGCCAACTATTGGAAGCAGCAATCCTACAAGTCACAATCAACACTTTAATGAGTCGTGCAATATGACTTAGGATAAAAGCCAAATCAGAATCTCAATTTGCAGACACAGTGTTTCGGGCTGTTGGCACTCGTCAGTGCAAAGTATGAAAACTGATTTGGTTAGATGAAAGACTCTGGACTGAAGTCTAAGGGGTAACATTTCTCCTTGTGGAGAGTGACATACCGGCTCTGGCACGTCAAGGTAAAGAGGCTTATTCGCCGTGTAATGCAACTCTGGGAAATTTAACATGCAAATTGCCTCTTCAGAGAAAAAGAGGACTTAAACTCTATAGCGCCACCTATTAGAAGCAGCAATCCAACAAGTCACAATCTACCCTTTAATGAGTTGTGCAATATGAAGAGGCAATTTGCATATTAAAATTCCCAGAGGAGCATTGCACAGCGAATTAGACTCCTTACCTTGCCAGAATGAGAGTGTAAATTCCAGAAATAGCAATGTAACAATAGAAAATAAAAAGATGGAGAAGGATCTAGTAGGTCACAAAATAGATCAAATACATGTTGAATGGAATAGGGATCCCAACACATATTGCTACTTGCACAGCTTCATCCAGGGTTATGTAGTATACTGCATGTCATCACTTCAGCAATGTATACAGAGCCCAGCAGTGAAGACTGGCACAACACTGCTGGAAGGATGGGGGATAAAACTTTTGTTATTTTAATGGACACATTTTTGTTTAACTAAAAACTGCTTTAAGGCAAAAAGGTTAAAGGTGAAAAATAAGCTACCCATCACTGTATACTTTTTATTATTGGTGTCCAGGGTCCAGACTGTATTTAGTAGAGATACAACTGTAGTAACTGTAGTATTTCAGAACTGATCCCTTTAATATATCTACTAACAGTACTTTTCAAAAATATTTAAGGTTCAGAATTTATTGAGCCCCAAATCTTGTGGAAGTTGAGCAACAATCTCTGTCATGCAGCTCACTGAGGTTACTAAGACCACAAAATCAAGCTCACCCAAATTATAACTTTTTTTTAGAGAATTTACATGGCTAGTAAGCAGAGCAGCAAAAATGTGAATGCTGAAAAATAAATTACATTATTTTTGTCCACCCAAGTAGGTTCAGGGTATTGAATTATTTACAGGTTTAAGTGGTCACCAGGGTGACTGAACCATGAAAAAATGACTTATTCCCATTCTACAGTACAACATTGAGTATTAAGAGCAGTATATATGTAGAACTTTGTAATGTGTAATTTTCCCTGAAACTAACACCCCTGAAAACACCACATGTGCCAAAACATGTGGGCACAGATACACTTTTTAATTATATATGTCAAGGCTCATTGCACTCAGGTAGCGACTATTACAATGCACTGCAGGCACTCTCATCGCACACAGCAATAAAGCAGCAGCAAATTGCATCTATTGGCTTTGAAGAAAGAGATACAAAGTAGCAAAGTTTACTTTAAGCACTGGGATATCGCAGCACAGAAAAGTGTCATTTGGAACATAACTTGATTCTGGTCAATGGATCTGGCAATGATAATTTATCTCAATCCTGTAGTCCATGTAGTCATAGATGCTATAACTGATTGAGTCTACATATGTTTATAAGGCTGAGTGCCCACGATGCGGATTTAATGCGTTTCCGCGGCGCCATTTCTGCCGCAAAAATGCATTAATAACACTTGTTAAGTTGCCTGCCATGTTTCCCAATGATAATCCGCATGTGCTGTGCACATGCTGCGGAAATTTCCACTGCGGATTATCATTGTGGAAAAATCCGCAGCACAACCATTAATTTTGCGGAATCGCGGCATTGACTTGCATTGGACCACGTAAGATCCGCATGACTACACGTACACATGCGGATATTATGCGATTCAATGCGCGGATGGTACCCGGATCTGGAAAAGAGGAGACTCACCTCCAGACCCGGGTACCATAGTACCTGTAGTTAAAAAAGAATTAAAATTAAAAAAACATATACTTGCCTTCTGATGGCCCCCTGTCTGCTCCTGGCGGCACTGCTGGCTCTTCAGCTGTTCGCAGTGGTGTAAAAGGACCTTCCATGACGTCATTTAGTCATGTGACAGGTCACGCAACCACTGACGTCGGCGGTCTCGTGACCTGTCACATGACTAAATGACGTCATGGAAGGTCCTTTTTAGAGCACCGCGAGCCGCCGAAGACACCGGACCCACAGTAGTGGAGACCGGGGGCCATCGGAAGGTGAGTATGATGTTTTTTTTTATTTTTCAACATTTTTATTCTTTTTTTTACTATTGATGCTGCATTTGCAGCATCGTAACTTGGTCACACAACATAAATCCGTGCTAGTTGCATGGATTTATATAGTGTGACCAAGTTGTCAAGCACTTTTCCAAGTGATGCTAAAAACGCTTGGAAAAGCGCTTGACAACCCGCATGCGAAATCGCATGTTCAAAACGCTTCACAAACGCTTCTACCTGGCAGGAAAAATGCATGAAAAATCCGCATGCATTTTTTCTGCCAGGGAGATGTAGAAACGCTCCACAGCATTTCTGCATCGTGGGCACTTAGCCTAAAACTCTTAGTGCTGAATAATAATAATAATTTAATATATATAGTGTCAACACATTCAGCAGCAGAAGAAACATGAACGAACAATGTTAGACATTACAGAATAACATATGGATCAACTATTCAAAAAAAAGGAGTGAGGGCCCCACTCACAAGAGCCTGTAAGGAAATAGGGGTGACATAAAAGGTAAAAAGTGCTTGTATTGTAATGTCCCACCATCTTTATAATAAATAATGGAATTTATGTAAAACTCAATGAACCTTTGGAAGTGCATTGAGCTGTAGGGTGCATTGCTGCAACAGGGAAAAAAACAAAAAACAACTCCTTAAATCTTCTTTCTTAGTGAGTGTGAACAAGCTGAGTGTGACCGGAGCATAAGTGCAAACGGAAGTAGGTGTGTGACTTGTTTTTCAGTGAAGAGGTATTTGGGAATCCTGCAGAAAATACCTGTGTGAATTGCTGTGAGTTGTTGAATTGTGAACTGCTGAGTGCTTTTCTACCTGTTTAGTTTTACTGGGCTTTTTAAAACCTATTTTCTCACTACAGTTTTACAGTTTCTTAGTTTACTACCTGTGTATTTAAGGGTTAATTACATTGCACTAAAATCTTGAGGTGTAGCTATACTCACAAGGGGTTAATTAAGGGTTTATAAGGGGCAGCTGGTTGTGGCATCCAGTCCTTTGGAAGTGCATTGAGCTGTAGGGTGCACTGCTGCAAAAGGGAAAAAAAAAAAACAACTCCTAAAATCTTCTTCCTTAGCGAGTGTAAGTGCAAACGAAAGTAAGTGTGTGACTTGTTTTTCAGTGACTTTGCATTCAGGGAGTTTGGAAGGGAGGAATTTGGACTGAATTGCTGTCTGTATTTTATTAATTCTTTACATTTCTTTTTACTTAACATTTCTGTCTAGTGCAATCCCCATTAGGAAATGAGCTCCATTATTGGCAATGCTATCCAGTGTACATCTTGCCACATGTATGCAATCCTTGAACAGCCGGTCGGGGTAGCATACTGCTGCGCGAGATATGTGCATGTTGTGCGTTTGGAAGCCCAGGTACTGGATCTAAATGAGCAGCTGGCAACACTGAGATCCATTGACAATATGGAAAGGAGTCTGGTGCTCACTGAGCAGCTGCTCAATGGGGTAGATGTGGGGGAGGGTGGTAGTAGGGAGCTGCAGGACAGTGAGGCCACTAGCTGGGTGACAGTTAGAAGGGGGGGTAGAGGGAAGAGTGGCAGGGAGACTAGTCCTGATCTGGCACACCCCAATAAGTTTGCAAAGTTGGCAAATGAGGGGGGTGACGGTACAGGGGTAGCACTGCTGCAGCAAGACATGTCCCCTGAAAGCCGGAGGAGTGTCAGCTCCAGTAAGGAGGGAAATAGGAGAGCAGGTGAGGCCAGGCAGGTGCTGGTAGTGGGGGACTCGATTATTAGGGGAACAGATAGGGCAATCTGTCACAAAGACAGGGATCGTCGAACAGTGTGCTGCCTACCTGGTGCTCGAGTCCGGCACATCGCTGATCGGGTTGACAGATTACTGGGAGGGGCTGGTGAGGACCCAGCGGTCATGGTGCACATTGGCACAAATGACAACGTTAGAGGTAGGTGGAAGGTCCTTAAAGATGATTTCAGGGAATTAGGCTGCAAGCTGAAAGCAAGGACCTCCAAGGTGGTATTCTCTGAATTACTACCGGTACCACGTGCCACGCCAGAGAGGTAACGGGAGATTAGGGAGATAAATAAGTGGCTCAAGAACTGGTGTAGGAAGGAGGGATTTGGGTTCCTGGAGAACTGGGCCGACTTCTCAGTTGGCTACAGACTCTACGCTAGGGACCGGCTGCACCTCAATGGGGAGGGTTCAACTGTGCTGGGGGAGAAAATGGCTAGAAGGTTGGAGGAGTGTTTAAACTAGGGATTGGGGGGGAGGGTATTTATTTTATAGGTGGGGAAGATAGTGCAGATAGTGACCTGGGCACAAATAAAGAAATTGGGGGTGGGGTTAGAACAGTCAATAAAGTAAGAAGGAATAGAGGTACAGAGAGATACATAAAATGCATGTACACTAATGCTAGAAGCCTCACCAACAAAATGGAGGAATTAGAATTCATTTTGTTGGAAAATAATTATGACATGGTGGGGATATCTGAGACGTGGCTGGACGAGAGCCATGACTGGGCAGTGAATTTACAGGGCTATAGTCTGTTCAGAAATGACCGTACAAACAAGCGAGGGGGGGGGGGTGTTTATATGTAAAATCATCCTTAAAACCCATCTTGCGGGAGGATATATGTGAATCTAATGGAAATGTAGAGTCCCTGTGGGTGGAGATAAAGGGAGGGGGAAAAAATAATAAATTACTGATAGGGGTTTGTTATAAGTCTCCAAAAAGGAGAAGTCATTATCATAGGGGACTTCAACTACCCTGAAATACATTGGGGGACAGAAACCTGTAGTTCAAGCAAAGATAATAGGTTTTTGACAACTATGAGAGACAATTACCTTTCACAACTGGTTCAGGACCCAACAATAAGGGGGGCACTGCTATACCTAATATTAACCAACAGGCCAGACCGCATATCAAATATACGAGTTGGGGGTCACTTAGGTAAGAGTGATCACAAAATAATACGTTTTCATGTAACCTTTAATAAGATGTGTAGTAGAGGGGTTACAAGGACACTAAACTTCAGGAAGGCAAATTTCCAAAGGCTGAGAGATGATCTTAGTGCAATAAACTGGGACAATATGCTGAGACATAAAGCTACACAAAGCAAATGGGAGACATTTATTAGCATCCTGAATAGGACCTGTGCACAATATATACCCTATGGGAATAAACATGCTAGAAATAGGAGGAAACCACTATGGCTAAATAGAGCTGTAAGGGGCGCAATAAGTGACAAAAAGAAAGCATTTAGAGAACTAAAGCAAGTAGGTAGTGATGAGGCATTAAATAAATATAGACAATTAAATAAATTCTGTAAAAACCAAATCAAGGCAGCAAAGATTGAGGCAGAGAGAATCAATGCCAGAGAAAGTAAAAATATCCCCAAAATATTCTTTAACTACATAAATAGTAAAAAACTAAAAAATGATAGTGTTGGCCCCCTTAAAAATAGTCTGGGTTAAATGGTGGATGAGGATGAGGAAAAAGCCAATATTCAAAAAGGGGACAAAAACTGAACTTGGAAATTATAGGCCAGTAAGCTTAACCTCTACTGTGGGTAAAATCGTGGAAGGTTTCCTAAGAGATGCTATACTAGAGTATCTGAAGAAGAATAACCTCATGACCCAATATCAACATGGGTTTACGAGGGACCGTTCCTGTCAAACTAATCTGATCAGTTTTTATGAGGAGGCAAGTTCTGGACTGGACCAAGGAAATGCAGTGGATGTTGTGTATATGGACTTTTCAAAAGCTTTTGATATGGTTCCACACAAAAGGTTGAGACATAAAATGAGAACAATGGGGATAGGGGAAAATATATGTATGTGGGTTAAGAATTGGCTCAGTGATAGGAAACAAAGGGTGGTTATTAATGGAAAACACTCAGACTGGGTCTCAGTTAACAGTGGGGTACCACAGGGGTCAGTATTGGGCCCCCTTCTTTTTAACATATTTATTAATGACCTTGTAGGGGGCATACAGAGTAATATTTCAATATTTGCAGATGACACTAAACTCTGCAGGGTAATCAATACAGAGGAGGACAATTTTATATTACAGGAGGATCTATGTAAACTAGAAGCTTGGGCTGATAAATGGCAAATGAGCTTTAATGGGGATAAATGTAAGGTAATGCACTTGGGCAGAGGAAATAAAATGTATAATTATATGCTTAATTGTAAAACACTGGGCAAAACTGTAACTGAAAAAGACCTGGGAGTATTGGTGGACAACAAGCTCACATTTAGTGGCCAGTGTCAGGCAGCTGCTGCAAAGGCAAATAAAATAATGGGATGCATTAAAAAAGGCATAGATGCTCATGAGGAGAACATAATTTTACCTCTATACAAGTCACTAGTGCGACCACACTTAGAACATTCTGTACAATTCTGGTCTCCGGTGTACAAGAAAGACATAGCTAAACTAGAGAGGGTGCAGAGAAGAGCGACCAAGGTTATTAGAGGACTGGGGAGTCTGCTATACCAAGACAGGTTATTACACTTGGGGTTATTTACTGTGGAAAAATGAAGGCTTAGGGGTGATCTTATTACTATGTACAAGTATATGAGGGGACAGTACAAAGACCTTTCTACTGATCTTTTTACTCTGAGGCCAGAGACGGGGACAAGGGGGCATCTTCTACGTCTGGAGGAAAGAAGGTTTAATCATAATCACAGACGCAGAATCTTTACTGTAAGAGAAGTGAGACTATGGAACTCTCTCCCGCATGATGTGGTAATGAGTGATTCACTAAAATTTAAGAAGGGCATGGATGTCATTTTTTAAAAAGTATAATATTACAGGTTGTATTTACTAGATTCCTTGATAGGGCGTTGATCCAGGGAACTAGTCTGATTGTCGTATGGAGTCGGGAAGGAATTTTTTTCCCCAATGTGGAGCTTAGTGTTTGCCACATGGGTTTTTTTTGCCTTACTCTGGATCAACATGTTAGGCTATGGGTTGAACTAGATGGACTTAGTCTTCCTTCAACCTTAAAAACTATGTTACTATGTTACTATGAACCAGTCAGCAGCTACTATATGTTTATATTCAAATACAAAGTGCTACTGTATGCATGGTATGAGTGGGATCAGATGAGAAAAAGGACCAGAATGTGATGAAAATTCAGGAAGGGAGAACTTAGAAAAGCTAGGTTAGTGAAGTTACAGTATGTAATAGGCCACTCTAACAAGATGTGCTTTTAGGACATGCTTAAAACTGTGCACACTGGCAACTAATCAAATTGTCTGGGGTAGTGCATTCCAGAAAACTAGTGCAGCATGAGAGAAGTTTTGAAGATTGGAGTGCGAGATTCAAAATATGGAGAATGATATTGTTAGATCATTATCAGAGTAGAAAGCATGGGCAGGGTGCTAGACGTAGATGAGGGAGGAGATGTAAGTTGGAGCAGTTCTATGGAGAGGTTTGTGAGTGCAATATGTTTATGTTGTGTTCTGTACTGGATCGGCAACCATTGCAATGACCGGCATAGGGTAGGGGAATTTGTGTATCTGTTCGGTCGGATAGAAGTGTGAGCCTGGCTGCTGCATCCAAGATAGATTGGAGAAGGGAAAATGTAGTGAGAGGAAAACCGATTTGTAGAGTGCTTCAGTAATCAGTAGTTACGACGAGAATGAATTAGAGTGAAAATAAGAGGTTTTGTAGTTCAAAAGAAAGAAGAGGTCGGATTCTGGACATGTATTTGAAGTGCAGGTGACATGATGGAGTGAGAGATTTGATGGAAGGAAAGAAAGAATAATTTGAGTTGAATATAACCATCATACGGCAGGCGTGCTGCCTGGGAGTTATGGTAGAACCACCTATGGGATCATTCTTTTTTTCTGAAGACAGTTAATAGGA
Organism: Phyllobates terribilis; assembly: GCF_046119375.1. Taxonomy (NCBI): domain Eukaryota; kingdom Metazoa; phylum Chordata; class Amphibia; order Anura; family Dendrobatidae; genus Phyllobates; species Phyllobates terribilis. Next base: position 433,842,294 of record NW_027362761.1, read on the forward strand.
CTTAAGTTTTACTTGTATATAGCTGTAATATTCAATAAGAAGTACAGTGGGAATAAAGTTATTTCCTTCAGTTGCCTTAGTGGCTGCTGAAACTCTTATTAAATGTTAAAAAAAATACTCAAATTTTTCTATGTTACTGTCCATACATGGCCATTTTCTTGATATAAAAAAAATCCATGCTAATGCAACCAAAATTGCTCAATGTAAAGACCCCAAACCATCAATGATAAAAAATAAATGTTTTTCTTCTTTAATTTATAACTATTATTTCTTTGTTCCTGTAATTGTAAATTAAAAACAAAATAACTTTGAAGATAGTTTAAAAAAAAAATCTACAGCTCTTATTGGCTCGATATTTAAAGGGTTAAAGAGGCTTTCTCTCATGCAAACAACCCCTTTTAAACAGTTATTAAATCCTGTTGATCTGTGGTTAATCCTGGGAAAAGCCCTATCTGGCAGCTGCAGTGGAAATGTACATATCGTAGTATTATGTGCAACCTGTTCATATGAATGGACCACCCTGTAATGCAAAGACATGCACAGGATGCTAGGGTGGGTGCAAACACATGCACAGGATGCCGGGGTGGGTGGATAGACATGCACAGGATGCCAGAGTGGGTATATAGACATGCACAGGATGCCAGGGTGGGTACATAGACATGCAAAGGATGCCAAGGTGGGTACATAGACATGCACAGGATGCCAGGGTGGGTGCATAGACATGCACAGGATGCCAGGGTGGGTGCATAGACATGCACAGGATGCCAGGGTGGGTACATAGACATGCACAGGATGCCAGGGTGGGTACATAGACATGCACAGGATGCCAAGGTGGGTACATAGACATGCACAGGATGCCAGGGTGGGTGCATAGACATGCACAGGATGCCGGGGTGGGTGCATAGACATGCACAGGATGCCGGGGTGGGTGCAAAGACATGCACAGGATGCCAGAGTGGGTATATAGACATGCACAGGATGCCAAGGTGGGTACATAGACATGCAAAGGATGCCAAGGTGGGTACATAGACATGCACAGGATGCCAGGGTGGGTGCATAGACATGCACAGGATGCCAGGGTGGGTGCATAGACACGCACAGGATGCCAGGGTGGGTGCATAGACATGCACAGGATGCCAGGGTGGGTACATAGACATGCACAGGATGCCAAGGTGGGTACATAGACATGCACAGGATGCCAGGGTGGGTATATAGACATGCACAGGATGCGAGGGTGGGTACATAGACATGCACAGGATGCCAGGGTGGGTACATAGACATGCACAGGACGCCAGGGTGGGTACATAGACATGCACAGGATGCCAAGGTGGGTACATAGACATGCACAGGATGCCAAGGTGGGTACATAGACATGCACAGGATGCCAGGGTGGGTACATAGACATGCACAGGATGCCAGGGTGGGTACATAGACATGCACAGGATGCCAAGGTGGGTACATAGACATGCACAGAATGCCAGGGTGGGTACATAGACATGCACAGGATGCCAGGGTGGGTGCATAGACATGCACAGGATGCCAGGGTGGGTACATAGACATGCACAGGATGCCAAGGTTGGTGTATATAGACATTCACAGGATGCCAGGGTGGGTACATAGACATGCACATGATGCCAAGGTGGGTACATAGACATGCACAGGATGGCAGGGTGGGTGCATAGACATGCACAGGATGCCAGGGTGGGTGCATAGACATGCACAGGATGCCAGGGTGGGTACATAGACATGCACAGGATGCTAAGGTGGGTACATAGACATGCACAGGATGCCAGGGTGGGTGCATAGACATGCACAGGATTCCAGGGTGGGTGCATAGACATGTACAGGATGCCAGGGATGGTGACACTTTTACATAGCAGTTCCCAGTCCTGGCTTTTAAAGGGGTTGGCCAATACTAGACAAGCCCAGCTTAACCAATTCAGCAGTCGCGTTGTCCCAGCGATGATGGCGCCATTGTTCCCAGAGAGTGACATGACAATGTTGTGTTATGTGCGAGCTACGGACGCTGTTTAGCTGCAACACATCAATATCTTGTCAGATGGGACGTCCGCTCTGATGAAATAGTAAAGGCCTCTGCTGACGAGTGGCCCGGTCATTGGTCGCAGACTGCACGTGACACAACATTGTCATGTCACCGCTGGGAGCACCGACATCGCTGGAACAGCGCCACTACAGTATGTGAGTATACATTGCTTTTATTTGAATTTGGCTCCTGAATTGATAAAGCTGGAGTTGTCCAGTAGTGGACAACCCCTTTAAAGCAGAACTGTCAGCAGGTTTCACAATAGAAAGTGCATACAATCTTTTAGACATAAAAAGCTGGTGTACTTACTTTGAAAATCCAAGACTGTATAGTGCTCATTTTAAAATCTGGATTATAAAACCGCTATTTGGCTGCAGCTCATCAATATTCCGTCAGAAGGGACATTCATTCTGATGAAACAGTAAAGGTTACAGCTATTCTGATATTAATTTTCAATGTAAGTGTACCTGCCTCATCAAGTCTAAGCGATCAATTTAATAATATATGTAGTTTTTAATGTTAAATCTGATAACAGATCTGTTTTAAGAGGTTTCCTAGTGTGAGATGTCCCTCTACAAGGTCCACACGTACTAAGCCGGCACATGAACAGGGGCTAACATTATGAGACAACCCTTTTTAAGATGATTTATGGCTAAATATTAATACAACTGTAGTCCTCAGGATACCTTCCCATATTGGAATTATTCTTATTTTTTTCACTAATTTTAATTAAAATAGGCATCTTTGCAGTACAAGAAAATAATACACAATAATAATGTAAAATAGCAACAAAGATGTAAAATAAATGTTTAACATTTAGAATAACAAAAATACATTTGGAGCAGAGCCGTCATCCAGACACTTCTCAATTTCTGGCTCTTCATCAAAATGTATTTTCTCTGAAATGCCGCAGTATTGTACAGTAGCATTTCGGTAATGTGACGCCTGAAAATTCAGAAATTCTGATCATTTGCATTTTCTTTTACACAGAACAAAAAACTGCGGGATGAACAAGATCTCAATTTTAAAACTCAGCTTATTCGCTAATTAAAATAATCTAATACGTGGAATATTTTGTGTTAATATTTACGTGATTCTTTTGACATTCAGAAGTAGATTTTTGTGCTGACTGAAAATCCAGAACATCTGATATCCAGACAACTATTGGCTTCTGTTAATACCACATTTCTAAAGCAGACTGTGGCTATGTACAACTGAGGGAGAGGTAGATACAGTTGATAGTGGGATAAAGATGGTAAAGAGAGAAACTTCACTTGTTAGACTTTGTCCACATGGAATTTTTGACAGGTTCAAAAAATACGAGTTTTTCAAGTGGTAATCCTTCTGAACACAATACTTTTTGGACGACTTTTTCTTTTCCTGAAACAGCAAAGTGGATTTCCTATAGAAACGTTTTCCAAGCATTGTTTTTTTAGCAGGATTTTGGAGCTGATACTGACCAAACCACTGCTTTAAAAAACCTTGTGAACATAGGTTTACAGTCACATCTCGACTTGTAGTTTTATGGAGGTAGCCCCTTATATACCTCCATTATAAAGTCAGAAGTAAAGATGATCGAATCTATTCGATAAAAATGTTTTTAAATTCGCAGGTCAAGGGAAAATTCACACAAATAGCATTTTCTTTTGTGCGACTCGGCAAAAAAATGGCTGCCGCCACTTCACATGTTGCAGAAGATTGCGTAAGGTAGAGAAAGCTAACATTATCGCAAGTACAACCTGAAGACTTCTTCATAATGCCTTGCAGCTTGCGCATTAGATGATATAGCACAGTCAATCAGGAGGGGCTATCCTAAGTAAAAGCCCAGGCATGGAATACAGCAGTCATTTTGGGGTGATTTTAAAATAGTTAGAGGACGTCAGATCTCATAGTTCAGCAAGAATAAGAAGAGAAAGCCATAAACACTCCAGACAGTAATGTTGTGCATAACTGCAGCAGTGCAGAAGATGAGTGTAGCAGTCTGAGAAGTGCTAGCAGCAGTGCCAGACTCAGTACAATTGATAAGTGTTAAGGTGTAGGTCATCATGGAATATATGGCACATCACTCTTCTCACAGCAGGATGATGTTACCTCTAACAGCAACACCGTCAGTTTGAGTCAGTGTTCTGAACAGACCGGTCCGCAAGATCACACATGACTAAGAGAGAGAATTTTTGGACTGTTTTTTATTTTTTCATTTAAGAACATGAAGATTGTACAGTAAGACTCAATTTTAAAACTCCACTAATATAAGAATAATCTAATACGTGGAATATTTTCTGTTAATATTTCATTTTTAGCAGTCTTATGGGACTCTCTTTACACTTAGAAGTAGATTTTTGTGCCGACTGATCATAAAAATCAGAACGGTTCACATGATCACACATGACTAAGATAGATAATTTTTGGACTGTTTTTTATTTTTTCATTTAAGAACAAGAAGACTGTACAGTAAGACTCCATTTTAAAACTGCTTAACATTTTTAAAGAACATGAAAAGTCTGTCCAGTGCTGTGCTGTTAAATGGACTATTGATTATTTCCAGGTTTTTATCCGGTTTTATGGTGAGGTCACTTTAAAATCATTACAGCTGTGGTTGTTTTAAAGAGCTTAAAAGGGGTTGGATACAGTCCTAGGAGACCTCAGGGCGTTCTACACATTTTCCCGCTGCAATTGAAGTACCTGTGATTTGCAGCAAATGAAAAAAAAACATTTTTGAAATATTTGCCAAAAATTACGAATTTGAATTTCACAATATTTGATACTCTCTTGTCAGAAGGAAAAGTTGAAGAACTCCTTTGTTAAAAAGTGTAAAAACCTGTTTGCATTCACGCCATTAAGTTTGATTTAAAAAGGTATAATATTCAATACATTTCGCAATTCTCAAATAAGGTTAGTTTTAGTGATATTAGATTTAGAGTTGCTACGTTAGCAATAAGTTTGGAAGGTGAGACTGTGAGATGCTTTTTCGCAGTATTTTAGTTGTATAGGTATATTTAGACACTGTGGTACAAAAAGTAACCAGTAGAGGGAGTCTGGGCGCTTTCAAACTACTAGAAGATGCCTGTATAGAAATACAAAGCTACCAGACTGACATTCAGAATAGTGCATTCTGATTTACTTATGTGTTTTAGCTGTTTTTTTATAATTATTATTAGTGGTAAAAAATAAATAAATAAATATATATATATATATATATATATATATATATATATATATATATATATATAAATATATATATATATGTACACAGATGACATTCTCATTTATAATATTGCATTGATTTCACATGCCATTTTCAGCCCTTTAACACATAAGACAAAGGAGCAATTAATATAAAATGCATTTAACATCCATTTCTAGAATTAAAGATTCCACTTTCAATACTGTACTTTTATACTTTAAAACTTTAATAATAGGCCCTAATGTGGTGTGTGGAGTGGAGTAAAAGAAAAGGTCATGGATTAATGGTGGGACAGGTCACCTAACCCTCTAACCTTTTTTTTTTATTAGGAAGACCAGTGACTTGCAGCACCAAAATGCTCTGCTGGCCTTTTTCCAGGGAAGATATCAGCCACTGAAGCATGACAGCTTTGGCACTATTATATAAAAGATAATTATACAGAAAACTGAGCGAATAAAACGACTGTACGTCTACATTAGCTAAAGACGCTGTATATCGATTTCTCATTATAGCTGGGTACATATGGAAAGTTCCCCCCTCCCCCAGTCATAATGAAGGAAATTTAAATAAGACAAGCAAGCAGAAAGTGCCTGATGTATATATTAAAAATGGATATGACTAACGGCGCTCTTCATCAGTCCTGTACTCTAATTTGCAAACAAATTCAATTGATCAATAGTTGCATTAGTGTCGCACGTAGAGGTTAACGAAATACGTTGTCTTTCAATTATGCCCCTCTTATCCAGATAAAACGGCCTTCATTATGAGCTCAATATCAGATGCAAGATTAGCTCCTAATGGGAAAAAGGCCTGATGTTTTAATGTACTTCTCCCATGGAGTTATCTTTCCGGCCAGCACCGGGAAGGTGTTTTAGGTCTTGTTCACATTTAGCACACATTAAATTCGGTGTTAAAATCTGAGCCAAACTCCGTATTAATAAATGGACGCCTTATACATTTTATTTTATGTTTTTGCGTTGCTCAAAGTATTAATGAGACAAAAAAAACATTTAGAAAAAATGTCATCTATGTTCTCTGGGGTATTTTCTCTTTCAAACTCAATTCAATAATCCTATGAAATCCATATGATGCTTAAAAAAGAAAAGTTTTCAAAAACCCTTTAAATTGCCTCATTAGGGCAGTCCAAAGCCTCATTCAGACATCCATTTTATCAGTATTTTTCATGGACAGCAGATATACCCTTAAGGCTACGTACCCATAATGAGCTTTTGGTGAGTTTTTGACGCTACAAAATTTCTGCACCTATTATTATTTAAATTAGGTTAGTTGCGTTTTTTAATTGCGTTTTTTCAATGCGTTTTTATCACGTTTTTGTCTCGGCATTTTTTGTGACTTTTTGGGGTGTCATTCTTTAAATAAAGCTGCTTTGCTTTTGATACTTCCTGGTATTTAGCATTGGCAAAACTTTATTGACAAACTTTAGAGCAGATTAAATGCATTTTTGAAGCGTTTTCGCCACGGTAACAAACTAAAAACGCATTTTACCTGTGGATTTTTTGCATCTAATGTGGAAAATCCACACAGAAAACTCAGCGTACCCACAAGAGAAAGTGACATGCTGTGGATTTGAAACACGCACCGCAGGTGAGTTTAGGCTGTAATATAAAAGCACATAGCGTGAGATCTCTATAAATCTCATCCACTTTGCTGGAACTGCGTTGTTGATGCAACAAAAATACACAGCGCCAAAAACGCACCAAAAGCTCATCTTGAGAATGTAGTCTTATAGTCTATGGAGATGTTCACATGTCTGTGTTTTTTGTGGACTTGAGTGTCCGTAAAAAAAAATTAGAGACATGTCATTTTTTGATCCAATTCATGGATGAAAATCTCCCATACAAGTCTACGGGTCTGTGAAAACGTACGCTCAGCTTCAGCTAAATTTCTTTTTTAAACCTCCTCAAAAAAACTCAGTGCGCGCATAGCCTATTAGTACAAGCAGAGGTCAGCAGCCCGTGCTCTGGTCGACCCGACATAGTTGTGTATTTATACCAGGCAATGAGGGGAGTTTAATGCTTCATTTCCACTGTGGTGGAGCTTCAGGAGAATGTAATACTCATTTCTGGTTAACCCTGAGCTGATCAATAAGGGCTCGCTCACACTTGCGATGCAATCGGATGAGTGCAATTTGGAAAAAAAACAGATTGCACTCGCCCCAATATTACCTTATGGTGCAGCTCACATCGGCGATTATTTTCTCATGCCGATTCGGCATGCGAAAACAATTGCGGCAAGCTGTGATTGCACCCGAGAATTGGATCGCTCGCACCCATACAAGTCTCAGATATCAACCAAGTGCAGTGCGATTCCCGTGGAAGTGAGAAAAAGAAGAGATGGAGAAATTACTTTGCCCATCTCCTCCGCTGCGATTCTTTTATGCTAGAGGGTCGGAGCACAAAGCACTGACACTCGACTCACGCTCACAGCAGAGCTAGACCAGGGTGTCATTAGGATATCGCATCCAATGCTCTCGCATCAGATTTGATTTGCTAATGGGACTCCGGCCTAAAGGTCCTAGCGGAAGGAAACACCATCATCAGAGTTTTATGAGGAGACCCTGGAAGGGGAAGGAGCTTGTCTAAGGGTTTGATCACAAAAGTGTCTAAATTGGAAGTGTTCTGTCCTAGTAAAAATGAAACCGCATGCTGACCAATGTAATACAATTGGGCTGTTTAGGTGACAGTTTTTTCACATAGACCAAATCTTCCGGGTAAGAGATGAGACTTGCACATTCAAGTCTATGGGTGCGCCAAAATTGGATCCTATCTGGATCATCTCAATCACAACCCACTTTTATGGATACATTTCCATTATTAATGGACAAACATGGCCAATCTCTGCATGTTTTGTTTCTATCTAACAGCTGCGAAACATTTCACCACGCGGACTCTAACATGTCAATCGAGCACCCGCGATACTGGGTGCATACCCGAGCAGCCTAGGCAAACTCGAGTAACGAGCACTTGCGCTCATCACTACCTGTTCTCAATTATTTATTTGTTGCAGGATGCATGCTTAGTCACTCACAATATTACACGTCAGACTACTTGGATTTGTCCTTCAAGCTCCCCTTTAGTCATAAGAAATTTTGTTTTAAATCCCTTGTAGATACCATCATTTTTAGCAGTCTTCATACAGAATCAATGCAAACTCCACTTCTGATATATGACTTTAATCTCTCTAATAAAAAAATATACATACATAATATTACTTCTAGGAAAATGTCAGTCCAGTCAGTTTTCCTAGAAAGAATCAATTACTTATAAAACAAGAGTCACAGCTTTTCTATTTGCATGATGTTAACTATGAATATGCTTCGCTCTTCCTTGGGTCTGTGGAGTTCAGGAATATCAGCTCATCTGCTTGACTAATGATGGCTTCATAATTACTGTATAGACAATGCCCTGAACAAAAACAATCTGTCTGGTTGGAAAAGGCTTATCTCTGACTGCAACATTGTCGGGATTGTCCGCCGTCTTCTGACTCTGAGTTCAAATGGATGGGCCTTAGTACTCAGAATACAGAGCTGGAGCCTTTAAATTGCTGTCTACGGCAGGGATTTTCCATCATACAAAATGCTTGTCTCCTATGGCTCTTTAACTTGTGGTCTTTAAATACATGATGCTTGTGTTTATACTGCCAAAGTCCGAATCATTTCGCTTGAGCCTCAATCTTAGCTATTTGCATCTAAATTGTAATTATTTTTGGTCTCTTATTATCATATCTGTTATAATTATTGTTGTTGTTATATGTAGAACTAAGCAGTAATATAACTACACGATAATAGTATAGTCGCAGCAGTAATGTGTAATGCATTGTTATTATAACCCCTTAACGCTCTATGACATACATATCCGTCATGAGCACTGGTCACTTTGAGCTTCACGATGGAGATGCATCTCATGCTGAACACCCAGTTCAGCTTCTGTATTGGTGCGGCCAGCTGCCGGAGCCCAACTATTGGGCATAATACAACCCAGTAACTTAATAGTGGCAGTTGCACATAAAGAGTTTGATAGAAGGAAAGCACACCCTCTGTCAGCCCGTTGGCACCCCAGCTGCACAATAATGAGGTGCTGATGTATTACTACAGCAAATGGAGGCCTGAAAAAGGCTCCTGGGTCTGCCATACACCACAGATTCCGTCGGAGGTGGGGAAAGGGCCTTATAGTCTGCCTGTTACTCAAGCACTGACAGGATAATGTAATACACAGCACTATTTGAGTAGTGCTGTGTATTACTAATGATAAGATCACATGTTCAAGTCACCTTAAGGGACTATTATATATTATAATATATTGTACATTTATATATGTACAGTACAGACCAAAAGTTTGGACACACCTTCTCATTTAAAGATTTTTCTGTATTTTCATGACTTTGAAAATTGTACATTCACACTAAAAGCATCAAAACTATGAATTAACACATGTGGAATTATATACATAACAAAAAAGTGTGAAACAACTTAAAATATGTCTTATACTCTAGGTTCTTCAAAGTAGCCACCTTTTGCTTTGATGACTGCTTTGCACACTCTTGGCATTCTCTTGATGAGCTTCAAGAGGTAGTCACCGGAAATGGTTTTCACTTCACAGGTGTGCCCTGTCAGGTTTAATAAGTGGGATTTCTTGCCTTATAAATGGGGTTGAGACCATCAGTTGTGTTGTGCAGAAGTCTGGTGGATACACAACTGATAGTCCTACTGAATAGACTGTTAGAATTTGTGTTATGGCAAGAAAAAAGCAGCTAAGTAAAGAAAAAAGAGTGGCCATCATTACTTTAAGAAATGAAGGTCAGTCAGTCCGAAAAATTGGGAAAACTTTGAAAGTGTCCCCAAGTGCAGTTGCAAAAATCATCAAGCGCTACAAAGAAACTGGCTCACATGAGGACCGACCCAGGAAAGGAAGACCAAGAGTCACCTCTGCTTCTGAGGATAAGTTTATCCGAGTCACCAGCCTCAGAAATCGCAGGTTAACAGCAGCTCAGATTAGAGACCAGGTCAATGCCACACAGAGTTCTAGCAGCAGACACATCTCTTCAACAACTGTTAAGAGGAGACTTTGTGCAGCAGGCCTTCATGGTAAAATAGCTGCTAGGAAACCACTGCTAAGGACAGGCAACAAGCAGAAGAGACTTGTTTGGGCTAAAGAATGCAAGGAATGGGCATTAGACCAGTGGAAATCTGTGTTTTGGTCTGATGAGTCCAAATTTGAGATCTTTGGTTCCAACCACCGTGTCTTTGTGCGACGCAGAAAAGGTGAACAGATGGACTCTACATGCCTGGTTCCCACCGTGTAGCATGCAGGAGGAGGTGTGATGGTGTGGGAGTGCTTTGCTGGTGACACTGTTGGGGATTTATTCAAAATTGAAGGCATACTGAACCAGCATGGCTACCACAGCATCTTGCAGTGGCATGCTATTCCATCCGGTTTGCGTTTAGTTGGACCATCATTTATTTTTCAACAGGACAATGACTCCAAACACACCTCCAGGCTCTGTAAGGGCTATTTGACCAAGGAGAGTGATGGGGTGCTATGCCAGATGACCTGGCCTCCACAGTCACCAGACCTGAACCCAATTGAGATGGTTTGGGGTGAGCTGGACCACAGAGTGAAGGCAAAAGGGCCAACAAGTGCTAAGCATCTCTTTGAACTCCTTCAAGATTGTTGAAAGACCATTTCCGGTGACTACCTCTTGAAGCTCATCAAGAGAATGCCAAGAGTGGAGTGTGCAAAGCAGTCATCAAAGGAAAAGGTGGCTACTTTGAAGAACCTAGAATATAAGATATATTTTCAGTTGTTTCACACTTTTTTGTTAAGTATATAATTCCACATGTGTTAATTCATAGTTTTGATGCCTTCAGTGTGAATGTACAATTTTCATAGTCATGAAAATACAGAAAAATCTTTAAATGAGAAGGTGTGTCCAAACTTTTGGTCTGTACTGTATATATATATATATATATACATATATATATATGTATATATATATATATATATACAGTACAGACCAAAAGTTTTTGATTTTTATACATGTTGTCCTACTCCAAGCTGCATAGGCTTGAGAGCCAACTACCAACTATCAATTAAGTAAATCTGGTGATGTGAATCTCTGTAATGAGGAGGGGTGTTGACTAATGACATCAACACCCTATATAAGGTGTGCTTAATTATTAGGCAACTTCCTTTCCTTTGGCAAAATGGGTCAGAAGAGAGATTTGACGGGCTCTGAAAAGTCCAAAATTGTGAGATGTCTTGCAGAGGGATGCAGCAGTCTTGAAATTTCCAAACTTTTGAAGTGTGATCACCGAACAATCAAGGGTTTCATGGCAAATAGCCAACAGGGTCGCAAGAAGAGTGTTGGCCAAAAAAGGCGCAAAATAACTGCCCATGAATTGAGGAAAATCAAGCGTGAAGCTGCCAAGATGCCATTCGCCACCAGTTTTGCCATATTTCAGAGCTACAACGTTACTGGAGTATCAAAAAGCACAAGGTGTGCGATACTCAGGGACATGGCCAAGGTAAGGAAGGCTGAAAAACGACCACCTTTGAACAAGAAACATAAGATAAAACGTCAAGAATGGGCCAAGAAATATCTTAAGACTGATTTTTCATAGGTTTTATGGACTGATGAAATGAGAGTGACTCTTGATGGGCCAGATGGATGGGCCAGAGGCTGGATCAGTAAAGGGCAGAGAGCTCCACTCCGACTCAGACGCCAGCAAGGGGGAGGTGGGGTACTGATATGGGCTGGTATTATCAAAGATGAACTTGTGGGACCTTTTCGGGTTGAGGATGGAGTGAAGCTCAACTCCCAGACCTACTGCCAGTTTCTGGAAGACAACTTCTTCAAGCAGTGGTACAGGAAGAAGTCAGTATCATTCAAGAAAAACATGATTTTCATGCAGGACAATGCTCCATCACATGCATCTGTGATGAACCTGTAGCCGCCATCTTGGTAATGATAAATCATATCCAGGGATGGCCACACTTCAGCAGCCCCCACCCTTGGGACCTTCTGTTAAAACGTCAACTAGATAGTTTCCCCCCATCCAGGCTCCTGTAAGATAAGAAGCCTACTTAACACTTGAATGCTAGGAGCTTCAAAGACTTCGAGAGGAAACACAGCCAGCAGGGGGGGGTGCTTCGTCTATCTGTACCTGACCATTTGTCCCATAGGACTAGTTTCTTTGTCTGTCACAAGCATGGAGGCATAAGATATAGAAACATGAATAGTACACGCATGTTGCGTGGGATGGGCCAATAAAAAAATATCACGGCGTCCCGGAGCCATTGCGCACACAAGCCTCCGCGGTAGACGTTTGTACGTGCTCTGGAAGCCAAGATATAGCGCGGAGCCATTCCTGAGGACCGTATGGTATCATAATTGATATCAAAAGGTCGGTTACGGCGGCCCGAATCCATGGGAACCCCTGGGGGTATCATGAGACCATCCCAGAAGAAGTTATTGGGTTCCATAGAATTTGGGCTTCTGATCGAAGTTAGACCTGAGGGTGGAGACTGAGCCAGCTGACCTCACCAGCAGTGGGCGGGACGGGGCAGGTAAGATAGCAGGACAGACAAGAGACAAGTCAGTTTTTGACCCAAGAGTGGTGTGCTGAACATCTGAGCACCAGCTGAGGCCACCAAGGGGAGGAGCAGTTTGACCATGCGGTGGTAGGCCTCAGCCTGTAACAAAGAACCGTGCCTGCGACCGCAGAATCCTCTCCCTGCGTCACAAGAAAATCAAGAAACCGGTAACTGATATGCTGTGGTGATTCTGTGTGTTGTATTCCATTGTTGTATAGTTTAGCCTGACCTTATACCTGTGTATATTTAGTTGTATATCGTGTATCTAGTGTATTATTATAATCAATTACCTCAAGTAATTGTGGGCCTGCCTTTTATTCTGCATAACGAACGCACGTCCGTGTGAGCTCGGCTCAAGCCAAAAACGCTACCCAGGGTTGGTTCCTGACCCGATATAGGCCCATTCACGGACTGGGCGTATATCCAAAATAGGGACTGGTGGCAGCATACCAACTGGGGATTGGGGAAGGCTGGTAGTGACGGTCGGAGGTTCAGATATATATATTCCTGGCGCGGCCAAGGAAGATATATATACCGCCCTCACTACAGAGGGCCCCGATACCCAGTAGGTTACAGGACAGTCTCCCTGGCGACCGCTTATCCTAGGTGCAGTTCCTTGACTGACCTGAGGCTAAGAGGGCGCTAGCGAGTTGTGCTGTGTAGTGACGTTACGGTTTAGTGACGTTGAAGGGATAACACACTACCGTGTTCCCTGCGCTGGTTGCAGCTTCCTGGCACTACTTTCTCTAGGTGCAGTACCTTGACTGACCTGAGAGGAAAGGGGGCGCCAGAGAGCTGCACCCACCGGCCGGCTTTCATCACATTGGTGGCAGAGCGGTGGGATTGCAGAATAATAGTGTTGTGGGACCCCTACTCCCAGGCACTAAAGACTGCCAGTGGTAACTTCCACTGCTGGAGTCTTAAGGTCAGCCCAACGTTAGACGGTCAGGCTAAAAGTATAACAAGGTGTGTGCAAACTCAGGGTTGCAGCGGTGTCGGTTACCAAGATGGCAGACGGCACCAGGAGCAAGACCCTGCAGGAGGCTAATGCTACGGTCCGTGTGGCAGGAGGGGAGGACATTGTTACTCATGGCGAGGAGGAGTCCAGCCCGGGCACCTCAGGGAGCCAGTCCCCAGTATACGGTCCCGCAGTGGGCTGCCCACCACCTACCCAGCCCAGCCTGTCCAGATCACAAGCCCTTTTACAAGCGGCTATGGCAAGTCTCCAGTCTCATGGCGATGCCGTCTACAAAACCCTCCTGGCAGCATCAGAGAAGGCAGCGGAGGAGGAGCGCGAAGCTGCAGAGCGCCGGGAGGCTGCGGAGCGTGAAGCTGCAGAGCGCCGGGAGGCTGCGGAGCGTGCAGAGCGAGCTGCGGAGCGCCAGCACCAACTGGACCTGGCCCAGCGGGGGCTTCCACTAGAGCAACCAACCCATCAGGAGACCAAGTCGTCCAAAGTCCGAGCTGAGGACTTCCCTCTACTGGAGAAGGATGGGGACCTGGACTCCTTTCTGGTGGCATTTGAACGGACCTGTCTTCAGCACCATCTGGCCCGGGATCAGTGGGCCAGATACCTGACCCCCCGTTTGAGGGGTAAGTCCCTGGATGCCTTGGGGGACTTACCTGCCGGGGAGGTACAGAACTACGACTGCATCAAGCGGGCCCTGATCCGGCAGTACAACCTCACTCCCGAGTCGTACCGCCAGAAGTTCCGGAGCCTGCTGCGTGGCCCCAAGGACACCTGGACCGATCATATGCGGGCGCTGTTGAGAGCCGCAGAGCACTGGACCTCGGGTCTAGCGCTTACTACCCGCCAGGAGGTCCAGGAACTGTTCGTCACGGAGCAGTTCTTGTGGAACTGCCCAGAGGACCTCCGACAGTTCCTCCGTGACCGAAAACCAACAGGGGCTTCTGCTACAGCCGCCCTGGCAGACGAGTATGCCAATAACAGGGCGCCTGAGCTGAAGAAGTCTGCCAGCAGCACCTGGAGAGGGGGTAAGCCCAGTCATGCCCCTGTTTCCCCGGCCCCTAGAACACAAGGGGTGTATCCCCCTGTTGCCCTCTCCAGGCAAGGACCAGACGTAAGACGTTGTCATCTATGCAACAAACCAGGACACTTTAGGGCTGAGTGTCCCCAGCGCCAAAAGACCCCATCCCAGTCCCAGAGAGCGCCCAATGTTTTGTGTGTGGGAGGGGGTGGTGGTAGGTCCCTGGACAACATCCAACCCGTCACCATAGGCCGTTCTGCGGTCATGGGACTGCGGGACACGGGCGCTGAACGAACACTGGTACGGCCTGAGGTGGTGTCCCCCCAGGACTTGGTACCAGGAAAGACTCTTTCCGTCTCCGGGGTTGGAGGCGTGGAGCCGGCACTTCCCGTTGCCATGGTGTATTTGGACTGGGGTGCCGGAAGGGGGATGCGGGAGGTGGGAGTAACGCCAAATATTCCCGCAAATGTTTTATTAGGGACCGACTTGGGGCGTCTAGTATCGCAGTATGTACCCTCTGAACCCCCAAGTTCGGCCCCCCAAGAGTGTATTGATTTGTCTGCTGCTAATGCCAACCATGTTGTATGTAGTGTGTGTCCTGCTGAGGAGGAGGGAGTGAAACCTGAGGGTAACACCTGCACAGACACAACACAAACAGGGTTAGTGAAAGCAGGTGGGGAGTGTGGGGATGCCCGCAGAGGTGCTCAGCCGGCGTGCCGTGACCTCTTGTCCTCCGGTGAGGGAGGGGGCGGGCAGGATTCTGTAGAGGGAAGCTCAGGGATGGAGAGGGGGGCAGCTACCGGCAGTGTAGGGCTCCCAGGGGTATCCAGGCTGCTGAGTATAGGCCCACTGCAGGGGGAGGAACAGGCCATGGGAGGTGGGGGTGTCCCAAGAGAGGAGCCGCCAGGTAAGACCCCAGGGCAGGAGTTCCCCACATCCGAGATGTCCAAAGGCCTAGGAAGCCTGCCTGATCGGGCGGCTTGGTCAGAAACAGAGGGGAAGCAGGCACTACCCACGGTCACAGCGGTCATAGCCGCTGTCACCAGGAGTGGGAGCGCCGGAGCCCAAGGAGCCTTGCAGAGGTCCGACGGCTTCCCCACTTCTGACCAAGTGTCTGCCGGGTCAGACAGCGGCCAGGTGACATGCCCGGAGGGGCTGACAGAGGATGTGGCAGTTTCGTCGATTCTGGCCACATCAAGTCAGGAATTTCAGGCTGCGTTGGAAGCAGACGACAGCCTGAAAGCTCTCAAGGAACAGGCGGCACAGCCTCCCATGGAGTCAGACTGCGAGCGGGTGGTCTGGGACCAGGGACGGCTGTACCGGGTAACGGTCCAGCAGGGTTCACCGGAGGCGTGGCCCAGGGACCGACAGTTAGTGGTACCCTATCCGTTCAGGGCGGAATTGTTGCGGATCGCACACGAGATTCCGATGGCCGGACACCTAGGGATCGCTAAAACCAAGGCCAGGATAGCTCAGCATTTCTACTGGCCTGGGATGGGAGCCGCGGTGGGTGCCTACTGCCGTTCGTGTGACACCTGTCAGAGGGTGGGGAAGGCGGGGCCGCGCCCCAAAGCCCCACTGGTAACTCTGCCAATCATCGAAGAGCCTTTCTCGAGGGTCGCTGTGGATCTTATTGGACCTCTGTCCACTCCCAGCCACTCCGGGAAATGCTTCATACTCACGGTAGTGGACTATGCCACCCGGTACCCGGAAGCGGTAGCTTTGTCGTCCATTCGGGCCGACAAGGTGGCTACCGCCTTACTGGAGATCTTCTCCAGAGTGGGTTTCCCCCAAGAAATGCTCACCGACCGAGGGACCCAGTTCATGTCGCGGCTGATGGAGTCCCTCTGTAAGCAAATGCAGGTGCAACATCTGGTGGCCAGCCCGTATCACCCACAGACTAATGGCCTGTGTGAGCGGTTCAATGGCACCTTAAAGCAGATGCTTAAGATGTTGGTCGACTCCCACGGGAGAGACTGGGAGCGTTACCTCCCACACCTCCTATTTGCTTACCGGGAGGTTCCGCAGGCCTCAACGGGGTTCTCCCCCTTTGAGCTCCTGTACGGGCGACGGGTACGGGGCCCCCTGGCTCTGGTGAAGGAAGCATGGGAAGGGGATTTGGCCACCCCCGAGGTGTCGGTCATCGAGTATGTCGTGCGCCACCGGGACAGGATGATGGCCTTGGCAAAGCTGGTGCAGGACAATATGGCCCAGGCCCAGGCCGACCAGAAGCGGTGGTACGACCAGAATGCTTGTGAGAGGACCTACCAGGTGGGTCAAAAGGTGTGGGTACTGGTCCCCGTACCACAGAACAAGCTTCAGGCAGCCTGGGAAGGTCCCTACTTCGTGCACCAGAAACTCAATGCCGTCACCTATCTGGTCACCCTGGATCACGCCCGTGGAAGGAGGAAGGCCTTCCACGTGAACATGATGAAGGCTCATCATGAGCGGGAAGCGACTGCCCACCCAGTGTGCAACCTTCCCGAGGAAGGAGAGGTAGAAACCCTCCTGGATCTGCTCACCCAAGCCAAGGCGGGTGGGTCCATCGAGGATGTGGGGGTTGGCCACCAGCTCACGGAGGACCAACGGTCCCAGCTGGGGACCACCCTGCACCCCTTCCGGGGGCTGTTCAGCAGCCTGCCCGGAAGGACTGAGATGGCTGTCCACGACGTGGACACTGGCGATCACCCGCCGATCCGGCGTTCAGCATATCGGGTCTCTTTCGAGGTGCAGGGAAACATGCGCCAAGAGATAGACGAGATGCTGAAGCTGGGGGTGATCCAGGCATCCAGCAGCGCGTGGGCCTCGCCTGTAGTCCTCGTACCAAAGAAGGACCGAACTACACGGTTCTGCGTGGACTACCGGGGGCTCAACGCTGTAACGGCCACCGATGCGTTCCCCATACCACGCATCGATGACCTGCTCGATCGGATGGCCGGGGCTAAGTACCTGACCATCATGGATCTGAGCCGGGGGTACTGGCAGATTCCTCTGACCCCCGCGGCAAGGGAACGCTCTGCCTTTATCACCCCTTTTGGACTGTACGAGTCCACAGTGATGCCATTCGGCATGAAGAATGCCCCTGCCACTTTTCAGCGGATGGTCAATACGCTGCTTGAGGGACTTGAAGGGTACGCGGCTGCGTACTTGGACGATATTGCAGTCTTCAGTCCCACTTGGGAGGATCACCTAGAGCACCTGCGGCAGGTGCTCGGTCGGATCCACCGGGCAGGCTTGACCATCAAGCCGGAAAAGTGCCAGCTGGGCATGAGTGAGGTCCTCTACCTGGGTCACCGGGTAGGCGGGGGGGTTCTGAAGCCAGAACCGGGGAAAGTGGATGCCATCGCATCCTGGCCCACTCCTAGGACCAAAAAGCAGGTGATGTCCTTCTTGGGGACCGCCGGGTACTATAGGAGGTTCGTCCCACACTATAGCACCCTGGCCAAGCCCCTGACGGACCTCACCAAGAAGAAGCTGCCCGTCGCAGTCGACTGGACAGTCGCCTGCGAGACAGCTTTCGGGGCACTCAAGGCCGCCCTAAGTAGCTCCCCTGTACTGCAAGCTGCCGACTTCGACCGGCCGTTTGTGGTACAGACCGACGCCAGTGACTTTGGCCTCGGTGCTGTGCTAAGTCAGGTCAACACGACAGGCCAGGAACATCCTGTCTTGTACCTGAGCAGGAAGCTACTGCCCCGGGAGGTGGCTTACTCCACGGTGGAAAAAGAATGCCTGGCAATTGTATGGGCCCTGCAGCGTCTGCAGCCCTACTTGTACGGGAGCCATTTCACCGTGGAGACGGACCACAACCCCCTCAGCTGGTTACACACGGTCTCTGGGTCGAATGGCAGGTTGCTACGCTGGAGCCTCGCTCTCCAGCAGTACCACTTCTCCATTCGCCACAGAAGAGGCCGTGACCACGGTAACGCTGACGGGTTATCCCGGCAAGGGGAGGGTGCAGAAGGACGCACGGGGGAACACAGGAATGTGCTACCCCCTCGCGCCCTCGTATAGGGGGAGGTGTGATGAACCTGTAGCCGCCATCTTGGTAATGATAAATCATATCCAGGGATGGCCACACTTCAGCAGCCCCCACCCTTGGGACCTTCTGTTAAAACGTCAACTAGATAGTTTCCCCCCATCCAGGCTCCTGTAAGATAAGAAGCCTACTTAACACTTGAATGCTAGGAGCTTCAAAGACTTCGAGAGGAAACACAGCCAGCAGGGGGGGGTGCTTCGTCTATCTGTACCTGACCATTTGTCCCATAGGACTAGTTTCTTTGTCTGTCACAAGCATGGAGGCATAAGATATAGAAACATGAATAGTACACGCATGTTGCGTGGGATGGGCCAATAAAAAAATATCACGGCGTCCCGGAGCCATTGCGCACACAAGCCTCCGCGGTAGACGTTTGTACGTGCTCTGGAAGCCAAGATATAGCGCGGAGCCATTCCTGAGGACCGTATGGTATCATAATTGATATCAAAAGGTCGGTTACGGCGGCCCGAATCCATGGGAACCCCTGGGGGTATCATGAGACCATCCCAGAAGAAGTTATTGGGTTCCATAGAATTTGGGCTTCTGATCGAAGTTAGACCTGAGGGTGGAGACTGAGCCAGCTGACCTCACCAGCAGTGGGCGGGACGGGGCAGGTAAGATAGCAGGACAGACAAGAGACAAGTCAGTTTTTGACCCAAGAGTGGTGTGCTGAACATCTGAGCACCAGCTGAGGCCACCAAGGGGAGGAGCAGTTTGACCATGCGGTGGTAGGCCTCAGCCTGTAACAAAGAACCGTGCCTGCGACCGCAGAATCCTCTCCCTGCGTCACAAGAAAATCAAGAAACCGGTAACTGATATGCTGTGGTGATTCTGTGTGTTGTATTCCATTGTTGTATAGTTTAGCCTGACCTTATACCTGTGTATATTTAGTTGTATATCGTGTATCTAGTGTATTATTATAATCAATTACCTCAAGTAATTGTGGGCCTGCCTTTTATTCTGCATAACGAACGCACGTCCGTGTGAGCTCGGCTCAAGCCAAAAACGCTACCCAGGGTTGGTTCCTGACCCGATATAGGCCCATTCACGGACTGGGCGTATATCCAAAATAGGGACTGGTGGCAGCATACCAACTGGGGATTGGGGAAGGCTGGTAGTGACGGTCGGAGGTTCAGATATATATATTCCTGGCGCGGCCAAGGAAGATATATATACCGCCCTCACTACAGAGGGCCCCGATACCCAGTAGGTTACAGGACAGTCTCCCTGGCGACCGCTTATCCTAGGTGCAGTTCCTTGACTGACCTGAGGCTAAGAGGGCGCTAGCGAGTTGTGCTGTGTAGTGACGTTACGGTTTAGTGACGTTGAAGGGATAACACACTACCGTGTTCCCTGCGCTGGTTGCAGCTTCCTGGCACTACTTTCTCTAGGTGCAGTACCTTGACTGACCTGAGAGGAAAGGGGGCGCCAGAGAGCTGCACCCACCGGCCGGCTTTCATCACAGCATCCAACTACTCCACAGCGTGGCTGGCCAGTAAAGGTCTAAAAGAAGAAAAAATAATGACATGGCCTCCTTGTTCACCTGATCTGAACCCCATATAAAATGTGAGATCTACAGGGAGGGAAAACAGTACACCTCTCGGAACAGTGTCTGGGAGGCTGTGGAGGCTGCTGCACGCAATGTTGATCGAAAACAGATCAAGCAACTGACAGAATCTATGGATGGAAGGCTGTTGAGTGTCATCATAAAGAAAGGTGGCTATATTGATCACTAATTTTGGGGGTTTTTGTTTTTGCATGTCAGAAATGTTTATTTCTAAATTTTGAGCACTGATATTGGTTTACCTGGTGAAAATAAACAAGTGAGATGGGATTATATTGGGTTTTTATTAAGTTGCCTAATAATTCTGCACAGTAATAGTTACCTGCACAAACAGATATCCTCCTAAGATAGCCAAATCTAAAAAAAAAACACTGCAACTTCCAAAAATATTAAGCTTGGATATTTATAAGTCTTTTGGGTTGATTGAGAACATAGTTGTTGATCAATAATACAAATAATCCTCTAAAATACAACTTGCCTAATAATTCTGCACACAGTGTATATATACACTGTATATATACATGTATAGATATCTGTGTGATATTGTAAAGAAATGTTTTTAATTGTCTTTAAACAAAATAGTAAAAACACCCTACCCAAAATCCTAGTTTTTTCGCTTTTTGTTGTGTTACAGTGGTGAAACTACCATAAAAAAAAATTATAAATTGGATATAGCTTTTATCATATCGACCTGCAGAATACAGTTAATTTGTGAATTATACTGAATAGTGAAGTGCTTAAAACAATAAAAATAAAATTCAAAAATTCCACCTCCAAAAAAGTGCAATAAAAAGTAATCAAAAAGTCGTATGTACCAGAAAAGGGGACCACTGAAAACCTGAAAACTACATCTTGTCACACAAAACACAAGCTCCATTGATGGAAAATTGTACAATGTATGGTTCTCAGAATATGGCAAAAAATAAAAATGTTTTTTTTTTAAACACAATGATAATTGTAAAAAAGTAGTACCTCATACCTCTCCAACTGTACATTTATAGTCTCCCACTCTTACACTACTTCCTCATCTCACCATCTCTCTCTGTTGGTGTCCTTCAAGGCTCTGTTCTTGGAGCCTTGCTATTCTCAATCTATACCTTTGGCCTGGGACAACTCAAAAAGTCCCATCGCTTCCAGTACTAACTATACGCAGATGATATTCAGATCTATCTCTCTGGCCCAGATATCACCTCTCTGCTGCCCAAAATCCCAGAGTGTCTATCAGCCATATCCTCCTTCTTCTCATCATCTCATCATCCTAAAGCTCAATGTGAACAAAACTGAACTGATGATCTTTCCTCCATCTCACCTAATTCCCTTACTTAATCTATCTATCACAATAAATGATATCACGCTCTCCCCGATACCGCAAGTCTGCTGCCTGGAAGTAACCCTTGACTCTGCCCTATCCTTCAAACCGCACATCCAAGCTCTTCCTACTTCCTGCCGTCTCCGACTCAAAAACATTTCCAGAATCGGTCCTCTCCTCAACCCTGAATCTGCTAAAATGTTAGTGCATGCCCTCATCATCTCCCTCCTCGACTACAGCAATGTCCTCCTCTGTGGCCTCCCTGCTAACACTCTCGCACCTCTCCAGTCTGTCCTTAACTCTGCTGCATGACTAATTAATCTCTCGCCTCGCTACTGCTCCGCTTCTCTCCTCAGCAAATCTCTTCATTGGCTCCCAATTCCCCAGCTTATCCAGTTCAAACTATTAACATTTACCTACAAAGCCATCCATAACCTGTCTCCTCCGTATATCTCCTAACTCATCTCCCGTTACCTTCCAACACATAATCTCTGGTCATCTCAAGACCTTCTTCTCTCCTCCACACTTATATATTCGTCACCCAATCGCCTCCAAGACGTCTCCCGAGCATCTCCCTTACTCTGGAATTCTGTGCACCAGCAGGTCCAATTATCCTTCAGTTTCTGAGCTTTCAGATGGATCTTGAAAACACATCTCTTCAAGCAAGCTCACCACTACCAGAGCTGCCGCAACCCGCCAACTTATTGTCTCCTTCCCCATTACCCTGTAGATTGTAAGCCTGCAAGGGCAGGGTCCTCTTCCCTCTGTACCGGTCTATCATTGTTAGTTTTTTAACTTAATCCCTTCTCATGCACAGCACCATGGGATCAATGGTGCTCTAAAAATAAATAATAAGGAGAATAATAGTAATAAAAGATAATAAAACTATATATCTTTGTATTGCAATGATTGTGCCTAGCCACAAATAAAGTTAACACCTTATTTGTGCAGCAAGTGAATAGTGAAGAATTTAAAACATTAAAAAAACAATAGAGCTGCTTTTTTTTTCTATTTCTTCCCTCAGTTAATAAAGTCATATGTACCCCAAAACTCTGCAACTGACAAATTCAACTCATCTTTAAAAAACAACACTTCATACAGCTACGTCAATAAAAAAAATAAAAATACTGTGGCTCCTGGAACGTGACAATGAAAAAAAAGCTAAAAAATTGCTTTGTCATAAAGGCCCAAAATGGCTAAGGCCTTAAGGGGGTAAAATGAGCGTTACCTATGGGGTATGCCAGTCGTCATAAAAACATAGCTTTTTTCATGAAACCTGCTCCCTTAATAGTTGTCCTAATGATAAGAGTAGTACTGACATTATTAGCAGTAGTGATGAGAAACATAGTTTTCATGACTTATTAATAGTAGTACTAGTAATACTACAATATAATAGATGAATAATATCAGTAGTAGAAGCAGGGCTGCCACCAGGAATTTCAGGGCCCCATACAAGCAAAATTTTCAGGCCCCCTTGAGACTCTGGCCAGGCTCCACCCCAACTCCACCTCTACCTCAGCTCCGCCCCCATCTCTCAAAACTTCCACAGTCCCACCCCTCACTCTTGGAAAAAGTCCATTTCTGCACCATGTCCTCGCCAATCACACATTAACAGTTCCCATCGAACACCATATCGCATACATAGCCCACATACATAGTCAGCAGCTTTTGTTTTGGCCAAAAGATTTTTGAAGCCACCACCAGGACAAGGAAACTCTTCTGGCCGGCCGTACTCTACTCTAACCTATTAAACATTTGTTAAAATATCCAATACTTTTTTTAGATATATTTTTATTTATTATTCTTTGAGAGAATGTGTCACGTACATTTTTTAAAATGACCAATAATACCACATACTAGGAACAAATACCACCACTCCATGACCAGACCACATATTACCACCACATAGTGACCGGATAATACCACATACAGGGACAAATACCATCACACCATGACAAGACCACATATTACCACCGCATAGTAACCAAATAATACGACATACAAGGAACAAATACCGCCACATCATGACCAGACCACATATTACCGCAACATAGTAACCAAATAATACTACATACAAGGGACAAATACTTTCACACCATGACCAGATCACATATTACCACCACATAGTGACTGAATAATACCACATACAAGGGACAAATACCGTCACACTATGACTGGACCACATATTACCACCACATAGTAACC